>NC_073260.2:56217500-56842500 GCF_029289425.2 Pan paniscus
TTGCAGATTCCAAAAAAAGAGTGTTTCACACGTGCACTGTAAATAGAAAGGTTCAACACTGTTAGTTGTGAAGATAGAGCTTAAACAAGTTTCTGAGATTGCTTCTATCTCGTTTTTATTGGAAGATATTTCCTTTTCTACCATAGGCCACAAAGCGCTGCAAATGTCCACTTCCAGATGCTACAAAAAGAGTGTTTCAAACCTGCTCTATGACAGGGAATGTTCAACTCTGTGACTTGAATGCAAACGTCACAAAGAAGTTTCTGAGAATGCTGCTGTCCACTATTTTTATGTAATCGCGTTTCCAACAAAATCCTCAGAGCTATCCTAATATCCACTTACAGATTCTACAAAAAGAGTGTTTCAAAACTGCTGTATCAAAAGAAAGGTTCAAGTCTGTTAGTTGAGGACACACATCGCAAATAAGTTTCTCAGAATGCTTCTGTCTTGTTTTTATGGGAAGATATTTCCTTTTTAACCATAGGCCTGATAACGTTCCAAATGTCCACTTCCAGATACTACCAAAAGAGTGTTTCAAACCTGCTCTATGAAAGGGAATGTTCAACTCTGTGACTTGAATGCAAACATCACAAAGAAGTTTCTGAGAATGCTGCTGTCTACTATTTATCTGTAATCCCGCTTCCAACGAAATCCTCAGTTTTATAGAAATATCCACTTGCAGATTCCAAAAAAAGAGTGTTTCACACGTGCTCTGTCAATAGAAAGGTTCAACACTGATAGTTGTGTAGATAGAGCATAAACAAGTTTCTGAGATTGCTTCTATCTCGTTTTTATGGGAAGATATTTCCTTTTGTACCATAGGCCAAAAAGCGCTGCAATTGTCCACTTCCAGATGCTACAAAAAGAGTGTTTCAAACCTGCTCTATGACAGGGAATGTTCAGCTCTGTGACTTGAATGCAAAAGTCACAAAGAAGTTTCTGAGAATCCTGCTGTCTACTTGTTGTAAGTAAACCCGTTTCCAAAAAAATCCTCAGAGCTATCCAAACATCCACTTGCAGATTCTACAAAAAGAGTGTTTCAAAACTGCTGTATCAAAAGAAAGGTTCAAGTCTGTTAGTTGAGGACACACATCGCAAATAAGTTTCAGAGAATGCTTCTGTCTTGTATTTATGGGAAGATATTTCCTTTTTAACCATAGGCCTGATACCGTTCCAAATGTCCACTTCCAGATACTACAAAAAGAGTGTTTCAAACCTGCTCTATGAAAGGGAATGTTCAACTCTGTGACTTGAATGCAAACATCGCAAAGAAGTTTCTGAGAATGCTGCTGTCTACTATTTATCTGTAATCCCGCTTCCAATGAAATCCTCAGTTTTATAGAAATATCCACTTGCAGATTCCAAAAAAAGAGTGTTACACACGTGCCCTGTCAATAGAAAGGTTCAACACTGTTAGTTGTGAAGATAGAGCTTAAACAAGTTTCTGAGATTGCTTCTATCTCGTTTTTATGGGAAGATATTTCCTTTTGTACCATAGGCCACAAAGCGCTGCAAATGTCCACTTCCAGATGCTACAAAAAGAGTGTTTCAAACCTGCTCTATGACAGGGAATGTTCAACTCTGTGACTTGAATGCAAACGTCACAAAGAAGTTTCTGAGAATGCTGCTGTCCACTATTTTTATGTAATCCCGTTTCCAACAAAATCCTCAGAGCTATCCAAATATCCACTTGCAGATTCTACAAAAAGAGTGTTTCAAAACTGCTGTATCAAAAGAAAGGTTCAAGTCTGTTAGTTGAGGACACACATCGCAAATAAGTTTCTCAGAATGCTTCTGTCTTGTTTTTATGGGAAGATATTTCCTTTTTAACCATAGGCCTGATACCGTTCCAATTGTCCACTTCCAGATACTACAAAAGAGTGTTTCAAACCTGCTCTATGGAAGGGAATGTTCAACTCTGTGACTTGAATGCAAACATCACAAAGAAGATTCTGAGAATGCTGCTGTCTACTATTTATCTGTAATCCCGCTTCCAACGAAATCCTCAGTTTTATAGAAATATCCACTTGCAGATTCCAAAAAAAGAGTGTTTCACATGTGCTCTGTCAATAGAAAGGTTCAACACTGTTAGTTGTGTAGATAGAGCATAAACAAGTTTCTGAGATTGCTTCTATCTCGTTTTTATGGGAAGATATTTCCTTTTGTACCATAGGCCGAAAAGCGCTGCAATTGTCCACTTCCAGATGCTACAAAAAGAGTGTTTCAAACCTGCTGTATGATAGGGAATGTTCAACTCTGTGACTTGAATGCAAAAGTCATAAACAAGTTTCTGAGAATGCTGCTGTCCACTATTTTTATGTAATCCCCTTTCCAACGAAATCCTCAGAGCTATCCAAATATCCACTTGCAGATTCTACAAAAAGAGTGTTCCAAAACTGCTGTATCAAAAGAAAGGTTCAAGTCTGTTAGTTGAGGACACACAACACAAATAAGTTTCTGAGAATGCTTCTGTCTTGTTTTTATGGGAAGATATTTCCTTGTTAACCATAGGCCTGATAACGTTCCAAATGTCCACTTCCAGATACTACATAAAGAGTGTTTAAAACCTGCTGTATGAAAGGGAATGTTCAACACTCTGACTTGAATGCAAACATCACAAAGAAGTTTCTGAGAATGCTGCTGTCTGCTATTTATCTGTAATCCCGCTTCCAACGAAATGCTCAGTTTTATAGAAATATCCACTTGCAGATTCCAAAAAAAGAGTGTTTCACACGTGCTCTGTCAATAGAAAGGTTCAACACTGTTAGTTGTGTAGATAGAGCATAAACAAGTTTCTGAGATTGCTTCTATCTCGTTTTTATGGGAAGATATTTCCTTTTGTACCATAGGCCACAAAGCGCTGCAAATGTCCACTTCCAGATGCTACAAAAAGCGTGTTTCAAACCTGCTCTATGACAGGGAATGTTCAACTCTGTGACTTGAATGCAATCGTCACAAAGAAGTTTCTGAGAATGCTGCTGTCTACTTTTTATATGTAATCCCGTTTCCAACAGAATCCTCAGAGCTATCCAAATATCCACTTGCAGATTCTACAAAAAGAGTGTTTCAAAACTGCTGTATCAAAAGAAAGGTTCAAGTCTGTTAGTTGAGGACTCACATTGCAAATAAGTTTCTGAGAATGCTTCTGTCTTGTTTTTCTGTGAAGATATTTCTTTTTGAACCATAGGCCTGATACCGTTCCAAATGTCCATTTCCAGATACTACAAAAAGAGTGTTTCAAACCTGCTCTATGAAAGGGAATGTTCAACTCTGTGACTTGAATGCAAACATCATAAAGAAATTTCTGAGAATGCTGCTGTCTACTATTTATCTGTAATCCCGCTTCCAATGAAATCCTCAGTTTTATAGAAATATCCACTTGCAGATTCCAAAAAAAGAGTGTTTCACACGTGCTCTGTCAATAGAAAGGTTCAACACTGTTAGTTGTGTAGATACAGCATAAAAAAGTTTCTGAGATTGCTTCTATCTCGTTTTTATGGGAAGATATTTCCTTTTGTACCGTAGGCCACAAAGCGCTGCAAATGTCCACTTCCAGATGCTACAAAAAGCGTGTTTCAAACCTGCTCTATGACAGGGAATGTTCAACTCCGTGACTTGAATGCAAACGTCACAAAGAAGTTTCTGAGAATGCTGCTGTCTACTTTTTATATGTAATCCCGTTTCCAACAAAATCCTCAGAGCTATCCAAATATCCACTTGCAGATTCTACAAAAAGAGTGTTTCAAAACTGCTGTATCAAAAGAAAGGTTCAAGTCTCTTAGTTGAGGACACACAACAGTAATAAGTTTCTGAGAATGCTTCTGTCTTGTTTTTATGGGAAGATATTTCCTTTTTAACCATAGGCCTGATACCGTTCCAAATGTCCACTTCCAGATACTACAAAAGAGTGTTTCAAACCTGCTCTATGAAAGGGAATGTTCAACTCTGTGACTTGAATGCAAACATCACAAAGAAGTTTCTGAGAATGCTGCTGTCTACTATTTATCTGTAATCCCGCTTCCAATGAAATCCTCAGTTTTATAGAAATATCCACTTGCAGATTCCAAAAAACGAGTGTTTCACATGTGCTCTGTCAATAGAAAGGTTCAACACTGTTAGTTGTGTAGATAGAGCATAAACAAGTTTCTGAGATTGCTTCTATCTCGTTTTTATGGGAAGATATTTCCTTTTGTACCATAGGCCACAAAGCGCTGCAAATGTCCACTTCCAGATGCTACAAAAAGAGTGTTTCAAACCTGCTCTATGAAAGGGAATGTTCAACTCTGTGACTTGAATGCAAAAGTCATAAACAAGTTTCTGAGAATGCTGCTGTCCACTATTTTTATGTAATCCCCTTTCCAACGAAATCCTCAGAGCTATCCAAATATCCACTTGCAGATTCTACAAAAAGAGTGTTTCAAAACTGCTGTATCAAAAGAAAGGTTCAAGTCTGTTAGTTGAGGACACACAACACAAATAAGTTTCTGAGAATGCTTCTGTCTTGTTTTTATGGGAAGATATTTCCTTGTTAACCATAGGCCTGATAACGTTCCAAATGTCCACTTCCAGATACTACATAAAGAGTGTTTAAAACCTGCTGTATGAAAGGGAATGTTCAACACTCTGACTTGAATGCAAACATCACAAAGAAGTTTCTGAGAATGCTGCTGTCTACTATTTATCTGTAATCCCGCTTCCAACGAAATCCTCAGTTTTATAGAAATATCCACTTGCAGATTCCAAAAAAAGAGTGTTTCACACGTGCTCTGTCAATAGAAAGTTTCAACACTGTTAGTTGTGAAGATAGAGCATAAACAAGTTTCTGAGATTGCTTCTATCTCGTTTTTATGGGAAGATATTTCCTTTTGTACCATAGGCCACAAAGCGCTGCAAATGTCCACTTCCAGATGCTACAAAAAGAGTGTTTCAAACCTGCTCTATGACAGGGAATGTTCAACTCTGTGACTTGAATGCAAACGTCACAAAGAAGTTTCTGAGAATGCTGCTGTCCACTATTTTTATGTGATCCCTTTTCCAACGAACTCCTCAGAGCTATCCAAATATCCACTTGCAGATTCTACAAAAAGAGTGTTTCAAAACTGCTGTATCAAAAGAAAGGTTCAAGTCTCTTAGTTGAGGACACACAACAGAAATATGTTTCTGAGAATGCTTCTGTCTTGTTTTTATGGGAAGATATTTCCTTTTTAACCATAGGCCTGATACCGTTCCAAATGTCCACTTCCAGATACTACAAAAAGAGTGTTTCAAACCTGCTCTATGAAAGGGAATGTTCAACTCTGTGACTTGAATGCAAACATCACAAAGAAGTTTCTGAGAATGCTGCTGTCTACTATTTATCTGTAATCCCGCTTCCAACGAAATCCTCAGTTTTATAGAAATATCCACTTGCAGATTCCAAAAAAAGAGTGTTTCACACGTGCTCTGTCAATAGAAAGGTTCAACACTGTTAGTTGTGTAGATACAGCATAAAAAAGTTTCTGAGATTGCTTCTATCTCGTTTTTATGGGAAGATATTTCCTTTTGTACCGTAGGCCACAAAGCGCTGCAAATGTCCACTTCCAGATGCTACAAAAAGCGTGTTTCAAACCTGCTCTATGACAGGGAATGTTCAACTCTGTGACTTGAATGCAAACGTCACAAAGAAGTTTCTGAGAATGCTGCTGTCTACTTTTTATATGTAATCCCGTTTCCAACAAAATCCTCAGAGCTATCCAAATATCCACTTGCAGATTCTACAAAAAGAGTGTTTCAAAACTGCTGTATCAAAAGAAAGGTTCAAGTCTCTTAGTTGAGGACACACAACAGTAATAAGTTTCTGAGAATGCTTCTGTCTTGTTTTTATGGGAAGATATTTCCTTTTTAACCATAGGCCTGATACCATTCCAAATGTCCACTTCCAGATACTACAAAAAGAGTGTTTCAAACCTGCTCTATGAAAGGGAATGTTCAACTCTGTGACTTGAATGCAAACATCACAAAGAAGTTTCTGAGAATGCTGCTGTCTACTATTTATCTGTAATCCCGCTTCCAACGAAATCCTGTTTTATAGAAATATCCACTTGCAGTTTCCAAAAAAAGAATGTTTCACACGTGCTCTGTCAATAGAAAGGTTCAACACTGTTAGTTGTGAAGATAGAGCATAAACAAGTTTCTGAGATCGCTTCTATCTCGATTTTTATGGGAAGATATTTCCTTTTTAACCATAGGCCACAAAGCGCTGCAAATGTCCACTTCCAGATACTACAAAAAGAGTGTTTGAAACCTGCTCTATGAAAGGGAATGTTCAGCTCTGTGACTTAAATGGAAACATCACAAAGAAGTTTCTGAGAATGCTGCTGTGTACTTTTTATAGGTAATCCCGTTTCCAACGAAATCCTCAGAGCTATCCATATATACACTTGCAGATTCTACAAAAAGAGTGTTTCAAAACTGCTGTATCAAAAGAAAGGTTCAAGTCTGTTAGTTGAGGACACACATCGCAAATAAGTTTCTGAGAATGCTTCTGTCATGTTTTTATGGGAAGATATTTCCTTTTTAACCATAGGCCTGATACCATTCCAAATGTCCACTTCCAGATACTACTAAAAGAGTGTTTCAAACCTGCTGTATGAAAGGGAATGTTCAACTCTGTGACTTGAATGCAAACATCACAAAGGAGTTTCTGAGTATGCTGCTGTCTACTATTTATCTGTAATCCCGCTTCCAACGAAATCCTCAGTTTTATAGAAATATCCACTTGCAGATTCCAAAAAAAGAGTGTTTCACACGTGCTCTGTCAATAGAAAGGTTCAACACTGTTAGTTGTGTAGATCGAGCATAAACAAGTTTCTGAGATTGCTTCTATCTCGTTTTTATGGGAAGATATTTCCTTTTGTATCATAGGCCACAAAGCGATGCAAATGTCCCCTTCCAGATGCTACAAAAAGAGTGTTTCAAACCTGCTCTATGACAGGGAATGTTCAACTCTGTGACTTGAATGCAAACGTCATAAAGAAGTTTCTGAGAATGCTGCTGTCCACTATTTTTATGTAATCCCCTTTCCATCGAAATCCTCAGAGCTATCCAAATATCCACTTGCAGATTCTACAAAAAGAGTGTTTCAAAACTGCTGTATCAAAAGAAAGGTTCAAGTCTGTTAGTTGAGGACACACAACACTAATAAGTTTCTGAGAATGCTTCTGTCTTGTTTTTATGGGAAGATATTTCCTTTTTAACCATAGGCCTGATAACGTTCCAAATGTCCACTTCCAGATACTACAAAAAGAGTGTTTCAAACCTGCTCTATGAAAGGGAATGTTCAACTCTGTGACTTGAATGCAAACATCACAAAGAAGTTTCTGAGAATGCTGCTGTCTACTCTTTATCTGTAATCCCGCTTCCAACGAAATCCTCAGTTTTATAGAAATATCCACTTGCAGATTCCAAAAAAAGAGTGTTTCCCACGTGCTCTGTCAATAGAAAGGTTCAACACTGTTAGTTGTGTAGATAGAGCATAAACAAGTTTCTGAGATTGCTTCTATCTCGTTTTTATGGGAAGATATTTCCTTTTGAACCATAGGCCACAAAGCGCTGCAAATGTCCACTTCCAGATGCTACAAAAAGAGTGTTTCAAACCTGCTCTATGACACGGAATGTTCAGCTCTGTGACTTGAATGCAAAAGTCACAAAGAAGTTTCTGAAAAGGCTGCTATCTACTTTTTGTATGTAATCCCGTTTCCAACAAAATCCTCAGAGCTATCCAAATATCCACTTGCAGATTCTACAAAAAGAGTGTTTCAAAACTGCTGTATCAAAAGAAAGGTTGAAGTCTGTTAGTTGAGGACACACATCGCAAATAAGTTTCTGAGAATGCTTCTGTCTTGTTTTTATGGGAAGATATTTCCTTTTTAACCATAGGCCTGATACCGTTCCAAATGTCCACTTCCAGATACTACTAAAAGAGTGTTTCAAACCTGTTCTATGAAAGGGAATGTTCAACTCTGTGTCTTGAATGCAAACATCGCAAAGAAGGTTCTGAGAATGCTGCTGTCTACTATTTATCTGTAATCCCGCTTCCAATGAAATCCTCAGTTTTATGGAAATATCCACTTGCAGATTCCAAAAAAAGAGTGTTTCACACGTGCCCTGTCAATAGAAAGGTTCAACACTGTTAGTTGTGAAGATAGAGCACAAACACGTTTCTGAGATTGCTTCTATCTCGTTTTTATGGGAAGATATTTCCTTTTGTACCATAGGCCACAAAGCGCTGCAAATGTCCACTTCCAGATGCTACGAAAAGAGTGTTTCAAACCTGCTCTATGACAGGGAATGTTCAACTCTGTGACTTGAATGCAAACGTCACAAAGAAGATTCTGAGAATGCTGCTGTCCACTATTTTAATGTAATCCAGTTTCCAACGAAATCCTCAGAGCTATCCAAATATCCACTTGCAGATTCTACAAAAAGAGTGTTTCAAAACTGCTGTATCAAAAGAAAGGTTCAAGTCTGTTATTTGAGGACACACATCGCAAATAAGTTTCTCAGAATGCTTCTGTCTTGTTTTTATGGGAAGATATTTCCTTTTTAACCATAGGCCTGATACCGTTCCAAATGTCCACTTCCAGATACTACAAAAAGAGTGTTTCAAACCTGCTCTATGAAAGGGAATGTTCAACTCTGTGACGTGAATGCAAACATCGCAAAGAAGTTTCTGAGAATGCTGCTGTCTACTATTTATCTGTAATCCCGCTTCCAATGAAATCCTCAGTTTTATAGAAATATCCACTTGCAGATTCCAAAAAAAGAGTGTTTCACACGTGCCCTGTCAATAGAAAGGTTCAACACTGTTAGTTGTGAAGATAGAGCTTAAACAAGTTTCTGAGATTGCTTCTATCTCGTTTTTATGGGAAGATATTTCCTTTTGTACCATAGGCCACAAAGCGCTGCAAATGTCCACTTCCAGATGCTACAAAAAGAGTGTTTCAAACCTGCTGTATGACAGGGAATGTTCAACTCTGTGACTTGAATGCAAACGTCACAAAGAAGTTTCTGAGAATGCTGCTGTCCACTATTTTTATGTAATCCCGTTTCCAACAAAATCCTCAGAGCTATCCAAATATCCACTTGCAGATTCTACAAAAAGAGTGTTTCAAAACTGCTGTATCAAAAGAAAGGTTCAAGTCTGTTAGTTGAGGACACACATCGCAAATAAGTTTCTCAGAATGCTTCTGTCTTGTTTTTATGGGAAGATATCTCCTTTTTAACCATAGGCCTGATACCGTTCCAAATGTCCACTTCCAGATACTAAAAAAAAGAGTGTTTCAAACCTGCTCTACGAAAGGGAATGTTCAACTCTGTGACTTGAATGCAAACATCACAAAGAAGGTTCTGAGAATGCTGCTGTCTACTATTTATCTGTAATCCCGCTTCCAATGAAATCCTCAGTTTTATGGAAATATCCACTTGCAGATTCCAAAAAAAGAGTGTTTCACACGTGCCCTGTCAATAGAAAGGTTCAACACTGTTAGTTGTGAAGATAGAGCACAAACACGTTTCTGAGATTGCTTCTATCTCGTTTTTATGGGAAGATATTTCCTTTTGTACCATAGGCCACAAAGCGCTGCAAATGTCCACTTCCAGATGCTACGAAAAGAGTGTTTCAAACCTGCTCTATGACAGGGAATGTTCAACTCTGTGACTTGAATGCAAACGTCACAAAGAAGATTCTGAGAATGCTGCTGTCCACTATTTTAATGTAATCCAGTTTCCAACGAAATCCTCAGAGCTATCCAAATATCCACTTGCAGATTCTACAAAAAGAGTGTTTCAAAACTGCTGTATCAAAAGAAAGGTTCAAGTCTGTTATTTGAGGACACACATCGCAAATAAGTTTCTCAGAATGCTTCTGTCTTGTTTTTATGGGAAGATATTTCCTTTTTAACCATAGGCCTGATACCGTTCCAAATGTCCACTTCCAGATACTACAAAAAGAGTGTTTCAAACCTGCTCTATGAAAGGGAATGTTCAACTCTGTGACGTGAATGCAAACATCGCAAAGAAGTTTCTGAGAATGCTGCTGTCTACTATTTATCTGTAATCCCGCTTCCAATGAAATCCTCAGTTTTATAGAAATATCCACTTGCAGATTCCAAAAAAAGAGTGTTTCACACGTGCCCTGTCAATAGAAAGGTTCAACACTGTTAGTTGTGAAGATAGAGCTTAAACAAGTTTCTGAGATTGCTTCTATCTCGTTTTTATGGGAAGATATTTCCTTTTGTACCATAGGCCACAAAGCGCTGCAAATGTCCACTTCCAGATGCTACAAAAAGAGTGTTTCAAACCTGCTGTATGACAGGGAATGTTCAACTCTGTGACTTGAATGCAAACGTCACAAAGAAGTTTCTGAGAATGCTGCTGTCCACTATTTTTATGTAATCCCGTTTCCAACAAAATCCTCAGAGCTATCCAAATATCCACTTGCAGATTCTACAAAAAGAGTGTTTCAAAACTGCTGTATCAAAAGAAAGGTTCAAGTCTGTTAGTTGAGGACACACATCGCAAATAAGTTTCTCAGAATGCTTCTGTCTTGTTTTTATGGGAAGATATCTCCTTTTTAACCATAGGCCTGATACCGTTCCAAATGTCCACTTCCAGATACTAAAAAAAAGAGTGTTTCAAACCTGCTCTACGAAAGGGAATGTTCAACTCTGTGACTTGAATGCAAACATCACAAAGAAGTTTCTGAGAATGCTGCTGTCTACTATTTATCTGTAATCCCGCTTCCAACGAAATCCTGTTTTATAGAAATATCCACTTGCAGTTTCCAAAAAAAGAATGTTTCACACGTGCTCTGTCAATAGAAAGGTTCAACACTGTTAGTTGTGAAGATAGAGCATAAACAAGTTTCTGAGATCGCTTCTATCTCGATTTTATGGGAAGATATTTCCTTTTGTACCATAGGCCACAAAGCGCTGCAAATGTCCACTTCCAGATGCTACAAAAAGAGTGTTTCAAACCTGCTCTATGACAGGGAATGTTCAACTCTGTGACTTGAATGCAAACGTCACAAAGACGTTTCTGAGAATGCTGCTGTCCACTATTTTTATGTAATCCCTTTTCCAACGAACTCCTCAGAGCTATCCAAATATCCACTTGCAGATTCTACAAAAAGAGTGTTTCAAAACTGCTGTATCAAAAGAAAGGTTCAAGTCTCTTAGTTGAGGACACACAACAGAAATATGTTTCTGAGAATGCTTCTGTCTTGTTTTTATGGGAAGATATTTCCTTTTTAACCATAGGCCTGATACCGTTCCAAATGTCCACTTCCAGATACTACAAAAAGAGTGTTTCAAACCTGCTCTATGAAAGGGAATGTTCAACTCTGTGACTTGAATGCAAACATCACAAAGAAGTTTCTGAGAATGCTGCTGTCTACTATTTATCTGTAATCCCGCTTCCAACGAAATCCTCAGTTTTATAGAAATATCCACTTGCAGATTCCAAAAAAAGAGTGTTTCACACGTGCTCTGTCAATAGAAAGGTTCAACACTGTTAGTTGTGTAGATACAGCATAAAAAAGTTTCTGAGATTGCTTCTATCTCGTTTTTATGGGAAGATATTTCCTTTTGTACCGTAGGCCACAAAGCGCTGCAAATGTCCACTTCCAGATGCTACAAAAAGCGTGTTTCAAACCTGCTCTATGACAGGGAATGTTCAACTCGGTGACTTGAATGCAAACGTCACAAAGAAGTTTCTGAGAATGCTGCTGTCTACTTTTTATATGTAATCCCGTTTCCAACAAAATCCTCAGAGCTATCCAAATATCCACTTGCAGATTCTACAAAAAGAGTGTTTCAAAACTGCTGTATCAAAAGAAAGGTTCAAGTCTCTTAGTTGAGGACACACAACAGTAATAAGTTTCTGAGAATGCTTCTGTCTTGTTTTTATGGGAAGATATTTCCTTTTTAACCATAGGCCTGATGCCATTCCAAATGTCCACTTCCAGATACTACTAAAAGAGTGTTTCAAACCTGCTGTATGAAAGGGAATGTTCAACTCTGTGACTTGAATGCAAACATCACAAAGGAGTTTCTGAGTATGCTGCTGTCTACTATTTATCTGTAATCCCGCTTCCAACGAAATCCTCAGTTTTATAGAAATATCCACTTGCAGATTCCAAAAAAAGAGTGTTTCACACGTGCTCTGTCAATAGAAAGGTTCAACACGGTTAGTTGTGTAGATAGAGCATAAACAAGTTTCTGAGATTGCTTCTATCTCGTTTTTATGGGAAGATATTTCCTTTTGTACCATAGGCCAAAAAACGCTGCAAATGTCCACTTCCAGATGCTACAAAAAGCGTGTTTCAAACCTGCTCTATGACAGGGAATGTTCAACTCGGTGACTTGAATGCAAACGTCACAAAGAAGTTTCTGAGAATGCTGCTGTCTACTTTTTATATGTAATCCCCTTTCCAACGAAATCCTCAGAGCTATCCAAATATCCACTTGCAGATTCTACAAAACGAGTGTTTCAAAACTGCTGTATCAAAAGAAAGGTTCAAGTCTGTTAGTTGAGGACACACAACACAAATAAGTTTCTGAGAATGCTTCTGTCTTGTTTTTATGGGAAGATATTTCCTTGTTAACCATAGGCCTGATAACGTTCCAAATGTCCGCTTCCAGATACTACATAAAGAGTGTTTAAAACCTGCTGTATGAAAGGGAATGTTCAACACTCTGACTTGAATGCAAACATCACAAAGAAGTTTCTGAGAATGCTGCTGTCTACTATTTATCTGTAATCCCGCTTCCAACGAAATCCTCAGTTTTATAGAAATATCCACTTGCAGATTCCAAAAAAAGAGTGTTTCACACGTGCTCTGTCAATAGAAAGGTTCAACACGGTTAGTTGTGTAGATAGAGCATAAACAAGTTTCTGAGATTGCTTCTATCTCGTTTTTATGGGAAGATATTTCCTTTTGTACCATAGGCCACAAAACGCTGCAAATGTCCACTTCCAGATGCTACAAAAAGCGTGTTTCAAACCTGCTCTATGATAGGGAATGTTCAACTCTGTGACTTGAATGCAAACGTCACAAAGAAGTTTCTGAGAATGCTGCTGTCCACTATTTTTATGTGATCCCTTTTCCAACGAACTCCTCAGAGCTATCCAAATATCCACTTGCAGATTCTACAAAAAGAGTGTTTCAAAACTGCTGTATCAAAAGAAAGGTTCAAGTCTCTTAGTTGAGGACACACAACAGAAATATGTTTCTGAGAATGCTTCTGTCTTGTTTTTATGGGAAGATATTTCCTTTTTAACCATAGGCCTGATACCGTTCCAAATGTCCACTTCCAGATACTACAAAAAGAGTGTTTCAAACCTGCTCTATGAAAGGGAATGTTCAACTCTGTGACTTGAATGCAAACATCACAAAGAAGTTTCTGAGAATGCTGCTGTCTACTATTTATCTGTAATCCCGCTTCCAACGAAATCCTCAGTTTTATAGAAATATCCACTTGCAGATTCCAAAAAAAGAGTGTTTCACACGTGCTCTGTCAATAGAAAGGTTCAACACTGTTAGTTGTGTAGATACAGCATAAAAAAGTTTCTGAGATTGCTTCTATCTCGTTTTTATGGGAAGATATTTCCTTTTGTACCGTAGGCCACAAAGCGCTGCAAATGTCCACTTCCAGATGCTACAAAAAGCGTGTTTCAAACCTGCTCTATGACAGGGAATGTTCAACTCTGTGACTTGAATGCAAACGTCACAAAGAAGTTTCTGAGAATGCTGCTGTCTACTTTTTATATGTAATCCCGTTTCCAACAAAATCCTCAGAGCTATCCAAATATCCACTTGCAGATTCTACAAAAAGAGTGTTTCAAAACTGCTGTATCAAAAGAAAGGTTCAAGTCTCTTAGTTGAGGACACACAACAGTAATAAGTTTCTGAGAATGCTTCTGTCTTGTTTTTATGGGAAGATATTTCCTTTTTAACCATAGGCCTGATACCATTCCAAATGTCCACTTCCAGATACTACAAAAAGAGTGTTTCAAACCTGCTCTATGAAAGGGAATGTTCAACTCTGTGACTTGAATGCAAACATCACAAAGAAGTTTCTGAGAATGCTGCTGTCTACTATTTATCTGTAATCCCGCTTCCAACGAAATCCTGTTTTATAGAAATATCCACTTGCAGTTTCCAAAAAAAGAATGTTTCACACGTGCTCTGTCAATAGAAAGGTTCAACACTGTTAGTTGTGAAGATAGAGCATAAACAAGTTTCTGAGATCGCTTCTATCTCGATTTTTATGGGAAGATATTTCCTTTTTAACCATAGGCCACAAAGCGCTGCAAATGTCCACTTCCAGATACTACAAAAAGAGTGTTTGAAACCTGCTCTATGAAAGGGAATGTTCAGCTCTGTGACTTAAATGGAAACATCACAAAGAAGTTTCTGAGAATGCTGCTGTGTACTTTTTATAGGTAATCCCGTTTCCAACGAAATCCTCAGAGCTATCCATATATACACTTGCAGATTCTACAAAAAGAGTGTTTCAAAACTGCTGTATCAAAAGAAAGGTTCAAGTCTGTTAGTTGAGGACACACATCGCAAATAAGTTTCTGAGAATGCTTCTGTCATGTTTTTATGGGAAGATATTTCCTTTTTAACCATAGGCCTGATACCATTCCAAATGTCCACTTCCAGATACTACTAAAAGAGTGTTTCAAACCTGCTGTATGAAAGGGAATGTTCAACTCTGTGACTTGAATGCAAACATCACAAAGGAGTTTCTGAGTATGCTGCTGTCTACTATTTATCTGTAACCCCGCTTCCAACGAAATCCTCAGTTTTATAGAAATATCCACTTGCAGATTCCAAAAAAAGAGTGTTTCACACGTGCTCTGTCAATAGAAAGGTTCAACACTGTTAGTTGTGTAGATCGAGCATAAACAAGTTTCTGAGATTGCTTCTATCTCGTTTTTATGGGAAGATATTTCCTTTTGTATCATAGGCCACAAAGCGATGCAAATGTCCCCTTCCAGATGCTACAAAAAGAGTGTTTCAAACCTGCTCTATGACAGGGAATGTTCAACTCTGTGACTTGAATGCAAACGTCATAAAGAAGTTTCTGAGAATGCTGCTGTCCACTATTTTTATGTAATCCCCTTTCCATCGAAATCCTCAGAGCTATCCAAATATCCACTTGCAGATTCTACAAAAAGAGTGTTTCAAAACTGCTGTATCAAAAGAAAGGTTCAAGTCTGTTAGTTGAGGACACACAACACTAATAAGTTTCTGAGAATGCTTCTGTCTTGTTTTTATGGGAAGATATTTCCTTTTTAATCATAGGCCTGATAACGTTCCAAATGTCCACTTCCAGATACTACAAAAAGAGTGTTTCAAACCTGCTCTATGAAAGGGAATGTTCAACTCTGTGACTTGAATGCAAACATCACAAAGAAGTTTCTGAGAATGCTGCTGTCTACTCTTTATCTGTAATCCCGCTTCCAACGAAATCCTCAGTTTTATAGAAATATCCACTTGCAGATTCCAAAAAAAGAGTGTTTCCCACGTGCTCTGTCAATAGAAAGGTTCAACACTGTTAGTTGTGTAGATAGAGCATAAACAAGTTTCTGAGATTGCTTCTATCTCGTTTTTATGGGAAGATATTTCCTTTTGAACCATAGGCCACAAAGCGCTGCAAATGTCCACTTCCAGATGCTACAAAAAGAGTGTTTCAAACCTGCTCTATGACACGGAATGTTCAGCTCTGTGACTTGAATGCAAAAGTCACAAAGAAGTTTCTGAAAAGGCTGCTATCTACTTTTTGTATGTAATCCCGTTTCCAACAAAATCCTCAGAGCTATCCAAATATCCACTTGCAGATTCTACAAAAAGAGTGTTTCAAAACTGCTGTATCAAAAGAAAGGTTGAAGTCTGTTAGTTGAGGACACACATCGCAAATAAGTTTCTGAGAATGCTTCTGTCTTGTTTTTATGGGAAGATATTTCCTTTTTAACCATAGGCCTGATACCGTTCCAAATGTCCACTTCCAGATACTACTAAAAGAGTGTTTCAAACCTGTTCTATGAAAGGGAATGTTCAACTCTGTGTCTTGAATGCAAACATCGCAAAGAAGGTTCTGAGAATGCTGCTGTCTACTATTTATCTGTAATCCCGCTTCCAATGAAATCCTCAGTTTTATGGAAATATCCACTTGCAGATTCCAAAAAAAGAGTGTTTCACACGTGCCCTGTCAATAGAAAGGTTCAACACTGTTAGTTGTGAAGATAGAGCACAAACACGTTTCTGAGATTGCTTCTATCTCGTTTTTATGGGAAGATATTTCCTTTTGTACCATAGGCCACAAAGCGCTGCAAATGTCCACTTCCAGATGCTACGAAAAGAGTGTTTCAAACCTGCTCTATGACAGGGAATGTTCAACTCTGTGACTTGAATGCAAACGTCACAAAGAAGATTCTGAGAATGCTGCTGTCCACTATTTTAATGTAATCCAGTTTCCAACGAAATCCTCAGAGCTATCCAAATATCCACTTGCAGATTCTACAAAAAGAGTGTTTCAAAACTGCTGTATCAAAAGAAAGGTTCAAGTCTGTTAGTTGAGGACACACATCGCAAATAAGTTTCTCAGAATGCTTCTGTCTTGTTTTTATGGGAAGATATTTCCTTTTTAACCATAGGCCTGATACCGTTCCAAATGTCCACTTCCAGATACTACAAAAAGAGTGTTTCAAACCTGCTCTATGAAAGGGAATGTTCAACTCTGTGACTTGAATGCAAACATCGCAAAGAAGTTTCTGAGAATGCTGCTGTCTACTATTTATCTGTAATCCCGCTTCCAATGAAATCCTCAGTTTTATAGAAATATCCACTTGCAGATTCCAAAAAAAGAGTGTTTCACACGTGCCCTGTCAATAGAAAGGTTCAACACTGTTAGTTGTGAAGATAGAGCTTAAACAAGTTTCTGAGATTGCTTCTATCTCGTTTTTATGGGAAGATATTTCCTTTTGTACCATAGGCCACAAAGCGCTGCAAATGTCCACTTCCAGATGCTACAAAAAGAGTGTTTCAAACCTGCTGTATGACAGGGAATGTTCAACTCTGTGACTTGAATGCAAACGTCACAAAGAAGTTTCTGAGAATGCTGCTGTCCACTATTTTTATGTAATCCCGTTTCCAACAAAATCCTCAGAGCTATCCAAATATCCACTTGCAGATTCTACAAAAAGAGTGTTTCAAAACTGCTGTATCAAAAGAAAGGTTCAAGTCTGTTAGTTGAGGACACACATCGCAAATAAGTTTCTCAGAATGCTTCTGTCTTGTTTTTATGGGAAGATATCTCCTTTTTAACCATAGGCCTGATACCGTTCCAAATGTCCACTTCCAGATACTAAAAAAAAGAGTGTTTCAAACCTGCTCTACGAAAGGGAATGTTCAACTCTGTGACTTGAATGCAAACATCACAAAGAAGTTTCTGAGAATGCTGCTGTCTACTATTTATCTGTAATCCCGCTTCCAACGAAATCCTGTTTTATAGAAATATCCACTTGCAGTTTCCAAAAAAAGAATGTTTCACACGTGCTCTGTCAATAGAAAGGTTCAACACTGTTAGTTGTGAAGATAGAGCATAAACAAGTTTCTGAGATCGCTTCTATCTCGATTTTATGGGAAGATATTTCCTTTTGTACCATAGGCCACAAAGCGCTGCAAATGTCCACTTCCAGATGCTACAAAAAGAGTGTTTCAAACCTGCTCTATGACAGGGAATGTTCAACTCTGTGACTTGAATGCAAACGTCACAAAGACGTTTCTGAGAATGCTGCTGTCCACTATTTTTATGTAATCCCTTTTCCAACGAACTCCTCAGAGCTATCCAAATATCCACTTGCAGATTCTACAAAAAGAGTGTTTCAAAACTGCTGTATCAAAAGAAAGGTTCAAGTCTCTTAGTTGAGGACACACAACAGAAATATGTTTCTGAGAATGCTTCTGTCTTGTTTTTATGGGAAGATATTTCCTTTTTAACCATAGGCCTGATACCGTTCCAAATGTCCACTTCCAGATACTACAAAAAGAGTGTTTCAAACCTGCTCTATGAAAGGGAATGTTCAACTCTGTGACTTGAATGCAAACATCACAAAGAAGTTTCTGAGAATGCTGCTGTCTACTATTTATCTGTAATCCCGCTTCCAACGAAATCCTCAGTTTTATAGAAATATCCACTTGCAGATTCCAAAAAAAGAGTGTTTCACACGTGCTCTGTCAATAGAAAGGTTCAACACTGTTAGTTGTGTAGATACAGCATAAAAAAGTTTCTGAGATTGCTTCTATCTCGTTTTTATGGGAAGATATTTCCTTTTGTACCGTAGGCCACAAAGCGCTGCAAATGTCCACTTCCAGATGCTACAAAAAGCGTGTTTCAAACCTGCTCTATGACAGGGAATGTTCAACTCGGTGACTTGAATGCAAACGTCACAAAGAAGTTTCTGAGAATGCTGCTGTCTACTTTTTATATGTAATCCCGTTTCCAACAAAATCCTCAGAGCTATCCAAATATCCACTTGCAGATTCTACAAAAAGAGTGTTTCAAAACTGCTGTATCAAAAGAAAGGTTCAAGTCTCTTAGTTGAGGACACACAACAGTAATAAGTTTCTGAGAATGCTTCTGTCTTGTTTTTATGGGAAGATATTTCCTTTTTAACCATAGGCCTGATGCCATTCCAAATGTCCACTTCCAGATACTACTAAAAGAGTGTTTCAAACCTGCTGTATGAAAGGGAATGTTCAACTCTGTGACTTGAATGCAAACATCACAAAGGAGTTTCTGAGTATGCTGCTGTCTACTATTTATCTGTAATCCCGCTTCCAACGAAATCCTCAGTTTTATAGAAATATCCACTTGCAGATTCCAAAAAAAGAGTGTTACACACGTCCTCTGTCAATAGAAAGGTTCAACACTGTTAGTTGTGTAGATCGAGCATAAACAAGTTTCTGAGATTGCTTCTATCTCGTTTTTATGGGAAGATATTTCCTTTTGTATCATAGGCCACAAAGCGATGCAAATGTCCCCTTCCAGATGCTACAAAAAGAGTGTTTCAAACCTGCTCTATGACAGGGAATGTTCAACTCTGTGACTTGAATGCAAACGTCACAAAGAAGTTTCTGAGAATGCTGCTGTCCACTATTTTTATGTAATCCCCTTTCCAACGAAATCCTCAGAGCTATCCAAATATCCACTTGCAGATTCTACAAAACGAGTGTTTCAAAACTGCTGTATCAAAAGAAAGGTTCAAGTCTGTTAGTTGAGGACACACAACACAAATAAGTTTCTGAGAATGCTTCTGTCTTGTTTTTATGGGAAGATATTTCCTTGTTAACCATAGGCCTGATAACGTTCCAAATGTCCGCTTCCAGATACTACATAAAGAGTGTTTAAAACCTGCTGTATGAAAGGGAATGTTCAACACTCTGACTTGAATGCAAACATCACAAAGAAGTTTCTGAGAATGCTGCTGTCTACTATTTATCTGTAATCCCGCTTCCAACGAAATCCTCAGTTTTATAGAAATATCCACTTGCAGATTCCAAAAAAAGAGTGTTTCACACGTGCTCTGTCAATAGAAAGGTTCAACACGGTTAGTTGTGTAGATAGAGCATAAACAAGTTTCTGAGATTGCTTCTATCTCGTTTTTATGGGAAGATATTTCCTTTTGTACCATAGGCCACAAAACGCTGCAAATGTCCACTTCCAGATGCTACAAAAAGCGTGTTTCAAACCTGCTCTATGATAGGGAATGTTCAACTCTGTGACTTGAATGCAAACGTCACAAAGAAGTTTCTGAGAATGCTGCTGTCTACTTTTTATATGTAATCCCGTTTCCAACAAAATCCTCAGAGCTATCCAAATATCCACTTGCAGATTCTACAAAAAGAGTGTTTCAAAACTGCTGTATCAAAAGAAAGGTTCAAGTCTGTTAGTTGAGGACACTCATCGCAAATAAGTTTCTGAGAATGCTTCTGTCTTGTTTTTCTGGGGAGATATTTCCTTTTGAACAATAGGCCTGATAACGTTCCAAATGTCCACTTCCAGATACTACAAAAAGAGTGTTTCAAACCTGCTCTATGAAAGGGAATGTTCAAGTCTGTGACTTGAATGCAAACATCACAAAGAAATTTCTGAGAATGCTGCTGTCTTCTATTTATCTGTAATCCCGCTTCCAATGAAATCCTCAGTTTTATAGAAATATCCACTTGCAGATTCCAAAAAAAGAGTGTTTCACACGTGCTCTGTCAATAGAAAATTTCAACACTGTTAGTTGTGAAGATAGAGCATAAATAAGTTTCTGAGATTGCTTCTATCTCGTTTTTATGGGAAGATATTTCCTTTTGTACCATAGGCCACAAAGCGCTGCAAATGTCCACTTCCAGATGCTACAAAAAGAGTGTTTCAAACCTGCTCTATGACAGGGAATGTTCAACTCTGTGACTTGAATGCAAACGTCACAAAAAAGTTTCTGAGAATGCTGCTGTCCACTATTTTTATGTAATCCCTTTTCCAACGAACTCCTCAGAGCTCTCCAAATATCCACTTGCAGATTCTACAAAAAGAGTGTTTCAAAACTGCTGTATCAAAAGAAAGGTTCAAGTCTCTTAGTTGAGGACACACAACAGAAATATGTTTCTGAGAATGCTTCTGTCTTGTTTTTATGGGAAGATATTTCCTTTTTAACCATAGGCCTGATACCGTTCCAAATGTCCACTTCCAGATACTACAAAAAGAGTGTTTCAAACCTGCTCAATGAAAGGGAATGTTCAACTCTGTGACTTGAATGCAAACATCACAAAGAAGTTTCTGAGAATGCTGCTGTCTACTATTTATCTGTAATCCCGCTTCCAACGAAATCCTCAGTTTTATAGAAATATCCACTTGCAGATTCCAAAAAAAGAGTGTTTCACACGTGCTCTGTCAATAGAAAGGTTCAACACTGTTAGTTGTGTAGATACAGCATAAAAAAGTTTCTGAGATTGCTTCTATCTCGTTTTTATGGGAAGATATTTCCTTTTGTACCGTAGGCCACAAAGCGCTGCAAATGTCCACTTCCAGATGCTACAAAAAGCGTGTTTCAAACCTGCTCTATGACAGGGAATGTTCAACTCTGTGACTTGAATGCAAACGTCACAAAGAAGTTTCTGAGAATGCTGCTGTCTACTTTTTATATGTAATCCCGTTTCCAACAAAATCCTCAGAGCTATCCAAATATCCACTTGCAGATTCTACAAAAAGAGTGTTTCAAAACTGCTGTATCAAAAGAAAGGTTCAAGTCTCTTAGTTGAGGACACACATCGCAAATAAGTTTCTGAGAATGCTTCTGTCTTGTTTTTATGGGAAGATATTTCCTTTTTAACCATAGGCCTGATACCGTTCCAAATGTCCACTTCCAGATACTACAAAAAGAGTGTTTCAAACCTGCTCTATGAAAGGGAATGTTCAACTCTGTGACTTGAATGCAAACATCACAAAGAAGTTTCTGAGAATGCTGCTGTCTACTATTTATCTGTAATCCCGCTTCCAATGAAATCCTCAGTTTTATAGAAATATCCACTTGCAGATTCCAAAAAAAGAGTGTTTCACACGTGCTCTGTCAATAGAAAGGTTCAACACTGTTAGTTGTGAAGATAGAGCATAAACAAGTTTCTGAGATTGCTTCTATCTCGTTTTTATGGGAAGATATTTCCTTTTGTACCATAGGCCAAAAAGCGCTGCAAATGTCCACTTCCAGATGCTACAAAAAGAGTGCTTCAAACCTGCTCTATGAAGGGAATGTTCAACTCTGTGACTTGAATGCAAACGTCACAAAGAAGTTTCTGAGAATGCTGCTGTCCACTATTTTTATGTAATCCCTTTTCCAACGAACTCCTCAGAGCTATCCAAATATCCACTTGCAGATTCTACAAAACGAGTGTTTCAAAACTGCTGTATCAAAAGAAAGGTTCAAGTCTCTTAGTTGAGGACACACAACAGTAATAAGTTTCTGAGAATGCTTCTGTGTTGTTTTTATTGGAAGATATTTCCTTTTTAACCATAGGCCTGATACCGTTCCAAATGTCCACTTCCAGATACTAGTAAAAGAGTGTTTCAAACCTGCTCTATGAAAGGGAATGTTCAACTCTGTGACTTGAATGCAAACGTCACAAAGAAGATTCTGAGAATGCTGCTGTCCACTATTTTAATGTAATCCCGTTTCCAACGAAATCCTCAGAACTATCCAAATATCCACTTGCAGATTCTACAAAAAGAGTGTTTCAAAACTGCTGTATCAAAAGAAAGTTTCAAGTCTGTTAGTTGAGGACACACGTCGCAAATAAGTTTCTCAGAATGCTTCTGTCTTGTTTTTATGGGAAGATATTTCCTTTTTAACCATAGGCCTGATACCGTTCCAAATGTCCACTTCCAGATACTACAAAAAGAGTGTTTCAAACCTGCTCTATGAAAGGGAATGTTCAACTCTGTGACTTGAATGCAAACATCACAAAGAAGTTTCTGAGAATGCTGCTGTCTACTATTTATCTGTAATCCCGCTTCCAACGAAATCCTCAGTTTTATAGAAATATCCACTTGCAGATTCCAAAAAAAGAGTGTTTCACACGTGCTCTGTCAATAGAAAGGTTCAACACTGTTAGTTGTGTAGATAGAGCATAAACAAGTTTCTGAGATTGCTTCTATCTCGTCTTTATAGGAAGATATTTCCTTTTGTACCGTAGGCCAAAAAGCGCTGCAATTCTCCACTTCCAGATGCCACAAAAAGAATGTTTCAAACCTGCTCTATGACAGGGAATGTTCAACTCTGTGACTTGAATGCAAACGTCATAAAGAAGTTTCTGAGAATGCTGCTGTCCACTATTTTTATGTAATCCCCTTTCAAACGAAATCCTCAGAGCTATCCAAATATCCAATTGCAGATTTTACAAAAAGAGTGTTTCAAAACTGCTGTATCAAAAGAAAGGTTCAAGTCTGTTAGTTGAGGACACACAACACAAATAAGTTTCTGAGAATGCTTCTGTCTTGTTTTTATGGGAAGATATTTCCTTTTTAACCATAGGCCTGATAATGTTCCAAATGTCCACTTCCAGATACTACATAAAGAGTGTTTCAAACCTGCTCTATGAAAGGGAATGTTCAACACTGTGACTTGAATGCAAACATCACAAAGAAGTTTCTGAGAATGCTGCTGTCTACTATTTATCTGTAATCCCGCTTCTAACGAAATCCTCAGTTTTATAGAAATATCCACTTGCAGATTCAAAAAAAAGAGTGTTTCACACGTGCTCTGTCAATAGAAAGGTTCAACACTGTTAGTTGTGTAGATAGAGCATAAACAAGTTTCTGAGATTGCTTCTATCTCGTTTTTATGGGAAGATATTTCCTTTTGTACCATAGGCCACAAGCGCTGCAAATGTCCACTTCCAGATGCTACAAAAAGAGTGTTTCAAACCTGCTCTATGACAGGGAATGTTCAGCTCTGTGACTTGAATGCAAAAGTCACAAAGAAGTTTCTGAGAATGCTGCTGTCTACTTTTTGTATGTAATCCCGTTTCCAAAAAAATCCTCAGAACTATCCAAATATCCACTTGCAGATTCTACAAAAAGAGTGTTTCAAAACTGCTGTATCAAAAGAAAGGTTCAAGTCTGTTAGTTGAGGACACACATCGCAAATAAGTTTCTGAGAATGCTTCTGTCTTGTTTTTATGGGAAGATATTTCCTTTTTAACCATAGGCCTGATACCGTTCCAAATGTCCACTTCCAGATACTACAAAAAGAGTGTTTCAAACCTGCTCTATGAAAGGGAATGTTCAACTCTGTGACTTGAATGCAAACATCGCAAAGAAGTTTCTGAGAATGCTGCTGTCTACTATTTATCTGTAATCCCGCTTCCAATGAAATCCTCAGTTTTATAGAAATATCCACTTGCAGATTCCAAAAAAAGAGTGTTTCACACGTGCACTGTAAATAGAAAGGTTCAACACTGTTAGTTGTGAAGATAGAGCTTAAACAAGTTTCTGAGATTGCTTCTATCTCGTTTTTATGGGAAGATATTTCCTTTTGTACCGTAGGCCACAAAGCGCTGCAAATGTCCACTTCCAGATGCTACAAAAAGCGTGTTTCAAACCTGCTCTATGACAGGGAATGTTCAACTCCGTGACTTGAATGCAAACGTCACAAAGAAGTTTCTGAGAATGCTGCTGTCTACTTTTTATATGTAATCCCGTTTCCAACAAAATCCTCAGAGCTATCCAAATATCCACTTGCAGATTCTACAAAAAGAGTGTTTCAAAACTGCTGTATCAAAAGAAAGGTTCAAGTCTCTTAGTTGAGGACACACAACAGTAATAAGTTTCTGAGAATGCTTCTGTCTTGTTTTTATGGGAAGATATTTCCTTTTTAACCATAGGCCTGATACCGTTCCAAATGTCCACTTCCAGATACTACAAAAGAGTGTTTCAAACCTGCTCTATGAAAGGGAATGTTCAACTCTGTGACTTGAATGCAAACATCACAAAGAAGTTTCTGAGAATGCTGCTGTCTACTATTTATCTGTAATCCCGCTTCCAACGAAATCCTCAGTTTTATAGAAATATCCACTTGCAGATTCCAAAAAAAGAGTGTTTCACATGTGCTCTGTCAATAGAAAGGTTCAACACTGTTAGTTGTGTAGATAGAGCATAAACAAGTTTCTGAGATTGCTTCTATCTCGTTTTTATGGGAAGATATTTCCTTTTGTACCATAGGCCACAAAGCGCTGCAAATGTCCACTTCCAGATGCTACAAAAAGAGTGTTTCAAACCTGCTCTATGACAGGGAATGTTCAACTCTGAGACTTGAATGCAAAAGTCATAAACAAGTTTCTGAGAATGCTGCTGTCCACTATTTTTATGTAATCCCCTTTCCAACGAAATCCTCAGAGCTATCCAAATATCCACTTGCAGATTCTACAAAAAGAGTGTTTCAAAACTGCTGTATCAAAAGAAAGCTTCAAGTCTGTTAGTTGAGGACACACAACACAAATAAGTTTCTGAGAATGCTTCTGTCTTGTTTTTATGGGAAGATATTTCCTTGTTAACCATAGGCCTGATAACGTTCCAAATGTCCACTTCCAGATACTACATAAAGAGTGTTTAAAACCTGCTGTATGAAAGGGAATGTTCAACACTCTGACTTGAATGCAAACATCACAAAGAAGTTTCTGAGAATGCTGCTGTCTACTATTTATCTGTAATCCCGCTTCCAACGAAATCCTCAGTTTTATAGAAATATCCACTTGCAGATTCCAAAAAAAGAGTGTTTCACACGTGCTCTGTCAATAGAAAGTTTCAACACTGTTAGTTGTGAAGATAGAGCATAAACAAGTTTCTGAGATTGCTTTTTATGGGAAGATATTTCCTTTTGTACCATAGGCCACAAAGCGCTGCAAATGTCCACTTCCAGATGCTACAAAAAGAGTGTTTCAAACCTGCTCTATGACAGGGAATGTTCAACTCTGTGACTTGAATGCAAACGTCACAAAGAAGTTTCTGAGAATGCTGCTGTCCACTATTTTTATGTAATCCCTTTTCCAACGAACTCCTCAGAGCTATCCAAATATCCACTTGCAGATTCTACAAAAAGAGTGTTTCAAAACTGCTGTATCAAAAGAAAGGTTCAAGTCTCTTAGTTGAGGACACACAACAGAAATATGTTTCTGAGAATGCTTCTGTCTTGTTTTTATGGGAAGATATTTCCTTTTTAACCATAGGCCTGATACCGTTCCAAATGTCCACTTCCAGACACTACAAAAAGAGTGTTTCAAACCTGCTCTATGAAAGGGAATGTTCAACTCTGTGACTTGAATGCAAACATCACAAAGAAGTTTCTGAGAATGCTGCTGTCTACTATTTATCTGTAATCCCGCTTCCAACGAAATCCTCAGTTTTATAGAAATATCCACTTGCAGATTCCAAAAAAAGAGTGTTTCACACGTGCTCTGTCAATAGAAAGGTTCAACACTGTTAGTTGTGTAGATACAGCATAAAAAAGTTTCTGAGATTGCTTCTATCTCGTTTTTATGGGAAGATATTTCCTTTTGTACCGTAGGCCACAAAGCGCTGCAAATGTCCACTTCCAGATGCTACAAAAAGCGTGTTTCAAACCTGCTCTATGACAGGGAATGTTCAACTCTGTGACTTGAATGCAAACGTCACAAAGAAGTTTCTGAGAATGCTGCTGTCTACTTTTTATATGTAATCCCGTTTCCAACAAAATCCTCAGAGCTATCCAAATATCCACTTGCAGATTCTACAAAAAGAGTGTTTCAAAACTGCTGTATCAAAAGAAAGGTTCAAGTCTCTTAGTTGAGGACACACAACAGTAATAAGTTTCTGAGAATGCTTCTGTCTTGTTTTTATGGGAAGATATTTCCTTTTTAACCATAGGCCTGATACCATTCCAAATGTCCACTTCCAGATACTACAAAAAGAGTGTTTCAAACCTGCTCTATGAAAGGGAATGTTCAACTCTGTGACTTGAATGCAAACATCACAAAGAAGTTTCTGAGAATGCTGCTGTCTACTATTTATCTGTAATCCCGCTTCCAACGAAATCCTGTTTTATAGAAATATCCACTTGCAGTTTCCAAAAAAAGAATGTTTCACACGTGCTCTGTCAATAGAAAGGTTCAACACTGTTAGTTGTGAAGATAGAGCATAAACAAGTTTCTGAGATCGCTTCTATCTCGATTTTTATGGGAAGATATTTCCTTTTTAACCATAGGCCACAAAGCGCTGCAAATGTCCACTTCCAGATACTACAAAAAGAGTGTTTGAAACCTGCTCTATGAAAGGGAATGTTCAGCTCTGTGACTTAAATGGAAACATCACAAAGAAGTTTCTGAGAATGCTGCTGTGTACTTTTTATAGGTAATCCCGTTTCCAACGAAATCCTCAGAGCTATCCATATATACACTTGCAGATTCTACAAAAAGAGTGTTTCAAAACTGCTGTATCAAAAGAAAGGTTCAAGTCTGTTAGTTGAGGACACACATCGCAAATAAGTTTCTGAGAATGCTTCTGTCATGTTTTTATGGGAAGATATTTCCTTTTTAACCATAGGCCTGATACCATTCCAAATGTCCACTTCCAGATACTACTAAAAGAGTGTTTCAAACCTGCTGTATGAAAGGGAATGTTGAACTCTGTGACTTGAATGCAAACATCACAAAGGAGTTTCTGAGTATGCTGCTGTCTACTATTTATCTGTAATCCCGCTTCCAACGAAATCCTCAGTTTTATAGAAATATCCACTTGCAGATTCCAAAAAAAGAGTGTTTCACACGTGCTCTGTCAATAGAAAGGTTCAACACTGTTAGTTGTGTAGATCGAGCATAAACAAGTTTCTGAGATTGCTTCTATCTCGTTTTTATGGGAAGATATTTCCTTTTGTATCATAGGCCACAAAGCGATGCAAATGTCCCCTTCCAGATGCTACAAAAAGAGTGTTTCAAACCTGCTCTATGACAGGGAATGTTCAACTCTGTGACTTGAATGCAAACGTCATAAAGAAGTTTCTGAGAATGCTGCTGTCCACTATTTTTATGTAATCCCCTTTCCATCGAAATCCTCAGAGCTATCCAAATATCCACTTGCAGATTCTACAAAAAGAGTGTTTCAAAACTGCTGTATCAAAAGAAAGGTTCAAGTCTGTTAGTTGAGGACACACAACACTAATAAGTTTCCGAGAATGCTTCTGTCTTGTTTTTATGGGAAGATATTTCCTTTTTAACCATAGGCCTGATAACGTTCCAAATGTCCACTTCCAGATACTACAAAAAGAGTGTTTCAAACCTGCTCTATGAAAGGGAATGTTCAACTCTGTGACTTGAATGCAAACATCACAAAGAAGTTTCTGAGAATGCTGCTGTCTACTATTTATCTGTAATCCCGCTTCCAACGAAATCCTCAGTTTTATAGAAATATCCACTTGCAGATTCCAAAAAAAGAGTGTTTCACACGTGCTCTGTCAATAGAAAGGTTCAACACTGTTAGTTGTGTAGATAGAGCATAAACAAGTTTCTGAGATTGCTTCTATCTCGTTTTTATGGGAAGATATTTCCTTTTGAACCATAGGCCACAAAGCGCTGCAAATGTCCACTTCCAGATGCTACAAAAAGAGTGTTTCAAACCTGCTCTATGACACGGAATGTTCAGCTCTGTGACTTGAATGCAAAAGTCACAAAGAAGTTTCTGAAAAGGCTGCTATCTACTTTTTGTATGTAATCCCGTTTCCAACAAAATCCTCAGAGCTATCCAAATATCCACTTGCAGATTCTACAAAAAGAGTGTTTCAAAACTGCTGTATCAAAAGAAAGGTTGAAGTCTGTTAGTTGAGGACACACATCGCAAATAAGTTTCTGAGAATGCTTCTGTCTTGTTTTTATGGGAAGATATTTCCTTTTTAACCATAGGCCTGATACCGTTCCAAATGTCCACTTCCAGATACTACTAAAAGAGTGTTTCAAACCTGTTCTATGAAAGGGAATGTTCAACTCTGTGTCTTGAATGCAAACATCGCAAAGAAGGTTCTGAGAATGCTGCTGTCTACTATTTATCTGTAATCCCGCTTCCAATGAAATCCTCAGTTTTATGGAAATATCCACTTGCAGATTCCAAAAAAAGAGTGTTTCACACGTGCCCTGTCAATAGAAAGGTTCAACACTGTTAGTTGTGAAGATAGAGCACAAACACGTTTCTGAGATTGCTTCTATCTCGTTTTTATGGGAAGATATTTCCTTTTGTACCATAGGCCACAAAGCGCTGCAAATGTCCACTTCCAGATGCTACGAAAAGAGTGTTTCAAACCTGCTCTATGACAGGGAATGTTCAACTCTGTGACTTGAATGCAAACGTCACAAAGAAGATTCTGAGAATGCTGCTGTCCACTATTTTAATGTAATCCAGTTTCCAACGAAATCCTCAGAGCTATCCAAATATCCACTTGCAGATTCTACAAAAAGAGTGTTTCAAAACTGCTGTATCAAAAGAAAGGTTCAAGTCTGTTAGTTGAGGACACACATCGCAAATAAGTTTCTCAGAATGCTTCTGTCTTGTTTTTATGGGAAGATATCTCCTTTTTAACCATAGGCCTGATACCGTTCCAAATGTCCACTTCCAGATACTAAAAAAAAGAGTGTTTCAAACCTGCTCTACGAAAGGGAATGTTCAACTCTGTGACTTGAATGCAAACATCACAAAGAAGTTTCTGAGAATGCTGCTGTCTACTATTTATCTGTAATCCCGCTTCCAACGAAATCCTGTTTTATAGAAATATCCACTTGCAGTTTCCAAAAAAAGAATGTTTCACACGTGCTCTGTCAATAGAAAGGTTCAACACTGTTAGTTGTGAAGATAGAGCATAAACAAGTTTCTGAGATCGCTTCTATCTCGATTTTATGGGAAGATATTTCCTTTTGTACCATAGGCCACAAAGCGCTGCAAATGTCCACTTCCAGATGCTACAAAAAGAGTGTTTCAAACCTGCTCTATGACAGGGAATGTTCAACTCTGTGACTTGAATGCAAACGTCACAAAGAAGTTTCTGAGAATGCTGCTGTCCACTATTTTTATGTAATCCCCTTTCCAACGAAATCCTCAGAGCTATCCAAATATCCACTTGCAGATTCTACAAAACGAGTGTTTCAAAACTGCTGTATCAAAAGAAAGGTTCAAGTCTGTTAGTTGAGGACACACAACACAAATAAGTTTCTGAGAATGCTTCTGTCTTGTTTTTATGGGAAGATATTTCCTTGTTAACCATAGGCCTGATAACGTTCCAAATGTCCACTTCCAGATACTACATAAAGAGTGTTTAAAACCTGCTGTATGAAAGGGAATGTTCAACACTCTGACTTGAATGCAAACATCACAAAGAAGTTTCTGAGAATGCTGCTGTCTACTATTTATCTGTAATCCCGCTTCCAACGAAATCCTCAGTTTTATAGAAATATCCACTTGCAGATTCCAAAAAAAGAGTGTTTCACACGTGCTCTGTCAATAGAAAGGTTCAACACGGTTAGTTGTGTAGATAGAGCATAAACAAGTTTCTGAGATTGCTTCTATCTCGTTTTTATGGGAAGATATTTCCTTTTGTACCATAGGCCACAAAACGCTGCAAATGTCCACTTCCAGATGCTACAAAAAGCGTGTTTCAAACCTGCTCTATGATAGGGAATGTTCAACTCTGTGACTTGAATGCAAACGTCACAAAGAAGTTTCTGAGAATGCTGCTGTCTACTTTTTATATGTAATCCCGTTTCCAACAAAATCCTCAGAGCTATCCAAATATCCACTTGCAGATTCTACAAAAAGAGTGTTTCAAAACTGCTGTATCAAAAGAAAGGTTCAAGTCTGTTAGTTGAGGACACTCATCGCAAATAAGTTTCTGAGAATGCTTCTGTCTTGTTTTTCTGGGAAGATATTTCCTTTTGAACAATAGGCCTGATAACGTTCCAAATGTCCACTTCCAGATACAACAAAAAGAGTGTTTCAAACCTGTTCTATGAAAGGGAATGTTCAAGTCTGTGACTTGAATGCAAACATCACAAAGAAATTTCTGAGAATGCTGCTGTCTTCTATTTATCTGAAATCCTGCTTCCAATGAAATCCTCAGTTTTATAGAAATATCCACTTGCAGATTCCAAAAAAAGAGTGTTTCACACGTGCTCTGTCAATAGAAAGTTTCAACACTGTTAGTTGTGAAGATAGAGCATAAACAAGTTTCTGAGATTGCTTCTATCTCGTTTTTATGGGAAGATATTTCCTTTTGTACCATAGGCCACAAAGCGCTGCAAATGTCCACTTCCAGATGCTACAAAAAGAGTGTTTCAAACCTGCTCTATGACAGGGAATGTTCAACTCTGTGACTTGAATGCAAACGTCACAAAGAAGTTTCTGAGAATGCTGCTGTCCACTATTTTTATGTAATCCCTTTTCCAACGAACTCCTCAGAGCTATCCAAATATCCACTTGCAGATTCTACAAAAAGAGTGTTTCAAAACTGCTGTATCAAAAGAAAGGTTCAAGTCTCTTAGTTGAGGACACACAACAGAAATATGTTTCTGAGAATGCTTCTGTCTTGTTTTTATGGGAAGATATTTCCTTTTTAACCATAGGCCTGATACCGTTCCAAATGTCCACTTCCAGATACTACAAAAAGAGTGTTTCAAACCTGCTCTATGAAAGGGAATGTTCAACTCTGTGACTTGAATGCAAACATCACAAAGAAGTTTCTGAGAATGCTGCTGTCTACTAATTATCTGTAATCCCGCTTCCAACGAAATCCTCAGTTTTATAGAAATATCCACTTGCAGATTCCAAAAAAAGAGTGTTTCACACGTGCTCTGTCAATAGAAAGGTTCAACACTGTTAGTTGTGTAGATACAGCATAAAAAAGTTTCTGAGATTGCTTCTATCTCGTTTTTATGGGAAGATATTTCCTTTTGTACCGTAGGCCACAAAGCGCTGCAAATGTCCACTTCCAGATGCTACAAAAAGCGTGTTTCAAACCTGCTCTATGACAGGGAATGTTCAACTCTGTGACTTGAATGCAAACGTCACAAAGAAGTTTCTGAGAATGCTGCTGTCTACTTTTTATATGTAATCCCGTTTCCAACAAAATCCTCAGAGCTATCCAAATATCCACTTGCAGATTCTACAAAAAGAGTGTTTCAAAACTGCTGTATCAAAAGAAAGGTTCAAGTCTCTTAGTTGAGGACACACATCGCAAATAAGTTTCTGAGAATGCTTCTGTCTTGTTTTTATGGGAAGATATTTCCTTTTTAACCATAGGCCTGATACCGTTCCAAATGTCCACTTCCAGATACTACAAAAAGAGTGTTTCAAACCTGCTCTATGAAAGGGAATGTTCAACTCTGTGACTTGAATGCAAACATCACAAAGAAGTTTCTGAGAATGCTGCTGTCTACTATTTATCTGTAATCCCGCTTCCAATGAAATCCTCAGTTTTATAGAAATATCCACTTGCAGATTCCAAAAAAAGAGTGTTTCACACGTGCTCTGTCAATAGAAAGGTTCAACACTGTTAGTTGTGAAGATAGAGCATAAACAAGTTTCTGAGATTGCTTCTATCTCGTTTTTATGGGAAGATATTTCCTTTTGTACCATAGGCCAAAAAGCGCTGCAAATGTCCACTTCCAGATGCTACAAAAAGAGTGCTTCAAACCTGCTCTATGACAGGGAATGTTCAACTCTGTGACTTGAATGCAAACGTCACAAAGAAGTTTCTGAGAATGCTGCTGTCCACTATTTTTATGTAATCCCTTTTCCAACGAACTCCTCAGAGCTATCCAAATATCCACTTGCAGATTCTACAAAAAGAGTGTTTCAAAACTGCTGTATCAAAAGAAAGGTTCAAGTCTCTTAGTTGAGGACACACAACAGTAATAAGTTTCTGAGAATGCTTCTGTGTTGTTTTTATTGGAAGATATTTCCTTTTTAACCATAGGCCTGATACCGTTCCAAATGTCCACTTCCAGATACTAGTAAAAGAGTGTTTCAAACCTGCTCTATGAAAGGGAATGTTCAACTCTGTGACTTGAATGCAAACGTCACAAAGAAGATTCTGAGAATGCTGCTGTCCACTATTTTAATGTAATCCCGTTTCCAACGACATCCTCAGAACTATCCAAATATCCACTTGCAGATTCTGCAAAAAGAGTGTTTCAAAACTGCTGTATCAAAAGAAAGTTTCAAGTCTGTTAGTTGAGGACACACGTCGCAAATAAGTTTCTCAGAATGCTTCTGTCTTGTTTTTATGGGAAGATATTTCCTTTTTAACCATAGGCCTGATACCGTTCCAAATGTCCACTTCCAGATACTACAAAAAGAGTGTTTCAAACCTGCTCTATGAAAGGGAATGTTCAACTCTGTGACTTGAATGCAAACATCACAAAGAAGTTTCTGAGAATGCTGCTGTCTACTATTTATCTGTAATCCCGCTTCCAACGAAATCCTCAGTTTTATAGAAATATCCACTTGCAGATTCCAAAAAAAGAGTGTTTCACACGTGCTCTGTCAATAGAAAGGTTCAACACTGTTAGTTGTGTAGATAGAGCATAAACAAGTTTCTGAGATTGCTTCTATCTCGTTTTTATAGGAAGATATTTCCTTTTGTACCGTAGGCCAAAAAGCGCTGCAATTCTCCACTTCCAGATGCTACAAAAAGAATGTTTCAAACCTGGTCTATGACAGGGAATGTTCAACTCTGTGACTTGAATGCAAACGTCATAAAGAAGTTTCTGAGAATGCTGCTGTCCACTATTTTTATGTAATCCCCTTTCCAACGAAATCCTCAGAGCTATCCAAATATCCAATTGCAGATTCTACAAAAAGAGTGTTTCAAAACTGCTGTATCAAAAGAAAGGTTCAAGTCTGTTAGTTGAGGACACACAACACAAATAAGTTTCTGAGAATGCTTCTGTCTTGTTTTTATGGGAAGATATTTCCTTTTTAACCATAGGCCTGATAACGTTCCAAATGTCCACTTCCAGATACTACATAAAGAGTGTTTCAAACCTGCTCTATGAAAGGGAATGTTCAACACTGTGACTTGAATGCAAACATCACAAAGAAGTTTCTGAGAATGCTGCTGTCTACTATTTATCTGTAATCCCGCTTCTAACGAAATCCTCAGTTTTATAGAAATATCCACTTGCAGATTCAAAAAAAAGAGTGTTTCACACGTGCTCTGTCAATAGAAAGGTTCAACACTGTTAGTTGTGTAGATAGAGCATAAACAAGTTTCTGAGATTGCTTCTATCTCGTTTTTATGGGAAGATATTTCCTTTTGTACCATAGGCCACAAGCGCTGCAAATGTCCACTTCCAGATGCTACAAAAAGAGTGTTTCAAACCTGCTCTATGACAGGGAATGTTCAGCTCTGTGACTTGAATGCAAAAGTCACAAAGAAGTTTCTGAGAATGCTGCTGTCTACTTTTTGTATGTAATCCCGTTTCCAAAAAAATCCTCAGAACTATCCAAATATCCACTTGCAGATTCTACAAAAAGAGTGTTTCAAAACTGCTGTATCAAAAGAAAGGTTCAAGTCTGTTAGTTGAGGACACACATCGCAAATAAGTTTCTGAGAATGCTTCTGTCTTGTTTTTATGGGAAGATATTTCCTTTTTAACCATAGGCCTGATACCGTTCCAAATGTCCACTTCCAGATACTACAAAAAGAGTGTTTCAAACCTGCTCTATGAAAGGGAATGTTCAACTCTGTGACTTGAATGCAAACATCGCAAAGAAGTTTCTGAGAATGCTGCTGTCTACTATTTATCTGTAATCCCGCTTCCAATGAAATCCTCAGTTTTATAGAAATATCCACTTGCAGATTCCAAAAAAAGAGTGTTTCACACGTGCACTGTAAATAGAAAGGTTCAACACTGTTAGTTGTGAAGATAGAGCTTAAACAAGTTTCTGAGATTGCTTCTATCTCGTTTTTATTGGAAGATATTTCCTTTTCTACCATAGGCCACAAAGCGCTGCAAATGTCCACTTCCAGATGCTACAAAAAGAGTGTTTCAAACCTGCTCTATGACAGGGAATGTTCAACTCTGTGACTTGAATGCAAACGTCACAAAGAAGTTTCTGAGAATGCTGCTGTCCACTATTTTTATGTAATCGCGTTTCCAACAAAATCCTCAGAGCTATCCTAATATCCACTTACAGATTCTACAAAAAGAGTGTTTCAAAACTGCTGTATCAAAAGAAAGGTTCAAGTCTGTTAGTTGAGGACACACATCGCAAATAAGTTTCTCAGAATGCTTCTGTCTTGTTTTTATGGGAAGATATTTCCTTTTTAACCATAGGCCAGATAACGTTCCAAATGTCCACTTCCAGATACTACAAAAAGAGTGTTTCAAACCTGCTCTATGAAAGGGAATGTTCAACTCTGTGACTTGAATGCAAACATCACAATGAAGTTTCTGAGAATGCTGCTGTCTACTATTTATCTGTAATCCCGCTTCCAACGAAATCCTCAGTTTTATAGAAATATCCACTTGCAGATTCCAAAAAAAGAGTGTTTCACACGTGCTCTGTCAATAGAAAGGTTCAACACTGTTAGTTGTGTAGATAGAGCATAAACAAGTTTCTGAGATTGCTTCTATCTCGTTTTTATGGGAAGATATTTCTTTTGTACCATAGGCCACAAGCGCTGCAAATGTCCACTTCCAGATGCTACAAAAAGAGTGTTTCAAACCTGCTCTATGACAGGGAATGTTCAGCTCTGTGACTTGAATGCAAAAGTCACAAAGAAGTTTCTGAGAATGCTGCTGTCTACTTTTTGTATGTAATCCCGTTTCCAAAAAAATCCTCAGAGCTATCCAAATATCCACTTGCAGATTCTACAAAAAGAGTGTTTCAAAACTGCTGTATCAAAAGAAAGGTTCAAGTCTGTTAGTTGAGGACACACATCGCAAATAAGTTTCTGAGAATGCTTCTGTCTTGTTTTTATGGGAAGATATTTCCTTTTTAACCATAGGCCTGATACCGTTCCAAATGTCCACTTCCAGATACTACAAAAAGAGTGTTTCAAACCTGCTCTATGAAAGGGAATGTTCAACTCTGTGACTTGAATGCAAACATCGCAAAGAAGTTTCTGAGAATGCTGCTGTCTACTATTTATCTGTAATCCCGCTTCCAATGAAATCCTCAGTTTTATAGAAATATCCACTTGCAGATTCCAAAAAAAGAGTGTTTCACACGTGCACTGTAAATAGAAAGGTTCAACACTGTTAGTTGTGAAGATAGAGCTTAAACAAGTTTCTGAGATTGCTTCTATCTCGTTTTTATTGGAAGATATTTCCTTTTCTACCATAGGCCACAAAGCGCTGCAAATGTCCACTTCCAGATGCTACAAAAAGAGTGTTTCAAACCTGCTCTATGACAGGGAATGTTCAACTCTGTGACTTGAGTGCAAACGTCACAAAGAAGTTTCTGAGAATGTTGCTGTCCACTATTTTTATGTAATCGCGTTTCCAACAAAATCCTCAGAGCTATCCAAATATCCACTTACAGATTCTACAAAAAGAGTGTTTCAAAACTGCTGTATCAAAAGAAAGGTTCAAGTCTGTTAGTTGAGGACACACATCGCAAATAAGTTTCTCAGAATGCTTCTGTCTTGTTTTTATGGGAAGATATTTCCTTTTTAACCATAGGCCTGATAACGTTCCAAATGTCCACTTCCAGATACTACAAAAAGAGTGTTTCAAACCTGCTCTATGAAAGGGAATGTTCAACTCTGTGACTTTAATGCAAACATCACAAAGAAGTTTCTGAGAATGCTGCTGTCTACTATTTATCTGTAATCCCGCTTCCAACGAAATCCTCAGTTTTATAGAAATATCCACTTGCAGATTCCAAAAAAAGAGTGTTTCACACGTGCTCTGTCAATAGAAAGGTTCAACACTGATAGTTGTGTAGATAGAGCATAAACAAGTTTCTGAGATTGCTTCTATCTCGTTTTTATGGGAAGATATTTCCTTTTGTACCATAGGCCAAAAAGCGCTGCAATTGTCCACTTCCAGATGCTACAAAAAGAGTGTTTCAAACCTGCTCTATGACAGGGAATGTTCAGCTCTGTGACTTGAATGCAAAAGTCACAAAGAAGTTTCTGAGAATCCTGCTGTCTACTTGTTGTAAGTAAACCCGTTTCCAAAAAAATCCTCAGAGCTATCCAAACATCCACTTGCAGATTCTACAAAAAGAGTGTTTCAAAACTGCTGTATCAAAAGAAAGGTTCAAGTCTGTTAGTTGAGGACACACATCGCAAATAAGTTTCAGAGAATGCTTCTGTCTTGTATTTATGGGAAGATATTTCCTTTTTAACCATAGGCCTGATACCGTTCCAAATGTCCACTTCCAGATACTACAAAAAGAGTGTTTCAAACCTGCTCTATGAAAGGGAATGTTCAACTCTGTGACTTGAATGCAAACATCACAAAGAAGTTTCTGAGAATGCTTCTGTCTACTATTTATCTGTAATCCCGCTTCCAATGAAATCCTCAGTTTTATAGAAATATCCACTTGCAGATTCCAAAAAAAGAGTGTTACACACGTGCCCTGTCAATAGAAAGGTTCAACACTGTTAGTTGTGAAGATAGAGCTTAAACAAGTTTCTGAGATTGCTTCTATCTCGTTTTTATGGGAAGATATTTCCTTTTGTACCATAGGCCACAAAGCGCTGCAAATGTCCACTTCCAGATGCTACAAAAAGAGTGTTTCAAACCTGCTCTATGACAGGGAATGTTCAACTCTGTGACTTGAATGCAAACGTCACAAAGAAGTTTCTGAGAATGCTGCTGTCCACTATTTTTATGTAATCCCGTTTCCAACAAAATCCTCAGAGCTATCCAAATATCCACTTGCAGATTCTACAAAAAGAGTGTTTCAAAACTGCTGTATCAAAAGAAAGGTTCAAGTCTGTTAGTTGAGGACACACATCGCAAATAAGTTTCTCAGAATGCTTCTGTCTTGTTTTTATGGGAAGATATTTCCTTTTTAACCATAGGCCTGATACCGTTCCAAATGTCCACTTCCAGATACTACAAAAGAGTGTTTCAAACCTGCTCTATGGAAGGGAATGTTCAACTCTGTGACTTGAATGCAAACATCACAAAGAAGATTCTGAGAATGCTGCTGTCTACTATTTATCTGTAATCCCGCTTCCAACGAAATCCTCAGTTTTACAGAAAAATATCCACTTGCAGATTCCAAAAAAAGAGTGTTTCACATGTGCTCTGTCAATAGAAAGGTTCAACACTGTTAGTTGTGTAGATAGAGCATAAACAAGTTTCTGAGATTGCTTCTATCTCGTTTTTATGGGAAGATATTTCCTTTTGTACCATAGGCCAAAAAGCGCTGCAATTGTCCACTTCCAGATGCTACAAAAAGAGTGTTTCAAACCTGCTGTATGATAGGGAATGTTCAACTCTGTGACTTGAATGCAAAAGTCATAAACAAGTTTCTGAGAATGCTGCTGTCCACTATTTTTATGTAATCCCCTTTCCAACGAAATCCTCAGAGCTATCCAAATATCCACTTGCAGATTCTACAAAAAGAGTGTTCCAAAACTGCTGTATCAAAAGAAAGGTTCAAGTCTGTTAGTTGAGGACACACAACACAAATAAGTTTCTGAGAATGCTTCTGTCTTGTTTTTATGGGAAGATATTTCCTTGTTAACCATAGGCCTGATAACGTTCCAAATGTCCACTTCCAGATACTACATAAAGAGTGTTTAAAACCTGCTGTATGAAAGGGAATGTTCAACACTCTGACTTGAATGCAAACATCACAAAGAAGTTTCTGAGAATGCTGCTGTCTACTATTTATCTGTAATCCCGCTTCCAACGAAATGCTCAGTTTTATAGAAATATCCACTTGCAGATTCCAAAAAAAGAGTGTTTCACACGTGCTCTGTCAATAGAAAGGTTCAACACTGTTAGTTGTGTAGATAGAGCATAAACAAGTTTCTGAGATTGCTTCTATCTCGTTTTTATGGGAAGATATTTCCTTTTGTACCATAGGCCACAAAGCGCTGCAAATGTCCACTTCCAGATGCTACAAAAAGCGTGTTTCAAACCTGCTCTATGACAGGGAATGTTCAACTCCGTGACTTGAATGCAAACGTCACAAAGAAGTTTCTGAGAATGCTGCTGTCTACTTTTTATATGTAATCCCGTTTCCAACAAAATCCTCAGAGCTATCCAAATATCCACTTGCAGATTCTACAAAAAGAGTGTTTCAAAACTGCTGTATCAAAAGAAAGGTTCAAGTCTCTTAGTTGAGGACACACAACAGTAATAAGTTTCTGAGAATGCTTCTATCTTGTTTTTATGGGAAGATATTTCCTTTTTAACCATAGGCCTGATACCGTTCCAAATGTCCACTTCCAGATACTACAAAAGAGTGTTTCAAACCTGCTCTATGAAAGGGAATGTTCAACTCTGTGACTTGAATGCAAACATCACAAAGAAGTTTCTGAGAATGCTGCTGTCTACTATTTATCTGTAATCCCTCTTCCAACGAAATCCTCAGTTTTATAGAAATATCCACTTGCAGATTCCAAAAAAAGAGTGTTTCACATGTGCTCTGTCAATAGAAAGGTTCAACACTGTTAGTTGTGTAGATAGAGCATAAACAAGTTTCTGAGATTGCTTCTATCTCGTTTTTATGGGAAGATATTTCCTTTTGTACCATAGGCCACAAAGCGCTGCAAATGTCCACTTCCAGATGCTACAAAAAGAGTGTTTCAAACCTGCTCTATGACAGGGAATGTTCAACTCTGTGACTTGAATGCAAAAGTCATAAACAAGTTTCTGAGAATGCTGCTGTCCACTATTTTTATGTAATCCCCTTTCCAACGAAATCCTCAGAGCTATCCAAATATCCACTTGCAGATACTACAAAAAGAGTGTTTCAAAACTGCTGTATCAAAAGAAAGGTTCAAGTCTGTTAGTTGAGGACACACAACACAAATAAGTTTCTGAGAATGCTTCTGTCTTGTTTTTATGGGAAGATATTTCCTTGTTAACCATAGGCCTGATAACGTTCCAAATGTCCACTTCCAGATACTACATAAAGAGTGTTTAAAACCTGCTGTATGAAAGGGAATGTTCAACACTCTGACTTGAATGCAAACATCACAAAGAAGTTTCTGAGAATGCTGCTGTCTACTATTTATCTGTAATCCCGCTTCCAACGAAATCCTCAGTTTTATAGAAATATCCACTTGCAGATTCCAAAAAAAGAGTGTTTCACACGTGCTCTGTCAATAGAAAGTTTCAACACTGTTAGTTGTGAAGATAGAGCATAAACAAGTTTCTGAGATTGCTTCTATCTCGTTTTTATGGGAAGATATTTCCTTTTGTACCATAGGCCACAAAGCGCTGCAAATGTCCACTTCCAGATGCTACAAAAAGAGTGTTTCAAACCTGCTCTATGACAGGGAATGTTCAACTCTGTGACTTGAATGCAAACGTCACAAAGAAGTTTCTGAGAATGCTGCTGTCCACTATTTTTATGTAATCCCTTTTCCAACGAACTCCTCAGAGCTATCCAAATATCCACTTGCAGATTCTACAAAAAGAGTGTTTCAAAACTGCTGTATCAAAAGAAAGGTTCAAGTCTCTTAGTTGAGGACACACAACAGAAATATGTTTCTGAGAATGCTTCTGTCTTGTTTTTATGGGAAGATATTTCCTTTTTAACCATAGGCCTGATACCGTTCCAAATGTCCACTTCCAGATACTACAAAAAGAGTGTTTCAAACCTGCTCTATGAAAGGGAATGTTCAACTCTGTGACTTGAATGCAAACATCACAAAGAAGTTTCTGAGAATGCTGCTGTCTACTATTTATCTGTAATCCCGCTTCCAACGAAATCCTCAGTTTTATAGAAATATCCACTTGCAGATTCCAAAAAAAGAGTGTTTCACACGTGCTCTGTCAATAGAAAGGTTCAACACTGTTAGTTGTGTAGATACAGCATAAAAAAGTTTCTGAGATTGCTTCTATCTCGTTTTTATGGGAAGATATTTCCTTTTGTACCGTAGGCCACAAAGCGCTGCAAATGTCCACTTCCAGATGCTACAAAAAGCGTGTTTCAAACCTGCTCTATGACAGGGAATGTTCAACTCTGTGACTTGAATGCAAACGTCACAAAGAAGTTTCTGAGAATGCTGCTGTCTACTTTTTATATGTAATCCCGTTTCCAACAAAATCCTCAGAGCTATCCAAATATCCACTTGCAGATTCTACAAAAAGAGTGTTTCAAAACTGCTGTATCAAAAGAAAGGTTCAAGTCTCTTAGTTGAGGACACACAACAGTAATAAGTTTCTGAGAATGCTTCTGTCTTGTTTTTATGGGAAGATATTTCCTTTTTAACCATAGGCCTGATACCATTCCAAATGTCCACTTCCAGATACTACAAAAAGAGTGTTTCAAACCTGCTCTATGAAAGGGAATGTTCAACTCTGTGACTTGAATGCAAACATCACAAAGAAGTTTCTGAGAATGCTGCTGTCTACTATTTATCTGTAATCCCGCTTCCAACGAAATCCTGTTTTATAGAAATATCCACTTGCAGTTTCCAAAAAAAGAATGTTTCACACGTGCTCTGTCAATAGAAAGGTTCAACACTGTTAGTTGTGAAGATAGAGCATAAACAAGTTTCTGAGATCGCTTCTATCTCGATTTTTATGGGAAGATGTTTCCTTTTTAACCATAGGCCACAAAGCGCTGCAAATGTCCACTTCCAGATACTACAAAAAGAGTGTTTGAAACCTGCTCTATGAAAGGGAATGTTCAGCTCTGTGACTTAAATGGAAACATCACAAAGAAGTTTCTGAGAATGCTGCTGTGTACTTTTTATAGGTAATCCCGTTTCCAACGAAATCCTCAGAGCTATCCATATATACACTTGCAGATTCTACAAAAAGAGTGTTTCAAAACTGCTGTATCAAAAGAAAGGTTCAAGTCTGTTAGTTGAGGACACACAACACTAATAAGTTTCTGAGAATGCTTCTGTCTTGTTTTTATGGGAAGATATTTCCTTTTTAACCATAGGCCTGATACCATTCCAAATGTCCACTTCCAGATACTACTAAAAGAGTGTTTCAAACCTGCTGTATGAAAGGGAATGTTCAACTCTGTGACTTGAATGCAAACATCACAAAGGAGTTTCTGAGTATGCTGCTGTCTACTATTTATCTGTAATCCCGCTTCCAACGAAATCCTCAGTTTTATAGAAATATCCACTTGCAGATTCCAAAAAAAGAGTGTTTCACACGTGCTCTGTCAATAGAAAGGTTCAACACTGTTAGTTGTGTAGATCGAGCATAAACAAGTTTCTGAGATTGCTTCTATCTCGTTTTTATGGGAAGATATTTCCTTTTGTATCATAGGCCACAAAGCGATGCAAATGTCCCCTTCCAGATGCTACAAAAAGAGTGTTTCAAACCTGCTCTATGACAGGGAATGTTCAACTCTGTGACTTGAATGCAAACGTCATAAAGAAGTTTCTGAGAATGCTGCTGTCCACTATTTTTATGTAATCCCCTTTCCATCGAAATCCTCAGAGCTATCCAAATATCCACTTGCAGATTCTACAAAAAGAGTGTTTCAAAACTGCTGTATCAAAAGAAAGGTTCAAGTCTGTTAGTTGAGGACACACAACACTAATAAGTTTCTGAGAATGCTTCTGTCTTGTTTTTATGGGAAGATATTTCCTTTTTAACCATAGGCCTGATAACGTTCCAAATGTCCACTTCCAGATACTACAAAAAGAGTGTTTCAAACCTGCTCTATGAAAGGGAATGTTCAACTCTGTGACTTGAATGCAAACATCACAAAGAAGTTTCTGAGAATGCTGCTGTCTACTCTTTATCTGTAATCCCGCTTCCAACGAAATCCTCAGTTTTATAGAAATATCCACTTGCAGATTCCAAAAAAAGAGTGTTTCACACGTGCTCTGTCAATAGAAAGGTTCAACACTGTTAGTTGTGTAGATAGAGCATAAACAAGTTTCTGAGATTGCTTCTATCTCGTTTTTATGGGAAGATATATCCTTTTGTACCATAGGCCACAAAGCGCTGCAAATGTCCACTTCCAGATGCTACAAAAAGAGTGTTTCAAACCTGCTCTATGACACGGAATGTTCAGCTCTGTGACTTGAATGCAAAAGTCACAAAGAAGTTTCTGAAAATGCTGCTATCTACTTTTTGTATGTAATCCCGTTCCCAACAAAATCCTCAGAGCTATCCAAATATCCACTTGAAGATTCTACAAAAAGAGTGTTTCAAAACTGCTGTATCAAAAGAAAGGTTCAAGTCTGTTAGTTGAGGACACACATCGCAAATAAGTTTCTGAGAATGCCTCTGTCTTGTTTTTATGGGAAGATATTTCCTTTTTAACCATAGGCCTGATACAGTTCCAAATGTCCACTTCCAGATACTACTAAAAGAGTCTTTCAAACCTGTTCTATGAAAGGGAATGTTCAACTCTGTGTCTTGAATGCAAACATCGCAAAGAAGGTTCTGAGAATGCTGCTGTCTACTATTTATCTGTAATCCCGCTTCCAATGAAATCCTCAGTTTTATGGAAATATCCACTTGCAGATTCCAAAAAAAGAGTGTTTCACACGTGCCCTGTCAATAGAAAGGTTCAACACTGTTAGTTGTGAAGATAGAGCACAAACACGTTTCTGAGATTGCTTCTATCTCGTTTTTATGGGAAGATATTTCCTTTTGTACCATAGGCCACAAAGCGCTGCAAATGTCCACTTCCAGATGCTACGAAAAGAGTGTTTCAAACCTGCTCTATGACAGGGAATGTTCAACTCTGTGACTTGAATGCAAACGTCACAAAGAAGATTCTGAGAATGCTGCTGTCCACTATTTTAATGTAATCCAGTTTCCAACGAAATCCTCAGAGCTATCCAAATATCCACTTGCAGATTCTACAAAAAGAGTGTTTCAAAACTGCTGTATCAAAAGAAAGGTTCAAGTCTGTTAGTTGAGGACACACATCGCAAATAAGTTTCTCAGAATGCTTCTGTCTTGTTTTTATGGGAAGATATTTCCTTTTTAACCATAGGCCTGATACCGTTCCAAATGTCCACTTCCAGATACTACAAAAAGAGTGTTTCAAACCTGCTCTATGAAAGGGAATGTTCAACTCTGTGACGTGAATGCAAACATCGCAAACAAGTTTCTGAGAATGCTGCTGTCTACTATTTATCTGTAATCCCGCTTCCAATGAAATCCTCAGTTTTATAGAAATATCCACTTGCAGATTCCAAAAAAAGAGTGTTTCACACGTGCCCTGTCAATAGAAAGGTTCAACACTGTTAGTTGTGAAGATAGAGCTTAAACAAGTTTCTGAGATTGCTTCTATCTCGTTTTTATGGGAAGATATTTCCTTTTGTACCATAGGCCACAAAGCGCTGCAAATGTCCACTTCCAGATGCTACAAAAAGAGTGTTTCAAACCTGCTGTATGACAGGGAATGTTCAACTCTGTGACTTGAATGCAAACGTCACAAAGAAGTTTCTGAGAATGCTGCTGTCCACTATTTTTATGTAATCCCGTTTCCAACAAAATCCTCAGAGCTATCCAAATATCCACTTGCAGATTCTACAAAAAGAGTGTTTCAAAACTGCTGTATCAAAAGAAAGGTTCAAGTCTGTTAGTTGAGGACACACATCGCAAATAAGTTTCTCAGAATGCTTCTGTCTTGTTTTTATGGGAAGATATCTCCTTTTTAACCATAGGCCTGATACCGTTCCAAATGTCCACTTCCAGATACTACAAAAAGAGTGTTTCAAACCTGCTCTACGAAAGGGAATGTTCAACTCTGTGACTTGAATGCAAACATCACAAAGAAGTTTCTGAGAATGCTGCTGTCTACTATTTATCTGTAATCCCGCTTCCAACGAAATCCTGTTTTATAGAAATATCCACTTGCAGTTTCCAAAAAAAGAATGTTTCACACGTGCTCTGTCAATAGAAAGGTTCAACACTGTTAGTTGTGAAGATAGAGCATAAACAAGTTTCTGAGATCGCTTCTATCTCGATTTTATGGGAAGATATTTCCTTTTGTACCATAGGCCACAAAGCGCTGCAAATGTCCACTTCCAGATGCTACAAAAAGAGTGTTTCAAACCTGCTCTATGACAGGGAATGTTCAACTCTGTGACTTGAATGCAAACGTCACAAAGACGTTTCTGAGAATGCTGCTGTCCACTATTTTTATGTAATCCCTTTTCCAACGAACTCCTCAGAGCTATCCAAATATCCACTTGCAGATTCTACAAAAAGAGTGTTTCAAAACTGCTGTATCAAAAGAAAGGTTCAAGTCTCTTAGTTGAGGACACACAACAGAAATATGTTTCTGAGAATGGTTCTGTCTTGTTTTTATGGGAAGATATTTCCTTTTTAACCATAGGCCTGATACCGTTCCAAATGTCCACTTCCAGATACTACAAAAAGAGTGTTTCAAACCTGCTCTATGAAAGGGAATGTTCAACTCTGTGACTTGAATGCAAACATCACAAAGAAGTTTCTGAGAATGCTGCTGTCTACTATTTATCTGTAATCCCGCTTCCAACGAAATCCTCAGTTTTATAGAAATATCCACTTGCAGATTCCAAAAAAAGAGTGTTTCACACGTGCTCTGTCAATAGAAAGGTTCAACACTGTTAGTTGTGTAGATACAGCATAAAAAAGTTTCTGAGATTGCTTCTATCTCGTTTTTATGGGAAGATATTTCCTTTTGTACCGTAGGCCACAAAGCGCTGCAAATGTCCACTTCCAGATGCTACAAAAAGCGTGTTTCAAACCTGCTCTATGACAGGGAATGTTCAACTCGGTGACTTGAATGCAAACGTCACAAAGAAGTTTCTGAGAATGCTGCTGTCTACTTTTTATATGTAATCCCGTTTCCAACAAAATCCTCAGAGCTATCCAAATATCCACTTGCAGATTCTACAAAAAGAGTGTTTCAAAACTGCTGTATCAAAAGAAAGGTTCAAGTCTCTTAGTTGAGGACACACAACAGTAATAAGTTTCTGAGAATGCTTCTGTCTTGTTTTTATGGGAAGATATTTCCTTTTTAACCATAGGCCTGATGCCATTCCAAATGTCCACTTCCAGATACTACAAAAAGAGTGTTTCAAACCTGCTCTATGAAAGGGAATGTTCAACTCTGTGACTTGAGTGCAAACATCACAAAGAAGTTTCTGAGAATGCTGCTGTCTACTATTTATCTGTAATCCCGCTTCCAACGAAATCCTGTTTTATAGAAATATCCACTTGCAGTTTCCAAAAAAAGAATGTTTCACACGTGCTGTGTCAATAGAAAGGTTCAACACTGTTAGTTGTGAAGATAGAGCATAAACAAGTTTCTGAGATCGCTTCTATCTCGATTTTTATGGGAAGATATTTCCTTTTTAACCATAGGCCACAAAGCGCTGCAAATGTCCACTTCCAGATACTACAAAAAGAGTGTTTGAAACCTGCTCTATGAAAGGGAATGTTCAGCTCTGTGACTTAAATGGAAACATCACAAAGAAGTTTCTGAGAATGCTGCTATGTACTTTTTATAGGTAATCCCGTTTCCAACGAAATCCTCAGAGCTATCCATATATACACTTGCAGATTCTACAAAAAGAGTGTTTCAAAACTGCTGTATCAAAAGAAAGGTTCAAGTCTGTTAGTTGAGGACACACATCGCAAATAAGTTTCTGAGAATGCTTCTGTCATGTTTTTATGGGAAGATATTTCCTTTTTAACCATAGGCCTGATACCATTCCAAATGTCCACTTCCAGATACTACTAAAAGAGTGTTTCAAACCTGCTGTATGAAAGGGAATGTTCAACTCTGTGACTTGAATGCAAACATCACAAAGGAGTTTCTGAGTATGCTGCTGTCTACTATTTATCTGTAATCCCGCTTCCAACGAAATCCTCAGTTTTATAGAAATATCCACTTGCAGATTCCAAAAAAAGAGTGTTTCACACGTGCTCTGTCAATAGAAAGGTTCAACACTGTTAGTTGTGTAGATCGAGCATAAACAAGTTTCTGAGATTGCTTCTATCTCGTTTTTATGGGAAGATATTTCCTTTTGTATCATAGGCCACAAAGCGATGCAAATGTCCCCTTCCAGATGCTACAAAAAGAGTGTTTCAAACCTGCTCTATGACAGGGAATGTTCAACTCTGTGACTTGAATGCAAACGTCACAAAGAAGTTTCAGAGAATGCTGCTGTCCACTATTTTTATGTAATCTCCTTTCCAACGAAATCCTCAGAGCTATCCAAATATCCACTTGCAGATTCTACAAAAAGAGTGTTTCAAAACTGCTGTATCAAAAGAAAGGTTCAAGTCTGTTAGTTGAGGACACACAACACAAATAAGTTTCTGAGAATGCTTCTGTCTTGTTTTTATGGGAAGATATTTCCTTGTTAACCATAGGCCTCATAACGTTCCAAATGTCCACTTCCAGATACTACATAAAGAGTGTTTAAAACCTGCTGTATGAAAGGGAATGTTCAACACTCTGACTTGAATGCAAACATCACAAAGAAGTTTCTGAGAATGCTGCTGTCTACTATTTATCTGTAATCCCGCTTCCAACGAAATCCTCAGTTTTATAGAAATATCCACTTGCAGATTCCAAAAAAAGAGTGTTTCACACGTGCACTGTCAATAGAAAGGTTCAACACTGTTAGTTGTGTAGATAGAGCATAAACAAGTTTCTGAGATTGCTTCTATCTCGTTTTTATGGGAAGATATTTCCTTTAGTACCATAGGCCACAAAGCGCTGCAAATGTCCACTTCCAGATGCTACAAAAAGCGTGTTTCAAACCTGCTCTATGATAGGGAATGTTCAACTCTGTGACTTGAATGCAAACGTCACAAAGAAGTTTCTGAGAATGCTGCTGTCTACTTTTTATATGTAATCCCGTTTCCAACAAAATCCTCAGAGCTATCCAAATATCCACTTGCAGATTCTACAAAAAGAGTGTTTCAAAACTGCTGTATCAAAAGAAAGGTTCAAGTCTGTTAGTTGAGGACACACATCGCAAATAAGTTTCTGAGAATGCTTCTGTCTTGTTTGTCTGGGAAGATATTTCCTTTTGAACAATAGGCCTGATAACGTTCCAAATGTCCACTTCCAGATACTACAAAAAGAGTGTTTCAAACCTGCTCTATGAAAGGGAATGTTCAAGTCTGTGACTTGAATGCAAACATCACAAAGAAATTTCTGAGAATGCTGCTGTCTTCTATTTATCTGTAATCCCGCTTCCAATGAAATCCTCAGTTTTATAGAAATATCCACTTGCAGATTCCAAAAAAAGAGTGTTTCACACGTGCTCTGTCAATAGAAAGTTTCAACACTCTTAGTTGTGAAGATAGAGCATAAACAAGTTTCTGAGATTGCTTCTATCTCGTTTTTATGGGAAGATATTTCCTTTTGTACCATAGGCCACAAAGCGCTGCAAATGTCCACTTCCAGATGCTACAAAAAGAGTGTTTCAAACCTGCTCTATGACAGGGAATGTTCAACTCTGTGACTTGAATGCAAACGTCACAAAGAAGTTTCTGAGAATGCTGCTGTCCACTATTTTTATGTAATCCCTTTTCCAACGAACTCCTCAGAGCTATCCAAATATCCACTTGCAGATTCTACAAAAAGAGTGTTTCAAAACTGCTGTATCAAAAGAAAGGTTCAAGTCTCTTAGTTGAGGACACACAACAGAAATATGTTTCTGAGAATGGTTCTGTCTTGTTTTTATGGGAAGATATTTCCTTTTTAACCATAGGCCTGATACCGTTCCAAATGTCCACTTCCAGATACTACAAAAAGAGTGTTTCAAACCTGCTCTATGAAAGGGAATGTTCAACTCTGTGACTTGAATGCAAACATCACAAAGAAGTTTCTGAGAATGCTGCTGTCTACTATTTATCTGTAATCCCGCTTCCAACGAAATCCTCAGTTTTATAGAAATATCCACTTGCAGATTCCAAAAAAAGAGTGTTTCACACGTGCTCTGTCAATAGAAAGGTTCAACACTGTTAGTTGTGTAGATACAGCATAAAAAAGTTTCTGAGATTGCTTCTATCTCGTTTTTATGGGAAGATATTTCCTTTTGTACCGTAGGCCACAAAGCGCTGCAAATGTCCACTTCCAGATGCTACAAAAAGCGTGTTTCAAACCTGCTGTATGACAGGGAATGTTCAACTCTGTGACTTGAATGCAAACGTCACAAAGAAGTTTCTGAGAATGCTGCTGTCTACTTTTTATATGTAATCCCGTTTCCAACAAAATCCTCAGAGCTATCCAAATATCCACTTGCAGATTCTACAAAAAGAGTGTTTCAAAACTGCTGTATCAAAAGAAAGGTTCAAGTCTCTTAGTTGAGGACACACATCGCAAATAAGTTTCTGAGAATGCTTCTGTCTTGTTTTTATGGGAAGATATTTCCTTTTTAACCATAGGCCTGATACCGTTCCAAATGTCCACTTCCAGATACTACAAAAAGAGTGTTTCAAACCTGCTCTATGAAAGGGAATGTTCAACTCTGTGACTTGAATGCAAACATCACAAAGAAGATTCTGAGAATGCTGCTGTCTACTATTTATCTGTAATCCCGCTTCCAATGAAATCCTCAGTTTTATAGAAATATCCACTTGCAGATTCCAAAAAAAGAGTGTTTCACACGTGCTCTGTCAATAGAAAGGTTCAACACTGTTAGTTGTGAAGATAGAGCATAAACAAGTTTCTGAGATTGCTTCTATCTCGTTTTTATGGGAAGATATTTCCTTTTGTACCATAGGCCACAAAGCGCTGCAAATGTCCACTTCCAGATGCTACAAAAAGCGTGTTTCAAACCTGCTCTATGATAGGGAATGTTCAACTCTGTGACTTGAATGCAAAAGTCACAAAGAAGTTTCTGAGAATGCTGCTGTCTACTTTTTATATGTAATCCCGTTTCCAACAAAATCCTCAGAGCTATCCAAATATCCACTTGCAGATTCTACAAAAAGAGTGTTTCAAAACTGCTGTATCAAAAGAAAGGTTCAAGTCTGTTAGTTGAGGACACACATCGCAAATAAGTTTCTGAGAATGCTTCTGTCTTGTTTTTCTGGGAAGATATTTCCTTTTGAACAATAGGCCTGATAACGTTCCAAATGTCCACTTCCAGATACTACAAAAAGAGTGTTTCAAACCTGCTCTATGAAAGGGAATGTTCAAGTCTGTGACTTGAATGCAAACATCACAAAGAAATTTCTGAGAATGCTACTGTCTTCTATTTATCTGTAATCCCGCTTCCAATGAAATCCTCAGTTTTATAGAAATATCCACTTGCAGATTCCAAAAAAAGAGTGTTTCACACGTGCTCTGTCAATAGAAAGTTTCAACACTGTTAGTTGTGAAGATAGAGCATAAACAAGTTTCTGAGATTGCTTCTATCTCGTTTTTATGGGAAGATATTTCCTTTTGTACCATAGGCCACAAAGCGCTGCAAATGTCCACTTCCAGATGCTACAAAAAGAGTGTTTCAAACCTGCTCTATGACAGGGAATGTTCAACTCTGTGACTTGAATGCAAACGTCACAAAGAAGTTTCTGAGAATGCTGCTGTCCACTATTTTTATGTAATCCCTTTTCCAACGAACTCCTCAGAGCTATCCAAATATCCACTTGCAGATTCCACAAAAAGAGTGTTTCAAAACTGCTGTATCAAAAGAAAGGTTCAAGTCTCTTAGTTGAGGACACACAACAGAAATATGTTTCTGAGAATGCTTCTGTCTTGTTTTTATGGGAAGATATTTCCTTTTTAACCATAGGCCTGATACCGTTCCAAATGTCCACTTCCAGATACTACAAAAAGAGTGTTTCAAACCTGCTCTATGAAAGGGAATGTTCAACTCTGTGACTTGAATGCAAACATCACAAAGAAGTTTCTGAGAATGCTGCTGTCTACTATTTATCTGTAATCCCGCTTCCAACGAAATCCTCAGTTTTATAGAAATATCCACTTGCAGATTCCAAAAAAAGAGTGTTTCACACGTGCTCTGTCAATAGAAAGGTTCAACACTGTTAGTTGTGTAGATACAGCATAAAAAAGTTTCTCAGATTGCTTCTATCTCGTTTTTATGGGAAGATATTTCCTTTTGTACCGTAGGCCACAAAGCGCTGCAAATGTCCACTTCCAGATGCTACAAAAAGCGTGTTTCAAACCTGCTCTATGACAGGGAATGTTCAACTCTGTGACTTGAATGCAAACGTCACAAAGAAGTTTCTGAGAATGCTGCTGTCTACTTTTTATATGTAATCCCGTTTCCAACAAAATCCTCAGAGCTATCCAAATATCCACTTGCAGATTCTACAAAAAGAATGTTTCAAAACTGCTGTATCAAAAGAAAGGTTCAAGTCTGTTAGTTGAGGAGACACAACACTAATAAGTTTCTGAGAATGCTTCTGTCTTGTTTTTATGGGAAGATATTTCCTTTTTAACCATAGGCCTGATAACGTTCCAAATGTCCACTTCCAGATACTACAAAAAGAGTGTTTCAAACCTGCTCTATGAAAGGGAATGTTCAACTCTGTGACTTGAATGCAAACATCACAAAGAAGTTTCTGAGAATGCTGCTGTCTACTATTTATCTGTAATCCCGCTTCCAACGATATCCTCAGTTTCATAGAAATATCCACTTGCAGATTCCAAAAAAAGAGTGTTTCACACGTGCTCTGTCAATAGAAAGGTTCAACACTGTTAGTTGTGTAGATAGAGCATAAACAAGTTTCTGAGATTGCTTCTATCTCGTTTTTATGGGAAGATATTTCCTTTTGTACCATAGGCCACAAAGCGCTGCAAATGTCCACTTCCAGATGCTACAAAAAGAGTGTTTCAAACCTGCTCTATGACAGGGAATGTTCAGCTCTGTGACTTGAATGCAAAAGTCACAAAGAAGTTTCTGAAAATGCTGCTATCTACTTTTTGTATGTAATCCCGTTTCCAAAAAAATCCTCAGAGCTATCCAAATATCCACTTGCAGATTCTACAAAAAGAGTGTTTCAAAACTGCTGTATCAAAAGAAAGGTTCAAGTCTGTTAGTTGAGGACACACATCGCAAATAAGTTTCTCAGAATGCTTCTGTCTTGTTTTTATGGGAAGATATTTCCTTTTTAACCATAGGCCTGATACCGTTCCAAATGTCCACTTCCAGATACTACAAAAGAGTGTTTCAAACCTGCTCTATGAAAGGGAATGTTCAACTCTGTGACTTGAATGCAAACATCACAAAGAAGTTTCTGAGAATGCTGCTGTCTACTATTTATCTGTAATCCCGCTTCCAACGAAATCCTCAGTTTTATAGAAATATCCACTTGCAGATTCCAAAAAAAGAGTGTTTCACACGTGCTCTGTCAATAGAAAGGTTCAACACTGTTAGTTGTGTAGATACAGCATAAAAAAGTTTCTCAGATTGCTTCTATCTCGTTTTTATGGGAAGATATTTCCTTTTGTACCGTAGGCCACAAAGCGCTGCAAATGTCCACTTCCAGATGCTACAAAAAGCGTGTTTCAAACCTGCTCTATGACAGGGAATGTTCAACTCTGTGACTTGAATGCAAACGTCACAAAGAAGTTTCTGAGAATGCTGCTGTCTACTTTTTATATGTAATCCCGTTTCCAACAAAATCCTCAGAGCTATCCAAATATCCACTTGCAGATTCTACAAAAAGAATGTTTCAAAACTGCTGTATCAAAAGAAAGGTTCAAGTCTCTTAGTTGAGGACACACATCGCAAATAAGTTTCTGAGAATGCTTCTGTCTTGTTTTTATGGGAAGATATTTCCTTTTTAACCATAGGCCTGATACCGTTCCAAATGTCCACTTCCAGATACTACAAAAAGAGTGTTTCAAACCTGCTCTATGAAAGGGAATGTTCAACTCTGTGACTTGAATGCAAACATCACAAAGAAGTTTCTGAGAATGCTGCTGTCTACTATTTATCTGTAATCCCGCTTCCAATGAAATCCTCAGATTTATAGAAATATCCACTTGCAGATTCCAAAAAAAGAGTGTTTCACACGTGCTCTGTCAATAGAAAGGTTCAACACTGTTAGTTGTGAAGATAGAGCATAAACAAGTTTCTGAGATTGCTTCTATCTCGTTTTTATGGGAAGATATTTCCTTTTGTACCATAGGCCAAAAAGCGCTGCAAATGTCCACTTCCAGATGCTACAAAAAGAGTGTTTCAAACCTGCTCTATGACAGGGAATTTTCAACTCTGTGACTTGAATGCAAACGTCACAAAGAAGTTTCTGAGAATGCTGCTGTCCACTATTTTTATGTAATCCCTTTTCCAACGAACTCCTCAGAGCTATCCAAATATCCACTTGCAGATTCTACAAAAAGAGTGTTTCAAAACTGCTGTATCAAAAGAAAGGTTCAAGTCTCTTAGTTGAGGACACACAACAGTAATAAGTTTCTGAGAATGCTTCTGCCATGTTTTTATGGGAAGATATTTCCTTTTTAACCATAGGCCTGATACCATTCCAAATGTCCACTTCCAGATACTACTAAAAGAGTGTTTCAAACCTGCTGTATGAAAGGGAATGTTCAACTCTGTGACTTGAATGCAAACATCACAAAGGAGTTTCTGAGTATGCTGCTGTCTACTATTTATCTGTAATCCCGCTTCCAACGAGATCCTCAGTTTTATAGAAATATCCACTTGCAGATTCCAAAAAAAGAGTGTTTCACACGTGCTCTGTCAATAGAAAGGTTCAACACTGTTAGTTGTGTAGATAGAGCATAAACAAGTTTCTGAGATTGCTTCTATCTCGTTTTTATGGGAAGATATTTCCTTTTGTATCATAGGCCACAAAGCGATGCAAATGTCCCCTTCCAGATGCTACAAAAAGAGTGTTTCAAACCTGCTCTATGACAGGGAATGTTCAACTCTGTGACTTGAATGCAAACGTCATAAAGAAGTTTCTGAGAATGCTGCTGTCCACTCTTTTTATGTAATCCCCTTTCCATCGAAATCCTCAGAGCTATCCAAATATCCACTTGCAGATTCTACAAAAAGAGTGTTTCAAAACTGCTGTATCAAAAGAAAGGTTCAAGTCTGTTAGTTGAGGACACACAACACTAATAAGTTTCTGAGAATGCTTCTGTCTTGTTTTTATGGGAAGATATTTCCTTTTTAACCATAGGCCTGATAACGTTCCAAATGTCCACTTCCAGATACTACAAAAAGAGTGTTTCAAACCTGCTCTATGAAAGGGAATGTTCAACTCTGTGACTTGAATGCAAACATCACAAAGAAGTTTCTGAGAATGCTGCTGTCTACTATTTATCTGTAATCCCGCTTCCAACGATATCCTCAGTTTCATAGAAATATCCACTTGCAGATTCCAAAAAAAGAGTGTTTCACACGTGCTCTGTCAATAGAAAGGTTCAACACTGTTAGTTGTGTAGATAGAGCATAAACAAGTTTCTGAGATTGCTTCTATCTCGTTTTTATGGGAAGATATTTCCTTTTGTACCATAGGCCACAAAGCGCTGCAAATGTCCACTTCCAGATGCTACAAAAAGAGTGTTTCAAACCTGCTCTATGACAGGGAATGTTCAGCTCTGTGACTTGAATGCAAAAGTCACAAAGAAGTTTCTGAAAATGCTGCTATCTACTTTTTGTATGTAATCCCGTTTCCAAAAAAATCCTCAGAGCTATCCAAATATCCACTTGCAGATTCTACAAAAAGAGTGTTTCAAAACTGCTGTATCAAAAGAAAGGTTCAAGTCTGTTAGTTGAGGACACACATCGCAAATAAGTTTCTGAGAATGCTTCTGTCTTGTTTTTATGGGAAGATATTTCCTTTTTAACCATAGGCCTGATACCGTTCCAAATGTCCACTTCCAGATACTACTAAAAGAGTGTTTCAAACCTGTTCTATGAAAGGGAATGTTCAACTCTGTGTCTTGAATGCAAACATCGCAAAGAAGGTTCTGAGAATGCTGCTGTCTACTATTTATCTGTAATCCCGTTTCCAATGAAATCCTCAGTTTTATGGAAATATCCACTTGCAGATTCCAAAAAAAGAGTGTTTCACACGTGCCCTGTCAATAGAAAGGTTCAACACTGTTAGTTGTGAAGATAGAGCATAAACACGTTTCTGAGATTGCTTCTATCTCGTTTTTATGGGAAGATATTTCCTTTTGTACCATAGGCCACAAAGCGCTGCAAATGTCCACTTCCAGATGCTACGAAAAGAGTGTTTCAAACCTGCTCTATGACAGGGAATGTTCAACTCTGTGACTTGAATGCAAACGTCACAAAGAAGATTCTGAGAATGCTGCTGTCCACTATTTTAATGTAATCCCGTTTCCAACGAAATCCTCAGAGCTATCCAAATATCCACTTGCAGATTCTACAAAAAGAGTGTTTCAAAACTGCTGTATCAAAAGAAAGGTTCAAGTCTGTTAGTTGAGGACACACATCGCAAATAAGTTTCTCAGAATGCTTCTGTCTTGTTTTTATGGGAAGATATTTCCTTTTTAACCATAGGCCTGATACCGTTCCAAATGTCCACTTCCAGATACTACAAAAGAGTGTTTCAAACCTGCTCTATGAAAGGGAATGTTCAACTCTGTGACTTGAATGCAAACATCACAAAGAAGTTTCTGAGAATGCTGCTGTCTACTATTTATCTGTAATCCCGCTTCCAACGAAATCCTCAGTTTTATAGAAATATCCACTTGCAGATTCCAAAAAAAGAGTGTTTCACACGTGCTCTGTCAATAGAAAGGTTCAACACTGATAGTTGTGTAGATAGAGCATAAACAAGTTTCTGAGATTGCTTCTATCTCGTTTTTATGGGAAGATATTTCCTTTTGTACCATAGGCCACAAAGCGCTGCAAATGTCCACTTCCAGATGCTACAAAAAGCGTGTTTCAAACCTGCTCTATGATAGGGAATGTTCAACTCTGTGACTTGAATGCAAACGTCACAAAGAAGTTTCTGAGAATGCTGCTGTCTACTTTTTATATGTAATCCCGTTTCCAACAAAATCCTCAGAGCTATCCAAATATCCACTTGCAGATTCTACAAAAAGAGTGTTTCAAAACTGCTGTATCAAAAGAAAGGTTCAAGTCTGTTAGTTGAGGACACACATCGCAAATAAGTTTCTGAGAATGCTTCTGTCTTGTTTTTCTGGGAAGATATTTCCTTTTGAACAATAGGCCTGATAACGTTCCAAATGTCCACTTCCAGATACTACAAAAAGAGTGTTTCAAACCTGCTCTATGAAAGGGAATGTTCAAGTCTGTGACTTGAATGCAAACATCACAAAGAAATTTCTGAGAATGCTGCTGTCTTCTATTTATCTGTAATCCCGCTTCCAATGAAATCCTCAGTTTTATAGAAATATCCACTTGCAGATTCCAAAAAAAGAGTGTTTCACACGTGCTCTGTCAATAGAAAGTTTCAACACTGTTAGTTGTGAAGATAGAGCATAAACAAGTTTCTGAGATTGCTTCTATCTCGTTTTTATGGGAAGATATTTCCTTTTGTACCATAGGCCACAAAGCGCTGCAAATGTCCACTTCCAGATGCTACAAAAAGAGTGTTTCAAACCTGCTCTATGACAGGGAATGTTCAACTCTGTGACTTGAATGCAAACGTCACAAAGAAGTTTCTGAGAATGCTGCTGTCCACTGTTTTATGTAATCCCTTTTCCAACGAACTCCTCATAGCTATCCAAATATCCACTTGCAGATTCTACAAAAAGAGTGTTTCAAAACTGCTGTATCAAAAGAAAGGTTGAAGTCTGTTAGTTGAGGACACACATCGCAAATAAGTTTCTGAGAATGCTTCTGTCTTGTTTTTATGGGAAGATATTTCCTTTTTAACCATAGGCCTGATACCGTTCCAAATGTCCACTTCCAGATACTACTAAAAGAGTGTTTCAAACCTGTTCTATGAAAGGGAATGTTCAACTCTGTGTCTTGAATGCAAACATCGCAAAGAAGGTTCTGAGAATGCTGCTGTCTACTATTTATCTGTAATCCCGCTTCCAATGAAATCCTCAGTTTTATGGAAATATCCACTTGCAGATTCCAAAAAAAGAGTGTTTCACACGTGCCCTGTCAATAGAAAGGTTCAACACTGTTAGTTGTGAAGATAGAGCATAAACACGTTTCTGAGATTGCTTCTATCTCGTTTTTATGGGAAGATATTTCCTTTTGTACCATAGGCCACAAAGCGCTGCAAATGTGCACTTCCAGATGCTACGAAAAGAGTGTTTCAAACCTGCTCTATGACAGGGAATGTTCCACTCTGTGACTTGAATGCAAACGTCATAAAGAAGTTTCTGAGAATGCTGCTGTCCACTATTTTTATGTAATCCCCTTTCCAACGAAATCCTCAGAGCTATCCAAATATCCACTTGCAGATTCTACAAAAAGAGTGTTTCAAAACTGCTGTATCAAAAGAAAGGTTCAAGTCTGTTAGTTGAGGACACACAACACAAATAAGTTTCTGAGAATGCTTCTGTCTTGTTTTTATGGGAAGATATTTCCTTTTTAACCATAGGCCTGATAACGCTCCAAATGTCCACTTCCAGATACTACATAAAGAGTGTTTCAAACCTGCTGTATGAAAGGGAATGTTCAACACTGTGACTTGAATGGAAACATCACAAAGAAGTTTCTGAGAATGCTGCTGTCTACTATTTGTCTGTAATCCCGCTTCCAACGAAATCCTCAGTTTTATAGAAATATCCACTTGCAGATTCCAAAAAAAAGAGTGTTTCACACGTGCTCTGTCAATAGAAAGGTTCAACATTGTTAGTTGTGTAGATAGAGCATAAACAAGTTTCTGAGATTGCTTCTATCTCGTTTTTATGCGAAGATATTTCCTTTTTTACCATAGGCCACAAAGCGCTGCAAATGTCCACTTCCAGATGCTACAAAAAGAGTGTTTCAAACCTGCTCTATGACAGGGAATGTTCAGCTCTGTGATTTGAATGCAAAAGTCACAAAGAAGTTTCTGAGAATCCTGCTGTCTACTTTTTGTAAGTAAACCAGTTTCCAAAAAAATCCTCAGAGCTATCCAAATATCCACTTGCAGATTCTACAAAAAGAGTGTTTCAAAACTGCTGTATCAAAAGAAAGGTTCAAGTCTGTTAGTTCAGGACACACATCGCAAATAAGTTTCAGAGAATGCTTCTGTCTTGTTTTTATGGGAAGATATTTCCTTTTTAACCATAGGCCTGATACCGTTCCAAATGTCCACTTCCAGATACTACAAAAAGAGTGTTTCAAACCTGCTCTATGAAAGGGAATGTTCAACTCTGTGACTTGAATGCAAACATCGCAAAGAAGTTTCTGAGAATGCTGCTGTCTACTATTTATCTGTAATCCCGCTTCCAATGAAATCCTCAGTTTTATACAAATATCCACATGCAGATTCCAAAAAAAGAGTGTTTCACACGTGCCCTGTCAATAGAAAGGTTCAACACTGTTAGTTGTGAAGATAGAGCTTAAACAAGTTTCTGAGATTGCTTCTATCTCGTTTTTATGGGAAGATATTTCCTTTTGTACCATAGGCCACAAAGCGCTGCAAATGTCCACTTCCAGATGCTACAAAAAGAGTGTTTCAAACCTGATCTATGACAGGGAATGTTCAACTCTGTGACTTGAATGCAAACGTCACAAAGAAGTTTCTGAGAATGCTGCTGTCCACTATTTTTATGTAATCCCGTTTCCAACAAAATCCTCAGAGCTATCCAAATATCCACTTGCAGATTCTACAAAAAGAGTGTTTCAAAACTGCTGTATCAAAAGAAAGGTTCAAGTCTGTTAGTTGAGGACACACATCGCAAATAAGTTTCAGAGAATGCTTCTGTCTTGTTTTTATGGGAAGATATTTCCTTTTTAACCATAGGCCTGATACCGTTCCAAATGTCCACTTCCAGATACTACAAAAAGAGTGTTTCAAACCTGCTCTATGAAAGGGAATGTTCAACTCTGTGACTTGATTGCAAACATCGCAAAGAAGTTTCTGAGAATGCTGCTGTCTACTATTTATCTGTAATCCCGATTCCAATGAAATCCTCAGTTTTATAGAAATATTCACTTGCAGATTCCAAAAAAAGAGTGTTTCACACGTGCACTGTAAATAGAAAGGTTCAACACTGTTAGTTGTGAAGATAGAGCTTAAACAAGTTTCTGAGATTGCTTCTATCTCGTTTTTATGGGAAGATATTTCCTTTTGTACCATAGGCCACAAAGCGCTGCAAATGTCCACTTCCAGATGCTACAAAAAGAGTGTTTCAAACCTGCTCTATGACAGGGAATGTTCAACTCTGTGACTTGAATGCAAACGTCACAAAGAAGTTTCTGAGAATGCTGCTGTCCACTATTTTTATGTAATTCCGTTTCCAACAAAATCCTCAGAGCTATCCAAATATCCACTTGCAGATTCTACAAAAAGAGTGTTTCAAAACTGCTGTATCAAAAGAAAGGTTCAAGTCTGTTAGTTGAGGACACACATCGCAAATAAGTTTCTCAGAATGCTTCTGCCTTGTTTTTATGGGAAGATATTTCCTTTTTAACCATAGGCCTGATACCGTTCCAAATGTCCACTTCCAGATACTACAAAAGAGTGTTTCAAACCTGCTCTATGAAAGGGAATGTTCAACTCTGTGACTTGAATGCAAACATCACAAAGAAGTTTCTGAGAATGCTGCTGTCTACTATTTATCTGTAATCCCGCTTCCAACGAAATCCTCAGTTTTATGGAAATATCCACTTGCAGATTCCAAAAAAAGAGTGTTTCACACGTGCCCTGTCAATAGAAAGGTTCAACACTGTTAGTTGTGAAGATAGAGCATAAACACGTTTCTGAGATTGCTTCTATCTCGTTTTTATGGGAAGATATTTCCTTTTGTACCATAGGCCACAAAGCGCTGCAAATGTGCACTTCCAGATGCTACGAAAAGAGTGTTTCAAACCTGCTCTATGACAGGGAATGTTCCACTCTGTGACTTGAATGCAAACGTCATAAAGAAGTTTCTGAGAATGCTGCTGTCCACTATTTTTATGTAATCCCCTTTCCAACGAAATCCTCAGAGCTATCCAAATATCCACTTGCAGATTCTACAAAAAGAGTGTTTCAAAACTGCTGTATCAAAAGAAAGGTTCAAGTCTGTTAGTTGAGGACACACAACACAAATAAGTTTCTGAGAATGCTTCTGTCTTGTTTTTATGGGAAGATATTTCCTTTTTAACCATAGGCCTGATAACGCTCCAAATGTCCACTTCCAGATACTACATAAAGAGTGTTTCAAACCTGCTGTATGAAAGGGAATGTTCAACACTGTGACTTGAATGCAAACATCACAAAGAAGTTTCTGAGAATGCTGCTGTCTACTATTTGTCTGTAATCCCGCTTCCAACGAAATCCTCAGTTTTATAGAAATATCCACTTGCAGATTCCAAAAAAAGAGTGTTTCACACGTGCTCTGTCAATAGAAATGTTCAACATTGTTAGTTGTGTAGATAGAGCATAAACAAGTTTCTGAGATTGCTTCTATCTCGTTTTTATGCGAAGATATTTCCTTTTTTACCATAGGCCACAAAGCGCTGCAAATGTCCACTTCCAGATGCTACAAAAAGAGTGTTTCAAACCTGCTCTATGACAGGGAATGTTCAGCTCTGTGATTTGAATGCAAAAGTCACAAAGAAGTTTCTGAGAATCCTGCTGTCTACTTTTTGTAAGTAAACCCGTTTCCAAAAAAATCCTCAGAGCTATCCAAATATCCACTTGCAGATTCTACAAAAAGAGTGTTTCAAAACTGCTGTATCAAAAGAAAGGTTCAAGTCTGTTAGTTCAGGACACACATCGCAAATAAGTTTCAGAGAATGCTTCTGTCTTGTTTTTATGGGAAGATATTTCCTTTTTAACCATAGGCCTGATACCGTTCCAAATGTCCACTTCCAGATACTACAAAAAGAGTGTTTCAAACCTGCTCTATGAAAGGGAATGTTCAACTCTGTGACTTGAATGCAAACATCGCAAAGAAGTTTCTGAGAATGCTGCTGTCTACTATTTATCTGTAATCCCGCTTCCAATGAAATCCTCAGTTTTATACAAATATCCACATGCAGATTCCAAAAAAAGAGTGTTTCACACGTGCCCTGTCAATAGAAAGGTTCAACACTGTTAGTTGTGAAGATAGAGCTTAAACAAGTTTCTGAGATTGCTTCTATCTCGTTTTTATGGGAAGATATTTCCTTTTGTACCATAGGCCACAAAGCGCTGCAAATGTCCACTTCCAGATGCTACAAAAAGAGTGTTTCAAACCTGATCTATGACAGGGAATGTTCAACTCTGTGACTTGAATGCAAACGTCACAAAGAAGTTTCTGAGAATGCTGCTGTCCACTATTTTTATGTAATCCCGTTTCCAACAAAATCCTCAGAGCTATCCAAATATCCACTTGCAGATTCTACAAAAAGAGTGTTTCAAAACTGCTGTATCAAAAGAAAGGTTCAAGTCTGTTAGTTGAGGACACACATCGCAAATAAGTTTCAGAGAATGCTTCTGTCTTGTTTTTATGGGAAGATATTTCCTTTTTAACCATAGGCCTGATACCGTTCCAAATGTCCACTTCCAGATACTACAAAAAGAGTGTTTCAAACCTGCTCTATGAAAGGGAATGTTCAACTCTGTGACTTGATTGCAAACATCGCAAAGAAGTTTCTGAGAATGCTGCTGTCTACTATTTATCTGTAATCCCGATTCCAATGAAATCCTCAGTTTTATAGAAATATTCACTTGCAGATTCCAAAAAAAGAGTGTTTCACACGTGCACTGTAAATAGAAAGGTTCAACACTGTTAGTTGTGAAGATAGAGCTTAAACAAGTTTCTGAGATTGCTTCTATCTCGTTTTTATGGGAAGATATTTCCTTTTGTACCATAGGCCACAAAGCGCTGCAAATGTCCACTTCCAGATGCTACAAAAAGAGTGTTTCAAACCTGCTCTATGACAGGGAATGTTCAACTCTGTGACTTGAATGCAAACGTCACAAAGAAGTTTCTGAGAATGCTGCTGTCCACTATTTTTATGTAATTCCGTTTCCAACAAAATCCTCAGAGCTATCCAAATATCCACTTGCAGATTCTACAAAAAGAGTGTTTCAAAACTGCTGTATCAAAAGAAAGGTTCAAGTCTGTTAGTTGAGGACACTCAAAACTGCTGTATCAAAAGAAAGGTTCAAGTCTGTTAGTTGAGGACACACATCGCAAATAAGTTTCTCAGAATGCTTCTATCTTGTTTTTATGGGAAGATATTTCCTTTTTAACCATAGGCCTGATACCGTTCCAAATGTCCACTTCCAGATACCACAAAAGAGTGTTTCAAACCTGCTCTATGAAAGGGAATGTTCAACTCTGTGACTTGAATGCAAACATCACAAAGAAGTTTCTGAGAATGCTGCTGTCTACTATTTATCTGTAATCCCGCTTCCAACGAAATCCTCAGTTTTATAGAAATATCCACTTGCAGATTCCAAAAAAAGAGTGTTTCACATGTGCTCTGTCAATAGAAAGGTTCAACACTGTTAGTTGTGTAGATAGAGTATAAACAAGTTTCTGAGATTGCTTCTATCTCGTTTTTATGGGAAGATATTTCCTTTTGTACCATAGGCCACAAAGCGCTGCAATTGTCCACTTCCAGATGCTACAAAAAGAGTGTTTCAAACCTGCTCTATGAAAGGGAATGTTCAGCTCTGTGACTTGAATGCAAAAGTCACAAAGAAGTTTCTGAAAATGCTGCTATCTACTTTTTGTATGTAATCCCGTTTCCAACAAAATCCTCAGAGCTATCCAAATATCCACTTGCAGATTCTACAAAAAGAGTGTTTCAAAACTGCTGTATCAAAAGAAAGGTTCAAGTCTGTTAGTTGAGGACACACAACACTAATAAGTTTCTGAGAATGCTTCTGTCTTGTTTTTATGGGAAGATATTTCCTTTTTAACCATAGGCCTGATAACGTTCCAAATGTCCACTTCCAGATACTACAAAAAGAGTGTTTCAAACCTGCTGTATGAAAGGGAATGTTCAACTCTGTGACTTGAATGCAAACATCACAAAGAAGTTCTGAGAATGCTGCTGTCTACTATTTATCTGTAATCCCGCTTCCAACGAAATCCTCAGTTTTATAGAAATATCCACTTGCAGATTCCAAAAAAAGAGTGTTTCACACGTGCTCTGTCAATAGAAAGGTTCAACACTGTTAGTTGTGAAGATAGAGCATAAACACGTTTCTGAGATTGCTTCTATCTCGTTTTTATGGGAAGATATTTCCTTTTGTACCATAGGCCACAAAGCGCTGCAAATGTGCACTTCCAGATGCTACGAAAAGAGTGTTTCAAACCTGCTCTATGACAGGGAATGTTCCACTCTGTGACTTGAATGCAAACGTCATAAAGAAGTTTCTGAGAATGCTGCTGTCCACTATTTTTATGTAATCCCCTTTCCAACGAAATCCTCAGAGGTATCCAAATATCCACTTGCAGATTCTACAAAAAGAGTGTTTCAAAACTGCTGTATCAAAAGAAAGGTTCAAGTCTGTTAGTTGAGGACACACAACACAAATAAGTTTCTGAGAATGCTTCTGTCTTGTTTTTATGGGAAGATATTTCCTTTTTAACCATAGGCCTGATAACGCTCCAAATGTCCACTTCCAGATACTACATAAAGAGTGTTTCAAACCTGCTGTATGAAAGGGAATGTTCAACACTGTGACTTGAATGGAAACATCACAAAGAAGTTTCTGAGAATGCTGCTGTCTACTATTTGTCTGTAATCCCGCTTCCAACGAAATCCTCAGTTTTATAGGAATATCCACTTGCAGATTCCAAAAAAAAGAGTGTTTCACACGTGCTCTGTCAATAGAAAGGTTCAACATTGTTAGTTGTGTAGATAGAGCATAAACAAGTTTCTGAGATTGCTTCTATCTCGTTTTTATGCGAAGATATTTCCTTTTTTACCATAGGCCACAAAGCGCTGCAAATGTCCACTTCCAGATGCTACAAAAAGAGTGTTTCAAACCTGCTCTATGACAGGGAATGTTCAGCTCTGTGATTTGAATGCAAAAGTCACAAAGAAGTTTCTGAGAATCCTGCTGTCTACTTTTTGTAAGTAAACCAGTTTCCAAAAAAATCCTCAGAGCTATCCAAATATCCACTTGCAGATTCTACAAAAAGAGTGTTTCAAAACTGCTGTATCAAAAGAAAGGTTCAAGTCTGTTAGTTCAGGACACACATCGCAAATAAGTTTCAGAGAATGCTTCTGTCTTGTTTTTATGGGAAGATATTTCCTTTTTAACCATAGGCCTGATACCGTTCCAAATGTCCACTTCCAGATACTACAAAAAGAGTGTTTCAAACCTGCTCTATGAAAGGGAATGTTCAACTCTGTGACTTGAATGCAAACATCGCAAAGAAGTTTCTGAGAATGCTGCTGTCTACTATTTATCTGTAATCCCGCTTCCAATGAAATCCTCAGTTTTATACAAATATCCACATGCAGATTCCAAAAAAAGAGTGTTTCACACGTGCCCTGTCAATAGAAAGGTTCAACACTGTTAGTTGTGAAGATAGAGCTTAAACAAGTTTCTGAGATTGCTTCTATCTCGTTTTTATGGGAAGATATTTCCTTTTGTACCATAGGCCACAAAGCGCTGCAAATGTCCACTTCCAGATGCTACAAAAAGAGTGTTTCAAACCTGATCTATGACAGGGAATGTTCAACTCTGTGACTTGAATGCAAACGTCACAAAGAAGTTTCTGAGAATGCTGCTGTCCACTATTTTTATGTAATCCCGTTTCCAACAAAATCCTCAGAGCTATCCAAATATCCACTTGCAGATTCTACAAAAAGAGTGTTTCAAAACTGCTGTATCAAAAGAAAGGTTCAAGTCTGTTAGTTGAGGACACACATCGCAAATAAGTTTCAGAGAATGCTTCTGTCTTGTTTTTATGGGAAGATATTTCCTTTTTAACCATAGGCCTGATACCGTTCCAAATGTCCACTTCCAGATACTACAAAAAGAGTGTTTCAAACCTGCTCTATGAAAGGGAATGTTCAACTCTGTGACTTGATTGCAAACATCGCAAAGAAGTTTCTGAGAATGCTGCTGTCTACTATTTATCTGTAATCCCGATTCCAATGAAATCCTCAGTTTTATAGAAATATTCACTTGCAGATTCCAAAAAAAGAGTGTTTCACACGTGCACTGTAAATAGAAAGGTTCAACACTGTTAGTTGTGAAGATAGAGCTTAAACAAGTTTCTGAGATTGCTTCTATCTCGTTTTTATGGGAAGATATTTCCTTTTGTACCATAGGCCACAAAGCGCTGCAAATGTCCACTTCCAGATGCTACAAAAAGAGTGTTTCAAACCTGCTCTATGACAGGGAATGTTCAACTCTGTGACTTGAATGCAAACGTCACAAAGAAGTTTCTGAGAATGCTGCTGTCCACTATTTTTATGTAATTCCGTTTCCAACAAAATCCTCAGAGCTATCCAAATATCCACTTGCAGATTCTACAAAAAGAGTGTTTCAAAACTGCTGTATCAAAAGAAAGGTTCAAGTCTGTTAGTTGAGGACACACATCGCAAATAAGTTTCTCAGAATGCTTCTGTCTTGTTTTTATGGGAAGATATTTCCTTTTTAACCATAGGCCTGATACCGTTCCAAATGTCCACTTCCAGATACTACAAAAGAGTGTTTCAAACCTGCTCTATGAAAGGGAATGTTCAACTCTGTGACTTGAATGCAAACATCACAAAGAAGTTTCTGAGAATGCTGCTGTCTACTATTTATCTGTAATCCCGCTTCCAACGAAATCCTCAGTTTTATGGAAATATCCACTTGCAGATTCCAAAAAAAGAGTGTTTCACACGTGCCCTGTCAATAGAAAGGTTCAACACTGTTAGTTGTGAAGATAGAGCATAAACACGTTTCTGAGATTGCTTCTATCTCGTTTTTATGGGAAGATATTTCCTTTTGTACCATAGGCCACAAAGCGCTGCAAATGTGCACTTCCAGATGCTACGAAAAGAGTGTTTCAAACCTGCTCTATGACAGGGAATGTTCAGCTCTGTGATTTGAATGCAAAAGTCACAAAGAAGTTTCTGAGAATCCTGCTGTCTACTTTTTGTAAGTAAACCCGTTTCCAAAAAAATCCTCAGAGCTATCCAAATATCCACTTGCAGATTCTACAAAAAGAGTGTTTCAAAACTGCTGTATCAAAAGAAAGGTTCAAGTCTGTTAGTTCAGGACACACATCGCAAATAAGTTTCAGAGAATGCTTCTGTCTTGTTTTTATGGGAAGATATTTCCTTTTTAACCATAGGCCTGATACCGTTCCAAATGTCCACTTCCAGATACTACAAAAAGAGTGTTTCAAACCTGCTCTATGAAAGGGAATGTTCAACTCTGTGACTTGAATGCAAACATCGCAAAGAAGTTTCTGAGAATGCTGCTGTCTACTATTTATCTGTAATCCCGCTTCCAATGAAATCCTCAGTTTTATACAAATATCCACATGCAGATTCCAAAAAAAGAGTGTTTCACACGTGCCCTGTCAATAGAAAGGTTCAACACTGTTAGTTGTGAAGATAGAGCTTAAACAAGTTTCTGAGATTGCTTCTATCTCGTTTTTATGGGAAGATATTTCCTTTTGTACCATAGGCCACAAAGCGCTGCAAATGTCCACTTCCAGATGCTACAAAAAGAGTGTTTCAAACCTGATCTATGACAGGGAATGTTCAACTCTGTGACTTGAATGCAAACGTCACAAAGAAGTTTCTGAGAATGCTGCTGTCCACTATTTTTATGTAATCCCGTTTCCAACAAAATCCTCAGAGCTATCCAAATATCCACTTGCAGATTCTACAAAAAGAGTGTTTCAAAACTGCTGTATCAAAAGAAAGGTTCAAGTCTGTTAGTTGAGGACACACATCGCAAATAAGTTTCAGAGAATGCTTCTGTCTTGTTTTTATGGGAAGATATTTCCTTTTTAACCATAGGCCTGATACCGTTCCAAATGTCCACTTCCAGATACTACAAAAAGAGTGTTTCAAACCTGCTCTATGAAAGGGAATGTTCAACTCTGTGACTTGATTGCAAACATCGCAAAGAAGTTTCTGAGAATGCTGCTGTCTACTATTTATCTGTAATCCCGATTCCAATGAAATCCTCAGTTTTATAGAAATATTCACTTGCAGATTCCAAAAAAAGAGTGTTTCACACGTGCACTGTAAATAGAAAGGTTCAACACTGTTAGTTGTGAAGATAGAGCTTAAACAAGTTTCTGAGATTGCTTCTATCTCGTTTTTATGGGAAGATATTTCCTTTTGTACCATAGGCCACAAAGCGCTGCAAATGTCCACTTCCAGATGCTACAAAAAGAGTGTTTCAAACCTGCTCTATGACAGGGAATGTTCAACTCTGTGACTTGAATGCAAACGTCACAAAGAAGTTTCTGAGAATGCTGCTGTCCACTATTTTTATGTAATTCCGTTTCCAACAAAATCCTCAGAGCTATCCAAATATCCACTTGCAGATTCTACAAAAAGAGTGTTTCAAAACTGCTGTATCAAAAGAAAGGTTCAAGTCTGTTAGTTGAGGACACTCAAAACTGCTGTATCAAAAGAAAGGTTCAAGTCTGTTAGTTGAGGACACACATCGCAAATAAGTTTCTCAGAATGCTTCTATCTTGTTTTTATGGGAAGATATTTCCTTTTTAACCATAGGCCTGATACCGTTCCAAATGTCCACTTCCAGATACCACAAAAGAGTGTTTCAAACCTGCTCTATGAAAGGGAATGTTCAACTCTGTGACTTGAATGCAAACATCACAAAGAAGTTTCTGAGAATGCTGCTGTCTACTATTTATCTGTAATCCCGCTTCCAACGAAATCCTCAGTTTTATAGAAATATCCACTTGCAGATTCCAAAAAAAGAGTGTTTCACATGTGCTCTGTCAATAGAAAGGTTCAACACTGTTAGTTGTGTAGATAGAGTATAAACAAGTTTCTGAGATTGCTTCTATCTCGTTTTTATGGGAAGATATTTCCTTTTGTACCATAGGCCACAAAGCGCTGCAATTGTCCACTTCCAGATGCTACAAAAAGAGTGTTTCAAACCTGCTCTATGAAAGGGAATGTTCAGCTCTGTGACTTGAATGCAAAAGTCACAAAGAAGTTTCTGAAAATGCTGCTATCTACTTTTTGTATGTAATCCCGTTTCCAACAAAATCCTCAGAGCTATCCAAATATCCACTTGCAGATTCTACAAAAAGAGTGTTTCAAAACTGCTGTATCAAAAGAAAGGTTCAAGTCTGTTAGTTGAGGACACACAACACTAATAAGTTTCTGAGAATGCTTCTGTCTTGTTTTTATGGGAAGATATTTCCTTTTTAACCATAGGCCTGATAACGTTCCAAATGTCCACTTCCAGATACTACAAAAAGAGTGTTTCAAACCTGCTGTATGAAAGGGAATGTTCAACTCTGTGACTTGAATGCAAACATCACAAAGAAGTTCTGAGAATGCTGCTGTCTACTATTTATCTGTAATCCCGCTTCCAACGAAATCCTCAGTTTTATAGAAATATCCACTTGCAGATTCCAAAAAAAGAGTGTTTCACACGTGCTCTGTCAATAGAAAGGTTCAACACTGTTAGTTGTGTAGATACAGCATAAACAAGTTTCTGAGATTGCTTCTATCTCGTTTTTATGGGAAGATATTTCCTTTTGTACCATAGGCCACAAAGCGCTGCAAATGTCCACTTCCAGATGCTACAAAAAGAGTGTTTCAAACCTGCTCTATGAAAGGGAATGTTCAGCTCTGTGACTTGAATGCAAAAGTCACAAAGAAGTTTCTGAAAATGCTGCTATCTACTTTTTGTATGTAATCCCGTTTCCAACAAAATCCTCAGAGCTATCCAAATATCCACTTGCAGATTCTACAAAAAGAGTGTTTCAAAACTGCTGTATCAAAAGAAAGGTTCAAGTCTGTTAGTTGAGGACACACATCGCAAATAAGTTTCTCAGAATGCTTCTGTCTTGTTTTTATGGGAAGATATTTCCTTTTTAACCATAGGCCTGATACCGTTCCAAATGTCCACTTCCAGATACTACAAAAGAGTGTTTCAAACCTGCTCTATGAAAGGGAATGTTCAACTCTGTGACTTGAATGCAAACATCACAAAGAAGTTTCTGAGAATGCTGCTGTCTACTATTTATCTGTAATCCCGCTTCCAACGAAATCCTCAGTTTTATAGAAATATCCACTTGCAGATTCCAAAAAAAGAGTGTTTCACATGTGCTCTGTCAATAGAAAGGTTCAACACTGTTAGTTGTGTAGATACAGCATAAACAAGTTTCTGAGATTGCTTCTATCTCGTTTTTATGGGAAGATACTTCCTTTTGTACCATAGGCCACAAAGCGCTGCAAATGTCCACTTCCAGATGTTACAAAAAGAGTGTTTCAAACCTGCTCTATGAAAGGGAATGTTCAGCTCTGTGACTTGAATGCAAAAGTCACAAAGAAGTTTCTGAAAATGCTGCTATCTCTTTTTGTATGTAATCCCGTTTCCAACAAAATCCTCAGAGCTATCCAAATATCCACTTGCAGATTCTACAAAAAGAGTGTTTCAAAACTGCTGTATCAAAAGAAAGGTTCAAGTCTGTTAGTTGAGGACACACATCGCAAATAAGTTTCTCAGAATGCTTCTGTCTTGTTTTTATGGGAAGATATTTCCTTGTTAACCATAGGCCTGATAAACTTCCAAATGTCCACTTCCAGATACTACATAAAGAGTGTTTAAAACCTGCTGTATGAAAGGGAATGTTCAACACTCTGACTTGAATGCAAACATCACAAAGAAGTTTCTGAGAATGCTGCTGTCTACTATTTATCTGTAATCCCGCTTCCAACGAAATCCTCAGTTTTATAGAAATATCCACTTGCAGATTCCAAAAAAAGAGTGTTTCACACGTGCTCTGTCAATAGAAAGGTTCAACACTGTTAGTTGTGAAGATAGAGCATAAACAAGTTTCTGAGATTGCTTCTATCTCGTTTTTATGGGAAGATATTTCCTTTTGTACCATAGGCCACAAAGCGCTGCAAATGTCCACTTCCAGATGCTACAAAAAGAGTGTTTCAAACCTGCTCTATGACAGGGAATGTTCAACTCTGTGACTTGAATGCAAACGTCACAAAGAAGTTTCTGAGAATGCTGCTGTCCACTATTTTTATGTAATCCCTTTTCCAATGAACTCCTCAGAGCTATCCAAATATCCACTTGCAGATTCTACAAAAAGAGTGTTTCAAAACTGCTATATCAAAAGAAAGGTTCAAGTCTCTTAGTTGAGGACACACAACAGTAATAAGTTTCTGAGAATGCTTCTGTCTTGTTTTTATGGGAAGATATTTCCTTTTTAACCATAGGCCTGATACCATTCCAAATGTCCACTTCCAGATACCACAAAAAGAGTGTTTCAAACCTGCTCTATGAAAGGGAATGTTCAACTCTGTGACTTGAATGCAAACATCACAAAGAAGTTTCTGAGAATGCTGCTGTCTACTATTTATCTGTAATCCCGCTTCCAACGAAATCCTGTTTTATAGAAATATCCACTTGCAGTTTCCAAAAAAAGAATGTTTCACACGTGCTCTGTCAATAGAAAGGTTCAACACTGTTAGTTGTGAAGATAGAGCATAAACAAGTTTCTGAGATCGCTTCTATCTCGATTTTTATGGGAAGATATTTCCTTTTTAACCATAGGCCACAAAGCGCTGCAAATGTCCACTTCCAGATACTACAAAAAGAGTGTTTGAAACCTGCTCTATGAAAGGGAATGTTCAGCTCTGTGACTTAAATGGAAACATCATAAAGAAGTTTCTGAGAATGCTGCTGTGTACTTTTTATAGGTAATCCCGTTTCCAACGAAATCCTCAGAGCTATCCAAATATACACTTGCAGATTCTACAAAAAGAGTGTTTCAAAACTGCTGTATCAAAAGAAAGGTTCAAGTCTGTTAGTTGAGGACACACATCGCAAATAAGTTTCTGAGAATGCATCTGTCATGTTTTTATGGGAAGATATTTCCTTTTTAACCATAGGCCTGATACCATTAAAATGTCCACTTCCAGATACTACTAAAAGAGTGTTTCAAACCTGCTGTATGAAAGGGAATGTTCAACTCTGTGACTTGAATGCAAACATTACAAAGGAGTTTCTGAGTATGCTGCTGTCTACTATTTATCTGTAATCCCGCTTCCAACGAAATCCTCAGTTTTATAGAAATATCCACTTGCAGATTCCAAAAAAAGAGTGTTTCACACGTGCTCTGTCAATAGAAACGTTCAACACTGTTAGTTGTGTAGATCGAGCATAAACAAGTTTCTGAGATTGCTTCAATTTCGTTTTTATGGGAAGATATTTCCTTTTGTATCATAGGCCACAAAGCGCTGCAAAAGTCCCCTTCCAGATGCTACAAAAAGAGTGTTTCAAACCTGCTCTATGACAGGGAATGTTCAACTCTGTGACTTGAATGCAAACGTCATAAAGAAGTTTCTGAGAATGCTGCTGTCCACTATTTTTATGTAATCCCCTTTCCATCGAAATCCTCAGAGCTATCCAAATATCCACTTGCAGATTCTACAAAAAGAGTGTTTCAAAACTGCTGTATCAAAAGAAAGGTTCAAGTCTGTTAGTTGAGGACACACAACACTAATAAGTTTCTGAGAATGCTTCTGTCTTGTTTTTATGGGAAGATATTTCCTTTTTAACCATAGGCCTGATAACGTTCCAAATGTCCACTTCCAGATACTACAAAAAGAGTGTTTCAAACCTGCTGTATGAAAGGGAATGTTCAACTCTGTGACTTGAATGCAAACATCACAAAGAAGTTCTGAGAATGCTGCTGTCTACTATTTATCTGTAATCCCGCTTCCAACGAAATCCTCAGTTTTATAGAAATATCCACTTGCAGATTCCAAAAAAAGAGTGTTTCACACGTGCTCTGTCAATAGAAAGGTTCAACACTGTTAGTTGTGTAGATACAGCATAAACAAGTTTCTGAGATTGCTTCTATCTCGTTTTTATGGGAAGATATTTCCTTTTGTACCATAGGCCACAAAGCGCTGCAAATGTCCACTTCCAGATGCTACAAAAAGAGTGTTTCAAACCTGCTCTATGAAAGGGAATGTTCAGCTCTGTGACTTGAATGCAAAAGTCACAAAGAAGTTTCTGAAAATGCTGCTATCTACTTTTTGTATGTAATCCCGTTTCCAACAAAATCCTCAGAGCTATCCAAATATCCACTTGCAGATTCTACAAAAAGAGTGTTTCAAAACTGCTGTATCAAAAGAAAGGTTCAAGTCTGTTAGTTGAGGACACACAACACTAATAAGTTTCTGAGAATGCTTCTGTCTTGTTTTTATGGGAAGATATTTCCTTTTTAACCATAGGCCTGATAACGTTCCAAATGTCCACTTCCAGATACTACAAAAAGAGTGTTTCAAACCTGCTGTATGAAAGGGAATGTTCAACTCTGTGACTTGAATGCAAACATCACAAAGAAGTTCTGAGAATGCTGCTGTCTACTATTTATCTGTAATCCCGCTTCCAACGAAATCCTCAGTTTTATAGAAATATCCACTTGCAGATTCCAAAAAAAGAGTGTTTCACACGTGCTCTGTCAATAGAAAGGTTCAACACTGTTAGTTGTGTAGATACAGCATAAACAAGTTTCTGAGATTGCATCTATCTCGTTTTTATGGGAAGATATTTCCTTTTGTACCATAGGCCACAAAGCGCTGCAAATGTCCACTTCCAGATGCTACAAAAAGAGTGTTTCAAACCTGCTCTATGAAAGGGAATGTTCAGCTCTGTGACTTGAATGCAAAAGTCACAAAGAAGTTTCTGAAAATGCTGCTATCTACTTTTTGTATGTAATCCCGTTTCCAACAAAATCCTCAGAGCTATCCAAATATCCACTTGCAGATTCTACAAAAAGAGTGTTTCAAAACTGCTGTATCAAAAGAAAGGTTCAAGTCTGTTAGTTGAGGACACACATCGCAAATAAGTTTCTCAGAATGCTTCTGTCTTGTTTTTATGGGAAGATATTTCCTTTTTAACCATAGGCCTGATACCGTTCCAAATGTCCACTTCCAGATACTAAAAAGAGTGTTTCAAACCTGCTCTATGAAAGGGAATGTTCAACTCTGTGACTTGAATGCAAACATCACAAAGAAGTTTCTGAGAATGCTGCTGTCTACTATTTATCTGTAATCCCGCTTCCAACGAAATCCTCAGTTTTATAGAAATATCCACTTGCAGATTCCAAAAAAAGGGTGTTTCCCATGTGCTCTGTCAATAGAAAGGTTCAACACTGTTAGTTGTGTAGATACAGCATAAACAAGTTTCTGAGATTGCTTCTATCTCGTTTTTATGGGAAGATACTTCCTTTTGTACCATAGGCCACAAAGCGCTGCAAATGTCCACTTCCAGATGCTACAAAAAGAGTGTTTCAAACCTGCTCTATGAAAGGGAATGTTCAGCTCTGTGACTTGAATGCAAAAGTCACAAAGAAGTTTCTGAAAATGCTGCTATCTACTTTTTGTATGTAATCCCGTTACCAACAAAATCCTCAGAGCTATCCAAATATCCACTTGCAGATTCTACAAAAAGAGTGTTTCAAAACTGCTGTATCAAAAGAAAGGTTCAAGTCTGTTAGTTGAGGACACACAACACAAATAAGTTTCTGAGAATGCTTCTGTCTTGTTTTTATGGGAAGATATTTCCTTGTTAACCATAGGCCTGATAAAGTTCCAAATGTCCACTTCCAGATACTACATAAAGAGTGTTTAAAACCTGCTGTATGAAAGGGAATGTTCAACACTCTGACTTGAATGCAAACATCACAAAGAAGTTTCTGAGAATGCTGCTGTCTACTATTTATCTGTAATCCCGCTTCCAACGAAATCCTCAGTTTTATAGAAATATCCACTTGCAGATTCCAAAAAAAGAGTGTTTCACACGTGCTCTGTCAATAGAAAGGTTCAACACTGTTAGTTGTGAAGATAGAGCATAAACAAGTTTCTGAGATTGCTTCTATCTCGTTTTTATGGGAAGATATTTCCTTTTGTACCATAGGCCACAAAGCGCTGCAAATGTCCACTTCCAGATGCTACAAAAAGAGTGTTTCAAACCTGCTCTATGACAGGGAATGTTCAACTCTGTGACTTGAATGCAAACGTCACAAAGAAGTTTCTGAGAATGCTGCTGTCCACTATTTTTATGTAATCCCTTTTCCAACGAACTCCTCAGAGCTATCCAAATATCCACTTGCAGATTCTACAAAAAGAGTGTTTCAAAACTGCTATATCAAAAGAAAGGTTCAAGTCTCTTAGTTGAGGACACACAACAGTAATAAGTTTCTGAGAATGCTTCTGTCTTGTTTTTATGGGAAGATATTTCCTTTTTAACCATAGGCCTGATACCATTCCAAATGTCCACTTCCAGATACCACAAAAAGAGTGTTTCAAACCTGCTCTATGAAAGGGAATGTTCAACTCTGTGACTTGAATGCAAACATCACAAAGAAGTTTCTGAGAATGCTGCTGTCTACTATTTATCTGTAATCCCGCTTCCAACGAAATCCTGTTTTATAGAAATATCCACTTGCAGTTTCCAAAAAAAGAATGTTTCACACGTGCTCTGTCAATAGAAAGGTTCAACACTGTTAGTTGTGAAGATAGAGCATAAACAAGTTTCTGAGATCGCTTCTATCTCGATTTTTATGGGAAGATATTTCCTTTTTAACCATAGGCCACAAAGCGCTGCAAATGTCCACTTCCAGATACTACAAAAAGAGTGTTTGAAACCTGCTCTATGAAAGGGAATGTTCAGCTCTGTGACTTAAATGGAAACATCATAAAGAAGTTTCTGAGAATGCTGCTGTGTACTTTTTATAGGTAATCCCGTTTCCAACGAAATCCTCAGAGCTATCCAAATATACACTTGCAGATTCTACAAAAAGAGTGTTTCAAAACTTCTGTATCAAAAGAAATGTTCAAGTCTGTTAGTTGAGGACACACATCGCAAATAAGTTTCTGAGAATGCATCTGTCATGTTTTTATGGGAAGATATTTCCTTTTTAACCATAGGCCTGATACCATTAAAATGTCCACTTCCAGATACTACTAAAAGAGTGTTTCAAACCTGCTGTATGAAAGGGAATGTTCAACTCTGTGACTTGAATGCAAACATTACAAAGGAGTTTCTGAGTATGCTGCTGTCTACTATTTATCTGTAATCCCGCTTCCAACGAAATCCTCAGTTTTATAGAAATATCCACTTGCAGATTCCAAAAAAAGAGTGTTTCACACGTGCTCTGTCAATAGAAACGTTCAACACTGTTAGTTGTGTAGATCGAGCATAAACAAGTTTCTGAGATTGCTTCAATTTCGTTTTTATGGGAAGATATTTCCTTTTGTATCATAGGCCACAAAGCGATGCAAAAGTCCCCTTCCAGATGCTACAAAAAGAGTGTTTCAAACCTGCTCTATGACAGGGAATGTTCAACTCTGTGACTTGAATGCAAACGTCATAAAGAAGTTTCTGAGAATGCTGCTGTCCACTATTTTTATGTAATCCCCTTTCCATCGAAATCCTCAGAGCTATCCAAATATCCACTTGCAGATTCTACAAAAAGAGTGTTTCAAAACTGCTGTATCAAAAGAAAGGTTCAAGTCTGTTAGTTGAGGACACACAACACTAATAAGTTTCTGAGAATGCTTCTGTCTTGTTTTTATGGGAAGATATTTCCTTTTTAACCATAGGCCTGATAACGTTCCAAATGTCCACTTCCAGATACTACAAAAAGAGTGTTTCAAACCTGCTGTATGAAAGGGAATGTTCAACTCTGTGACTTGAATGCAAACATCACAAAGAAGTTCTGAGAATGCTGCTGTCTACTATTTATCTGTAATCCCGCTTCCAACGAAATCCTCAGTTTTATAGAAATATCCACTTGCAGATTCCAAAAAAAGAGTGTTTCACACGTGCTCTGTCAATAGAAAGGTTCAACACTGTTAGTTGTGTAGATACAGCATAAACAAGTTTCTGAGATTGCTTCTATCTCGTTTTTATGGGAAGATATTTCCTTTTGTACCATAGGCCACAAAGCGCTGCAAATGTCCACTTCCAGATGCTACAAAAAGAGTGTTTCAAACCTGCTCTATGAAAGGGAATGTTCAGCTCTGTGACTTGAATGCAAAAGTCACAAAGAAGTTTCTGAAAATGCTGCTATCTACTTTTTGTATGTAATCCCGTTTCCAACAAAATCCTCAGAGCTATCCAAATATCCACTTGCAGATTCTACAAAAAGAGTGTTTCAAAACTGCTGTATCAAAAGAAAGGTTCAAGTCTGTTAGTTGAGGACACACAACACTAATAAGTTTCTGAGAATGCTTCTGTCTTGTTTTTATGGGAAGATATTTCCTTTTTAACCATAGGCCTGATAACGTTCCAAATGTCCACTTCCAGATACTACAAAAAGAGTGTTTCAAACCTGCTGTATGAAAGGGAATGTTCAACTCTGTGACTTGAATGCAAACATCACAAAGAAGTTCTGAGAATGCTGCTGTCTACTATTTATCTGTAATCCCGCTTCCAACGAAATCCTCAGTTTTATAGAAATATCCACTTGCAGATTCCAAAAAAAGAGTGTTTCACACGTGCTCTGTCAATAGAAAGGTTCAACACTGTTAGTTGTGTAGATACAGCATAAACAAGTTTCTGAGATTGCTTCTATCTCGTTTTTATGGGAAGATATTTCCTTTTGTACCATAGGCCACAAAGCGCTGCAAATGTCCACTTCCAGATGCTACAAAAAGAGTGTTTCAAACCTGCTCTATGAAAGGGAATGTTCAGCTCTGTGACTTGAATGCAAAAGTCACAAAGAAGTTTCTGAAAATGCTGCTATCTACTTTTTGTATGTAATCCCGTTTCCAACAAAATCCTCAGAGCTATCCAAATATCCACTTGTAGATTCTACAAAAAGAGTGTTTCAAAACTGCTGTATCAAAAGAAAGGTTCAAGTCTCTTAGTTGAGGACACACATCGCAAATAAGTTTCTCAGAATGCTTCTGTCTTGTTTTTATGGGAAGATATTTCCTTTTTAACCATAGGCCTGATACCGTTCCAAATGTCCACTTCCAGATACTACAAAAGAGTGTTTCAAACCTGCTCTATGAAAGGGAATGTTCAACTCTGTGACTTGAATGCAAACATCACAAAGAAGTTTCTGAGAATGCTGCTGTCTACTATTTATCTGTAATCCCGCTTCCAACGAAATCCTCAGTTTTATAGAAATATCCACTTGCAGATTCCAAAAAAAGGGTGTTTCACATGTGCTCTGTCAATAGAAAGGTTCAACACTGTTAGTTGTGTAGATACAGCATAAACAAGTTTCTGAGATTGCTTCTATCTCGTTTTTATGGGAAGATACTTCCTTTTGTACCATAGGCCACAAAGCGCTGCAAATGTCCACTTCCAGATGCTACAAAAAGAGTGTTTCAAACCTGCTCTATGAAAGGGAATGTTCAGCTCTGTGACTTGAATGCAAAAGTCACAAAGAAGTTTCTGAAAATGCTGCTATCTACTTTTTGTATGTAATCCCGTTTCCAACAAAATCCTCAGAGCTATCCAAATATCCACTTGCAGATTCTACAAAAAGAGTGTTTCAAAACTGCTGTATCAAAAGAAAGGTTCAAGTCTGTTAGTTGAGGACACACATCGCAAATAAGTTTCTCAGAATGCTTCTGTCTTGTTTTTATGGGAAGATATTTCCTTTTTAACCATAGGCCTGATACCGTTCCAAATGTCCACTTCCAGATACTACATAAAGAGTGTTTAAAACCTGCTGTATGAAAGGGAATGTTCAACACTCTGACTTGAATGCAAACATCACAAAGAAGTTTCTGAGAATGCTGCTGTCTACTATTTATCTGTAATCCCGCTTCCAACGAAATCCTCAGTTTTATAGAAATATCCACTTGCAGATTCCAAAAAAAGAGTGTTTCACACGTGCTCTGTCAATAGAAAGGTTCAACACTGTTAGTTGTGAAGATAGAGCATAAACAAGTTTCTGAGATTGCTTCTATCTCGTTTTTATGGGAAGATATTTCCTTTTGTACCATAGGCCAAAAAGCGCTGCAAATGTCCACTTCCAGATGCTACAAAAAGAGTGTTTCAAACCTGCTCTATGACAGGGAATGTTCAACTCTGTGACTTGAATGCAAACGTCACAAAGAAGTTTCTGAGAATGCTGCTGTCCACTATTTTTATGTAATCCCTTTTCCAACGAACTCCTCAGAGCTATCCAAATATCCACTTGCAGATTCTACAAAAAGAGTGTTTCAAAACTGCTATATCAAAAGAAAGGTTCAAGTCTCTTAGTTGAGGACACACAACAGTAATAAGTTTCTGAGAATGCTTCTGTCTTGTTTTTATGGGAAGATATTTCCTTTTTAACCATAGGCCTGATACCATTCCAAATGTCCACTTCCAGATACCACAAAAAGAGTGTTTCAAACCTGCTCTATGAAAGGGAATGTTCTACTCTGTGACTTGAATGCAAACATCACAAAGAAGTTTCTGAGAATGCTGCTGTCTACTATTTATCTGTAATCCCGCTTCCAACGAAATCCTCTTTTATAGAAATATCCACTTGCAGTTTCCAAAAAAAGAATGTTTCACACGTGCTCTGTCAATAGAAAGGTTCAACACTGTTAGTTGTGAAGATAGAGCATAAACAAGTTTCTGAGATCGCTTCTATCTCGATTTTTATGGGAAGATATTTCCTTTATAACCATAGGCCACAAAGCGCTGCAAATGTCCACTTCCAGATACTACAAAAAGAGTGTTTGAAACCTGCTCTATGAAAGGGAATGTTCAGCTCTGTGACTTAAATGGAAACATCATAAAGAAGTTTCTGAGAATGCTGCTGTGTACTTTTTATAGGTAATCCCGTTTCCAACGAAATCCTCAGAGCTATCCAAATATACACTTGCAGATTCTACAAAAAGAGTGTTTCAAAACTGCTGTATCAAAAGAAAGGTTCAAGTCTGTTAGTTGAGGACACACATCGCAAATAAGTTTCTGAGAATGCATCTGTCATGTTTTTATGGGAAGATATTTCCTTTTTAACCATAGGCCTGATACCATTAAAATGTCCACTTCCAGATACTACTAAAAGAGTGTTTCAAACCTGCTGTATGAAAGGGAATGTTCAACTCTGTGACTTGAATGCAAACATTACAAAGGAGTTTCTGAGTATGCTGCTGTCTACTATTTATCTGTAATCCCGCTTCCAACGAAATCCTCAGTTTTATAGAAATATCCACTTGCAGATTCCAAAAAAAGAGTGTTTCACACGTGCTCTGTCAATAGAAACGTTCAACACTGTTAGTTGTGTAGATCGAGCATAAACAAGTTTCTGAGATTGCTTCAATTTCGTTTTTATGGGAAGATATTTCCTTTTGTATCATAGGCCACAAAGCGATGCAAAAGTCCCCTTCCAGATGCTACAAAAAGAGTGTTTCAAACCTGCTCTATGACAGGGAATGTTCAACTCTGTGACTTGAATGCAAACGTCATAAAGAAGTTTCTGAGAATGCTGCTGTCCAATATTTTTATGTAATCCCCTTTCCATCGAAATCCTCAGAGCTATCCAAATATCCACTTGCAGATTCTTCAAAAAGAGTGTTTCAAAACTGCTGTATCAAAAGAAAGGTTCAAGTCTGTTAGTTGAGGACACACAACACTAATAAGTTTCTGAGAATGCTTCTGTCTTGTTTTTATTGGAAGATATTTCCTTTTTAACCATAGGCCTGATAACGTTCCAAATGTCCACTTCCAGATACTACAAAAAGAGTGTTTCAAACCTGCTGTATGAAAGGGAATGTTCAACTCTGTGACTTGAATGCAAACATCACAAAGAAGTTCTGAGAATGCTGCTGTCTACTATTTATCTGTAATCCCGCTTCCAACGAAATCCTCAGTTTTATAGAAATATCCACTTGCAGATTCCAAAAAAGGAGTGTTTCACATGTGCTCTGTCAATAGAAAGGTTCAACACTGTTAGTTGTGTAGATAGAGCATAAACAAGTTTCTGAGATTGCTTCTATCTCGTTTTTATGGGAAGATATTTCCTTTGGTACCATAGGCCAAAAAGCGCTGCAATTGTCCACTTCCAGATGCTACAAAAAGAGTGTTTCAAACCTGCTCTATGACAGGGAATGTTCAACTCTGTGACTTGAATGCAAAAGTCATAAAGAAGTTTCTGAGAATGCTGCTGTCCACTATTTTTATGTAATCCCCTTTCCAACGAAATCCTCAGAGCTATCCAAATATCCACTTGCAGATTCTACAAAAAGAGTGTTTCAAAACTGCTGTATCAAAAGAAAGGTTCAAGTCTGTTAGTTGAGGACACACAACACAAATAAGTTTCTGAGAATGCTTCTGTCTTGCTTTTATGGGAAGATATTTCCTTTTTAACCATAGGCCTGATAACGTTCCAAATGTCCACTTCCAGATACTACAAAAAGAGTGTTTCAAACCTGCTGTATGAAAGGGAATGTTCAACTCTGTGACTTGAATGCAAACATCACAAAGAAGTTCTGAGAATGCTGCTGTCTACTATTTATCTGTAATCCCGCTTCCAACGAAATCCTCAGTTTTATAGAAATATCCACTTGCAGATTCCAAAAAAAGAGTGTTTCACACGTGCTCTGTCAATAGAAAGGTTCAACACTGTTAGTTGTGTAGATACAGCATAAACAAGTTTCTGAGATTGCTTCTATCTCGTTTTTATGGGAAGATATTTCCTTTTGTACCATAGGCCACAAAGCGCTGCAAATGTCCACTTCCAGATGCTACAAAAAGAGTGTTTCAAACCTGCTCTATGAAAGGGAATGTTCAGCTCTGTGACTTGAATGCAAAAGTCACAAAGAAGTTTCTGAAAATGCTGCTATCTACTTTTTGTATGTAATCCCGTTTCCAACAAAATCCTCAGAGCTATCCAAATATCCACTTGCAGATTCTACAAAAAGAGTGTTTCAAAACTGCTGTATCAAAAGAAAGGTTCAAGTCTGTTAGTTGAGGACACACAACACTAATAAGTTTCTGAGAATGCTTCTGTCTTGTTTTTATGGGAAGATATTTCCTTTTTAACCATAGGCCTGATAACGTTCCAAATGTCCACTTCCAGATACTACAAAAAGAGTGTTTCAAACCTGCTGTATGAAAGGGAATGTTCAACTCTGTGACTTGAATGGAAACATCACAAAGAAGTTTCTGAGAATGCTGCTGTCTACTATTTGTCTGTAATCCCGCTTCCAACGAAATCCTCAGTTTTATAGAAATATCCACTTGCAGATTCCAAAAAAAAGAGTGTTTCACACGTGCTCTGTCAATAGAAAGGTTCAACATTGTTAGTTGTGTAGATAGAGCATAAACAAGTTTCTGAGATTGCTTCTATCTCGTTTTTATGCGAAGATATTTCCTTTTTTACCATAGGCCACAAAGCGCTGCAAATGTCCACTTCCAGATGCTACAAAAAGAGTGTTTCAAACCTGCTCTATGACAGGGAATGTTCAGCTCTGTGATTTGAATGCAAAAGTCACAAAGAAGTTTCTGAGAATCCTGCTGTCTACTTTTTGTAAGTAAACCAGTTTCCAAAAAAATCCTCAGAGCTATCCAAATATCCACTTGCAGATTCTACAAAAAGAGTGTTTCAAAACTGCTGTATCAAAAGAAAGGTTCAAGTCTGTTAGTTCAGGACACACATCGCAAATAAGTTTCAGAGAATGCTTCTGTCTTGTTTTTATGGGAAGATATTTCCTTTTTAACCATAGGCCTGATACCGTTCCAAATGTCCACTTCCAGATACTACAAAAAGAGTGTTTCAAACCTGCTCTATGAAAGGGAATGTTCAACTCTGTGACTTGAATGCAAACATCGCAAAGAAGTTTCTGAGAATGCTGCTGTCTACTATTTATCTGTAATCCCGCTTCCAATGAAATCCTCAGTTTTATACAAATATCCACATGCAGATTCCAAAAAAAGAGTGTTTCACACGTGCCCTGTCAATAGAAAGGTTCAACACTGTTAGTTGTGAAGATAGAGCTTAAACAAGTTTCTGAGATTGCTTCTATCTCGTTTTTATGGGAAGATATTTCCTTTTGTACCATAGGCCACAAAGCGCTGCAAATGTCCACTTCCAGATGCTACAAAAAGAGTGTTTCAAACCTGATCTATGACAGGGAATGTTCAACTCTGTGACTTGAATGCAAACGTCACAAAGAAGTTTCTGAGAATGCTGCTGTCCACTATTTTTATGTAATCCCGTTTCCAACAAAATCCTCAGAGCTATCCAAATATCCACTTGCAGATTCTACAAAAAGAGTGTTTCAAAACTGCTGTATCAAAAGAAAGGTTCAAGTCTGTTAGTTGAGGACACACATCGCAAATAAGTTTCAGAGAATGCTTCTGTCTTGTTTTTATGGGAAGATATTTCCTTTTTAACCATAGGCCTGATACCGTTCCAAATGTCCACTTCCAGATACTACAAAAAGAGTGTTTCAAACCTGCTCTATGAAAGGGAATGTTCAACTCTGTGACTTGATTGCAAACATCGCAACGAAGTTTCTGAGAATGCTGCTGTCTACTATTTATCTGTAATCCCGATTCCAATGAAATCCTCAGTTTTATAGAAATATTCACTTGCAGATTCCAAAAAAAGAGTGTTTCACACGTGCACTGTAAATAGAAAGGTTCAACACTGTTAGTTGTGAAGATAGAGCTTAAACAAGTTTCTGAGATTGCTTCTATCTCGTTTTTATGGGAAGATATTTCCTTTTGTACCATAGGCCACAAAGCGCTGCAAATGTCCACTTCCAGATGCTACAAAAAGAGTGTTTCAAACCTGCTCTATGACAGGGAATGTTCAACTCTGTGACTTGAATGCAAACGTCACAAAGAAGTTTCTGAGAATGCTGCTGTCCACTATTTTTATGTAATTCCGTTTCCAACAAAATCCTCAGAGCTATCCAAATATCCACTTGCAGATTCTACAAAAAGAGTGTTTCAAAACTGCTGTATCAAAAGAAAGGTTCAAGTCTGTTAGTTGAGGACACACATCGCAAATAAGTTTCTCAGAATGCTTCTGTCTTGTTTTTATGGGAAGATATTTCCTTTTTAACCATAGGCCTGATACCGTTCCAAATGTCCACTTCCAGATACTACAAAAGAGTGTTTCAAACCTGCTCTATGAAAGGGAATGTTCAACTCTGTGACTTGAATGCAAACATCACAAAGAAGTTTCTGAGAATGCTGCTGTCTACTATTTATCTGTAATCCCGCTTCCAACGAAATCCTCAGTTTTATGGAAATATCCACTTGCAGATTCCAAAAAAAGAGTGTTTCACACGTGCCCTGTCAATAGAAAGGTTCAACACTGTTAGTTGTGAAGATAGAGCATAAACACGTTTCTGAGATTGCTTCTATCTCGTTTTTATGGGAAGATATTTCCTTTTGTACCATAGGCCACAAAGCGCTGCAAATGTGCACTTCCAGATGCTACGAAAAGAGTGTTTCAAACCTGCTCTATGACAGGGAATGTTCAGCTCTGTGATTTGAATGCAAAAGTCACAAAGAAGTTTCTGAGAATCCTGCTGTCTACTTTTTGTAAGTAAACCCGTTTCCAAAAAAATCCTCAGAGCTATCCAAATATCCACTTGCAGATTCTACAAAAAGAGTGTTTCAAAACTGCTGTATCAAAAGAAAGGTTCAAGTCTGTTAGTTCAGGACACACATCGCAAATAAGTTTCAGAGAATGCTTCTGTCTTGTTTTTATGGGAAGATATTTCCTTTTTAACCATAGGCCTGATACCGTTCCAAATGTCCACTTCCAGATACTACAAAAAGAGTGTTTCAAACCTGCTCTATGAAAGGGAATGTTCAACTCTGTGACTTGAATGCAAACATCGCAAAGAAGTTTCTGAGAATGCTGCTGTCTACTATTTATCTGTAATCCCGCTTCCAATGAAATCCTCAGTTTTATACAAATATCCACATGCAGATTCCAAAAAAAGAGTGTTTCACACGTGCCCTGTCAATAGAAAGGTTCAACACTGTTAGTTGTGAAGATAGAGCTTAAACAAGTTTCTGAGATTGCTTCTATCTCGTTTTTATGGGAAGATATTTCCTTTTGTACCATAGGCCACAAAGCGCTGCAAATGTCCACTTCCAGATGCTACAAAAAGAGTGTTTCAAACCTGATCTATGACAGGGAATGTTCAACTCTGTGACTTGAATGCAAACGTCACAAAGAAGTTTCTGAGAATGCTGCTGTCCACTATTTTTATGTAATCCCGTTTCCAACAAAATCCTCAGAGCTATCCAAATATCCACTTGCAGATTCTACAAAAAGAGTGTTTCAAAACTGCTGTATCAAAAGAAAGGTTCAAGTCTGTTAGTTGAGGACACACATCGCAAATAAGTTTCAGAGAATGCTTCTGTCTTGTTTTTATGGGAAGATATTTCCTTTTTAACCATAGGCCTGATACCGTTCCAAATGTCCACTTCCAGATACTACAAAAAGAGTGTTTCAAACCTGCTCTATGAAAGGGAATGTTCAACTCTGTGACTTGATTGCAAACATCGCAAAGAAGTTTCTGAGAATGCTGCTGTCTACTATTTATCTGTAATCCCGATTCCAATGAAATCCTCAGTTTTATAGAAATATTCACTTGCAGATTCCAAAAAAAGAGTGTTTCACACGTGCACTGTAAATAGAAAGGTTCAACACTGTTAGTTGTGAAGATAGAGCTTAAACAAGTTTCTGAGATTGCTTCTATCTCGTTTTTATGGGAAGATATTTCCTTTTGTACCATAGGCCACAAAGCGCTGCAAATGTCCACTTCCAGATGCTACAAAAAGAGTGTTTCAAACCTGCTCTATGACAGGGAATGTTCAACTCTGTGACTTGAATGCAAACGTCACAAAGAAGTTTCTGAGAATGCTGCTGTCCACTATTTTTATGTAATTCCGTTTCCAACAAAATCCTCAGAGCTATCCAAATATCCACTTGCAGATTCTACAAAAAGAGTGTTTCAAAACTGCTGTATCAAAAGAAAGGTTCAAGTCTGTTAGTTGAGGACACTCAAAACTGCTGTATCAAAAGAAAGGTTCAAGTCTGTTAGTTGAGGACACACATCGCAAATAAGTTTCTCAGAATGCTTCTATCTTGTTTTTATGGGAAGATATTTCCTTTTTAACCATAGGCCTGATACCGTTCCAAATGTCCACTTCCAGATACCACAAAAGAGTGTTTCAAACCTGCTGTATGAAAGGGAATGTTCAACTCTGTGACTTGAATGCAAACATCACAAAGAAGTTCTGAGAATGCTGCTGTCTACTATTTATCTGTAATCCCGCTTCCAACGAAATCCTCAGTTTTATAGAAATATCCACTTGCAGATTCCAAAAAAAGAGTGTTTCACACGTGCTCTGTCAATAGAAAGGTTCAACACTGTTAGTTGTGTAGATACAGCATAAACAAGTTTCTGAGATTGCTTCTATCTCGTTTTTATGGGAAGATATTTCCTTTTGTACCATAGGCCACAAAGCGCTGCAAATGTCCACTTCCAGATGCTACAAAAAGAGTGTTTCAAACCTGCTCTATGAAAGGGAATGTTCAGCTCTGTGACTTGAATGCAAAAGTCACAAAGAAGTTTCTGAAAATGCTGCTATCTACTTTTTGTATGTAATCCCGTTTCCAACAAAATCCTCAGAGCTATCCAAATATCCACTTGCAGATTCTACAAAAAGAGTGTTTCAAAACTGCTGTATCAAAAGAAAGGTTCAAGTCTGTTAGTTGAGGACACACAACACTAATAAGTTTCTGAGAATGCTTCTGTCTTGTTTTTATGGGAAGATATTTCCTTTTTAACCATAGGCCTGATAACGTTCCAAATGTCCACTTCCAGATACTACAAAAAGAGTGTTTCAAACCTGCTGTATGAAAGGGAATGTTCAACTCTGTGACTTGAATGGAAACATCACAAAGAAGTTTCTGAGAATGCTGCTGTCTACTATTTGTCTGTAATCCCGCTTCCAACGAAATCCTCAGTTTTATAGAAATATCCACTTGCAGATTCCAAAAAAAAGAGTGTTTCACACGTGCTCTGTCAATAGAAAGGTTCAACATTGTTAGTTGTGTAGATAGAGCATAAACAAGTTTCTGAGATTGCTTCTATCTCGTTTTTATGCGAAGATATTTCCTTTTTTACCATAGGCCACAAAGCGCTGCAAATGTCCACTTCCAGATGCTACAAAAAGAGTGTTTCAAACCTGCTCTATGACAGGGAATGTTCAGCTCTGTGATTTGAATGCAAAAGTCACAAAGAAGTTTCTGAGAATCCTGCTGTCTACTTTTTGTAAGTAAACCAGTTTCCAAAAAAATCCTCAGAGCTATCCAAATATCCACTTGCAGATTCTACAAAAAGAGTGTTTCAAAACTGCTGTATCAAAAGAAAGGTTCAAGTCTGTTAGTTCAGGACACACATCGCAAATAAGTTTCAGAGAATGCTTCTGTCTTGTTTTTATGGGAAGATATTTCCTTTTTAACCATAGGCCTGATACCGTTCCAAATGTCCACTTCCAGATACTACAAAAAGAGTGTTTCAAACCTGCTCTATGAAAGGGAATGTTCAACTCTGTGACTTGAATGCAAACATCGCAAAGAAGTTTCTGAGAATGCTGCTGTCTACTATTTATCTGTAATCCCGCTTCCAATGAAATCCTCAGTTTTATACAAATATCCACATGCAGATTCCAAAAAAAGAGTGTTTCACACGTGCCCTGTCAATAGAAAGGTTCAACACTGTTAGTTGTGAAGATAGAGCTTAAACAAGTTTCTGAGATTGCTTCTATCTCGTTTTTATGGGAAGATATTTCCTTTTGTACCATAGGCCACAAAGCGCTGCAAATGTCCACTTCCAGATGCTACAAAAAGAGTGTTTCAAACCTGATCTATGACAGGGAATGTTCAACTCTGTGACTTGAATGCAAACGTCACAAAGAAGTTTCTGAGAATGCTGCTGTCCACTATTTTTATGTAATCCCGTTTCCAACAAAATCCTCAGAGCTATCCAAATATCCACTTGCAGATTCTACAAAAAGAGTGTTTCAAAACTGCTGTATCAAAAGAAAGGTTCAAGTCTGTTAGTTGAGGACACACATCGCAAATAAGTTTCAGAGAATGCTTCTGTCTTGTTTTTATGGGAAGATATTTCCTTTTTAACCATAGGCCTGATACCGTTCCAAATGTCCACTTCCAGATACTACAAAAAGAGTGTTTCAAACCTGCTCTATGAAAGGGAATGTTCAACTCTGTGACTTGATTGCAAACATCGCAACGAAGTTTCTGAGAATGCTGCTGTCTACTATTTATCTGTAATCCCGATTCCAATGAAATCCTCAGTTTTATAGAAATATTCACTTGCAGATTCCAAAAAAAGAGTGTTTCACACGTGCACTGTAAATAGAAAGGTTCAACACTGTTAGTTGTGAAGATAGAGCTTAAACAAGTTTCTGAGATTGCTTCTATCTCGTTTTTATGGGAAGATATTTCCTTTTGTACCATAGGCCACAAAGCGCTGCAAATGTCCACTTCCAGATGCTACAAAAAGAGTGTTTCAAACCTGCTCTATGACAGGGAATGTTCAACTCTGTGACTTGAATGCAAACGTCACAAAGAAGTTTCTGAGAATGCTGCTGTCCACTATTTTTATGTAATTCCGTTTCCAACAAAATCCTCAGAGCTATCCAAATATCCACTTGCAGATTCTACAAAAAGAGTGTTTCAAAACTGCTGTATCAAAAGAAAGGTTCAAGTCTGTTAGTTGAGGACACACATCGCAAATAAGTTTCTCAGAATGCTTCTGTCTTGTTTTTATGGGAAGATATTTCCTTTTTAACCATAGGCCTGATACCGTTCCAAATGTCCACTTCCAGATACTACAAAAGAGTGTTTCAAACCTGCTCTATGAAAGGGAATGTTCAACTCTGTGACTTGAATGCAAACATCACAAAGAAGTTTCTGAGAATGCTGCTGTCTACTATTTATCTGTAATCCCGCTTCCAACGAAATCCTCAGTTTTATGGAAATATCCACTTGCAGATTCCAAAAAAAGAGTGTTTCACACGTGCCCTGTCAATAGAAAGGTTCAACACTGTTAGTTGTGAAGATAGAGCATAAACACGTTTCTGAGATTGCTTCTATCTCGTTTTTATGGGAAGATATTTCCTTTTGTACCATAGGCCACAAAGCGCTGCAAATGTGCACTTCCAGATGCTACGAAAAGAGTGTTTCAAACCTGCTCTATGACAGGGAATGTTCAGCTCTGTGATTTGAATGCAAAAGTCACAAAGAAGTTTCTGAGAATCCTGCTGTCTACTTTTTGTAAGTAAACCCGTTTCCAAAAAAATCCTCAGAGCTATCCAAATATCCACTTGCAGATTCTACAAAAAGAGTGTTTCAAAACTGCTGTATCAAAAGAAAGGTTCAAGTCTGTTAGTTCAGGACACACATCGCAAATAAGTTTCAGAGAATGCTTCTGTCTTGTTTTTATGGGAAGATATTTCCTTTTTAACCATAGGCCTGATACCGTTCCAAATGTCCACTTCCAGATACTACAAAAAGAGTGTTTCAAACCTGCTCTATGAAAGGGAATGTTCAACTCTGTGACTTGAATGCAAACATCGCAAAGAAGTTTCTGAGAATGCTGCTGTCTACTATTTATCTGTAATCCCGCTTCCAATGAAATCCTCAGTTTTATACAAATATCCACATGCAGATTCCAAAAAAAGAGTGTTTCACACGTGCCCTGTCAATAGAAAGGTTCAACACTGTTAGTTGTGAAGATAGAGCTTAAACAAGTTTCTGAGATTGCTTCTATCTCGTTTTTATGGGAAGATATTTCCTTTTGTACCATAGGCCACAAAGCGCTGCAAATGTCCACTTCCAGATGCTACAAAAAGAGTGTTTCAAACCTGATCTATGACAGGGAATGTTCAACTCTGTGACTTGAATGCAAACGTCACAAAGAAGTTTCTGAGAATGCTGCTGTCCACTATTTTTATGTAATCCCGTTTCCAACAAAATCCTCAGAGCTATCCAAATATCCACTTGCAGATTCTACAAAAAGAGTGTTTCAAAACTGCTGTATCAAAAGAAAGGTTCAAGTCTGTTAGTTGAGGACACACATCGCAAATAAGTTTCAGAGAATGCTTCTGTCTTGTTTTTATGGGAAGATATTTCCTTTTTAACCATAGGCCTGATACCGTTCCAAATGTCCACTTCCAGATACTACAAAAAGAGTGTTTCAAACCTGCTCTATGAAAGGGAATGTTCAACTCTGTGACTTGATTGCAAACATCGCAAAGAAGTTTCTGAGAATGCTGCTGTCTACTATTTATCTGTAATCCCGATTCCAATGAAATCCTCAGTTTTATAGAAATATTCACTTGCAGATTCCAAAAAAAGAGTGTTTCACACGTGCACTGTAAATAGAAAGGTTCAACACTGTTAGTTGTGAAGATAGAGCTTAAACAAGTTTCTGAGATTGCTTCTATCTCGTTTTTATGGGAAGATATTTCCTTTTGTACCATAGGCCACAAAGCGCTGCAAATGTCCACTTCCAGATGCTACAAAAAGAGTGTTTCAAACCTGCTCTATGACAGGGAATGTTCAACTCTGTGACTTGAATGCAAACGTCACAAAGAAGTTTCTGAGAATGCTGCTGTCCACTATTTTTATGTAATTCCGTTTCCAACAAAATCCTCAGAGCTATCCAAATATCCACTTGCAGATTCTACAAAAAGAGTGTTTCAAAACTGCTGTATCAAAAGAAAGGTTCAAGTCTGTTAGTTGAGGACACTCAAAACTGCTGTATCAAAAGAAAGGTTCAAGTCTGTTAGTTGAGGACACACATCGCAAATAAGTTTCTCAGAATGCTTCTATCTTGTTTTTATGGGAAGATATTTCCTTTTTAACCATAGGCCTGATACCGTTCCAAATGTCCACTTCCAGATACCACAAAAGAGTGTTTCAAACCTGCTCTATGAAAGGGAATGTTCAACTCTGTGACTTGAATGCAAACATCACAAAGAAGTTTCTGAGAATGCTGCTGTCTACTATTTATCTGTAATCCCGCTTCCAACGAAATCCTCAGTTTTATAGAAATATCCACTTGCAGATTCCAAAAAAAGAGTGTTTCACATGTGCTCTGTCAATAGAAAGGTTCAACACTGTTAGTTGTGTAGATAGAGTATAAACAAGTTTCTGAGATTGCTTCTATCTCGTTTTTATGGGAAGATATTTCCTTTTGTACCATAGGCCACAAAGCGCTGCAATTGTCCACTTCCAGATGCTACAAAAAGAGTGTTTCAAACCTGCTCTATGAAAGGGAATGTTCAGCTCTGTGACTTGAATGCAAAAGTCACAAAGAAGTTTCTGAAAATGCTGCTATCTACTTTTTGTATGTAATCCCGTTTCCAACAAAATCCTCAGAGCTATCCAAATATCCACTTGCAGATTCTACAAAAAGAGTGTTTCAAAACTGCTGTATCAAAAGAAAGGTTCAAGTCTGTTAGTTGAGGACACACAACACTAATAAGTTTCTGAGAATGCTTCTGTCTTGTTTTTATGGGAAGATATTTCCTTTTTAACCATAGGCCTGATAACGTTCCAAATGTCCACTTCCAGATACTACAAAAAGAGTGTTTCAAACCTGCTGTATGAAAGGGAATGTTCAACTCTGTGACTTGAATGCAAACATCACAAAGAAGTTCTGAGAATGCTGCTGTCTACTATTTATCTGTAATCCCGCTTCCAACGAAATCCTCAGTTTTATAGAAATATCCACTTGCAGATTCCAAAAAAAGAGTGTTTCACACGTGCTCTGTCAATAGAAAGGTTCAACACTGTTAGTTGTGTAGATACAGCATAAACAAGTTTCTGAGATTGCTTCTATCTCGTTTTTATGGGAAGATATTTCCTTTTGTACCATAGGCCACAAAGCGCTGCAAATGTCCACTTCCAGATGCTACAAAAAGAGTGTTTCAAACCTGCTCTATGAAAGGGAATGTTCAGCTCTGTGACTTGAATGCAAAAGTCACAAAGAAGTTTCTGAAAATGCTGCTATCTACTTTTTGTATGTAATCCCGTTTCCAACAAAATCCTCAGAGCTATCCAAATATCCACTTGCAGATTCTACAAAAAGAGTGTTTCAAAACTGCTGTATCAAAAGAAAGGTTCAAGTCTGTTAGTTGAGGACACACATCGCAAATAAGTTTCTCAGAATGCTTCTGTCTTGTTTTTATGGGAAGATATTTCCTTTTTAACCATAGGCCTGATACCGTTCCAAATGTCCACTTCCAGATACTACAAAAGAGTGTTTCAAACCTGCTCTATGAAAGGGAATGTTCAACTCTGTGACTTGAATGCAAACATCACAAAGAAGTTTCTGAGAATGCTGCTGTCTACTATTTATCTGTAATCCCGCTTCCAACGAAATCCTCAGTTTTATAGAAATATCCACTTGCAGATTCCAAAAAAAGAGTGTTTCACATGTGCTCTGTCAATAGAAAGGTTCAACACTGTTAGTTGTGTAGATACAGCATAAACAAGTTTCTGAGATTGCTTCTATCTCGTTTTTATGGGAAGATACTTCCTTTTGTACCATAGGCCACAAAGCGCTGCAAATGTCCACTTCCAGATGTTACAAAACGAGTGTTTCAAACCTGCTCTATGAAAGGGAATGTTCAGCTCTGTGACTTGAATGCAAAAGTCACAAAGAAGTTTCTGAAAATCCTGCTATCTCTTTTTGTATGTAATCCCGTTTCCAACAAAATCCTCAGAGCTATCCAAATATCCACTTGCAGATTCTACAAAAAGAGTGTTTCAAAACTGCTGTATCAAAAGAAAGGTTCAAGTCTGTTAGTTGAGGACACACATCGCAAATAAGTTTCTCAGAATGCTTCTGTCTTGTTTTTATGGGAAGATATTTCCTTGTTAACCATAGGCCTGATAAACTTCCAAATGTCCACTTCCAGATACTACATAAAGAGTGTTTAAAACCTGCTGTATGAAAGGGAATGTTCAACACTCTGACTTGAATGCAAACATCACAAAGAAGTTTCTGAGAATGCTGCTGTCTACTATTTATCTGTAATCCCGCTTCCAACGAAATCCTCAGTTTTATAGAAATATCCACTTGCAGATTCCAAAAAAAGAGTGTTTCACACGTGCTCTGTCAATAGAAAGGTTCAACACTGTTAGTTGTGAAGATAGAGCATAAACAAGTTTCTGAGATTGCTTCTATCTCGTTTTTATGGGAAGATATTTCCTTTTGTACCATAGGCCACAAAGCGCTGCAAATGTCCACTTCCAGATGCTACAAAAAGAGTGTTTCAAACCTGCTCTATGACAGGGAATGTTCAACTCTGTGACTTGAATGCAAACGTCACAAAGAAGTTTCTGAGAATGCTGCTGTCCACTATTTTTATGTAATCCCTTTTCCAATGAACTCCTCAGAGCTATCCAAATATCCACTTGCAGATTCTACAAAAAGAGTGTTTCAAAACTGCTATATCAAAAGAAAGGTTCAAGTCTCTTAGTTGAGGACACACAACAGTAATAAGTTTCTGAGAATGCTTCTGTCTTGTTTTTATGGGAAGATATTTCCTTTTTAACCATAGGCCTGATACCATTCCAAATGTCCACTTCCAGATACCACAAAAAGAGTGTTTCAAACCTGCTCTATGAAAGGGAATGTTCAACTCTGTGACTTGAATGCAAACATCACAAAGAAGTTTCTGAGAATGCTGCTGTCTACTATTTATCTGTAATCCCGCTTCCAACGAAATCCTGTTTTATAGAAATATCCACTTGCAGTTTCCAAAAAAAGAATGTTTCACACGTGCTCTGTCAATAGAAAGGTTCAACACTGTTAGTTGTGAAGATAGAGCATAAACAAGTTTCTGAGATCGCTTCTATCTCGATTTTTATGGGAAGATATTTCCTTTTTAACCATAGGCCACAAAGCGCTGCAAATGTCCACTTCCAGATACTACAAAAAGAGTGTTTGAAACCTGCTCTATGAAAGGGAATGTTCAGCTCTGTGACTTAAATGGAAACATCATAAAGAAGTTTCTGAGAATGCTGCTGTGTACTTTTTATAGGTAATCCCGTTTCCAACGAAATCCTCAGAGCTATCCAAATATACACTTGCAGATTCTACAAAAAGAGTGTTTCAAAACTGCTGTATCAAAAGAAAGGTTCAAGTCTGTTAGTTGAGGACACACATCGCAAATAAGTTTCTGAGAATGCATCTGTCATGTTTTTATGGGAAGATATTTCCTTTTTAACCATAGGCCTGATACCATTAAAATGTCCACTTCCAGATACTACTAAAAGAGTGTTTCAAACCTGCTGTATGAAAGGGAATGTTCAACTCTGTGACTTGAATGCAAACATTACAAAGGAGTTTCTGAGTATGCTGCTGTCTACTATTTATCTGTAATCCCGCTTCCAACGAAATCCTCAGTTTTATAGAAATATCCACTTGCAGATTCCAAAAAAAGAGTGTTTCACACGTGCTCTGTCAATAGAAACGTTCAACACTGTTAGTTGTGTAGATCGAGCATAAACAAGTTTCTGAGATTGCTTCAATTTCGTTTTTATGGGAAGATATTTCCTTTTGTATCATAGGCCACAAAGCGCTGCAAAAGTCCCCTTCCAGATGCTACAAAAAGAGTGTTTCAAACCTGCTCTATGACAGGGAATGTTCAACTCTGTGACTTGAATGCAAACGTCATAAAGAAGTTTCTGAAAATGCTGCTGTCCACTATTTTTATGTAATCCCCTTTCCATCGAAATCCTCAGAGCTATCCAAATATCCACTTGCAGATTCTACAAAAAGAGAGTTTCAAAACTGCTGTATCAAAAGAAAGGTTCAAGTCTGTTAGTTGAGGACACACAACACTAATAAGTTTCTGAGAATGCTTCTGTCTTGTTTTTATGGGAAGATATTTCCTTTTTAACCATAGGCCTGATAACGTTCCAAATGTCCACTTCCAGATACTACAAAAAGAGTGTTTCAAACCTGCTGTATGAAAGGGAATGTTCAACTCTGTGACTTGAATGCAAACATCACAAAGAAGTTCTGAGAATGCTGCTGTCTACTATTTATCTGTAATCCCGCTTCCAACGAAATCCTCAGTTTTATAGAAATATCCACTTGCAGATTCCAAAAAAAGAGTGTTTCACACGTGCTCTGTCAATAGAAAGGTTCAACACTGTTAGTTGTGTAGATACAGCATAAACAAGTTTCTGAGATTGCATCTATCTCGTTTTTATGGGAAGATATTTCCTTTTGTACCATAGGCCACAAAGCGCTGCAAATGTCCACTTCCAGATGCTACAAAAAGAGTGTTTCAAACCTGCTCTATGAAAGGGAATGTTCAGCTCTGTGACTTGAATGCAAAAGTCACAAAGAAGTTTCTGAAAATGCTGCTATCTACTTTTTGTATGTAATCCCGTTTCCAACAAAATCCTCAGAGCTATCCAAATATCCACTTGCAGATTCTACAAAAAGAGTGTTTCAAAACTGCTGTATCAAAAGAAAGGTTCAAGTCTGTTAGTTGAGGACACACATCGCAAATAAGTTTCTCAGAATGCTTCTGTCTTGTTTTTATGGGAAGATATTTCCTTTTTATCCATAGGCCTGATACCGTTCCAAATGTCCACTTCCAGATACTAAAAAGAGTGTTTCAAACCTGCTCTATGAAAGGGAATGTTCAACTCTGTGACTTGAATGCAAACATCACAAAGAAGTTTCTGAGAATGCTGCTGTCTACTATTTATCTGTAATCCCGCTTCCAACGAAATCCTCAGTTTTATAGAAATATCCACTTGCAGATTCCAAAAAAAGGGTGTTTCCCATGTGCTCTGTCAATAGAAAGGTTCAACACTGTTAGTTGTGTAGATACAGCATAAACAAGTTTCTGAGATTGCTTCTATCTCGTTTTTATGGGAAGATACTTCCTTTTGTACCATAGGCCACAAAGCGCTGCAAATGTCCACTTCCAGATGCTACAAAAAGAGTGTTTCAAACCTGCTCTATGAAAGGGAATGTTCAGCTCTGTGACTTGAATGCAAAAGTCACAAAGAAGTTTCTGAAAATGCTGCTATCTACTTTTTGTATGTAATCCCGTTACCAACAAAATCCTCAGAGCTATCCAAATATCCACTTGCAGATTCTACAAAAAGAGTGTTTCAAAACTGCTGTATCAAAAGAAAGGTTCAAGTCTGTTAGTTGAGGACACACATCGCAAATAAGTTTCTCAGAATGCTTCTGTCTTGTTTTTATGGGAAGATATTTCCTTTTTAACCATAGGCCTGATACCGTTCCAAATGTCCACTTCCAGATACTACAAAAGAGTGTTTCAAACCTGCTCTATGAAAGGGAATGTTCAACTCTGTGACTTGAATGCAAACATCACAAAGAAGTTTCTGAGAATGCTGCTGTCTACTATTTATCTGTAATCCCGCTTCCAACGAAATCCTCAGTTTTATAGAAATATCCACTTGCAGATTCCAAAAAAAGAGTGTTTCACATGTGCTCTGTCAATAGAAAGGTTCAACACTGTTAGTTGTGTAGATAGAGCATAAACAAGTTTCTGAGATTGCTTCTATCTCGTTTTTATGGGAAGATATTTCCTTTTGTACCATAGGCCACAAAGCGCTGCAATTGTCCACTTCCAGATGCTACAAAAAGAGTGTTTCAAACCTGCTCTATGACAGGGAATGTTCAACTCTGTGACTTGAATGCAAAAGTCATAAAGAAGTTTCTGAGAATGCTGCTGTCCACTATTTTTATGTAATCCCCTTTCCAACGAAATCCTCAGAGCTATCCAAATATCCACTTGCAGATTCTACAAAAAGAGTGTTTCAAAACTGCTGTATCAAAAGAAAGGTTCAAGTCTGTTAGTTGAGGACACACAACACAAATAAGTTTCTGAGAATGCTTCTGTCTTGTTTTTATGGGAAGATATTTCCTTGTTAACCATAGGCCTGATAAAGATCCAAATGTCCACTTCCAGATACTACATAAAGAGTGTTTAAAACCTGCTGTATGAAAGGGAATGTTCAACACTCTGACTTGAATGCAAACATCACAAAGAAGTTTCTGAGAATGCTGCTGTCTACTATTTATCTGTAATCCCGCTTCCAACGAAATCCTCAGTTTTATAGAAATATCCACTTGCAGATTCCAAAAAAAGAGTGTTTCACACGTGCTCTGTCAATAGAAAGGTTCAACACTGTTAGTTGTGAAGATAGAGCATAAACAAGTTTCTGAGATTGCTTCTATCTCGTTTTTATGGGAAGATATTTCCTTTTGTACCATAGGCCACAAAGCGCTGCAAATGTCCACTTCCAGATGCTACAAAAAGAGTGTTTCAAACCTGCTCTATGACAGGGAATGTTCAACTCTGTGACTTGAATGCAAACGTCACAAAGAAGTTTCTGAGAATGCTGCTGTCCACTATTTTTATGTAATCCCTTTTCCAACGAACTCCTCAGAGCTATCCAAATATCCACTTGCAGATTCTACAAAAAGAGTGTTTCAAAACTGCTATATCAAAAGAAAGGTTCAAGTCTCTTAGTTGAGGACACACAACAGTAATAAGTTTCTGAGAATGCTTCTGTCTTGTTTTTATGGGAAGATATTTCCTTTTTAACCATAGGCCTGATACCATTCCAAATGTCCACTTCCAGATACCACAAAAAGAGTGTTTCAAACCTGCTCTATGAAAGGGAATGTTCAACTCTGTGACTTGAATGCAAACATCACAAAGAAGTTTCTGAGAATGCTGCTGTCTACTATTTATCTGTAATCCCGCTTCCAACGAAATCCTGTTTTATAGAAATATCCACTTGCAGTTTCCAAAAAAAGAATGTTTCACACGTGCTCTGTCAATAGAAAGGTTCAACACTGTTAGTTGTGAAGATAGAGCATAAACAAGTTTCTGAGATCGCTTCTATCTCGATTTTTATGGGAAGATATTTCCTTTTTAACCATAGGCCACAAAGCGCTGCAAATGTCCACTTCCAGATACTACAAAAAGAGAGTTTGAAACCTGCTCTATGAAAGGGAATGTTCAGCTCTGTGACTTAAATGGAAACATCATAAAGAAGTTTCTGAGAATGCTGCTGTGTACTTTTTATAGGTAATCCCGTTTCCAACGAAATCCTCAGAGCTATCCAAATATACACTTGCAGATTCTACAAAAAGAGTGTTTCAAAACTTCTGTATCAAAAGAAATGTTCAAGTCTGTTAGTTGAGGACACACATCGCAAATAAGTTTCTGAGAATGCATCTGTCATGTTTTTATGGGAAGATATTTCCTTTTTAACCATAGGCCTGATACCATTAAAATGTCCACTTCCAGATACTACTAAAAGAGTGTTTCAAACCTGCTGTATGAAAGGGAATGTTCAACTCTGTGACTTGAATGCAAACATTACAAAGGAGTTTCTGAGTATGCTGCTGTCTACTATTTATCTGTAATCCCGCTTCCAACGAAATCCTCAGTTTTATAGAAATATCCACTTGCAGATTCCAAAAAAAGAGTGTTTCACACGTGCTCTGTCAATAGAAACGTTCAACACTGTTAGTTGTGTAGATCGAGCATAAACAAGTTTCTGAGATTGCTTCAATTTCGTTTTTATGGGAAGATATTTCCTTTTGTATCATAGGCCACAAAGCGATGCAAAAGTCCCCTTCCAGATGCTACAAAAAGAGTGTTTCAAACCTGCTCTATGACAGGGAATGTTCAACTCTGTGACTTGAATGCAAACGTCATAAAGAAGTTTCTGAGAATGCTGCTGTCCACTATTTTTATGTAATCCCCTTTCCATCGAAATCCTCAGAGCTATCCAAATATCCACTTGCAGATTCTACAAAAAGAGTGTTTCAAAACTGCTGTATCAAAAGAAAGGTTCAAGTCTGTTAGTTGAGGACACACAACACTAATAAGTTTCTGAGAATGCTTCTGTCTTGTTTTTATGGGAAGATATTTCCTTTTTAACCATAGGCCTGATAACGTTCCAAATGTCCACTTCCAGATACTACAAAAAGAGTGTTTCAAACCTGCTGTATGAAAGGGAATGTTCAACTCTGTGACTTGAATGCAAACATCACAAAGAAGTTCTGAGAATGCTGCTGTCTACTATTTATCTGTAATCCCGCTTCCAACGAAATCCTCAGTTTTATAGAAATATCCACTTGCAGATTCCAAAAAAAGAGTGTTTCACACGTGCTCTGTCAATAGAAAGGTTCAACACTGTTAGTTGTGTAGATACAGCATAAACAAGTTTCTGAGATTGCTTCTATCTCGTTTTTATGGGAAGATATTTCCTTTTGTACCATAGGCCACAAAGCGCTGCAAATGTCCACTTCCAGATGCTACAAAAAGAGTGTTTCAAACCTGCTCTATGAAAGGGAATGTTCAGCTCTGTGACTTGAATGCAAAAGTCACAAAGAAGTTTCTGAAAATGCTGCTATCTACTTTTTGTATGTAATCCCGTTTCCAACAAAATCCTCAGAGCTATCCAAATATCCACTTGCAGATTCTACAAAAAGAGTGTTTCAAAACTGCTGTATCAAAAGAAAGGTTCAAGTCTGTTAGTTGAGGACACACAACACTAATAAGTTTCTGAGAATGCTTCTGTCTTGTTTTTATGGGAAGATATTTCCTTTTTAACCATAGGCCTGATAACGTTCCAAATGTCCACTTCCAGATACTACAAAAAGAGTGTTTCAAACCTGCTGTATGAAAGGGAATGTTCAACTCTGTGACTTGAATGCAAACATCACAAAGAAGTTCTGAGAATGCTGCTGTCTACTATTTATCTGTAATCCCGCTTCCAACGAAATCCTCAGTTTTATAGAAATATCCACTTGCAGATTCCAAAAAAAGAGTGTTTCACACGTGCTCTGTCAATAGAAAGGTTCAACACTGTTAGTTGTGTAGATACAGCATAAACAAGTTTCTGAGATTGCTTCTATCTCGTTTTTATGGGAAGATATTTCCTTTTGTACCATAGGCCACAAAGCGCTGCAAATGTCCACTTCCAGATGCTACAAAAAGAGTGTTTCAAACCTGCTCTATGAAAGGGAATGTTCAGCTCTGTGACTTGAATGCAAAAGTCACAAAGAAGTTTCTGAAAATGCTGCTATCTACTTTTTGTATGTAATCCCGTTTCCAACAAAATCCTCAGAGCTATCCAAATATCCACTTGTAGATTCTACAAAAAGAGTGTTTCAAAACTGCTGTATCAAAAGAAAGGTTCAAGTCTCTTAGTTGAGGACACACATCGCAAATAAGTTTCTCAGAATGCTTCTGTCTTGTTTTTATGGGAAGATATTTCCTTTTTAACCATAGGCCTGATACCGTTCCAAATGTCCACTTCCAGATACTACAAAAGAGTGTTTCAAACCTGCTCTATGAAAGGGAATGTTCAACTCTGTGACTTGAATGCAAACATCACAAAGAAGTTTCTGAGAATGCTGCTGTCTACTATTTATCTGTAATCCCGCTTCCAACGAAATCCTCAGTTTTATAGAAATATCCACTTGCAGATTCCAAAAAAAGGGTGTTTCACATGTGCTCTGTCAATAGAAAGGTTCAACACTGTTAGTTGTGTAGATACAGCATAAACAAGTTTCTGAGATTGCTTCTATCTCGTTTTTATGGGAAGATACTTCCTTTTGTACCATAGGCCACAAAGCGCTGCAAATGTCCACTTCCAGATGCTACAAAAAGAGTGTTTCAAACCTGCTCTATGAAAGGGAATGTTCAGCTCTGTGACTTGAATGCAAAAGTCACAAAGAAGTTTCTGAAAATGCTGCTATCTACTTTTTGTATGTAATCCCGTTTCCAACAAAATCCTCAGAGCTATCCAAATATCCACTTGCAGATTCTACAAAAAGAGTGTTTCAAAACTGCTGTATCAAAAGAAAGGTTCAAGTCTGTTAGTTGAGGACACACATCGCAAATAAGTTTCTCAGAATGCTTCTGTCTTGTTTTTATGGGAAGATATTTCCTTTTTAACCATAGGCCTGATACCGTTCCAAATGTCCACTTCCAGATACTACATAAAGAGTGTTTAAAACCTGCTGTATGAAAGGGAATGTTCAACACTCTGACTTGAATGCAAACATCACAAAGAAGTTTCTGAGAATGCTGCTGTCTACTATTTATCTGTAATCCCGCTTCCAACGAAATCCTCAGTTTTATAGAAATATCCACTTGCAGATTCCAAAAAAAGAGTGTTTCACACGTGCTCTGTCAATAGAAAGGTTCAACACTGTTAGTTGTGAAGATAGAGCATAAACAAGTTTCTGAGATTGCTTCTATCTCGTTTTTATGGGAAGATATTTCCTTTTGTACCATAGGCCAAAAAGCGCTGCAAATGTCCACTTCCAGATGCTACAAAAAGAGTGTTTCAAACCTGCTCTATGACAGGGAATGTTCAACTCTGTGACTTGAATGCAAACGTCACAAAGAAGTTTCTGAGAATGCTGCTGTCCACTATTTTTATGTAATCCCTTTTCCAACGAACTCCTCAGAGCTATCCAAATATCCACTTGCAGATTCTACAAAAAGAGTGTTTCAAAACTGCTATATCAAAAGAAAGGTTCAAGTCTCTTAGTTGAGGACACACAACAGTAATAAGTTTCTGAGAATGCTTCTGTCTTGTTTTTATGGGAAGATATTTCCTTTTTAACCATAGGCCTGATACCATTCCAAATGTCCACTTCCAGATACCACAAAAAGAGTGTTTCAAACCTGCTCTATGAAAGGGAATGTTCTACTCTGTGACTTGAATGCAAACATCACAAAGAAGTTTCTGAGAATGCTGCTGTCTACTATTTATCTGTAATCCCGCTTCCAACGAAATCCTCTTTTATAGAAATATCCACTTGCAGTTTCCAAAAAAAGAATGTTTCACACGTGCTCTGTCAATAGAAAGGTTCAACACTGTTAGTTGTGAAGATAGAGCATAAACAAGTTTCTGAGATCGCTTCTATCTCGATTTTTATGGGAAGATATTTCCTTTATAACCATAGGCCACAAAGCGCTGCAAATGTCCACTTCCAGATACTACAAAAAGAGTGTTTGAAACCTGCTCTATGAAAGGGAATGTTCAGCTCTGTGACTTAAATGGAAACATCATAAAGAAGTTTCTGAGAATGCTGCTGTGTACTTTTTATAGGTAATCCCGTTTCCAACGAAATCCTCAGAGCTATCCAAATATACACTTGCAGATTCTACAAAAAGAGTGTTTCAAAACTGCTGTATCAAAAGAAAGGTTCAAGTCTGTTAGTTGAGGACACACATCGCAAATAAGTTTCTGAGAATGCATCTGTCATGTTTTTATGGGAAGATATTTCCTTTTTAACCATAGGCCTGATACCATTAAAATGTCCACTTCCAGATACTACTAAAAGAGTGTTTCAAACCTGCTGTATGAAAGGGAATGTTCAACTCTGTGACTTGAATGCAAACATTACAAAGGAGTTTCTGAGTATGCTGCTGTCTACTATTTATCTGTAATCCCGCTTCCAACGAAATCCTCAGTTTTATAGAAATATCCACTTGCAGATTCCAAAAAAAGAGTGTTTCACACGTGCTCTGTCAATAGAAACGTTCAACACTGTTAGTTGTGTAGATCGAGCATAAACAAGTTTCTGAGATTGCTTCAATTTCGTTTTTATGGGAAGATATTTCCTTTTGTATCATAGGCCACAAAGCGATGCAAAAGTCCCCTTCCAGATGCTACAAAAAGAGTGTTTCAAACCTGCTCTATGACAGGGAATGTTCAACTCTGTGACTTGAATGCAAACGTCATAAAGAAGTTTCTGAGAATGCTGCTGTCCAATATTTTTATGTAATCCCCTTTCCATCGAAATCCTCAGAGCTATCCAAATATCCACTTGCAGATTCTTCAAAAAGAGTGTTTCAAAACTGCTGTATCAAAAGAAAGGTTCAAGTCTGTTAGTTGAGGACACACAACACTAATAAGTTTCTGAGAATGCTTCTGTCTTGTTTTTATTGGAAGATATTTCCTTTTTAACCATAGGCCTGATAACGTTCCAAATGTCCACTTCCAGATACTACAAAAAGAGTGTTTCAAACCTGCTGTATGAAAGGGAATGTTCAACTCTGTGACTTGAATGCAAACATCACAAAGAAGTTCTGAGAATGCTGCTGTCTACTATTTATCTGTAATCCCGCTTCCAACGAAATCCTCAGTTTTATAGAAATATCCACTTGCAGATTCCAAAAAAGGAGTGTTTCACATGTGCTCTGTCAATAGAAAGGTTCAACACTGTTAGTTGTGTAGATAGAGCATAAACAAGTTTCTGAGATTGCTTCTATCTCGTTTTTATGGGAAGATATTTCCTTTGGTACCATAGGCCAAAAAGCGCTGCAATTGTCCACTTCCAGATGCTACAAAAAGAGTGTTTCAAACCTGCTCTATGACAGGGAATGTTCAACTCTGTGACTTGAATGCAAAAGTCATAAAGAAGTTTCTGAGAATGCTGCTGTCCACTATTTTTATGTAATCCCCTTTCCAACGAAATCCTCAGAGCTATCCAAATATCCACTTGCAGATTCTACAAAAAGAGTGTTTCAAAACTGCTGTATCAAAAGAAAGGTTCAAGTCTGTTAGTTGAGGACACACAACACAAATAAGTTTCTGAGAATGCTTCTGTCTTGCTTTTATGGGAAGATATTTCCTTTTTAACCATAGGCCTGATAACGTTCCAAATGTCCACTTCCAGATACTACAAAAAGAGTGTTTCAAACCTGCTGTATGAAAGGGAATGTTCAACTCTGTGACTTGAATGCAAACATCACAAAGAAGTTCTGAGAATGCTGCTGTCTACTATTTATCTGTAATCCCGCTTCCAACGAAATCCTCAGTTTTATAGAAATATCCACTTGCAGATTCCAAAAAAAGAGTGTTTCACACGTGCTCTGTCAATAGAAAGGTTCAACACTGTTAGTTGTGTAGATACAGCATAAACAAGTTTCTGAGATTGCTTCTATCTCGTTTTTATGGGAAGATATTTCCTTTTGTACCATAGGCCACAAAGCGCTGCAAATGTCCACTTCCAGATGCTACAAAAAGAGTGTTTCAAACCTGCTCTATGAAAGGGAATGTTCAGCTCTGTGACTTGAATGCAAAAGTCACAAAGAAGTTTCTGAAAATGCTGCTATCTACTTTTTGTATGTAATCCCGTTTCCAACAAAATCCTCAGAGCTATCCAAATATCCACTTGCAGATTCTACAAAAAGAGTGTTTCAAAACTGCTGTATCAAAAGAAAGGTTCAAGTCTGTTAGTTGAGGACACACAACACTAATAAGTTTCTGAGAATGCTTCTGTCTTGTTTTTATGGGAAGATATTTCCTTTTTAACCATAGGCCTGATAACGTTCCAAATGTCCACTTCCAGATACTACAAAAAGAGTGTTTCAAACCTGCTGTATGAAAGGGAATGTTCAACTCTGTGACTTGAATGCAAACATCACAAAGAAGTTCTGAGAATGCTGCTGTCTACTATTTATCTGTAATCCCGCTTCCAACGAAATCCTCAGTTTTATAGAAATATCCACTTGCAGATTCCAAAAAAAGAGTGTTTCACACGTGCTCTGTCAATAGAAAGGTTCAACACTGTTAGTTGTGTAGATACAGCATAAACAAGTTTCTGAGATTGCTTCTATCTCGTTTTTATGGGAAGATATTTCCTTTTGTACCATAGGCCACAAAGCGCTGCAAATGTCCACTTCCAGATGCTACAAAAAGAGTGTTTCAAACCTGCTCTATGAAAGGGAATGTTCAGCTCTGTGACTTGAATGCAAAAGTCACAAAGAAGTTTCTGAAAATGCTGCTATCTACTTTTTGTATGTAATCCCGTTTCCAACAAAATCCTCAGAGCTATCCAAATATCCACTTGTAGATTCTACAAAAAGAGTGTTTCAAAACTGCTGTATCAAAAGAAAGGTTCAAGTCTCTTAGTTGAGGACACACATCGCAAATAAGTTTCTCAGAATGCTTCTGTCTTGTTTTTATGGGAAGATATTTCCTTTTTAACCATAGGCCTGATACCGTTACAAATGTCCACTTCCAGATACTACAAAAGAGTGTTTCAAACCTGCTCTATGAAAGGGAATGTTCAACTCTGTGACTTGAATGCAAACATCACAAAGAAGTTTCTGAGAATGCTGCTGTCTACTATTTATCTGTAATCCCGCTTCCAACGAAATCCTCAGTTTTATAGAAATATCCACTTGCAGATTCCAAAAAAAGGGTGTTTCACATGTGCTCTGTCAATAGAAAGGTTCAACACTGTTAGTTGTGTAGATACAGCATAAACAAGTTTCTGAGATTGCTTCTATCTCGTTTTTATGGGAAGATATTTCCTTTTGTACCATAGGCCACAAAGCGCTGCAAATGTCCACTTCCAGATGCTACAAAAAGAGTGTTTCAAACCTGCTCTATGAAAGGGAATGTTCAGCTCTGTGACTTGAATGCAAAAGTCACAAAGAAGTTTCTGAAAATGCTGCTATCTACTTTTTGTATGTAATCCCGTTTCCAACAAAATCCTCAGATCTATCCAAATATCCACTTGCAGATTCTACAAAAAGAGTGTTTCAAAACTGCTGTATCAAAAGAAAGGTTCAAGTCTGTTAGTTGAGGACACACATCGCAAATAAGTTTCTCAGAATGCTTCTGTCTTGTTTTTATGGGAAGATATTTCCTTTTTAACCATAGGCCTGATACCGTTCCAAATGTCCACTTCCAGATACTACATAAAGAGTGTTTAAAACCTGCTGTATGAAAGGGAATGTTCAACACTCTGACTTGAATGCAAACATCACAAAGAAGTTTCTGAGAATGCTGCTGTCTACTATTTATCTGTAATCCCGCTTCCAACGAAATCCTCAGTTTTATAGAAATATCCACTTGCAGATTCCAAAAAAAGAGTGTTTCACACGTGCTCTGTCAATAGAAAGGTTCAACACTGTTAGTTGTGAAGATAGAGCATAAACAAGTTTCTGAGATTGCTTCTATCTCGTTTTTATGGGAAGATATTTCCTTTTGTACCATAGGCCAAAAAGCGCTGCAAATGTCCACTTCCAGATGCTACAAAAAGAGTGTTTCAAACCTGCTCTATGACAGGGAATGTTCAACTCTGTGACTTGAATGCAAACGTCACAAAGAAGTTTCTGAGAATGCTGCTGTCCACTATTTTTATGTAATCCCTTTTCCAACGAACTCCTCAGAGCTATCCAAATATCCACTTGCAGATTCTACAAAAAGAGTGTTTCAAAACTGCTATATCAAAAGAAAGGTTCAAGTCTCTTAGTTGAGGACACACAACAGTAATAAGTTTCTGAGAATGCTTCTGTCTTGTTTTTATGGGAAGATATTTCCTTTTTAACCATAGGCCTGATACCATTCCAAATGTCCACTTCCAGATACCACAAAAAGAGTGTTTCAAACCTGCTCTATGAAAGGGAATGTTCTACTCTGTGACTTGAATGCAAACATCACAAAGAAGTTTCTGAGAATGCTGCTGTCTACTATTTATCTGTAATCCCGCTTCCAACGAAATCCTCTTTTATAGAAATATCCACTTGCAGTTTCCAAAAAAAGAATGTTTCACACGTGCTCTGTCAATAGAAAGGTTCAACACTGTTAGTTGTGAAGATAGAGCATAAACAAGTTTCTGAGATCGCTTCTATCTCGATTTTTATGGGAAGATATTTCCTTTATAACCATAGGCCACAAAGCGCTGCAAATGTCCACTTCCAGATACTACAAAAAGAGTGTTTGAAACCTGCTCTATGAAAGGGAATGTTCAGCTCTGTGACTTAAATGGAAACATCATAAAGAAGTTTCTGAGAATGCTGCTGTGTACTTTTTATAGGTAATCCCGTTTCCAACGAAATCCTCAGAGCTATCCAAATATACACTTGCAGATTCTACAAAAAGAGTGTTTCAAAACTGCTGTATCAAAAGAAAGGTTCAAGTCTGTTAGTTGAGGACACACATCGCAAATAAGTTTCTGAGAATGCATCTGTCATGTTTTTATGGGAAGATATTTCCTTTTTAACCATAGGCCTGATACCATTAAAATGTCCACTTCCAGATACTACTAAAAGAGTGTTTCAAACCTGCTGTATGAAAGGGAATGTTCAACTCTGTGACCTGAATGCAAACATTACAAAGGAGTTTCTGAGTATGCTGCTGTCTACTATTTATCTGTAATCCCGCTTCCAACGAAATCCTCAGTTTTATAGAAATATCCACTTGCAGATTCCAAAAAAAGAGTGTTTCACACGTGCTCTGTCAATAGAAACGTTCAACACTGTTAGTTGTGTAGATCGAGCATAAACAAGTTTCTGAGATTGCTTCAATTTCGTTTTTATGGGAAGATATTTCCTTTTGTATCATAGGCCACAAAGCGATGCAAAAGTCCCCTTCCAGATGCTACAAAAAGAGTGTTTCAAACCTGCTCTATGACAGGGAATGTTCAACTCTGTGACTTGAATGCAAACGTCATAAAGAAGTTTCTGAGAATGCTGCTGTCCACTATTTTTATGTAATCCCCTTTCCATCGAAATCCTCAGAGCTATCCAAATATCCACTTGCAGATTCTACAAAAAGAGTGTTTCAAAACTGCTGTATCAAAAGAAAGGTTCAAGTCTGTTAGTTGAGGACACACAACACTAATAAGTTTCTGAGAATGCTTCTGTCTTGTTTTTATTGGAAGATATTTCCTTTTTAACCATAGGCCTGATAACGTTCCAAATGTCCACTTCCAGATACTACAAAAAGAGTGTTTCAAACCTGCTGTATGAAAGGGAATGTTCAACTCTGTGACTTGAATGCAAACATCACAAAGAAGTTCTGAGAATGCTGCTGTCTACTATTTATCTGTAATCCCGCTTCCAACGAAATCCTCAGTTTTATAGAAATATCCACTTGCAGATTCCAAAAAAGGAGTGTTTCACATGTGCTCTGTCAATAGAAAGGTTCAACACTGTTAGTTGTGTAGATAGAGCATAAACAAGTTTCTGAGATTGCTTCTATCTCGTTTTTATGGGAAGATATTTCCTTTGGTACCATAGGCCAAAAAGCGCTGCAATTGTCCACTTCCAGATGCTACAAAAAGAGTGTTTCAAACCTGCTCTATGACAGGGAATGTTCAACTCTGTGACTTGAATGCAAAAGTCATAAAGAAGTTTCTGAGAATGCTGCTGTCCACTATTTTTATGTAATCCCCTTTCCAACGAAATCCTCAGAGCTATCCAAATATCCACTTGCAGATTCTACAAAAAGAGTGTTTCAAAACTGCTGTATCAAAAGAAAGGTTCAAGTCTGTTAGTTGAGGACACACAACACAAATAAGTTTCTGAGAATGCTTCTGTCTTGCTTTTATGGGAAGATATTTCCTTGTTAACCATAGGCCTGATAAAGTTCCAAATGTCCACTTCCAGATACTTCATAAAGAGTGTTTAAAACCTGCTGTATGAAAGGGAATGTTCAACACTCTGACTTGAATGCAAACATCACAAAGAAGTTTCTGAGAATGCTGCTGTCTACTATTTATCTGTAATCCCGCTTCCAACGAAATCCTCAGTTTTATAGAAATATCCACTTGCAGACTCCAAAAAAAGAGTGTTTCACACGTGCTCTGTCAATAGAAAGGTTCAACACTGTTAGTTGTGAAGATAGAGCATAAACAAGTTTCTGAGATTGCTTCTATCTCGTTTTTATGGGAAGATATTTCCTTTTGTACCATAGGCCACAAAGCGCTGCAAATGTCCACTTCCAGATGCTACAAAAAGAGTGTTTCAAACCTGCTGTATGAAAGGGAATGTTCAGCTCTGTGACTTGAATGCAAAAGTCACAAAGAAGTTTCTGAAAATGCTGCTATCTACTTTTTGTATGTAATCCCGTTTCCAACAAAATCCTCAGAGCTATCCAAATATCCACTTGCAGATTCTACAAAAAGAGTGTTTCAAAACTGCTGTATCAAAAGAAAGGTTCAAGTCTGTTAGTTGAGGACACACAACACTAATAAGTTTCTGAGAATGCTTCTGTCTTGTTTTTATGGGAAGATATTTCCTTTTTAACCATAGGCCTGATAACGTTCCAAATGTCCACTTCCAGATACTACAAAAAGAGTGTTTCAAACCTGCTGTATGAAAGGGAATGTTCAACTCTGTGACTTGAATGCAAACATCACAAAGAAGTTCTGAGAATGCTGCTGTCTACTATTTATCTGTAATCCCGCTTCCAACGAAATCCTCAGTTTTATAGAAATATCCACTTGCAGATTCCAAAAAAAGAGTGTTTCACACGTGCTCTGTCAATAGAAAGGTTCAACACTGTTAGTTGTGTAGATACAGCATAAACAAGTTTCTGAGATTGCTTCTATCTCGTTTTTATGGGAAGATATTTCCTTTTGTACCATAGGCCACAAAGCGCTGCAAATGTCCACTTCCAGATGCTACAAAAAGAGTGTTTCAAACCTGCTCTATGAAAGGGAATGTTCAGCTCTGTGACTTGAATGCAAAAGTCACAAAGAAGTTTCTGAAAATGCTGCTATCTACTTTTTGTATGTAATCCCGTTTCCAACAAAATCCTCAGAGCTATCCAAATATCCACTTGCAGATTCTACAAAAAGAGTGTTTCAAAACTGCTGTATCAAAAGAAAGGTTCAAGTCTGTTAGTTGAGGACACACAACACTAATAAGTTTCTGAGAATGCTTCTGTCTTGTTTTTATGGGAAGATATTTCCTTTTTAACCATAGGCCTGATAACGTTCCAAATGTCCACTTCCAGATACTACAAAAAGAGTGTTTCAAACCTGCTGTATGAAAGGGAATGTTCAACTCTGTGACTTGAATGCAAACATCACAAAGAAGTTCTGAGAATGCTGCTGTCTACTATTTATCTGTAATCCCGCTTCCAACGAAATCCTCAGTTTTATAGAAATATCCACTTGCAGATTCCAAAAAAAGAGTGTTTCACACGTGCTCTGTCAATAGAAAGGTTCAACACTGTTAGTTGTGTAGATACAGCATAAACAAGTTTCTGAGATTGCTTCTATCTCGTTTTTATGGGAAGATATTTCCTTTTGTACCATAGGCCACAAAGCGCTGCAAATGTCCACTTCCAGATGCTACAAAAAGAGTGTTTCAAACCTGCTCTATGAAAGGGAATGTTCAGCTCTGTGACTTGAATGCAAAAGTCACAAAGAAGTTTCTGAAAATGCTGCTATCTACTTTTTGTATGTAATCCCGTTTCCAACAAAATCCTCAGAGCTATCCAAATATCCACTTGCAGATTCTACAAAAAGAGTGTTTCAAAACTGCTGTATCAAAAGAAAGGTTCAAGTCTGTTAGTTGAGGACACACATCGCAAATAAGTTTCTCAGAATGCTTCTGTCTTGTTTTTATGGGAAGATATTTCCTTTTTAACCGTAGGCCTGATACCGTTCCAAATGTCCACTTCCAGATACTACAAAAGAGTGTTTCAAACCTGCTCTATGAAAGGGAATGTTCAACTCTGTGACTTGAATGCAAACATCACAAAGAAGTTTCTGAGAATGCTGCTGTCTACTATTTATCTGTAATCCCGCTTCCAACGAAATCCTCAGTTTTATAGAAATATCCACTTGCAGATTCCGAAAAAAGAGTGTTTCACATGTGCTCTGTCAATAGAAAGGTTCAACACTGTTAGTTGTAAATAGAGCATAAACAAGTTTCTGAGATTGATTCTATCTCGTTTTTATGGGAAGATATTTCCTTTTGTACCATAGGCCAAAAATCGCTGCAATTGTCCACTTCCAGATGCTACAAAAAGAGTGTTTCAAACCTGCTCTATGACAGGGAATGTTCAACTCTGTGACTTGAATGCAAAAGTCATAAAGAAGTTTCTGAGAATGCTGCTGTCCACTATTTTTATGTAATCCCCTTTCCAACGAAATCCTCAGAGCTATCCAAATATCCACTTGCAGATTCTACAAAAAGAGTGTTTCAAAACTGCTGTATCAAAAGAAAGGTTCAAGTCTGTTAGTTGAGGACACACAACACAAATAAGTTTCTGAGAATGCTTCTGTCTTGTTTTTATGGGAAGATATTTCCTTGTTAACCATAGGCCTGATAAAGTTCCAAATGTCCACTTCCAGATACTACATAAAGAGTGTTTAAAACCTGCTGTATGAAAGGGAATGTTCAACACTCTGACTTGAATGCAAACATCACAAAGAAGTTTCTGAGAATGCTGCTGTCTACTATTTATCTGTAATCCCGCTTCCAACGAAATCCTCAGTTTTATAGAAATATCCACTTGCAGATTCCAAAAAAAGAGTGTTTCACACGTGCTCTGTCAATAGAAAGGTTCAACACTGTTAGTTGTGAAGATAGAGCATAAACAAGTTTCTGAGATTGCTTCTATCTCGTTTTTATGGGAAGATATTTCCTTTTGTACCATAGGCCACAAAGCGCTGCAAATGTCCACTTCCAGATGCTACAAAAAGAGTGTTTCAAACCTGCTCTATGACAGGGAATGTTCAACTCTGTGACTTGAATGCAAACGTCACAAAGAAGTTTCTGAGAATGCTGCTGTCCACTATTTTTATGTAATCCCTTTTCCAACGAACTCCTCAGAGCTATCCAAATATCCACTTGCAGATTCTACAAAAAGAGTGTTTCAAAACTGCTATATCAAAAGAAAGGTTCAAGTCTCTTAGTTGAGGACACACAACAGTAATATGTTTCTGAGAATGCTTCTGTCTTGTTTTTATGGGAAGATATTTCCTTTTTAACCATAGGCCTGATACCATTCCAAATGTCCACTTCCAGATACCACAAAAAGAGTGTTTCAAACCTGCTCTATGAAAGGGAATGTTCAACTCTGTGACTTGAATGCAAACATCACAAAGAAGTTTCTGAGAATGCTGCTGTCTACTATTTATCTGTAATCCCGCTTCCAACGAAATCCTCTTTTATAGAAATATCCACTTGCAGTTTCCAAAAAAAGAATGTTTCACACGTGCTCTGTCAATAGAAAGGTTCAACACTGTTAGTTGTGAAGATAGAGCATAAACAAGTTTCTGAGATCGCTTCTATCTCGATTTTTATGGGAAGATATTTCCTTTTGTATCATAGGCCACAAAGCGCTGCAAATGTCCACTTCCAGATACTACAAAAAGAGTGTTTGAAACCTGCTCTATGAAAGGGAATGTTCAGCTCTGTGACTTAAATGGAAACATCATAAAGAAGTTTCTGGGAATGCTGCTGTGTACTTTTTATAGGTAATCCCGTTTCCAACGAAATCCTCAGAGCTATCCAAATATACACTTGCAGATTCTACAAAAAGAGTGTTTCAAAACTGCTGTATCAAAAGAAAGGTTCAAGTCTGTTAGTTGAGGACACACATCGCAAATAAGTTTCTGAGAATGCATCTGTCATGTTTTTATGGGAAGATATTTCCTTTTTAACCATAGGCCTGATACCATTAAAATGTCCACTTCCAGATACTACTAAAAGAGTGTTTCAAACCTGCTGTATGAAAGGGAATGTTCAACTCTGTGACTTGAATGCAAACATTACAAAGGAGTTTCTGAGTATGCTGCTGTCTACTATTTATCTGTAATCCCGCTTCCAACGAAATCCTCAGTTTTATAGAAATATCCACTTGCAGATTCCAAAAAAAGAGTGTTTCACACGTGCTCTGTCAATAGAAACGTTCAACACTGTTAGTTGTGTAGATCGAGCATAAACAAGTTTCTGAGATTGCTTCAATTTCGTTTTTATGGGAAGATATTTCCTTTTGTATCATAGGCCACAAAGCGATGCAAAAGTCCCCTTCCAGATGCTACAAAAAGAGTGTTTCAAACCTGCTCTATGACAGGGAATGTTCAACTCTGTGACTTGAATGCAAACGTCATAAAGAAGTTTCTGAGAATGCTGCTGTCCACTATTTTTATGTAATCCCCTTTCCATCGAAATCCTCAGAGCTATCCAAATATCCACTTGCAGATTCTACAAAAAGAGTGTTTCAAAACTGCTGTATCAAAAGAAAGGTTCAAGTCTGTTAGTTGAGGACACACAACACTAATAAGTTTCTGAGAATGCTTCTGTCTTGTTTTTATGGGAAGATATTTCCTTTTTAACCATAGGCCTGATAACGTTCCAAATGTCCACTTCCAGATACTACAAAAAGAGTGTTTCAAACCTGCTGTATGAAAGGGAATGTTCAACTCTGTGACTTGAATGCAAACATCACAAAGAAGTTTCTGAGAATGCTGCTGTCTACTATTTATCTGTAATCCCGCTTCCAACGAAATCCTCAGTTTTATAGAAATATCCACTTGCAGATTCCAAAAAAAGAGTGTTTCACACGTGCTCTGTCAATAGAAAGGTTCAACACTGTTAGTTGTGTAGATACAGCATAAACAAGTTTCTGAGATTGCTTCTATCTCGTTTTTATGGGAAGATATTTCCTTTTGTACCATAGGCCACAAAGCGCTGCAAATGTCCACTTCCAGATGCTACAAAAAGAGTGTTTCAAACCTGCTCTATGAAAGGGAATGTTCAGCTCTGTGACTTGAATGCAAAAGTCACAAAGAAGTTTCTGAAAATGCTGCTATCTACTTTTTGTATGTAATCCCGTTTCCAACAAAATCCTCAGAGCTATCCAAATATCCACTTGCAGATTCTACAAAAAGAGTGTTTCGAAACTGCTGTATCAAAAGAAAGGTTCAAGTCTGTTAGTTGAGGACACACAACACTAATAAGTTTCTGAGAATGCTTCTGTCTTGTTTTTATGGGAAGATATTTCCTTTTTAACCATAGGCCTGATAACGTTCCAAATGTCCACTTCCAGATACTACAAAAAGAGTGTTTCAAACCTGCTGTATGAAAGGGAATGTTCAACTCTGTGACTTGAATGCAAACATCACAAAGAAGTTCTGAGAATGCTGCTGTCTACTATTTATCTGTAACCCCGCTTCCAACGAAATCCTCAGTTTTATAGAAATATCCACTTGCAGATTCCAAAAAAAGAGTGTTTCACACGTGCTCCGTCGATAGAAAGGTTCAACACTGTTAGTTGTGTAGATAGAGCATAAACAAGTTTCTGAGATTGCTTCTATCTCGTTTTTATGGGAAGATATTTCCTTTTGTACCATAGGCCAAAAAGCGCTGCAATTGTCCACTTCCAGATGCTACAAAAAGAATGTTTCAAACCTGCTCTATGACAGGGAATGTTCAACTCTGTGACTTGAATGCAAACGTCATAAAGAAGTTTCTGAGAATGCTGCTGTCTACTATTTATCTGTAATACCGCTTCCAATGAAATCCTCAGTTTTATAGAAATATCCACTTGCAGATTCCAAAAAACGAGTGTTTCACACGTGCACTGTAAATAGAAAGGTTCAACACTGTTAGTTGTGAAGATAGAGCTTAAACAAGTTTCTGAGATTGCTTCTATCTCGTTTTTATGGGAAGATATTTCCTTTTCTACCATAGGCCACAAAGCGCTGCAAATGTCCACTTCCAGATGCTACAAAAAGAGTGTTTCAAACCTGCTCTATGACAGGGAATGTTCAACTCTGTGACTTGAATGCAAACGTCACAAAGAAGTTTCTGAGAATGCTGCTGTCCACTATTTTTATGTAATCCCGTTTCCAACAAAATCCTCAGAGCTATCCAAATATCCACTTGCAGATTCTACAAAAAGAGTGTTTCAAAACTGCTGTATCAAAAGAAAGGTTCAAGTCTGTTAGTTGAGGACACACATCGCAAATAAGTTTCTCAGAATGCTTCTGTCTTGTTTTTATGGGAAGATATTTCCTTTTTAACCATAGGCCTGATACCGTTCCAAATGTCCACTTCCAGATACTACAAAAAGAGTGTTTCAAACCTGCTCTATGAAAGGGAATGTTCAACTCTGTGACTTGAATGCAAACATCACAAAGAAGTTTCTGAGAATGCTGCTGTCTACTATTTATCTGTAATCCCGCTTCCAACGAAATCCTCAGTTTTATAGAAATATCCACTTGCAGATTCCAAAAAAAGAGTGTTTCACACGTCCTCTGTCAATAGAAAGGTTCAACACTGATAGTTGTGTAGATAGAGCATAAACAAGTTTCTGAGATTGCTTCTATCTCGTTTTTATGGGAAGATATTTCCTTTTGTACCATAGGCCAAAAAGCGCTGCAATTGTCCACTTCCAGATGCTACAAAAAGAGTGTTTCAAACCTGCTCTATGACAGGGAATGTTCAACTCTGTGACTTGAATGAAACGTCATAAAGAAGTTTCTGAGAATGCTGCTGTCCACTATTTTTATGTAATCCCCTTTCCAACGAAATCCTCAGAGCTATCCAAATATCCACTTGCAGATTCTACAAAAAGAGTGTTTCAAAACTGCTGTATCAAAAGAAAGGTTCAAGTCTGTTAGTTGAGGACACACAACACAAATAAGTTTCTGAGAATGCTTCTGTCTTGTTTTTATGGGAAGATATTTCCTTTTTAACCATAGGCCTGATACCGTTCCAAATGTCCACTTCCAGATACTACAAAAGAGTGTTTCAAACCTGCTCTATGAAAGGGAATGTTCAACTCTGTGACTTGAATGCAAACATCACAAAGAAGTTTCTGAGAATGCTGCTGTCTACTATTTATCTGTAATCCCGCTTCCAACGAAATCCTCAGTTTTATAGAAATATCCACTTGCAGATTCCAAAAAAAGAGTGTTTCACATGTGCTCTGTCAATAGAAAGGTTCAACACTGTTAGTTGTGTAGATAGAGCATAAACAAGTTTCTGAGATTGCTTCTATCTCGTTTTTATGGGAAGATATTTCCTTTTGTACCATAGGCCACAAAGCGCTGCAATTGTCCACTTCCAGATGCTACAAAAAGAGTGTTTCGAACCTGCTCTATGACAGGGAATGTTCAACTCTGTGACTTGAATGCAAAAGTCATAAAGAAGTTTCTGAGAATGCTGCTGTCCACTATTTTTATGTAATCCCCTTTCCAACGAAATCCTCAGAGCTATCCAAATATCCACTTGCAGATTCTACAAAAAGAGTGTTTCAAAACTGCTGTATCAAAAGAAAGGTTCAAGTCTGTTAGTTGAGGACACACAACACAAATAAGTTTCTGAGAATGCTTCTGTCTTGTTTTTATGGGAAGATATTTCCTTGTTAACCATAGGCCTGATAAAGTTCCAAATGTCCACTTCCAGATACTACATAAAGAGTGTTTAAAACCTGCTGTATGAAAGGGAATGTTCAACACTCTGACTTGAATGCAAACATCACAAAGAAGTTTCTGAGAATGCTGCTGTCTACTATTTATCTGTAATCCCGCTTCCAACGAAATCCTCAGTTTTATAGAAATATCCACTTGCAGATTCCAAAAAAAGAGTGTTTCACACGTGCTCTGTCAATAGAAAGGTTCAACACTGTTAGTTGTGAAGATAGAGCATAAACAAGTTTCTGAGATTGCTTCTATCTCGTTTTTATGGGAAGATATTTCCTTTTGTACCATAGGCCACAAAGCGCTGCAAATGTCCACTTCCAGATGCTACAAAAAGAGTGTTTCAAACCTGCTCTATGACACTGAATGTTCAACTCTGTGACTTGAATGCAAACGTCACAAAGAAGTTTCTGAGAATGCTGCTGTCCACTATTTTTATGTAATCCCTTTTCCAACGAACTCCTCAGAGCTATCCAAATATCCACTTGCAGATTCTACAAAAAGAGTGTTTCAAAACTGCTGTATCAAAAGAAAGGTTCAAGTCTCTTAGTTGAGGACACACAACAGAAATATGTTTCTGAGAATGCTTCTGTCTTGTTTTTATGGGAAGATATTTCCTTTTTAACCATAGGCCTGATACCGTTCCAAATGTCCACTTCCAGATACTACAAAAAGAGTGTTTCAAACCTGCTCTATGAAAGGGAATGTTCAACTCTGTGACTTGAATGCAAACATCACAAAGAAGTTTCTGAGAATGCTGCTGTCTACTATTTATCTGTAATCCTGCTTCCAACGAAATCCTCAGTTTTATAGAAATATCCACTTGCAGATTCAAAAGAAAGAGTGTTTCACACGTGCTCTGTCAATAGAAAGGTTCCACACTGTTAGTTGTGTAGATACAGCATAAAAAAGTTTCTGAGATTGCTTCTATCTCGTTTTTATGGGAAGATATTTCCTTTTGTACCGTAGGCCACAAAGCGCTGCAAATGTCCACTTCCAGATGCTACAAAAAGCGTGTTTCAAACCTGCTCTATGACAGGGAATGTTCAACTCTGTGACTTGAATGCAAACGTCACAAAGAAGTTTCTGAGAATGCTGCTGTCTACTTTTTATATGTAATCCCGTTTCCAACAAAATCCTCAGAGCTATCCAAATATCCACTTGCAGATTCTACAAAAAGAGTGTTTCAAAACTGCTGTATCAAAAGACAGGTTCAAGTCTGTTAGTTGAGGACACACATCGCAAATAAGTTTCTGAGAATGCTTCTGTCATGTTTTTATGGGAAGATATTTCCTTTTTAACCATGGGCCTGATACCATTAAAATGTCCACTTCCAGATACTACTAAAAGAGTGTTTCAAACCTGCTGTATGAAAGGGAATGTTCAACTCTGTGACTTGAATGCAAACATCACAAAGGAGTTTCTGAGTATGCTGCTGTCTACTATTTATCTGTAATCCCGCTTCCAACGAAATCCTCAGTTTTATGGAAATATCCACTTGCAGATTCCAAAAAAAGAGTGTTTCACACGTGCTCTGTCAATAGAAAGGTTCAACACAGTTAGTTGTGTAGATCGAGCATAAACAAGTTTCTGAGATTGCTTCTATCTCGTTTTTATGGGAAGATATTTCCTTTTGTATCATAGGCCACAAAGCGATGCAAAAGTCCCCTTCCAGATGCTACAAAAAGAGTGTTTCAAACCTGCTCTATGACAGGGAATGTTCAACTCTGTGACTTGAATGCAAACGTCATAAAGAAGTTTCTGAGAATGCTGCTGTCCACTATTTTTATGTAATCCCCTTTCCAACGAAATCCTCAGAGCTATCCAAATATCCACTTGCAGATTCTACAAAAAGAGTGTTTCAAAACTGCTGTATCAAAAGAAAGGTTCAAGTCTCTTAGTTGAGGACACACATCGCAAATAAGTTTCTGAGAATGCTTCTATCTTGTTTTTATGGGAAGATATTTCCTTTTTAACCATAGGCCTGATACCGTTCAAAATGTCCACTTCCAGATACTACAAAAAGAGTGTTTCAAACCTGCCCTATGAAAGGGAATGTTCAACTCTGTGACTTGAATGCAAACATCACAAAGAAGTTTCTGAGAATGCTGCTGTCTACTATTTATCTGTAATCCCGCTTCCAATGAAATCCTCAGTTTTATAGAAATATCCACTTGCAGATTCCAAAAAAAGAGTGTTTCACACGTGCTCTGTCAATAGAAAGGTTCAACACTGTTAGTTGTGTAGATAGAGCATAAACAAGTTTCTGAGATTGCTTCTATCTCGTTTTTATGGGAAGATACTTCCTTTTGTACCATAGGCCAAAAAGCGCTGCAAATGTCCACTTCCAGATGCTACAAAAAGAGTGTTTTAAACCTTCTCTATGACAGGGAATGTTCAACTCTGTGACTTGAATGCAAACGTCACAAAGAAGTTTCTGAGAATGCTGCTGTCCACTATTTTTATGTAATCCCTTTTCCAACGAACTCCTCAGAGCTATCCACATATCCACTTGCAGATTCTACAAAAAGAGTGTTTCAAAACTGCTGTATCAAAAGAAAGGTTCAAGTCTCTTAGTTGAGGACACACAACAGTAATAAGTTTCTGAGAATGCTTCTGTCTTGTTTTTATGGGAAGATATTTCCTTTTTAACCATGTGCCTGATACCATTCCAAATGTCCACTTCCAGATACTACAAAAAGAATGTTTCAAACCTGCTCTATGAAAGGGAATGTTCAACTCTGTGACTTGAATGCAAACATCACAAAGAAGTTTCTGAGAATGCTGCTGTCTACTATTTATCTGTAATCCCGCTTCCAATGAAATCCTCAGTTTTATAGAAATATCCACTTGCAGATTCCAAAAAACGAGTGTTTCACACGTGCACTGTAAATAGAAAGGTTCAACACTGTTAGTTGTGAAGATAGAGCTTAAACAAGTTTCTGAGATTGCTTCTATCTCGTTTTTATGGGAAGATATTTCCTTTTCTACCATAGGCCACAAAGCGCTGCAAATGTCCACTTCCAGATGCTACAAAAAGAGTGTTTCAAACCTGCTCTATGACAGGGAATGTTCAACTTTGTGACTTGAATGCAAACGTCACAAAGAAGTTTCTGAGAATGCTGCTGTCCACTATTTTTATGTAATCCCGTTTCCAACAAAATTCTCAGAGCTATCCAAATATCCACTTGCAGATTCTACAAAAAGAGTGTTTCAAAACTGCTGTATCAAAAGAAAGGTTCAAGTCTGTTAGTTGAGGACACACATCGCAAATAAGTTTCTCAGAATGCTTCTGTCTTGTTTTTATGGGAAGATATTTCCTTTTTAACCATAGGCCTGATACCGTTCCAAATGTCCACTTCCAGATACTACAAAAAGAGTGTTTCAAACCTGCTCTATGAAAGGGAATGTTCAACTCTGTGACTTGAATGCAAACATCACAAAGAAGTTTCTGAGAATGCTGCTGTCTACTATTTATCTGTAATCCCGCTTCCAACGAAATCCTCAGTTTTATAGAAATATCCACTTGCAGATTCCAAAAAAAGAGTGTTTCACACGTCCTCTGTCAATAGAAAGGTTCAACACTGATAGTTGTGTAGATAGAGCATAAACAAGTTTCTGAGATTGCTTCTATCTCGTTTTTATGGGAAGATATTTCCTTTTGTACCATAGGCCACAAAGCGCTGCAATTGTCCACTTCCAGATGCTACAAAAAGAGTGTTTCAAACCTGCTCTATGACAGGGAATGTTCAACTCTGTGACTTGAATGCAAACATCACAAAGAAGTTTCTGAGAATGCTGCTGTCTACTATTTATCTGTAATCCCGCTTCCAACGAAATCCTCAGTTTTATAGAAATATCCACTTGCAGATTCCAAAAAAAGAGTGTTTCACATGTGCTCTGTCAATAGAAAGGTTCAACACTGTTAGTTGTGTAGATAGAGCATAAACAAGTTTCTGAGATTGCTTCTATCTCGTTTTTATGGGAAGATATTTCCTTTTGTACCATAGGCCAAAAAGCGCTGCAATTGTCCACTTCCAGATGCTACAAAAAGAGTGTTTCAAACCTGCTCTATGACAGGGAATGTTCAACTCTGTGACTTGAATGCAAAAGTCATAAAGAAGTTTCTGAGAATGCTGCTGTCCACTATTTTTATGTAATCCCCTTTCCAACGAAATCCTCAGAGCTATCCAAATATCCACTTGCAGATTCTACAAAAAGAGTGTTTCAAAACTGCTGTATCAAAAGAAAGGTTCAAGTCTGTTAGTTGAGGACACACAACACAAATAAGTTTCTGAGAATGCTTCTGTCTTGTTTTTATGGGAAGATATTTCCTTGTTAACCATAGGCCTGATAAAGTTCCAAATGTCCACTTCCAGATACTACATAAAGAGTGTTTAAAACCTGCTGTATGAAAGGGAATGTTCAACACTCTGACTTGAATGCAAACATCACAAAGAAGTTTCTGAGAATGCTGCTGTCTACTATTTATCTGTAATCCCGCTTCCAACGAAATCCTCAGTTTTATAGAAATATCCACTTGCAGATTCAAAAAAAAGAGTGTTTCACACGTGCTCTGTCAATAGAAAGGTTCCACACTGTTAGTTGTGTAGATACAGCATAAAAAAGTTTCTGAGATTGCTTCTATCTCGTTTTTATGGGAAGATATTTCCTTTTGTACCGTAGGCCACAAAGCGCTGCAAATGTCCACTTCCAGATGCTACAAAAAGCGTGTTTCAAACCTGCTCTATGACAGGGAATGTTCAACTCTGTGACTTGAATGCAAACGTCACAAAGAAGTTTCTGAGAATGCTGCTGTCTACTTTTTATATGTAATCCCGTTTCCAACAAAATCCTCAGAGCTATCCAAATATCCACTTGCAGATTCTACAAAAAGAGTGTTTCAAAACTGCTGTATCAAAAGACAAGTTCAAGTCTGTTAGTTGAGGACACACATCGCAAATAAGTTTCTGAGAATGCTTCTGTCATGTTTTTATGGGAAGATATTTCCTTTTTAACCATAGGCCTGATACCATTAAAATGTCCACTTCCAGATACTACTAAAAGAGTGTTTCAAACCTGCTGTATGAAAGGGAATGTTCAACTCTGTGACTTGAATGCAAACATCACAAAGGAGTTTCTGAGTATGCTGCTGTCTACTATTTATCTGTAATCCCGCTTCCAACGAAATCCTCAGTTTTATAGAAATATCCACTTGCAGATTCCAAAAAAAGAGTGTTTCACACGTGCTCTGTCAATAGAAAGGTTCAACACAGTTAGTTGTGTAGATCGAGCATAAACAAGTTTCTGAGATTGCTTCTATCTCGTTTTTATGGGAAGATATTTCCTTTTGTATCATAGGCCACAAAGCGATTCAAAAGTCCCCTTCCAGATGCTACAAAAAGAGTGTTTCAAACCTGCTCTATGACAGGGAATGTTCAACTCTGTGACTTGAATGCAAACGTCATAAAGAAGTTTCTGAGAATGCTGCTGTCCACTATTTTTATGTAATCCCCTTTCCATGGAAATCCTCAGAGCTATCCAAATATCCACTTGCAGATTCTACAAAAAGAGTGTTTCAAAACTGCTGTATCAAAAGAAAGGTTCAAGTCTCTTAGTTGAGGACACACATCGCAAATAAGTTTCTGAGAATGCTTCTATCTTGTTTTTATGGGAAGATATTTCCTTTTTAACCATAGGCCTGATACCGTTCCAAATGTCCACTTCCAGATACTACAAAAAGAGTGTTTCAAACCTGCCCTATGAAAGGGAATGTTCAACTCTGTGACTTGAATGCAAACATCACAAAGAAGTTTCTGAGAATGCTGCTGTCTACTATTTATCTGTAATCCCGCTTCCAATGAAATCCTCAGTTTTATAGAAATATCCACTTGCAGATTCCAAAAAAAGAGTGTTTCACACGTGCTCTGTCAATAGAAAGGTTCAACACTGTTAGTTGTGTAGATAGAGCATAAACAAGTTTCTGAGATTGCTTCTATCTCCTTTTTATGGGATGATATTTCCTTTTTTATCATAGGCAACAAAGCGCTGCAAATGTCCACTTCCAGATGCTACAAAAAGAGTGTTTTAAACCTTCTCTATGACAGGGAATGTTCAACTCTGTGACTTGAATGCAAACGTCACAAAGAAGTTTCTGAGAATGGTGCTGTCTACTTTTTATATGTAATCCCTTTTCCAACGAAATCCGCAGAGCTATCCAAATATCCACTTGCAGATTCTACAAAAAGAGTGTTTCAAAACTGCTGTATCAAAAGAAAGGTTCAAGTCTGTTAGTTGAGGACACACATCGCAAATAAGTCTCTCAGAATGCTTCTGTCTTGTTTTTATGGGAAGATATTTCCTTTTTAACCATAGGCCTGATACCGTTCCAAATGTCCACTTCCAGATACTACAAGAAGAGTGTTTCAAACCTGCTCTATGAAAGGGAATGTTCAACTCTGTGACTTGAATGCAAACATCACAAAGAAGTTTCTGAGAATGCTGCTGTCTACTATTTATCTGTAATCCCGCTTCCAACGAAAGCCTCAGTTTTATAGAAATATCCACTTGCAGTTTCCAAAAAAAGAGTGTTTCACATGTGCTCTGTCAATAGAAAGGTTCAACACTGTTAGTTGTGAAGATAGAGCATAAACAAGTTTCTGAGATTGCTTCTGTCTCGTTATTATGGGAAGATATTTCCTTTTGTACCATAGGCCACAAAGCGCTGCAAATGTCCACTTCCAGATGCTACAAAAAGAGTGTTTCAAACCTGCTCTATGAAAGGGAATGTTCAGCTCTGTGACTTGAATGCAAAAGTCACAAAGAAGTTTCTGAAAATGCTGCTATCTACTTTTTGTATGTAATCCCGTTTCCAACAAAATCCTCAGAGCTATCCAAATATCCACTTGCAGATTCTACAAAAAGAGTGTTTCAAAACTGCTGTATCAAAAGAAAGGTTGAAGTCTGTTAGTTGAGGACACACATCGCAAATAAGTTTCTGGGAATGCTTCTGTCTTGTTTTTATGGGAAGATATTCCCTTTTTAACCATAGGCCTGATACCGTTCCAAATGTCCACTTCCAGATACTACTAAAAGAGTGTTTCAAACCTGTTCTATGAAAGGGAATGTTCAACTCTGTGTCTTGAATGCAAACATCGCAAAGAAGGTTCTGAGAATGCTGCTGTCTACTATTTATCTGTAATCCCGCTTCCAATGAAATCCTCAGTTTTATGGAAATATCCACTTGCAGATTCCAAAAAAAGAGTGTTTCACACGTGCCCTGTCAATAGAAAGGTTCAACACTGTTAGTTGTGAAGATAGAGCATAAACACGTTTCTGAGATTGCTTCTATCTCGTTTTTATGGGAAGATATTTCTTTTTGTACCATAGGCCACAAAGCGCTGCAAATGTCCACTTCCAGATGCTACGAAAAGAGTGTTTCAAACCTGCTCTATGACAGGGAATGTTCAACTCTGTGACTTGAATGCAAACGTCACAAAGAAGATTCTGAGAATGCTGCTGTCCACTATTTTAATGTAATCCCGTTTCCAACGATATCCTCAGAGCTATCCAAATATCCACTTGCAGATTCTACAAAAAGAGTGTTTCAAAACTGCTGTATCAAAAGAAAGGTTCAAGTCTGTTAGTTGAGGACACACATCGCAAATAAGTTTCTCAGAATGCTTCTGTCCTGTTTTTATGGGAAGATATTTCCTTTTTAACCATAGGCCTGATACCGTTCCAAATGTCCACTTCCAGATACTACAAAAGAGTGTTTCAAACCTGCTCTATGAAAGGGAATGTTCAACTCTGTGACTTGAATGCAAACATCACAAAGAAGTTTCTGAGAATGCTGCTGTCTACTATTTATCTGTAATCCCGCTTCCAACGAAATCCGCAGTTTTATAGAAATATCCACTTGCAGATTCCAAAAAAAGAGTGTTTCACACGTGCTCTGTCGATAGAAAGGTTCAACACTGTTAGTTGTGTAGATAGAGCATAAACAAGTTTCTGAGATTGCTTCTATCTCGTTTTTATGGGAAGATATTTCCTTTTGTACCATAGGCCAAAAAGCGCTGCAATTGTCCACTTCCAGATGCTACAAAAAGAATGTTTCAAACCTGCTCTATGACAGGGAATGTTCAACTCTGTGACTTGAATGCAAACGTCATAAAGAAGTTTCTGAGAATGCTGCTGTCTACTATTTATCTGTAATCCCGCTTCCAACGAAATCCTCAGTTTTATAGAAATATCCACTTGCAGATTCAAAAAAAAGAGTGTTTCACACGTGCTCTGTCAATAGAAAGGTTCCACACTGTTAGTTGTGTAGATACAGCATAAAAAAGTTTCTGAGATTGCTTCTATCTCGTTTTTATGGGAAGATATTTCCTTTTGTACCGTAGGCCACAAAGCGCTGCAAATGTCCACTTCCAGATGCTACAAAAAGCGTGTTTCAAACCTGCTCTATGACAGGGAATGTTCAACTCTGTGACTTGAATGCAAACGTCACAAAGAAGTTTCTGAGAATGCTGCTGTCTACTTTTTATATGTAATCCCGTTTCCAACAAAATCCTCAGAGCTATCCAAATATCCACTTGCAGATTCTACAAAAAGAGTGTTTCAAAACTGCTGTATCAAAAGACAGGTTCAAGTCTGTTAGTTGAGGACACACATCGCAAATAAGTTTCTGAGAATGCTTCTGTCATGTTTTTATGGGAAGATATTTCCTTTTTAACCATAGGCCTGATACCATTAAAATGTCCACTTCCAGATACTACTAAAAGAGTGTTTCAAACCTGCTGTATGAAAGGGAATGTTCAACTCTGTGACTTGAATGCAAACATCACAAAGGAGTTTCTGAGTATGCTGCTGTCTACTATTTATCTGTAATCCCGCTTCCAACGAAATCCTCAGTTTTATAGAAATATCCACTTGCAGATTCCAAAAAAAGAGTGTTTCACACGTGCTCTGTCAATAGAAAGGTTCAACACAGTTAGTTGTGTAGATCGAGCATAAACAAGTTTCTGAGATTGCTTCTATCTCGTTTTTATGGGAAGATATTTCCTTTTGTATCATAGGCCACAAAGCGATGCAAAAGTCCCCTTCCAGATGCTACAAAAAGAGTGTTTCAAACCTGCTCTATGACAGGGAATGTTCAACTCTGTGACTTGAATGCAAACGTCATAAAGAAGTTTCTGAGAATGCTGCTGTCCACTATTTTTATGTAATCCCCTTTCCATGGAAATCCTCAGAGCTATCCAAATATCCACTTGCAGATTCTACAAAAAGAGTGTTTCAAAACTGCTGTATCAAAAGAAAGGTTCAAGTCTCTTAGTTGAGGACACACATCGCAAATAAGTTTCTGAGAATGCTTCTATCTTGTTTTTATGGGAAGATATTTCCTTTTTAACCATAGGCCTGATACCGTTCCAAATGTCCACTTCCAGATACTACAAAAAGAGTGTTTCAAACCTGCCCTATGAAAGGGAATGTTCAACTCTGTGACTTGAATGCAAACATCACAAAGAAGTTTCTGAGAATGCTGCTGTCTACTATTTATCTGTAATCCCGCTTCCAATGAAATCCTCAGTTTTATAGAAATATCCACTTGCAGATTCCAAAAAAAGAGTGTTTCACACGTGCTCTGTCAATAGAAAGGTTCAACACTGTTAGTTGTGTAGATAGAGCATAAACAAGTTTCTGAGATTGCTTCTATCTCGTTTTTATGGGAAGATATTTCCTTTTGTACCATAGGCCAAAAAGCGCTGCAAATGTCCACTTCCAGATGCTACAAAAAGAGTGTTTTAAACCTTCTCTATGACAGGGAATGTTCAACTCTGTGACTTGAATGCAAACGTCACAAAGAAGTTTCTGAGAATGCTGCTGTCCACTATTTTTATGTAATCCCTTTTCCAACGAACTCCTCAGAGCTATCCAAATATCCACTTGCAGATTCTACAAAAAGAGTGTTTCAAAACTGCTGTATCAAAAGAAAGGTTCAAGTCTCTTAGTTGAGGACACACAACAGTAATAAGTTTCTGAGAATGCTTCTGTCTTGTTTTTATGGGAAGATATTTCCTTTTTAACCATGTGCCTGATACCATTCCAAATGTCCACTTCCAGATACTACAAAAAGAGTGTTTCAAACCTGCTCTATGAAAGGGAATGTTCAACTCTGTGACTTGAATGCAAACATCACAAAGAAGTTTCTGAGAATGCTGCTGTCTACTATTTATCTGTAATCCCGCTTCCAACAAAATCCTCAGTTTTATAGAAATATCCACTTGCAGTTTCCAAAAAAAGAGTGTTTCACACGTGCTCTGTCAATAGAAAGGTTCAACACTGTTAGTTGTGAAGATAGAGCATAAACAAGTTTCTGAGATTGCTTCTATCTCGTTTTTATGGGAAGATATTTCCTTTTTTATCATAGGCAACAAAGCGCTGCAAATGTCCACTTCCAGATGCTACAAAAAGAGTGTTTCAAACCTGCTCTATGACAGGGAATGTTCAACTCTGTGACTTAAATGGAAACATCACAAAGAAGTTTCTGAGAATGGTGCTGTCTACTTTTATATGTAATCCCGTTTCCAACGAAATCCGCAGAGCTATCCAAATATCCACTTGCAGATTCTACAGAGTGTTTCAAAACTGCTGTATCAAAAGAAAGGTTCAAGTCTGTTAGTTGAGGACACACATCGCAAATAAGTCTCTCAGAATGCTTCTGTCTTGTTTTTATGGGAAGATATTTCCTTTTTAACCATAGGCCTGATACCGTTCCAAATGTCCACTTCCAGATACTACAAGAAGAGTGTTTCAAACCTGCTCTATGAAAGGGAATGTTCAACTCTGTGACTTGAATGCAAACATCACAAAGAAGTTTCTGAGAATGCTGCTGTCTACTATTTATCTGTAATCCCGCTTCCAACGAAAGCCTCAGTTTTATAGAAATATCCACTTGCAGTTTCCAAAAAAAGAGTGTTTCACATGTGCTCTGTCAATAGAAAGGTTCAACACTGTTAGTTGTGAAGATAGAGCATAAACAAGTTTCTGAGATTGCTTCTGTATCGTTATTATGGGAAGATATTTCCTTTTGTACCATAGGCCACAAAGCGCTGCAAATGTCCACTTCCAGATGCTACAAAAAGAGTGTTTCAAACCTGCTCTATGAAAGGGAATGTTCAGCTCTGTGACTTGAATGCAAAAGTCACAAAGAAGTTTCTGAAAATGCTGCTATCTACTTTTTGTATGTAATCCCGTTTCCAACAAAATCCTCAGAGCTATCCAAATATCCACTTGCAGATTCTACAAAAAGAGTGTTTCAAAACTGCTGTATCAAAAGAAAGGTTGAAGTCTGTTAGTTGAGGACACACATCGCAAATAAGTTTCTGGGAATGCTTCTGTCTTGTTTTTATGGGAAGATATTTCCTTTTTAACCATAGGCCTGATACCGTTCCAAATGTCCACTTCCAGATACTACTAAAAGAGTGTTTCAAACCTGTTCTATGAAAGGGAATGTTCAACTCTGTGTCTTGAATGCAAACATCGCAAAGAAGGTTCTGAGAATGCTGCTGTCTACTATTTATCTGTAATCCCGCTTCCAATGAAATCCTCAGTTTTATGGAAATATCCACTTGCAGATTCCAAAAAAAGAGTGTTTCACACGTGCCCTGTCAATAGAAAGGTTCAACACTGTTAGTTGTGAAGATAGAGCATAAACACGTTTCTGAGATTGCTTCTATCTCGTTTTTATGGGAAGATATTTCCTTTTGTACCATAGGCCACAAAGCGCTGCAAATGTCCACTTCCAGATGCTACGAAAAGAGTGTTTCAAACCTGCTCTATGACAGGGAATGTTCAACTCTGTGACTTGAATGCAAACGTCACAAAGAAGATTCTGAGAATGCTGCTGTCCACTATTTTAATGTAATCCCGTTTCCAACGATATCCTCAGAGCTATCCAAATATCCACTTGCAGATTCTACAAAAAGAGTGTTTCAAAACTGCTGTATCAAAAGAAAGGTTCAAGTCTGTTAGTTGAGGACACACATCGCAAATAAGTTTCTCAGAATGCTTCTGTCTTGTTTTTATGGGAAGATATTTCCTTTTTAACCATAGGCCTGATACCGTTCCAAATGTCCACTTCCAGATACTACAAAAGAGTGTTTCAAACCTGCTCTATGAAAGGGAATGTTCAACTCTGTGACTTGAATGCAAACATCACAAAGAAGTTTCTGAGAATGCTGCTGTCTACTATTTATCTGTAATCCCGCTTCCAACGAAATCCGCAGTTTTATAGAAATATCCACTTGCAGATTCCAAAAAAAGAGTGTTTCACACGTGCTCTGTCGATAGAAAGGTTCAACACTGTTAGTTGTGTAGATAGAGCATAAACAAGTTTCTGAGATTGCTTCTATCTCGTTTTTATGGGAAGATATTTCCTTTTGTACCATAGGCCAAAAAGCGCTGCAATTGTCCACTTCCAGATGCTACAAAAAGAATGTTTCAAACCTGCTCTATGACAGGGAATGTTCAACTCTGTGACTTGAATGCAAACGTCATAAAGAAGTTTCTGAGAATGCTGCTGTCTACTATTTATCTGTAATCCCGCTTCCAATGAAATCCTCAGTTTTATAGAAATATCCACTTGCAGATTCCAAAAAACGAGTGTTTCACACGTGCACTGTAAATAGAAAGGTTCAACACTGTTAGTTGTGAAGATAGAGCTTAAACAAGTTTCTGAGATTGCTTCTATCTCGTTTTTATGGGAAGATATTTCCTTTTCTACCATAGGCCACAAAGCGCTGCAAATGTCCACTTCCAGATGCTACAAAAAGAGTGTTTCAAACCTGCTCTATGACAGGGAATGTTCAACTCTGTGACTTGAATGCAAACGTCACAAAGAAGTTTCTGAGAATGCTGCTGTCCACTATATTTATGTAATCCCGTTTCCAACAAAATCCTCAGAGCTATCCAAATATCCACTTGCAGATTCTACAAAAAGAGTGTTTCAAAACTGCTGTATCAAAAGAAAGGTTCAAGTCTGTTAGTTGAGGACACACATCGCAAATAAGTTTCTCAGAATGCTTCTGTCTTGTTTTTATGGGAAGATATTTCCTTTTTAACCATAGGCCTGATACCGTTCCAAATGTCCACTTCCAGATACTACAAAAAGAGTGTTTCAAACCTGCTCTATGAAAGGGAATGTTCAACTCTGTGACTTGAATGCAAACATCACAAAGAAGTTTCTGAGAATGCTGCTGTCTACTATTTATCTGTAATCCCGCTTCCAACGAAATCCTCAGTTTTATAGAAATATCCACTTGCAGATTCCAAAAAAAGAGTGTTTCACACGTCCTCTGTCAATAGAAAGGTTCAACACTGATAGTTGTGTAGATAGAGCATAAACAAGTTTCTGAGATTGCTTCTATCTCGTTTTTATGGGAAGATATTTCCTTTTGTACCATAGGCCAAAAAGCGCTGCAATTGTCCACTTCCAGATGCTACAAAAAGAGTGTTTCAAACCTGCTCTATGACAGGGAATGTTCAACTCTGTGACTTGAATGAAACGTCATAAAGAAGTTTCTGAGAATGCTGCTGTCCACTATTTTTATGTAATCCCCTTTCCAACGAAATCCTCAGAGCTATCCAAATATCCACTTGCAGATTCTACAAAAAGAGTGTTTCAAAACTGCTGTATCAAAAGAAAGGTTCAAGTCTGTTAGTTGAGGACACACAACACTAACAAGTTTCTGAGAATGCTTCTGTCTTGTTTTTATGGGAAGATATTTCCTTTTTAACCATAGGCCTGATACCGTTCCAAATGTCCACTTCCAGATACTACAAAAGAGTGTTTCAAACCTGCTCTATGAAAGGGAATGTTCAACTCTGTGACTTGAATGCAAACATCACAAAGAAGTTTCTGAGAATGCTGCTGTCTACTATTTATCTGTAATCCCGCTTCCAACGAAATCCTCAGTTTTATAGAAATATCCACTTGCAGATTCCAAAAAAAGAGTGTTTCACATGTGCTCTGTCAATAGAAAGGTTCAACACTGTTAGTTGTGTAGATAGAGCATAAACAAGTTTCTGAGATTGCTTCTATCTCGTTTTTATAGGAAGATATTTCCTTTTGTACCATAGGCCAAAAAGCGCTGCAATTGTCCACTTCCAGATGCTACAAAAAGAGTGTTTCAAACCTGCTCTATGACAGGGAATGTTCAACTCTGTGACTTGAATGCAAAAGTCATAAAGAAGTTTCTGAGAATGCTGCTGTCCACTATTTTTATGTAATCCCCTTTCCAACGAAATCCTCAGAGCTATCCAAATATCCACTTGCAGATTCTACAAAAAGAGTGTTTCAAAACTGCTGTATCAAAAGAAAGGTTCAAGTCTGTTAGTTGAGGACACACAACACAAATAAGTTTCTGAGAATGCTTCTGTCTTGTTTTTATGGGAAGATATTTCCTTGTTAACCATAGGCCTGATACCATTAAAATGTCCACTTCCAGATACTACTAAAAGAGTGTTTCAAACCTGCTGTATGAAAGGGAATGTTCAACTCTGTGACTTGAATGCAAACATCACAAAGGAGTTTCTGAGTATGCTGCTGTCTACTATTTATCTGTAATCCCGCTTCCAACGAAATCCTCAGTTTTATAGAAATATCCACTTGCAGATTCCAAAAAAAGAGTGTTTCACACGTGCTCTGTCAATAGAAAGGTTCAACACAGTTAGTTGTGTAGATCGAGCATAAACAAGTTTCTGAGATTGCTTCTATCTCGTTTTTATGGGAAGATATTTCCTTTTGTATAATAGGCCACAAAGCGATGCAAAAGTCCCCTTCCAGATGCTACAAAAAGAGTGTTTCAAACCTGCTCTATGACAGGGAATGTTCAACTCTGTGACTTGAATGCAAACGTCATAAAGAAGTTTCTGAGAATGCTGCTGTCCACTATTTTTATGTAATCCCCTTTCCATGGAAATCCTCAGAGCTATCCAAATATCCACTTGCAGATTCTACAAAAAGAGTGTTTCAAAACTGCTGTATCAAAAGAAAGGTTCAAGTCTCTTAGTTGAGGACACACATCGCAAATAAGTTTCTGAGAATGCTTCTATCTTGTTTTTATGGGAAGATATTTCCTTTTTAACCATAGGCCTGATACCGTTCCAAATGTCCACTTCCAGATACTACAAAAAGAGTGTTTCAAACCTGCCCTATGAAAGGGAATGTTCAACTCTGTGACTTGAATGCAAACATCACAAAGAAGTTTCTGAGAATGCTGCTGTCTACTATTTATCTGTAATCCCGCTTCCAATGAAATCCTCAGTTTTATAGAAATATCCACTTGCAGATTCCAAAAAAAGAGTGTTTCACACGTGCTCTGTCAATAGAAAGGTTCAACACTGTTAGTTGTGTAGATAGAGCATAAACAAGTTTCTGAGATTGCTTCTATCTCGTTTTTATGGGAAGATATTTCCTATTGTACCATAGGCCAAAAAGCGCTGCAAATGTCCACTTCCAGATGCTACAAAAAGAGTGTTTTAAACCTTCTCTATGACAGGGAATGTTCAACTCTGTGACTTGAATGCAAACGTCACAAAGAAGTTTCTGAGAATGCTGCTGTCCACTATTTTTATGTAATCCCTTTTCCAACGAACTCCTCAGAGCTATCCAAATATCCACTTGCAGATTCTACAAAAAGAGTGTTTCAAAACTGCTGTATCAAAAGAAAGGTTCAAGTCTCTTAGTTGAGGACACACAACAGTAATAAGTTTCTGAGAATGCTTCTGTCTTGTTTTTATGGGAAGATATTTCCTTTTTAACCATGTGCCTGATACCATTCCAAATGTCGACTTCCAGATACTACAAAAAGAGTGTTTCAAACCTGCTCTATGAAAGGGAATGTTCAACTCTGTGACTTGAATGCAAACATCACAAAGAAGTTTCTGAGAATGCTGCTGTCTACTATTTATCTGTAATCCCGCTTCCAACAAAATCCTCAGTTTTATAGAAATATCCACTTGCAGTTTCCAAAAAAAGAGTGTTTCACACGTGCTCTGTCAATAGAAAGGTTCAACACTGTTAGTTGTGAAGATAGAGCATAAACAAGTTTCTGAGATTGCTTCTATCTCGTTTTTATGGGAAGATATTTCCTTTTTTATCATAGGCAACAAAGCGCTGCAAATGTCCACTTCCAGATGCTACAAAAAGAGTGTTTCAAACCTGCTCTATGACAGGGAATGTTCAACTCTGTGACTTAAATGGAAACATCACAAAGAAGTTTCTGAGAATGGTGCTGTCTACTTTTTATATGTAATCCCGTTTCCAACGAAATCCGCAGAGCTATCCAAATATCCACTTGCAGATTCTACAAACAGAGTGTTTCAAAACTGCTGTATCAAAAGAAAGGTTCAAGTCTGTTAGTTGAGGACACACATCGCAAATAAGTCTCTCAGAATGCTTCTGTCTTGTTTTTATGGGAAGATATTTCCTTTTTAACCATAGGCCTGATACCGTTCCAAATGTCCACTTCCAGATACTACAAAAAGAGTGTTTCAAACCTGCTCTATGAAAGGGAATGTTCAACTCTGTGACTTGAATGCAAACATCACAAAGAAGTTTCTGAGAATGCTGCTGTCTACTATTTATCTGTAATCCCGCTTCCAACGAAAGCCTCAGTTTTATAGAAATATCCACTTGCAGTTTCCAAAAAAAGAGTGTTTCACATGTGCTCTGTCAATAGAAAGGTTCAACACTGTTAGTTGTGAAGATAGAGCATAAACAAGTTTCTGAGATTGCTTCTATCTCGTTATTATGGGAAGATACTAACTTTTTTACCATAGGCCACAAAGCGCTGCAAATGTCCACTTCCAGATACTACAAAAAGAGTGTTTGAAACCTGCTCTATGAAAGGGAATGTTCAACTCTGTGACTTGAATGCAAACATCACAAAGAAGTTTCTGAGAATGCTGCTGTCTACTATTTATCTGTAATCCCGCTTCCAACGAAATCCTCAGTTTTATAGAAATATCCACTTGCAGTTTCCAAAAAAAGAGTGTTTCACATGTGCTCTGTCAATAGAAAGGTTCAACACTGTTAGTTGTGAAGATAGAGCATAAACAAGTTTCTGAGATTGCTTCTATCTCGTTATTATGGGAAGATACTAACTTTTTTACCACAGGCCACAAAGCGCTGCAAATGTCCACTTCCAGATACTACAAAAAGAGTGTTTGAAACCTGCTCTATGAAAGGGAATGTTCAACTCTGTGACTTAAATGGAAACATCACAAAGAAGTTTCTGAGAATGCTGCTGTCTACTTTTTATATGTAATCCCGTTTCCAACAAAATCCTCAGAGCTATCCAAATATCCCCTTGCAGATTCTACAAAAAGAGTGTTTCAAAACTGCTGTATCAAAAGAAAGGTTCAAGTCTGTTAGTTGAGGACACACAACACAAATAAGTTTCTGAGAATGCTTCTGTCTTGTTTTTATTGGAAGATATTTCCTTTTTAACCATAGGCCTGATACCGTTACAAATGTCCACTTCCAGATACTACAAAAAGAGTGTTTCAAACCTGCTGTATGAAAGGGAATGTTCATCTCTGTGACTTGAATGCAAACATCACAAAGAAGTTTCTGAGAATGCTGCTGTCTACTATTTATCTGTAATCCCGCTTCCAACGAAATCCTCAGTTTTATAGAAATATCCACTTGCAGATTCCAAAAAAAGAGTGTTTCACACGTGCTCTGTCAATAGAAAAGTTCAACACTGTTAGTTGTGAAGATAGAGCATAAACAAGTTTCTGAGATTGCTTCTATCTCGTTTTTATGGGAAGATATTTCCTTTTTTACCATAGGCCACAAAGCGCTGCAAATGTCCACTTCCAGATACTACCAAAAGAGTGTTTGAAACCTGCTCTATGAAAGGGAATGTTCAACTCTGTGACTTAAATGGAAACATCACAAAGAAGTTTCTGAGAATGCTGCTGTCTACTTTTTATATGTAATCCCGTTTCCAACAAAATCCTCACAGCTATCCAAATATCCACTTGCAGATTCTACAAAAAGAGTGTTTCAAAACTGCTGTATCAAAAGAAAGGTTCAAGTCTGTTAGTTGAGGACACACAACACAAATAAGTTTCTGAGAATGCTTCTGTCTTGTTTTAATGGGAAGATATTTCCTTTTGAACCATAGGCCTGATACCGTTCCAAATGTCCACTTCCAGATACTACAAAAAGAGTGTTTCAAACCTGCTCTATGAAAGGGAATGTTCAACTCTGTGACTTGAATGCAAACATCGCAAAGAAGTTTCTGAGAATGCTGCTGTCTACTATTTATCTGTAATCCCGCTTCCAATGAAATCCTCAGTTTTATAGAAATATCCACTTGCAGATTCCAAAAAAAGAGTGTTTCACACGTGCCCTGTCAATAGAAAGGTTCAACACTGTTAGTTGTTAAGATAGAGCTTAAACAAGTTTCTGAGATTGCTTCTATCTCGTTTTTATGGGATGATATTTCCTTTTGTACCATAGGCCACAAAGCGCTGCAAATGTCCACTTCCAGATGCTACAAAAAGAGTGTTTCAAACCTGCTCTATGACAGGGAATGTTCAACTCTGTGACTTGAATGCAAACGTCACAAAGAAGTTTCTGAGAATGCTGCTGTCCACTATTTTTATGTAATCCCGTTTCCAACAAAATCCTCAGAGCTATCCAAATATCCACTTGCAGATTCTACAAAAAGAGTGTTTCAAAACTGCTGTATCAAAAGAAAGGTTGAAGTCTGTTAGTTGAGGACACACAACACTAATAAGTTTCTGAGAATGCTTCTGTCTTGTTTTTATGGGAAGATATTTCCTTTTTAATCATAGGCCTGATACGGTTCCAAATGTCCACTTCCAGATACTACAAAAAGAGTGTTTCAAACCTGCTCTATGAAAGGGAATGTTCAACTCTGTGACTTGAATGCAAACATCACAAAGAAGTTTCTGAGAATGCTGCTGTCTACTATTTATCTGTAATCCCGCTTCCAACAAAATCCTCAGTTTTATAGAAATATCCACTTGCAGTTTCCAAAAAAAGAGTGTTTCACACGTGCTCTGTCAATAGAAAGGTTCAACACTGTTAGTTGTGAAGATAGAGCATAAACAAGTTTCTGAGATTGCTTCTATCTCGTTTTTATGGGAAGATATTTCCTTTTTTATCATACGCAACAAAGCGCTGCAAATGTCCACTTCCAGATGCTACAAAAAGAGTGTTTCAAACCTGCTCTATGACAGGGAATGTTCAACTCTGTGACTTGAATGCAAACGTCACAAAGAAGTGTCTGAGAATGCTGCTGTCTACTTTTTATATGTAATCCCGTTTCCAACAAAATCGTCAGAGCTATCAAAATATCCACTTGCAGATTCTACAAAAAGAGTGTTTCAAAACTGCTGTATCAAAAGAAAGGTTCAAGTCTGTTAGTTGAGGACACACAACACAAATAAGTTTCTGAGAATGCTTCTGTCTTGTTTTTATGGGAAGATATTTCCTTTTTAACCATAGGCCTGATACCGTTACAAATGTCCACTTCCAGATACTACAAAAAGAGTGTTTCAAACCTGCTGTATGAAAGGGAATGTTCAACTCTGTGACTTGAATGCAAACATCACAAAGAAGTTTCTGAGAATGCTGCTGTCTACTATTTATCTGTAATCCCGCTTCCAACGAAATCCTCAGTTTTATAGAAATATCCACTTGCAGTTTCCAAAAAAAGAGTGTTTCACACGTGCTCTGTCAACAGAAAAGTTCAACACTGTTAGTTGTGAAGATAGAGCATAAACAAGTTTCTGAGATTGCTTCTATCTCGTTTTTATGGGAAGATATTTCCTTTTTTACCATAGGCCACGAAGCGCTGCAAATGTCCACTTCCAGATACTACCAAAAGAGTGTTTGAAACCTGCTCTATGAAAGGGAATGTTCAACTCTGTGACTTAAATGGAAACATCACAAAGAAGTTTCTGAGAATGCTGCTGTCTACTTTTTATATGTAATCCCGTTTCCAACAAAATCCTCAGAGCTATCCAAATATCCACTTGCAGATTCTACAAAAAGAGTGTTTCAAAACTGCTGTATCAAAAGAAAGGTTCAAGTCTGTTAGTTGAGGACACACAACACAAATAAGTTTCTGAGAATGCTTCTGTCTTGTTTTTATGGGAAGATATTTCCTTTTGAACCATAGGCCTGATACCGTTCCAAATGTCCACTTCCAGATACTACAAAAAGAGTGTTTCAAACCTGCTCTATGAAAGGGAATGTTCAACTCTGTGACTTGAATGCAAACATCACAAAGAAGTTTCTGAGAATGCTGCTGTCTACTATTTATCTGTAATCCCGCTTCCAACAAAATCCTCAGTTTTATAGAAATATCCACTTGCAGTTTCCAAAAAAAGAGTGTTTCACACGTGCTCTGTCAATAGAAAGGTTCAACACTGTTAGTTGTGAAGATAGAGCATAAACAAGTTTCTGAGATTGCTTCTATCTCGTTTTTATGGGAAGATATTTCCTTTTTTATCATAGGCAACAAATCGCTGCAAATGTCCACTTCCAGATGCTACAAAAAGAGTGTTTCAAACCTGCTCTATGACAGGGAATGTTCAACTCTGTGACTTAAATGGAAACATCACAAAGAAGTTTCTGAGAATGCTGCTGTCTACTTTTTATATGTAATCCCGTTTCCAGCGAAATCCGCAGAGCTATCCAAATATCCACTTGCAGATTCTACAAACAGAGTGTTTCAAAACTGCTCTATCAAAAGAAAGGTTCAAGTCTGTTAGTTGAGGACACACATCGCAAATAAGTCTCTCAGAATGCTTCTGTCTTGTTTTTATGGGAAGATATTTCCTTTTTAACCATAGGCCTGATACCGTTCCAAATGTCCACTTCCAGATACTACAAAAAGAGTGTTTCAAACCTGCTCTATGAAAGGGAATGTTCAACTCTGTGACTTGAATGCAAACATCACAAAGAAGTTTCTGAGAATGCTGCTGTCTACTATTTATCTGTAATCCCGCTTCCAACGAAAGCCTCAGTTTTATAGAAATATCCACTTGCAGTTTCCAAAAAAAGAGTGTTTCACATGTGCTCTGTCAATAGAAAGGTTCAACACTGTTAGTTGTGAAGATAGAGCATAAACAAGTTTCTGAGATTGCTTCTATCTCGTTATTATGGGAAGATACTAACTTTTTTACCATAGGCCACAAAGCGCTGCAAATGTCCACTTCCAGATACTACAAAAAGAGTGTTTGAAACCTGCTCTATGAAAGGGAATGTTCAACTCTGTGACTTGAATGCAAACATCACAAAGAAGTTTCTGAGAATGCTGCTGTCTACTATTTATCTGTAATCCCGCTTCCAACGAAATCCTCAATTTTATAGAAATATCCACTTGCAGATTCCAAAAAAAGAGTGTTTCACACGTGCTCTGTCAATAGAAAGGTTCAGCACTGTTAGTTGTGAAGATAGAGCATAAACAAGTTTCTGAGATTGCTTCTATCTCGTTTTTATGGGAAGATATTTCCTTTTTTACCTTAGGCCACAAAGCGCTGCAAATGTGCACTTCCAGATGCTACAAAAAGAGTGTTTCAAACCTGCTCTATGACAGGGAATGTTCAACTCTGTGACTTGAATGCAAACGTCACAAAGAAGTTTCTGAGAATGCTGCTGTCCACTATTTTTATGTAATCCCGTTTCCAACGAAATCCTCAGAGCTATCCAAATATCCACTTGCAGATTCTACAAAAAGAGTGTTTCAAAACTGCTGTATCAAAAGAAAGGTTCAAGTCTGTTAGTTGAGGACACACAACACTAATAAGTTTCTGAGAATGCTTCTGTCTTGTTTTTATGGGAAGATATTTCCTTTTTAACCATAGGCCTGATACCGTTCCAAATATCCACTTCCAGATACTACAAAAAGAGTGTTTCAAACCTGCTGTATGAAAGGGAATGTTCATCTCTGTGACTTGAATGCAAACATCACAAAGAAGTTTCTGAGAATGCTGCTGTCTACTATTTATCTGTAATCCCGCTTCCAACGAAATCCTCAGTTTTATAGAAATATCCACTTGCAGTTTCCAAAAAAAGAGTGTTTCACACGTGCTCTGTCAATAGAAAAGTTCAACACTGTTAGTTGTGAAGATAGAGCATAAACAAGTTTCTGAGATTGCTTCTATCTCGTTTTTATGGGAAGATATTTCCTTTTTTACCATAGGCCACAAAGCGCTGCAAATGTCCACTTCCAGATACTACCAAAAGAGTGTTTGAAACCTGCTCTATGAAAGGGAATGTTCAACTCTGTGACTTAAATGGAAACATCACAAAGAAGTTTCTGAGAATGCTGCTGTCTACTTTTTATATGTAATCCCGTTTCCAACAAAATCCTCACAGCTATCCAAATATCCACTTGCAGATTCTACAAAAAGAGTGTTTCAAAACTGCTGTATCAAAAGAAAGGTTCAAGTCTGTTAGTTGAGGACACACAACACAAATAATTTTCTGAGAATGCTTCTGTCTTGTTTTAATGGGAAGATATTTCCTTTTGAACCATAGGCCTGATACCGTTCCAAATGTCCACTTCCAGATACTACAAAAAGAGTGTTTCAAACCTGCTCTATGAAAGGGAATGTTCAACTCTGTGACTTGAATGCAAACATCGCAAAGAAGTTTCTGAGAATGCTGCTGTCTACTATTTATCTGTAATCCCGCTTCCAATGAAATCCTCAGTTTTATAGAAATATCCACTTGCAGATTCCAAAAAAAGAGTGTTTCACACGTGCCCTGTCAATAGAAAGGTTCAACACTGTTAGTTGTGAAGATAGAGCTTAAACAAGTTTCTGAGATTGCTTCTATGTCGTTTTTATGGGATGATATTTCCTTTTGTACCATAGGCCACAAAGCGCTGCAAATGTCCACTTCCAGATGCTACAAAAAGAGTGTTTCAAACCTGTTCTATGACAGGGAATGTTCAACTCTGTGACTTGAATGCAAACGTCACAAAGAAGTTTCTGAGAATGCTGCTGTCCACTATTTCTATGTAATCCCGTTTCCAACAAAATCCTCAGAGCTATCCAAATATCCACTTGCAGATTCTACAAAAAGAGTGTTTCAAAACTGCTGTATCAAAAGAAAGGTTGAAGTCTGTTAGTTGAGGACACACAACACTAATAAGTTTCTGAGAATGCTTCTGTCTTGTTTTTATGGGAAGATATTTCCTTTTTAATCATAGGCTTGATACCGTTCCAAATGTCCACTTCCAGATACTACAAAAAGAGTGTTTCAAACCTGCTCTATGAAAGGGAATGTTCAACTCTGTGACTTGAATGCAAACATCACAAAGAAGTTTCTGAGAATGCTGCTGTCTACTATTTATCTGTAATCCCGCTTCCAACGAAATCCTCAATTTTATAGAAATATCCACTTGCAGATTCCAAAAAAAGAGTGTTTCACACGTGCTCTGTCAATAGAAAGGTTCAACACTGTTAGTTGTGAAGATAGAGCATAAACAAGTTTCTGAGATTGCTTCTATCTCGTTTTTATGGGAAGATATTTCCTTTTGTATCATAGGCCACAAAGCGCTGCAAATGTGCACTTCCAGATGCTACAAAAAGAGTGTTTCAAACCTGCTCTATGACAGGGAATGTTCAACTCTGTGACTTGAATGCAAACGTCACAAAGAAGTTTCTGAGAATGCTGCTGTCCACTATTTTTATGTAATCCCGTTTCCAACGAAATCCTCAGAGCTATCCAAATATCCACTTGCAGATTCTACAAAAAGAGTGTTTCAAAACTGCTGTATCAAAAGAAAGGTTCAAGTCTGTTAGTTGAGGACACACAACACTAATAAGTTTCTGAGAATGCTTCTGTCTTGTTTTTATGGGAAGATATTTCCTTTTTAACCATAGGCCTGATACGGTTCCAAATGTCCACTTCCAGATACTACAAAAAGAGTGTTTCAAACCTGCTCTATGAAAGGGAATGTTCAACTCTGTGACTTGAATGCAAACATCACAAAGAAGTTTCTGTGAATGCTGCTGTCTACTATTTATCTGTAATCCCGCTTCCAACAAAATCCTCAGTTTTATAGAAATATCCACTTGCAGTTTCCAAAAAAAGAGTGTTTCACACGTGCTCTGTCAATAGAAAGGTTCAACACTGTTAGTTGTGAAGATAGAGCATAAACAAGTTTCTGAGATTGCTTCTATCTCGTTTTTATGGGAAGATATTTCCTTTTTTATCATACGCAACAAAGCGCTGCAAATGTCCACTTCCAGATGCTACAAAAAGAGTGTTTCAAACCTGCTCTATGACAGGGAATGTTCAACTCTGTGACTTGAATGCAAACGTCACAAAGAAGTGTCTGAGAATGCTGCTGTCTACTTTTTATATGTAATCCCGTTTCCAACAAAATCGTCAGAGCTATCAAAATATCCACTTGCAGATTCTACAAAAAGAGTGTTTCAAAACTGCTGTATCAAAAGAAAGGTTAAAGTCTGTTAGTTGAGGACACACAACACAAATAAGTTTCTGAGAATGCTTCTGTCTTGTTTTTATGGGAAGATATTTCCTTTTTAACCATAGGCCTGATACCGTTACAAATGTCCACTTCCAGATACTACAAAAAGAGTGTTTCAAACCTGCTGTATGAAAGGGAATGTTCAACTCTGTGACTTGAATGCAAACATCACAAAGAAGTTTCTGAGAATGCTGCTGTCTACTTTTTATATGTAATCCCGTTTCCAACGAAATCCGCAGAGCTATCCAAATATCCACTTGCAGATTCTACAAACAGAGTGTTTCAAAACTGCTGTATCAAAAGAAAGGTTCAAGTCTGTTAGTTGAGGACACACATCGCAAATAAGTCTCTCAGAATGCTTCTGTCTTGTTTTTATGGGAAGATATTTCCTTTTTAACCATAGGCCTGAAACCGTTCCAAATGTCCACTTCCAGATACTACAAAAAGAGTGTTTCAAACCTGCTCTATGAAAGGGAATGTTCAACTCTGTGACTTGAATGCAAACATCACAAAGAAGTTTCTGAGAATGCTGCTGTCTACTATTTATCTGTAATCCTGCTTCCAACGAAAGCCTCAGTTTTATAGAAATATCCACTTGCAGTTTCCAAAAAAAGAGTGTTTCACATGTGCTCTGTCAATAGAAAGGTTCAACACTGTTAGTTGGGAAGATAGAGCATAAACAAGTTTCTGAGATTGCTTCTATCTCGTTATTATGGGAAGATACTAACTTTTTTACCATAGGCCACAAAGCGCTGCAAATGTCCACTTCCAGATACTACAAAAAGAGTGTTTGAAACCTGCTCTATGAAAGGGAATGTTCAACTCTGTGACTTGAATGCAAACATCACAAAGAAGTTTCTGAGAATGCTGCTGTCTGCTATTTATCTGTAATCCCGCTTCCAACAAAATCCACAGTTTTATAGAAATATCCACATGCAGTTTCCAAAAAAAGAGTGTTTCACACGTGCTCTGTCAATAGAAAGCTTCAGCACTGTTAGTTGTGAAGATAGAGCATAAACAAGTTTCTGAGATTGCTTCTATCTCGTTTTTATGGGAAGATATTTCCTTTCTTACCTTAGGCCACAAAGCGCTGCAAATGTGCACTTCCAGATGCTACAAAAAGAGTGTTTCAAACCTGCTCTATGACAGGGAATGTTCAACTCTGTGACTTGAATGCAAACGTCACAAAGAAGTTTCTGAGAATGCTGCTGTCCAATATTTTTATGTAATCCCGTTTCCAACGAAATCCTCAGAGCTATCCAAATATCCACTTGCAGATTCTACAAAAAGAGTGTTTCAAAACTGCTGTATCAAAAGAAAGGTTCAAGTCTGTTAGTTGAGGACACACAACACTAATAAGTTTCTGAGAATGCTTCTGTCTTGTTTTTATGGGAAGATATTTCCTTTTGAACCATAGGCCTGATACCGTTCCAAATGTCCACTTCCAGATACTACAAAAAGAGTGTTTCAAACCTGCTCTATGAAAGGGAATGTTCAACTCTGTGACTTGAATGCAAACATCACAAAGAAGTTTCTGAGAATGCTGCTGTCTACTATTTATCTGTAATACCGCTTCCAACAAAATCCTCAGTTTTATAGAAATATCCACTTGCAGTTTCCAAAAAAAGAGTGTTTCACACGTGCTCTGTCAATAGAAAGGTTCAAAACTGTTAGTTGTGAAGATAGAGCATAAACAAGTTTCTGAGATTGCTTCTATCTCGTTTTTATGGGAAGATATTTCCTTTTTTATCATAGGCAAAAAAGCGCTGCAAATGTCCACTTCCAGATGCTACAAAAAGAGTGTTTCAAAGCTGCTCTATGAAAGGGAATGTTCAACTCTGTGACTTGAATGCAAACATCACAAAGAAGTTTCTGAGAATGCTGCTGTCTACTATTTATCTGTAATCCCGCTTCCAACGAAATCCTCAGTTTTATAGAAATATCCACTTGCAGTTTCCAAAAAAAGAGTGTTTCACATGTGCTCTGTCAATAGAAAGGTTCAACACTGTTAGTTGTGAAGATAGAGCATAAACAAGTTTCTGAGATTGCTTCTATCTCGTTATTATGGGAAGATACTAACTTTTTTACCATAGGACACAAAGCGCTGCAAATGTCCACTTCCAGATACTACAAAAAGAGTGTTTGAAACCTGCTCTATGAAAGGGAATGTTCAACTCTGTGACTTAAATGGAAACATCACAAAGAAGTTTCTGAGAATGCTGCTGTCTACTTTTTATATGTAATCCCGTTTCCAACAAAATCCTCACAGCTATCCAAATATCCACTTGCAGATTCTACAAAAAGAGTGTTTCAAAACTGCTGTATCAAAAGAAAGGTTCAAGTCTGTTAGTTGAGGACACACAACACAAATAAGTTTCTGAGAATGCTTCTGTCTTGTTTTTATGGGAAGATATTTCCTTTTTAACCATAGGCCTGATACCGTTACAAATGTCCACTTCCAGATACTACAAAAAGAGTGTTTCAAACCTGCTGTATGAAAGGGAATGTTCAACTCTGTGACTTGAATGCAAACATCACAAAGAAGTTTCTGAGAATGCTGCTGTCTACTATTTATCTGTAATCCCGCTTCCAACGAAATCCTCAGTTTTATAGAAATATCCACTTGCAGATTCCAAAAAAAGAGTGTTTCACACGTGCTCTGTCAATAGAAAGGTTCAGCACTGTTAGTTGTGAAGATAGAGCATAAACAATTTTCTGAGATTGCTTCTATCTCGTTTTTATGGGAAGATATTTCCTTTTGTATCATAGGCCACAAAGCGCTGCAAATGTGCACTTCCAGATGCTACAAAAAGAGTGTTTCAAACCTGCTCTATGACAGGGAATGTTCAACTCTGTGACTTGAATGCAAACGTCACAAAGAAGTTTCTGAGAATGCTGCTGTCCACTATTTTTATGTAATCCCGTTTCCAACGAAATCCTCAGAGCTATCCAAATATCCACTTGCAGATTCTACAAAAAGAGTGTTTCAAAACTGCTGTATCAAAAGAAAGGTTCAAGTCTGTTAGTTGAGGACACACAACACAAATAAGTTTCTGAGAATGCTTCTGTCTTGTTTTTATGGGAAGATATTTCCTTTTTAACCATAGGCCTGATACCGTTACAAATGTCCACTTCCAGATACTACAAAAAGAGTGTTTCAAACCTGCTGTATGAAAGAGAATGTTCAACTCTGTGACTTGAATGCAAACATCACAAAGAAGTTTCTGAGAATGCTGCTGTCTACTATTTATCTGTAATCCCGCTTCCAACGAAATCCTCAGTTTTATAGAAATATCCACTTGCAGTTTCCAAAAAAAGAGTGTTTCACACGTGCTCTGTCAATAGAAACGTTCAACACTGTTAGTTGTGAAGATAGAGCATAAACAAGTTTCTGAGATTGCTTCTATCTCGTTTTTATGGGAAGATATTTCCTTTTTTACCATAGGCCACAAAGCGCTGCAAATGTCCACTTCCAGATACTAAAAAAAGAGTGTTTGAAACCTGCTCTATGAAAGGGAATGTTCAACTCTGTGACTTAAATGGAAACATCACAAAGAAGTGTCTGAGAATGCTGCTGTCTACTTTTTATATGTAATCCCGTTTCCAACAAAATCGTCAGAGCTATCAAAATATCCACTTGCAGATTCTACAAAAAGAGTGTTTCAAAACTGCTGTATCAAAAGAAAGGTTAAAGTCTGTTAGTTGAGGACACACAACACAAATAAGTTTCTGAGAATGCTTCTGTCTTGTTTTTATGGGAAGATATTTCCTTTTTAACCATAGGCCTGATACCGTTACAAATGTCCACTTCCAGATACTACAAAAAGAGTGTTTCAAACCTGCTGTATGAAAGGGAATGTTCAACTCTGTGACTTGAATGCAAACATCACAAAGAAGTTTCTGAGAATGCTGCTGTCTACTTTTTATATGTAATCCCGTTTCCAACGAAATCCGCAGAGCTATCCAAATATCCACTTGCAGATTCTACAAACAGAGTGTTTCAAAACTGCTGTATCAAAAGAAAGGTTCAAGTCTGTTAGTTGAGGACACACATCGCAAATAAGTCTCTCAGAATGCTTCTGTCTTGTTTTTATGGGAAGATATTTCCTTTTTAACCATAGGCCTGAAACCGTTCCAAATGTCCACTTCCAGATACTACAAAAAGAGTGTTTCAAACCTGCTCTATGAAAGGGAATGTTCAACTCTGTGACTTGAATGCAAACATCACAAAGAAGTTTCTGAGAATGCTGCTGTCTACTATTTATCTGTAATCCTGCTTCCAACGAAAGCCTCAGTTTTATAGAAATATCCACTTGCAGTTTCCAAAAAAAGAGTGTTTCACATGTGCTCTGTCAATAGAAAGGTTCAACACTGTTAGTTGGGAAGATAGAGCATAAACAAGTTTCTGAGATTGCTTCTATCTCGTTATTATGGGAAGATACTAACTTTTTTACCATAGGCCACAAAGCGCTGCAAATGTCCACTTCCAGATACTACAAAAAGAGTGTTTGAAACCTGCTCTATGAAAGGGAATGTTCAACTCTGTGACTTGAATGCAAACATCACAAAGAAGTTTCTGAGAATGCTGCTGTCTGCTATTTATCTGTAATCCCGCTTCCAACAAAATCCACAGTTTTATAGAAATATCCACATGCAGTTTCCAAAAAAAGAGTGTTTCACACGTGCTCTGTCAATAGAAAGCTTCAGCACTGTTAGTTGTGAAGATAGAGCATAAACAAGTTTCTGAGATTGCTTCTATCTCGTTTTTATGGGAAGATATTTCCTTTCTTACCTTAGGCCACAAAGCGCTGCAAATGTGCACTTCCAGATGCTACAAAAAGAGTGTTTCAAACCTGCTCTATGACAGGGAATGTTCAACTCTGTGACTTGAATGCAAACGTCACAAAGAAGTTTCTGAGAATGCTGCTGTCCAATATTTTTATGTAATCCCGTTTCCAACGAAATCCTCAGAGCTATCCAAATATCCACTTGCAGATTCTACAAAAAGAGTGTTTCAAAACTGCTGTATCAAAAGAAAGGTTCAAGTCTGTTAGTTGAGGACACACAACACTAATAAGTTTCTGAGAATGCTTCTGTCTTGTTTTTATGGGAAGATATTTCCTTTTGAACCATAGGCCTGATACCGTTCCAAATGTCCACTTCCAGATACTACAAAAAGAGTGTTTCAAACCTGCTCTATGAAAGGGAATGTTCAACTCTGTGACTTGAATGCAAACATCACAAAGAAGTTTCTGAGAATGCTGCTGTCTACTATTTATCTGTAATACCGCTTCCAACAAAATCCTCAGTTTTATAGAAATATCCACTTGCAGTTTCCAAAAAAAGAGTGTTTCACACGTGCTCTGTCAATAGAAAGGTTCAACACTGTTAGTTGTGAAGATAGAGCATAAACAAGTTTCTGAGATTGCTTCTATCTCGTTTTTATGGGAAGATATTTCCTTTTTTATCATAGGCAAAAAAGCGCTGCAAATGTCCACTTCCAGATGCTACAAAAAGAGTGTTTCAAAGCTGCTCTATGAAAGGGAATGTTCAACTCTGTGACTTGAATGCAAACATCACAAAGAAGTTTCTGAGAATGCTGCTGTCTACTATTTATCTGTAATCCCGCTTCCAACGAAATCCTCAGTTTTATAGAAATATCCACTTGCAGTTTCCAAAAAAAGAGTGTTTCACATGTGCTCTGTCAATAGAAAGGTTCAACACTGTTAGTTGTGAAGATAGAGCATAAACAAGTTTCTGAGATTGCTTCTATCTCGTTATTATGGGAAGATACTAACTTTTTTACCATAGGACACAAAGCGCTGCAAATGTCCACTTCCAGATACTACAAAAAGAGTGTTTGAAACCTGCTCTATGAAAGGGAATGTTCAACTCTGTGACTTAAATGGAAACATCACAAAGAAGTTTCTGAGAATGCTGCTGTCTACTTTTTATATGTAATCCCGTTTCCAACAAAATCCTCACAGCTATCCAAATATCCACTTGCAGATTCTACAAAAAGAGTGTTTCAAAACTGCTGTATCAAAAGAAAGGTTCAAGTCTGTTAGTTGAGGACACACAACACAAATAAGTTTCTGAGAATGCTTCTGTCTTGTTTTTATGGGAAGATATTTCCTTTTGAACCATAGGCCTGATACCGTTACAAATGTCCACTTCCAGATACTACAAAAAGAGTGTTTCAAACCTGCTGTATGAAAGGGAATGTTCAACTCTGTGACTTGAATGCAAACATCACAAAGAAGTTTCTGAGAATGCTGCTGTCTACTATTTATCTGTAATCCCGCTTCCAACGAAATCCTCAGTTTTATAGAAATATCCACTTGCAGATTCCAAAAAAAGAGTGTTTCACACGTGCTCTGTCAATAGAAAGGTTCAGCACTGTTAGTTGTGAAGATAGAGCATAAACAATTTTCTGAGATTGCTTCTATCTCGTTTTTATGGGAAGATATTTCCTTTTGTATCATAGGCCACAAAGCGCTGCAAATGTGCACTTCCAGATGCTACAAAAAGAGTGTTTCAAACCTGCTCTATGACAGGGAATGTTCAACTCTGTGACTTGAATGCAAACGTCACAAAGAAGTTTCTGAGAATGCTGCTGTCCACTATTTTTATGTAATCCCGTTTCCAACGAAATCCTCAGAGCTATCCAAATATCCACTTGCAGATTCTACAAAAAGAGTGTTTCAAAACTGCTGTATCAAAAGAAAGGTTCAAGTCTGTTAGTTGAGGACACACAACACAAATAAGTTTCTGAGAATGCTTCTGTCTTGTTTTTATGGGAAGATATTTCCTTTTTAACCATAGGCCTGATACCGTTACAAATGTCCACTTCCAGATACTACAAAAAGAGTGTTTCAAACCTGCTGTATGAAAGGGAATGTTCAACTCTGTGACTTGAATGCAAACATCACAAAGAAGTTTCTGAGAATGCTGCTGTCTACTATTTATCTGTAATCCCGCTTCCAACGAAATCCTCAGTTTTATAGAAATATCCACTTGCAGTTTCCAAAAAAAGAGTGTTTCACACGTGCTCTGTCAATAGAAACGTTCAACACTGTTAGTTGTGAAGATAGAGCATAAACAAGTTTCTGAGATTGCTTCTATCTCGTTTTTATGGGAAGATATTTCCTTTTTTACCATAGGCCACAAAGCGCTGCAAATGTCCACTTCCAGATACTAAAAAAAGAGTGTTTGAAACCTGCTCTATGAAAGGGAATGTTCAACTCTGTGACTTAAATGGAAACATCACAAAGAAGTTTCTGAGAATGCTGCTGTCTACTTTTTATATGTAATCCCGTTTCCAACAAAATCCTCACAGCTATCCAAATATCCACTTGCAGATTCTACAAAAAGAGTGTTTCAAAACTGCTGTATCAAAAGAAAGGTTCAAGTCTGTTAGTTGAGGACACACAACACAAATAAGTTTCTGAGAATGCTTCTGTCTTGTTTTTATGGGAAGATATTTCCTTTTTAACCATAGGCCTGATACCGTTACAAATGTCCACTTCCAGATACTACAAAAAGAGTGTTTCAAACCTGCTCTATGAAAGGGAATGTTCAACTCTGTGACTTGAATGCAAACATCACAAAGAAGTTTCTGAGAATGCTGCTGTCTACTATTTATCTGTAATCCCGCTTCCAACGAAATCCTCAGTTTTATAGAAATATCCACTTGCAGTTTCCAAAAAAAGAGTGTTTCACACGTGCTCTGTCAATAGAAAGGTTCAACACTGTTAGTTGTGAAGATAGAGCATAAACAAGTTTCTGAGATTGCTTCTATCTCGTTTTTATGGGAAGATATTTCCTTTTTTACCATAGGCCACAAAGCGCTGCAAATGTCCACTTCCAGATACTACAAAAAGAGTGTTGGAAACCTGCTCTATGAAAGGGAATGTTCAACTCTGCGACTTAAATGGAAACATCTCAAAGAAGTTTCTGAGAATGCTGCTGTCTACTTTCTATGTGTAATCCCGTTTCCCACGAAATCCTCAGAGCTATCCAAATATCCAGTTGCAGATTCTACAAAAAGAGTGTTTCAAAACTGCTGTATCAAAAGAAAGGTTCAAGTCTGTTAGTTGAGGACACACAACACTAATAAGTTTCTGAGAATGCTTCTGTCTTGTTTTTATTGGAAGATATTTCCTTTTTAACCATAGGCCTGATACCGTTCCAAATGTCCACTTCCAGATACTACAAAAAGAGTGTTTCAAACCTGCTCTATGAAAGGGAATGTTCAACTCTGTGACTTGAATGCAAACATCACAAAGAAGTTTCTGAGAATGCTGCTGTCTACTATTTATCTGTAATCCCGCTTCCAACGAAATCCTCAATTTTATAGAAATATCCACTTGCAGATTCCAAAAAAAGAGTGTTTCACACGTGCTCTGTCAATAGAAAGGTTCAGCACTGTTAGTTGTGAAGATAGAGCATAAACAAGTTTCTGAGATTGCTTCTATCTCGTTTTTATGGGAAGATATTTCCTTTTTTACCATAGGCCACAAAGCGCTGCAAATGTGCACTTCCAGATGCTACAAAAAGAGTGTTTCAAACCTGCTCTATGACAGGGTATGTTCAACTCTGTGACTTGAATGCAAACGTCACAAAGAAGTTTCTGAGAATGCTGCTGTCCACTATTTTTATGTAATCCCGTTTCCAACGAAATCCTCAGAGCTATCCAAATATCCACTTGCAGATTCTACAAAAAGAGTGTTTCAAAACTGCTGTATCAAAAGAAAGGTTCAAATCTGTTAGTTGAGGACACACAACACAAATAAGTTTCTGAGAATGCTTCTGTCTTGTTTTTATAGGAAGATATTTCCTTTTTAACCATAGGCCTGATACCGTTACAAATGTCCACTTCCAGATACTACAAAAAGAGTGTTTCAAACCTGCTGTATGAAAGGGAATGTTCAACTCTGTGACTTGAATGCAAACATCACAAAGAAGTTTCTGAGAATGCTGCTGTCTACTATTTATCTGTATTCCCGCTTCCAACGAAATCCTCAGTTTTATAGAAATATCCACTTGCAGTTTCCAAAAAAAGAGTGTTTCACACGTGCTCTGTCAATAGAAAGGTTCAACACTGTTAGTTGTGAAGGTAGAGTGTAAACAAGTTTCTGAGATTGCTTCTATCTCGTTTTTATGGGAAGATATTTCCTTTTTTACCATAGGCCACAAAGCGCTGCAAATGTCCACTTCCAGATACTAAAAAAAGAGTGTTTGAAACCTTCTCTATGAAAGGGAATGTTCAACTCTGTGACTTAAATGGAAACATCACAAAGAAGTTTCTGAGAATGCTGCTGTCTACTTTTTATATGTAATCCCGTTTCCAACAAAATCCTCACAGCTATCCAAATATCCACTTGCAGATTCTACAAAAAGAGTGTTTCAAAACTGCTGTATCAAAAGAAAGGTTCAAGTCTGTTAGTTGAGGACACACAACACAAATAAGTTTCTGAGAATGCTTCTGTCTTGTTTTTATGGGAAGATATTTCCTTTTTAACCATAGGCCTGATACCTTTCCAAATGTCCACTTCCAGATACTACAAAAAGAGTGTTTCAAACCTGCTCTATGAAAGGGAATGTTCAACTCTGTGACTTGAATGCAAACATCACAAAGAAGTTTCTGAGAATGCTGCTGTCTACTATTTATCTGTAATCCCGCTTCCAACGAAATCCTCAATTTTATAGAAATATCCACTTGCAGATTCCAAAAAAAGAGAGTTTCACACGTGCTCTGTCAATAGAAAGGTTCAGCACTGTTAGTTGTGAAGATAGAGCATAAACAAGTTTCTGAGATTGCTTCTATCTCGTTTTTATGGGAAGATATTTCCTTTTTTACCATAGGCCACAAAGCGCTGCAAATGTGCACTTCCAGATGCTACAAAAAGAGTGTTTCAAACCTGCTCTATGACAGGGTATGTTCAACTCTGTGACTTGAATGCAAACGTCACAAAGAAGTTTCTGAGAATGCTGCTGTCCACTATTTTTATGTAATCCCGTTTCCAACGAAATCCTCAGAGCTATCCAAATATCCACTTGCAGATTCTACAAAAAGAGTGTTTCAAAACTGCTGTATCAAAAGAAAGGTTCAAGTCTGTTAGTTGAGGACACACAACACAAATAAGTTTCTGAGAATGCTTCTGTCTTGTTTTTATGGGAAGATATTTCCTTTTTAACCATAGGCCTGATACCGTTACAAATGTCCACTTCCAGATACTACAAAAAGAGTGTTTCAAACCTGCTGTATGAAAGGGAATGTTCAACTCTGTGACTTGAATGCAAACATCACAAAGAAGTTTCTGAGAATGCTGCTGTCTACTATTTATCCGTATTCCCGCTTCCAACGAAATCCTCAGTTTTATAGAAATATCCACTTGCAGTTTCCAAAAAAAGAGTGTTTCACACGTGCTCTGTCAATAGAAAGGTTCAACACTGTTAGTTGTGAAGATAGAGCATAAACAAGTTTCTGAGATTGCTTCTATCTCGTTTTTATGGGAACATATTTCCTTTTTTACCATAGGCCACAAAGCGCTGCAAATGTGCACTTCCAGATGCTACAAAAAGAGTGTTTCAAACCTGCTCTATGACAGGGAATGTTCAACTCTGTGACTTGAATGCAAACGTCACAAAGAAGTTTCTGAGAATGCTGCTGTCCACTATTTTTATGTAATCCCGTTTCCAACGAAATCCTCAGAGCTATCCAAATATCCACTTGCAGATTCTACAAAAAGAGTGTTTCAAAACTGCTGTATCAAAAGAAAGGTTCAAGTCTGTTAGTTGAGGACACACAACACTAATAAGTTTCTGAGAATGCTTCTGTCTTGTTTTTATGGGAAGATATTTCCTTTTTAACCATAGGCCTGATACCGTTCCAAATGTCCACTTCCAGATACTACAAAAAGAGTGTTTCAAACCTGCTCTATGAAAGGGAATGTTCAACTCTGTGACTTGAATGCAAACATCACAAAGAAGTTTCTGAGAATGCTGCTGTCTACTATTTATCTGTAATCCCGCTTCCAACAAAATCCTCAGTTTTATAGAAATATCCACTTGCAGTTTCCAAAAAAAGAGTTTCACATGTGCTCTGTCAATAGAAAGGTTCAATACTGTTAGTTGTGAAGATAGAGCATAAACAAGTTTCTGAGATTGCTTCTATCTCGTTTTTATGGGAAGATATTTCCTTTTTTATCATAGGCAACAAAGCGCTGCAAATGTCCACTTCCAGATGCTACAAAAAGAGTGTTTCAAACCTGCTCTATGACAGGGAATGTTCAACTCTGTGACTTGAATGCAAACGTCACAAAGTAGTGTCTGAGAATGCTGCTGTCTACTTTTTATATGTAATCCCGTTTCCAACAAAATCCTCAGAGCTATCCAAATATCCACTTGCAGATTCTACAAAAAGAGTGTTTCAAAACTGCTGTATCAAAAGAAAGGTTCAAGTCTGTTAGTTGAGGACACACAACAGAAATAAGTTTCTGAGAATGCTTCTGTCTTGTTTTTATGGGAAGATATTTCCTTTTTAACCATAGGCCTGATACCGTTACAAATGTCCACTTCCAGATACTACAAAAAGAGTGTTTCAAACCTGCTGTATGAAAGGGAATGTTCAACTCTGTGACTTGAATGCAAACATCACAAAGAAGTTTCTGAGAATGCTGCTGTCTACTATTTATCTGTATTCCCGCTTCCAACGAAATCCTCAGTTTTATAGAAATATCCACTTGCAGTTTCCAAAAAAAGAGTGTTTCACACGTGCTCTGTCAATAGAAAGGTTCAACACTGTTAGTTGTGATGATAGAGCATAAACAAGTTTCTGAGATTGCTTCTATCTCGTTTTTATGGGAAGATATTTCCTTTCTTACCATAGGCCACAAAGCGCTGCAAATGTCCACTTCCAGATACTAAAAAAAGAGTGTTTGAAACCTGCTCTATGAAAGGGAATGTTCAACTCTGTGACTTAAATGGAAACATCACAAAGAAGTTCCTGAGAATGCTGCTGTCTACTTTTTATATGTAATCCCGTTTCCAACAAAATCCTCACAGCTATCCAAATATCCACTTGCAGATTCTACAAAAAGAGTGTTTCAAAACTGCTGTATCAAAAGAAAGGTTCAAGTCTGTTAGTTGAGGACACACAACACAAATAAGTTTCTGAGAATGCTTCTGTCTTGTTTTTATGGGAAGATATTTCCTTTTTAACCATAGGCCTGATACCGTTCCAAATGTCCACTTCCAGATACTACAAAAAGAGTGTTACAAACCTGCTCTATGAAAGGGAATGTTCAACTCTGTGACTTGAATGCAAACATCACAAAGAAGTTTCTGAGAATGCTGCTGTCTACTATTTATCTGTAATCCCGCTTCCAACGAAATCCTCAGTTTTATAGAAATATCCACTTGCAGTTTCCAAAAAAAGAGTGTTTCACCCGTGCTCTGTCAATAGAAAGGTTCAACACTGTTAGTTGTGAAGATAGAGCATAAACAAGTTTCTGAGATTCCTTCTATCTCGTTTTCATGGGAAGATATTTCCTTTTTTTACCATAGGCCACAAAGCGCTGCAAATGTCCACTTCCAGATACTACCAAAAGAGTGTTTGAAACCTGCTCTATGAAAGGGAATGTTCAACTCTGTGACTTAAATGGAAACATCACAAAGAAGTTTCTGAGAATGCTGCTGTCTACTTTTTATATGTAATCCCGTTTCCAACAAAATCCTCAGAGCTATCCAAATATCCACTTGCAGATTCTACAAAAAGAGTGTTTCAAAACTGCTGTATCAAAAGAAAGGTTCAAGTCTGTTAGTTGAGGACACACAACACTAATAAGTTTCTGAGAATGCTTCTGTCTTGTTTTTATGGGAAGATATTTCCTTTTTAACCATAGGCCTGATACCGTTCCAAATGTCCACTTCCAGATACTACAAAAAGAGTGTTTCAAACCTGCTCTATGAAAGGGAATGTTCAACTCTGTGACTTGAATGCAAACATCACAAAGAAGTTTCTGAGAATGCTGCTGTCTACTATTTATCTGTAATCCCGCTTCCAACAAAATCCTCAGTTTTATAGAAATATCCACTTGCAGTTTCCAAAAAAAGAGTGTTTCACACGTGCTCTGTCAATAGAAAGGTTCAACACTGTTAGTTGTGAAGATAGAGCATAAACAAGTTTCTGAGATTGCTTCTATCTCGTTTTTATGGGAAGATATTTCCTTTTTTATCATACGCAACAAAGCGCTGCAAATGTCCACTTCCAGATGCTACAAAAAGAGTGTTTCAAACCTGCTCTATGACAGGGAATGTTCAACTCTGTGACTTGAATGCAAACGTCACAAAGAAGTGTCTGAGAATGCTGCTGTCTACTTTTTATATGTAATCCCGTTTCCAACAAAATCGTCAGAGCTATCAAAATATCCACTTGCAGATTCTACAAAAAGAGTGTTTCAAAACTGCTGTATCAAAAGAAAGGTTAAAGTCTGTTAGTTGAGGACACACAACACAAATAAGTTTCTGAGAATGCTTCTGTCTTGTTTTTCTGGGAAGATATTTCCTTTTTAACCATAGGCCTGATACCGTTACAAATGTCCACTTCCAGATACTACAAAAAGAGTGTTTCAAACCTGCTGTATGAAAGGGAATGTTCAACTCTGTGACTTGAATGCAAACATCACAAAGAAGTTTCTGAGAATGCTGCTGTCTACTTTTTATATGTAATCCCGTTTCCAACGAAATCCGCAGAGCTATCCAAATATCCACTTGCAGATTCTACAAACAGAGTGTTTCAAAACTGCTGTATCAAAAGAAAGGTTCAAGTCTGTTAGTTGAGGACACACATCGCAAATAAGTCTCTCAGAATGCTTCTGTCTTGTTTTTATGGGAAGATATTTCCTTTTTAACCATAGGCCTGAAACCGTTCCAAATGTCCACTTCCAGATACTACAAAAAGAGTGTTTCAAACCTGCTCTATGAAAGGGAATGTTCAACTCTGTGACTTGAATGCAAACATCACAAAGAAGTTTCTGAGAATGCTGCTGTCTACTATTTATCTGTAATCCTGCTTCCAACGAAAGCCTCAGTTTTATAGAAATATCCACTTGCAGTTTCCAAAAAAAGAGTGTTTCACATGTGCTCTGTCAATAGAAAGGTTCAACACTGTTAGTTGGGAAGATAGAGCATAAACAAGTTTCTGAGATTGCTTCTATCTCGTTATTATGGGAAGATACTAACTTTTTTACCATAGGCCACAAAGCGCTGCAAATGTCCACTTCCAGATACTACAAAAAGAGTGTTTGAAACCTGCTCTATGAAAGGGAATGTTCAACTCTGTGACTTGAATGCAAACATCACAAAGAAGTTTCTGAGAATGCTGTTGTCTGCTATTTATCTGTAATCCCGCTTCCAACAAAATCCACAGTTTTATAGAAATATCCACATGCAGTTTCCAAAAAAAGAGTGTTTCACACGTGCTCTGTCAATAGAAAGCTTCAGCACTGTTAGTTGTGAAGATAGAGCATAAACAAGTTTCTGAGGTTGCTTCTATCTCGTTTTTATGGGAAGATATTTCCTTTCTTACCTTAGGCCACAAAGCGCTGCAAATGTGCACTTCCAGATGCTACAAAAAGAGTGTTTCAAACCTGCTCTATGACAGGGAATGTTCAACTCTGTGACTTGAATGCAAACATCACAAAGAAGTTTCTGAGAATGCTGCTGTCTACTATTTATCTGTAATCCCGCTTCCAACGAAATCCTCAATTTTATAGAAATATCCACTTGCAGATTCCAAAAAAAGAGTGTTTCACACGTGCTCTGTCAATAGAAAGGTCTAGCACTGTTAGTTGTGAAGATAGAGCATAAACAAGTTTCTGAGATTGCTTCTATCTCGTTTTTATGGGAACATATTTCCTTTTTTACCATAGGCCACAAAGCGCTGCAAATGTGCACTTCCAGATGCTACAAAAAGAGTGTTTCAAACCTGCTCTATGACAGGGAATGTTCAACTCTGTGACTTGAATGCAAACGTCACAAAGAAGTTTCTGAGAATGCTGCTGTCCGCTATTTTTATGTAATCCCGTTTCCAACGAAATCCTCAGAGCTATCCAAATATCCACTTGCAGATTCTACAAAAAGAGTGTTTCAAAACTGCTGTATCAAAAGAAAGGTTCAAGTCTGTTAGTTGAGGACACACAACACTAATAAGTTTCTGAGAATGCTTCTGTCTTGTTTTTATGGGAAGATATTTCCTTTTTAACCATAGGCCTGATACCGTTCCAAATGTCCACTTCCAGATACTACAAAAAGAGTGTTTCAAACCTGCTCTATGAAAGGGAATGTTCAACTCTGTGACTTGAATGCAAACATCACAAAGAAGTTTCTGAGAATGCTGCTGTCTACTATTTATCTGTAATCCCGCTTCCAACAAAATCCTCAGTTTTATAGAAATATCCACTTGCAGTTTCCAAAAAAACAGTGTTTCACACGTGCTCTGTCAATAGAAAGGTTCAACACTGTTAGTTGTGAAGATAGAGCATAAACAAGTTTCTGAGATTGCTTCTATCTCGTTTTTATGGGAAGATATTTCCTTTTTTATCATAGGCAACAAAGCGCTGCAAATGTCCACTTCCAGATGCTACAAAAAGAGTGTTTCAAACCTGCTCTATGACAGGGAATGTTCAACTCTGTGACTTGAATGCAAACGTCACAAAGAAGTGTCTGAGAATGCTGCTGTCTACTTTTTATATGTAATCCCGTTTCCAACAAAATCCTCAGAGCTATCCAAATATCCACTTGCAGATTCTACAAAAAGAGTGTTTCAAAACTGCTGTATCAAAAGAAAGGTTCAAGTCTGTTAGTTGAGGACACACAACACAAATAAGTTTCTGAGAATGCTTCTGTCTTGTTTTTATGGGAAGATATTTCCTTTTTAACCATAGGCCTGATACCGTTACAAATGTCCACTTCCAGATACTACAAAAAGAGTGTTTCAAACCTGCTGTATGAAAGGGAATGTTCAACTCTGTGACTTGAATGCAAACATCACAAAGAAGTTTCTGAGAATGCTGCTGTCTACTATTTATCTGTATTCCCGCTTCCAACGAAATCCTCAGTTTTATAGAAATATCCACTTGCAGTTTCCAAAAAAAGAGTGTTTCACACGTGCTCTGTCAATAGAAAGGTTCAACACTGTTAGTTGTGAAGATAGAGCATAAACAAGTTTCTGAGATTGCTTCTATCTCGTTTTTATGGGAAGATATTTCCTTTCTTACCATAGGCCACAAAGCGCTGCAAATGTCCACTTCCAGATACTAAAAAAAGAGTGTTTGAAACCTGCTCTATGAAAGGGAATGTTCAACTCTGTGACTTAAATGGAAACATCACAAAGAAGTTCCTGAGAATGCTGCTGTCTACTTTTTATATGTAATCCCGTTTCCAACAAAATCCTCACAGCTATCCAAATATCCACTTGCAGATTCTACAAAAAGAGTGTTTCAAAACTGCTGTATCAAAAGAAAGGTTCAAGTCTGTTAGTTGAGGACACACAACACAAATAAGTTTCTGAGAATGCTTCTGTCTTGTTTTTATGGGAAGATATTTCCTTTTTAACCATAGGCCTGATACCGTTCCAAATGTCCACTTCCAGATACTACAAAAAGAGTGTTTCAAACCTGCTCTATGAAAGGGAATGTTCAACTCTGTGACTTGAATGCAAACATCACAAAGAAGTTTCTGAGAATGCTGCTGTCTACTATTTATCTGTAATCCCGCTTCCAACGAAATCCTCAGTTTTATAGAAATATCCACTTGCAGTTTCCAAAAAAAGAGTGTTTCACACGTGCTCTGTCAATAGAAAGGTTCAACACTGTTAGTTGTGAAGATAGAGCATAAACAAGTTTCTGAGATTCCTTCTATCTCGTTTTCATGGGAAGATATTTCCTTTTTTTACCATAGGCCACAAAGCGCTGCAAATGTCCACTTCCAGATACTACCAAAAGAGTGTTTGAAACCTGCTCTATGAAAGGGAATGTTCAACTCTGTGACTTAAATGGAAACATCACAAAGAAGTTTCTGAGAATGCTGCTGTCTACTTTTTATATGTAATCCCATTTCCAACAAAATCCTCACAGCTATCCAAATATCCACTTGCAGATTCTACAAAAAGAGTGTTTCAAACCTGCTGTATCAAAAGAAAGGTTCAAGTCTGTTAGTTGAGGACACACAACACTAATAAGTTTCTGAGAATGCTTCTGTCTTGTTTTTATGGGAAGATATTTCCTTTTTAACCATAGGCCTGATACGGTTCCAAATGTCCACTTCCAGATACTACAAAAAGAGTGTTTCAAACCTGCTCTATGAAAGGGAATGTTCAACTCTGTGACTTGAATGCAAACATCACAAAGAAGTTTCTGAGAATGCTGCTGTCTACTATTTATCTGTAATCCCGCTTCCAACAAAATCCTCAGTTTTATAGAAATATCCACTTGCAGTTTCCAAAAAAAGAGTGTTTCACACGTGCTCTGTCAATAGAAAGGTTCAACACTGTTAGTTGTGAAGATAGAGCATAAACAAGTTTCTGAGATTGCTTCTATCTCGTTTTTATGGGAAGATATTTCCTTTTTTATCATACGCAACAAAGCGCTGCAAATGTCCACTTCCAGATGCTACAAAAAGAGTGTTTCAAACCTGCTCTATGACAGGGAATGTTCAACTCTGTGACTTGAATGCAAACGTCACAAAGAAGTGTCTGAGAATGCTGCTGTCTACTTTTTATATGTAATCCCGTTTCCAACAAAATCGTCAGAGCTATCAAAATATCCACTTGCAGATTCTACAAAAAGAGTGTTTCAAAACTGCTGTATCAAAAGAAAGTTTAAAGTCTGTTAGTTGAGGACACACAACACAAATAAGTTTCTGAGAATGCTTCTGTCTTGTTTTTATGGGAAGATATTTCCTTTTGAACCATAGGCCTGATACCGTTCCAAATGTCCACTTCCAGATACTACAAAAAGAGTGTTTCAAACCTGCTGTATGAAAGGGAATGTTCAACTCTGTGACTTGAATGCAAACATCACAAAGAAGTTTCTGAGAATGCTGCTGTCTACTTTTTATATGTAATCCCGTTTCCAACGAAATCCGCAGAGCTATCCAAATATCCACTTGCAGATTCTACAAACAGAGTGTTTCAAAACTGCTGTATCAAAAGAAAGGTTCAAGTCTGTTAGTTGAGGACACACATCGCAAATAAGTCTCTCAGAATGCTTCTGTCTTGTTTTTATGGGAAGATATTTCCTTTTTAACCATAGGCCTGAAACCGTTCCAAATGTCCACTTCCAGATACTACAAAAAGAGTGTTTCAAACCTGCTCTATGAAAGGGAATGTTCATCTCTGTGACTTGAATGCAAACATCACAAAGAAGTTTCTGAGAATGCTGCTGTCTACTATTTATCTGTAATCCTGCTTCCAACGAAAGCCTCAGTTTTATAGAAATATCCACTTGCAGTTTCCAAAAAAAGAGTGTTTCACATGTGCTCTGTCAATAGAAAGGTTCAACACTGTTAGTTGGGAAGATAGAGCATAAACAAGTTTCTGAGATTGCTTCTATCTCGTTATTATGGGAAGATACTAACTTTTTTACCATAGGCCACAAAGCGCTGCAAATGTCCACTTCCAGATACTACAAAAAGAGTGTTTGAAACCTGCTCTATGAAAGGGAATGTTCAACTCTGTGACTTGAATGCAAACATCACAAAGAAGTTTCTGAGAATGCTGCTGTCCACTATTTTTATGTAATCCCGTTTCCAACGAAATCCTCAGAGCTATCCAAATATCCACTTGCAGATTCTACAAAAAGAGTGTTTCAAAACTGCTGTATCAAAAGAAAGGTTCAAGTCTGTTAGTTGAGGACACACAACACAAATAAGTTTCTGAGAATGCTTCTGTCTTGTTTTTATGGGAAGATATTTCCTTTTTAACCATAGGCCTGATACCGTTACAAATGTCCGCTTCCAGATACTACAAAAAGAGTGTTTCAAACCTGCTGTATGAAAGGGAATGTTCAACTCTGTGACTTGAATGCAAACATCACAAAGAAGTTTCTGAGAATGCTGCTGTCTACTATTTATCTGTATTCCCGCTTCCAACGAAATCCTCAGTTTTATAGAAATATCCACTTGCAGTTTCCAAAAAAAGAGTGTTTCACACGTGCTCTGTCAATAGAAAGGTTCAACACTGTTAGTTGTGAAGATAGAGCATAAACAAGTTTCTGAGATTGCTTCTATCTCGTTTTTATGGGAACATATTTCCTTTTTTACCATAGGCCACAAAGCGCTGCAAATGTGCACTTCCAGATGCTACAAAAAGAGTGTTTCAAACCTGCTCTATGACAGGGAATGTTCAACTCTGTGACTTGAATGCAAACGTCACAAAGAAGTTTCTGAGAATGCTGCTGTCCACTATTTTTATGTAATCCCGTTTCCAACTAAATCCTCAGAGCTATCCAAATATCCACTTGCAGATTCTACAAAAAGAGTGTTTCAAAACTGCTGTATCAAAAGAAAGGTTCAAGTCTGTTAGTTGAGGACACACAACACTAATAAGTTTCTGAGAATGCTTCTGTCTTGTTTTTATGGGAAGATATTTCCTTTTTAACCATAGGCCTGATACCGTTCCAAATGTCCACTTCCAGATACTACAAAAAGAGTGTTTCAAACCTGCTCTATGAAAGGGAATGTTCAACTCTGTGACTTGAATGCAAACATCACAAAGAAGTTTCTGAGAATGCTGCTGTCTACTATTTATCTGTAATCCCGCTTCCAACAAAATCCTCAGTTTTATAGAAATATCCACTTGCAGTTTCCAAAAAAAGAGTGTTTCACACGTGCTCTGTCAATAGAAAGGTTCAACACTGTTAGTTGTGAAGATAGAGCATAAACAAGTTTCTGAGATTGCTTCTATCTCGTTTTTATGGGAAGATATTTCCTTTTTTATCATAGGCAACAAAGCGCTGCAAATGTCCACTTCCAGATGCTACAAAAAGAGTGTTTCAAACCTGCTCTATGACAGGGAATGTTCAACTCTGTGACTTGAATGCAAACGTCACAAAGAAGTGTCTGAGAATGCTGCTGTCTACTTTTTATATGTAATCCCGTTTCCAACAAAATCCTCAGAGCTATCCAAATATCCACTTGCAGATTCTACAAAAAGAGTGTTTCAAAACTGCTGTATCAAAAGAAAGGTTCAAGTCTGTTAGTTGAGGACACACAACACAAATAAGTTTCTGAGAATGCTTCTGTCTTGTTTTTATGGGAAGATATTTCCTTTTTAACCATAGGCCTGATACCGTTACAAATGTCCACTTCCAGATACTACAAAAAGAGTGTTTCAAACCTGCTGTATGAAAGGGAATGTTCAACTCTGTGACTTGAATGCAAACATCACAAAGAAGTTTCTGAGAATGCTGCTGTCTACTATTTATCTGTATTCCCGCTTCCAACGAAATCCTCAGTTTTATAGAAATATCCACTTGCAGTTTCCAAAAAAAGAGTGTTTCACACGTGCTCTGTCAATAGAAAGGTTCAACACTGTTAGTTGTGAAGATAGAGCATAAACAAGTTTCTGAGATTGCTTCTATCTCGTTTTTATGGGAAGATATTTCCTTTCTTACCATAGGCCACAAAGCGCTGCAAATGTCCACTTCCAGATACTAAAAAAAGAGTGTTTGAAACCTGCTCTATGAAAGGGAATGTTCAACTCTGTGACTTAAATGGAAACATCACAAAGAAGTTCCTGAGAATGCTGCTGTCTACTTTTTATATGTAATCCCGTTTCCAACAAAATCCTCACAGCTATCCAAATATCCACTTGCAGATTCTACAAAAAGAGTGTTTCAAAACTGCTGTATCAAAAGAAAGGTTCAAGTCTGTTAGTTGAGGACACACAACACAAATAAGTTTCTGAGAATGCTTCTGTCTTGTTTTTATGGGAAGATATTTCCTTTTTAACCATAGGCCTGATACCGTTCCAAATGTCCACTTCCAGATACTACAAAAAGAGTGTTTCAAACCTGCTCTATGAAAGGGAATGTTCAACTCTGTGACTTGAATGCAAACATCACAAAGAAGTTTCTGAGAATGCTGCTGTCTACTATTTATCTGTAATCCCGCTTCCAACGAAATCCTCAGTTTTATAGAAATATCCACTTGCAGTTTCCAAAAAAAGAGTGTTTCACCCGTGCTCTGTCAATAGAAAGGTTCAACACTGTTAGTTGTGAAGATAGAGCATAAACAAGTTTCTGAGATTCCTTCTATCTCGTTTTCATGGGAAGATATTTCCTTTTTTTACCATAGGCCACAAAGCGCTGCAAATGTCCACTTCCAGATACTACCAAAAGAGTGTTTGAAACCTGCTCTATGAAAGGGAATGTTCAACTCTGTGACTTAAATGGAAACATCACAAAGAAGTTTCTGAGAATGCTGCTGTCTACTTTTTATATGTAATCCCGTTTCCAACAAAATCCTCAGAGCTATCCAAATATCCACTTGCAGATTCTACAAAAAGAGTGTTTCAAAACTGCTGTATCAAAAGAAAGGTTCAAGTCTGTTAGTTGAGGACACACAACACTAATAAGTTTCTGAGAATGCTTCTGTCTTGTTTTTATGGGAAGATATTTCCTTTTTAACCATAGGCCTGATACCGTTCCAAATGTCCACTTCCAGATACTACAAAAAGAGTGTTTCAAACCTGCTCTATGAAAGGGAATGTTCAACTCTGTGACTTGAATGCAAACATCACAAAGAAGTTTCTGAGAATGCTGCTGTCTACTATTTATCTGTAATCCCGCTTCCAACAAAATCCTCAGTTTTATAGAAATATCCACTTGCAGTTTCCAAAAAAAGAGTGTTTCACACGTGCTCTGTCAATAGAAAGGTTCAACACTGTTAGTTGTGAAGATAGAGCATAAACAAGTTTCTGAGATTGCTTCTATCTCGTTTTTATGGGAAGATATTTCCTTTTTTATCATACGCAACAAAGCGCTGCAAATGTCCACTTCCAGATGCTACAAAAAGAGTGTTTCAAACCTGCTCTATGACAGGGAATGTTCAACTCTGTGACTTGAATGCAAACGTCACAAAGAAGTGTCTGAGAATGCTGCTGTCTACTTTTTATATGTAATCCCGTTTCCAACAAAATCGTCAGAGCTATCAAAATATCCACTTGCAGATTCTACAAAAAGAGTGTTTCAAAACTGCTGTATCAAAAGAAAGGTTAAAGTCTGTTAGTTGAGGACACACAACACAAATAAGTTTCTGAGAATGCTTCTGTCTTGTTTTTATGGGAAGATATTTCCTTTTTAACCATAGGCCTGATACCGTTACAAATGTCCACTTCCAGATACTACAAAAAGAGTGTTTCAAACCTGCTGTATGAAAGGGAATGCTCAACTCTGTGACTTGAATGCAAACATCACAAAGAAGTTTCTGAGAATGCTGCTGTCTACTTTTTATATGTAATCCCGTTTCCAACGAAATCCGCAGAGCTATCCAAATATCCACTTGCAGATTCTACAAACAGAGTGTTTCAAAACTGCTGTATCAAAAGAAAGGTTCAAGTCTGTTAGTTGAGGACACACATCGCAAATAAGTCTCTCAGAATGCTTCTGTCTTGTTTTTATGGGAAGATATTTCCTTTTTAACCATAGGCCTGAAACCGTTCCAAATGTCCACTTCCAGATACTACAAAAAGAGTGTTTCAAACCTGCTCTATGAAAGGGAATGTTCAACTCTGTGACTTGAATGCAAACATCACAAAGAAGTTTCTGAGAATGCTGCTGTCTACTATTTATCTGTAATCCTGCTTCCAACGAAAGCCTCAGTTTTATAGAAATATCCACTTGCAGTTTCCAAAAAAAGAGTGTTTCACATGTGCTCTGTCAATAGAAAGGTTCAACACTGTTAGTAGGGAAGATAGAGCATAAACAAGTTTCTGAGATTGCTTCTATCTCGTTATTATGGGAAGATACTAACTTTTTTACCATAGGCCACAAAGCGCTGCAAATGTCCACTTCCAGATACTACAAAAAGAGTGTTTGAAACCTGCTCTATGAAAGGGAATGTTCAACTCTGTGACTTGAATGCAAACATCACAAAGAAGTTTCTGAGAATGCTGTTGTCTGCTATTTATCTGTAATCCCGCTTCCAACAAAATCCACAGTTTTATAGAAATATCCACATGCAGTTTCCAAAAAAAGAGTGTTTCACACGTGCTCTGTCAATAGAAAGCTTCAGCACTGTTAGTTGTGAAGATAGAGCATAAACAAGTTTCTGAGATTGCTTCTATCTCGTTTTTATGGGAAGATATTTCCTTTCTTACCTTAGGCCACAAAGCGCTGCAAATGTGCACTTCCAGATGCTACAAAAAGAGTGTTTCAAACCTGCTCTATGACAGGGAATGTTCAACTCTGTGACTTGAATGCAAACATCACAAAGAAGTTTCTGAGAATGCTGCTGTCTACTATTTATCTGTAATCCCGCTTCCAACGAAATCCTCAATTTTATAGAAATATCCACTTGCAGATTCCAAAAAAAGAGTGTTTCACACGTGCTCTGTCAATAGAAAGGTCTAGCACTGTTAGTTGTGAAGATAGAGCATAAACAAGTTTCTGAGATTGCTTCTATCTCGTTTTTATGGGAACATATTTCCTTTTTTACCATAGGCCACAAAGCGCTGCAAATGTGCACTTCCAGATGCTACAAAAAGAGTGTTTCAAACCTGCTCTATGACAGGGAATGTTCAACTCTGTGACTTGAATGCAAACGTCACAAAGAAGTGTCTGAGAATGCTGCTGTCTACTATTTATCTGTAATCCCGCTTCCAACGAAATCCTCAGTTTTATAGAAATATCCACTTGCAGTTTCCAAAAAAAGAGTGTTTCACATGTGCTCTGTCAATAGAAAGGTTCAACACTGTTAGTTGTGAAGATAGAGCATAAACAAGTTTCTGAGATTGCTTCTATCTCGTTATTATGGGAAGATACTTCCTTTTTTACCATAGGCCACAAAGCGCTGCAAATGTCCACTTCCAGATACTAAAAAAAGAGTGTTTGAAACCTGCTCTATGAAAGGGAATGTTCAACTCTGTGACTTAAATGGAAACATCACAAAGAAGTTTCTGAGAATGCTGCTGTCTACTTTTTATATGTAATCCCGTTTCCAACAAAATCCTCAGAGCTAATCAAATATCCACTTGCAGATTCTACAAAAGGAGTGTTTCAAAACTGCTGTATCAAAAGAAAGGTTCAAGTCTGTTAGTTGAGGCCACACAACACAAATAAGTTTCTGAGAATGCTTCTGTCTTGTTTTTATGGGAAGATATTTCCTTTTTAACCATAGGCCTGATACCGTTACAAATGTCCACTTCCAGATACTACAAAAAGAGTGTTTCAAACCTGCTGTATGAAAGGGAATGTTCAACTCTGTGACTTGAATGCAAACATCACAAAGAAGTTTCTGAGAATGCTGCTGTCTACTATTTATCTGTAATCCCGCTTCCAACGAAATCCTCAGTTTTATAGAAATATCCACTTGCAGTTTCCAAAAAAAGAGTGTTTCACACGTGCTCTGTCAATAGAAAGGTTCAACACTGTTAGTTGTGAAGATAGAGCATAAACAAGTTTCTGAGATTGCTTCTATCTCGTTTTTATGGGAAGATATTTCCTTTTTTACCATAGGCCACAAAGCGCTGCAAATGTCCACTTCCAGATACTAAAAAAAGAGAGTTTGAAACCTGCTCTATGAAAGGGAATGTTCAACTCTGTGACTTAAATGGAAACATCACAAAGATGTTTCTGAGAATGCTGCTGTCTACTTTTTATATGTAATCCCGTTTCCAACAAAATCCTCAGAGCTATCCAAATATCCACTTGCAGATTCTACAAAAAGAGTGTTTCAAAACTGCTGTATCAAAAGAAAGGTTCAAGTCTGTTAGTTGAGTACACACAACACAAATAAGTTTCTGAGAATGCTTCTGTCTTGTTTTTATGGGAAGATATTTCCTTTTGAACCATAGGCCTGATACCGTTCCTAATGTCCACTTCCAGATACTACAAAAAGAGTGTTTCAAACCTGCTCTATGAAAGGGAATGTTCAACTCTGTGACTTGAATGCAAACATCACAAAGAAGTTTCTGAGATTGCTGCTGTCTACTATTTATCTGTAATCCCGCTTCCAACGAAATCCTCAGTTTTATAGAAATATCCACTTGCAGTTTCCAAAAAAAGAGTGTTTCACACGTGCTCTGTCAATAGAAAGGTTCAACACTGTTAGTTGTGAAGATAGAGCATAAACAAGTTTCTGAGATTCCTTCTATCTCGTTTTCATGGGAAGATATTTCCTTTTTTTACCATAGGCCACAAAGCGCTGCAAATGTCCACTTCCAGATACTACCAAAAGAGTGTTTGAAACCTGCTCTATGAAAGGGAATGTTCAACTCTGTGACTTAAATGGAAACATCACAAAGAAGTTTCTGAGAATGCTGCTGTCTACTATTTATCTGTAATCCCGCTTCCAACGAAATCCTCAATTTTATAGAAATATCCACTTGCAGATTCCAAAAAAAGAGTGTTTCACACGTGCTCTGTCAATAGAAAGGTTCAACACTGTTAGTTGTGAAGATAGAGCATAAACAAGTTTCTGAGATTGCTTCTATCTCGTTTTTATGGGAAGATATTTCCTTTTTTACCATAGGCCACAAAGCGCTGCAAATATGCACTTCCAGATGCTACAAAAAGAGTGTTTCAAACCTGCTCTATGACAGGGAATGTTCAACTCTGTGACATGAATGCAAACGTCACAAAGAAGTTTCTGAGAATGCTGATGTCCACTATTTTTATGTAATCCCGTTTCCAACGAAATCCTCAGAGCTATCCAAATATCCACTTGCAGATTCTACAAAAAGAGTGTTTCAAAACTGCTGTATCAAAAGAAAGGTTCAAGTCTGTTAGTTGAGGACACACAACACTAATAAGTTTCTGAGAATGCTTCTGTCTTGTTTTTATGGGAAGATATTTCCTTTTTTATCATAGGCAACAAAGCGCTGCAAATGTCCACTTCCAGATGCTACAAAAAGAGTGTTTCAAACCTGCTCTATGACAGGGAATGTTCAACTCTGTGACTTGAATGCAAACGTCACAAAGAAGTGTCTGAGAATGCTGCTGTCTACTATTTATCTGTAATCCCGCTTCCAACGAAATCCTCAGTTTTATAGAAATATCCACTTGCAGTTTCCAAAAAAAGAGTGTTTCACACGTGCTCTGTCAATAGAAAGGTTCAACACTGTTAGTTGTGAAGATAGAGCATAAACAAGTTTCTGAGATTGCTTCTATCTCGTTTTTATGGGAAGATATTTCCTTTTTTACCATAGGCCACAAAGCGCTGCAAATGTCCACTTCCAGATACTACAAAAAGAGTGTTTGAAACCTGCTCTATGAAAGGGAATGTTCAACTCTGTGACTTAAATGGAAACATCTCAAAGAAGTTTCTGAGAATGCTGCTGTCTACTTTTTATGTGTAATCCCGTTTCCCACGAAATCCTCAGAGCTATCCAAATATCCAGTTGCAGATTCTACAAAAAGAGTGTTTCAAAACTGCTGTATGAAAAGAAAGGTCCAAGTCTGTTAGTTGAGGACACACAACACTAATAAGTTTCTGAGAATGCTTCTGTCTTGTTTTTATGGGAAGATATTTCCTTTTTAACCATAGGCCTGATACCGTTCCAAATGTCCACTTCCAGATACTACAAAAAGAGTGTTTCAAACCTGCTCTATGAAAGGGAATGTTCAACTCTGTGACTTGAATGCAAACATCACAAAGAAGTTTCTGAGAATGCTGCTGTCTACTATTTATCTGTAATCCCGCTTCCAACAAAATCCTCAGTTTTATAGAAATATCCACTTGCAGTTTCCAAAAAAAGAGTGTTTCACACGTGCTCTGTCAATAGAAAGGTTCAACACTGTTAGTTGTGAAGATAGAGCATAAACAAGTTTCTGAGATTGCTTCTATCTCGTTTTTATGGGAAGATATTTCCTTTTTTATCATAGGCAACAAAGCGCTGCAAATGTCCACTTCCAGATGCTACAAAAAGAGTGTTTCAAACCTGCTCTATGACAGGGAATGTTCAACTCTGTGACTTGAATGCAAACGTCACAAAGAAGTGTCTGAGAATGCTGCTGTCTACTATTTATCTGTAATCCCGCTTCCAACGAAATCCTCAGTTTTATAGAAATATCCACTTGCAGTTTCCAAAAAAAGAGTGTTTCACACGTGCTCTGTCAATAGAAAGGTTCAACACTGTTAGTTGTGAAGATAGAGCATAAACAAGTTTCTGAGATTGCTTCTATCTCGTTATTATGGGAAGATACTTCCTTTTTTACCATAGGCCACAAAGCGCTGCAAATGTCCACTTCCAGATACTAAAAAAAGAGTGTTTGAAACATGCTCTATGAAAGGGAATGTTCAACTCTGTGACTTAAATGGAAACATCACAAAGAAGTTTCTGAGAATGCTGCTGTCTACTTTTTATACGTAATCCCGTTTCCAACGAAATCCGCAGAGCTATCCAAATATCCACTTGCAGATTCTACAAAAAGAGTGTTTCAAAACTGCTGTATCAAAAGAAAGGTTCAAGTCTGTTAGTTGAGGACACACATCGCAAATAAGTCTCTCAGAATGCTTCTGTCTTGTTTTTATGGGAAGATATTTCCTTTTGAACCATAGGCCTGATACCGTTCCAAATGTCCACTTCCAGATACTACAAAAAGAGTGTTTCAAACCTGCTCTATGAAAGGGAATGTTCAACTCTGTGACTTGAATGCAAACATCACAAAGAAGTGTCTGAGAATGCTGCTGTCTACTATTTATCTGTAATCCCGCTTCCAACGAAATCCTCAGTTTTATAGAAATATCCACTTGCAGTTTCCAAAAAAAGAGTGTTTCACATGTGCTCTGTCAATAGAAAGGTTCAACACTGTTAGTTGTGAAGATAGAGCATAAACAAGTTTCTGAGATTGCTTCTATCTCGTTATTATGGGAAGATATTTCCTTTTTTACCATAGGCCACAAAGCGCTGCAAATGTCCACTTCCAGATACTACAAAAAGAGTGTTTGAAACCTGCTCTATGAAAGGGAATGTTCAACTCTGTGACTTAAATGGAAACATCACAAAGAAGTTTCTGAGAATGCTGCTGTCTACTTTTTATATGTAATCCCGTTTCCAACAAAATCCTCAGAGCTATCCAAATATCCACTTGCAGATTCTACAAAAAGAGTGTTTCAAAACTGCTGTATCAAAAGAAAGGTTCAAGTCTGTTAGTTGAGGACACACAACACAAATAAGTTTCTGAGAATGCTTCTGTCTTGTTTTTATGGGAAGATATTTCCTTTTGAACCATAGGCCTGATACCGTTCCAAATGTCCACTTCCAGATACTACAAAAAGAGTGTTTCAAACCTGCTGTATGAAAGGGAATGTTCAACTCTGTGACTTGAATGCAAACATCACAAAGAAGTTTCTGAGAATGCTGCTGTCTACTATTTATCTGTAATCCCGCTTCCAACGAAATCCTCAGTTTTATAGAAATATCCACTTGCAGTTTCCAAAAAAAGAGTGTTTCACACGTGCTCTGTCAATAGAAAGGTTCAACACTGTTAGTTGTGAAGATAGAGCATAAACAAGTTTCTGAGATTCCTTCTATCTCGTTTTCATGGGAAGATATTTCCTTTTTTTACCATAGGCCACAAAGCGCTGCAAATGTCCACTTCCAGATACTACCAAAAGAGTGTTTGAAACCTGCTCTATGAAAGGGAATGTTCAACTCTGTGACTTAAATGGAAACATCACAAAGAAGTTTCTGAGAATGCTGCTGTCTACTTTTTATATGTAATCCCGTTTCCAACAAAATCCTCACAGCTATCCAAATATCCACTTGCAGATTCTACAAAAAGAGTGTTTCAAAACTGCTGTATCAAAAGAAAGGTTCAAGTCTGTTAGTTGAGGACACACAACACAAATAAGTTTCTGAGAATGCTTCTGTCTTGTTTTTATGGGAAGATATTTCCTTTTGAACCATAGGCCTGATACGGTTCCAAATGTCCACTTCCAGATACTACAAAAAGAGTGTTTCAAACCTGCTCTATGAAAGGGAATGTTCAACTCTGTGACTTGAATGCAAACATCACAAAGAAGTTTCTGAGAATGCTGCTGTCTACTATTTATCTGTAATCCCGCTTCCAACGAAATCCTCAATTTTATAGAAATATCCACTTGCAGATTCCAAAAAAAGAGTGTTTCACACGTGCTCTGTCAATAGAAAGGTTCAGCACTGTTAGTTGTGAAGATAGAGCATAAACAAGTTTCTGAGATTGCTTCTATCTCGTTTTTATGGGAACATATTTCCTTTTGTACCATAGGCCACAAAGCGCTGCAAATGTGCACTTCCAGATGCTACAAAAAGAGTGTTTCAAACCTGCTCTATGACAGGGAATGTTCAACTCTGTGACTTGAATGCAAACGTCACAAAGAAGTTTCTGAGAATGCTGCTGTCCACTATTTTTATGTAATCCCGTTTCCAACGAAATCCTCAGAGCTATCCAAATATCCACTTGCAGATTCTACAAAAAGAGTGTTTCAAAACTGCTGTATCAAAAGAAAGGTTCAAGTCTGTTAGTTGAGGACACACAACACTAATAAGTTTCTGAGAATGCTTCTGTCTTGTTTTTATGGGAAGATATTTCCTTTTTAACCATAGGCCTGATACCGTTCCAAATGTCCACTTCCAGATACTACAAAAAGAGTGTTTCAAACCTGCTCTATGAAAGGGAATGTTCAACTCTGTGACTTGAATGCAAACATCACAAAGAAGTTTCTGAGAATGCTGCTGTCTACTATTTATCTGTAATCCCGCTTCCAACAAAATCCTCAGTTTTATAGAAATATCCACTTGCAGTTTCCAAAAAAAGAGTGTTTCACACGTGCTCTGTCAATAGAAAGGTTCAACACTGTTAGTTGTGAAGATAGAGCATAAACAAGTTTCTGAGATTGCTTCTATCTCGTTTTTATGGGAAGATATTTCCTTTTATATCATAGGCAACAAAGCGCTGCAAATGTCCACTTCCAGATGCTACAAAAAGAGTGTTTCAAACCTGCTCTATGACAGGGAATGTTCAACTCTGTGACTTGAATGCAAACGTCACAAAGAAGTGTCTGAGAATGCTGCTGTCTACTTTTTATATGTAATCCCGTTTCCAACAAAATCCTCAGAGCTATCCAAATATCCACTTGCAGATTCTACAAAAAGAGTGTTTCAAAACTGCTGTATCAAAAGAAAGGTTCAAGTCTGTTAGTTGGGGACACACAACACAAATAAGTTTCTGAGAATGCTTCTGTCTTGTTTTTATGGGAAGATATTTCCTTTTTAACCATAGGCCTGATACCGTTACAAATGTCCACTTCCAGATACTACAAAAAGAGTGTTTCAAACCTGCTGTATGAAAAGGAATGTTCAACTCTGTGACTTGAATGCAAACATCACAAAGAAGTTTCTGAGAATGCTGCTGTCTACTATTTATCTGTATTCCCGCTTCCAACGAAATCCTCAGTTTTATAGAAATATCCACTTGCAGTTTCCAAAAAAAGAGTGTTTCACACGTGCTCTGTCAATAGAAAGGTTCAACACTGTTAGTTGTGAAGATAGAGCATAAACAAGTTTCTGAGATTCCTTCTATCTCGTTTTTATGGGAAGATATTTCCTTTCTTACCATAGGCCACAAAGCGCTGCAAATGTCCACTTCCAGATACTAAAAAAAGAGTGTTTGAAACCTGCTCTATTAAAGGGAATGTTCAACTCTGTGACTTAAAAGGAAACATCACAAAGAAGTTCCTGAGAATGCTGCTGTCTACTTTTTATATGTAATCCCGTTTCCAACAAAATCCTCAGAGCTATCCAAATATCCACTTGCAGATTCTACAAAAAGAGTGTTTCAAAACTGCTGTATCAAAAGAAAGGTTCAAGTCTGTTAGTTGAGGACACACAACACAAATAAGTTTCTGAGAATGCTTCTGTCTTGTTTTTATGGGAAGATATTTCCTTTTTAACCATAGGCCTGATACCGTTCCAAATGTCCACTTCCAGATACTACAAAAAGAGTGTTTCAAACGTGCTCTATGAAAGGGAATGTTCAACTCTGTGACTTGAATGCAAACATCACAAAGAAGTTTCTGAGAATGCTGCTGTCTACTATTTATCTGTAATCCCGCTTCCAACGAAATCCTCAGTTTTATAGAAATATCCACTTGCAGTTTCCAAAAAAAGAGTGTTTCACACGTGCTCTGTCAATAGAAAGGTTCAACACTGTTAGTTGTGAAGATAGAGCATAAACAAGTTTCTGAGATTCCTTCTATCTCGTTTTCATGGGAAGATATTTCCTTTTTTTACCATAGGCCACAAAGCGCTGCAAATGTCCACTTCCAGATACTACCAAAAGAGTGTTTGAAACCTGCTCTATGAAAGGGAATGTTCAACTCTGTGACTTAAATGGAAACATCACAAAGAAGTTTCTGAGAATGCTGCTGTCTACTTTTTATATGTAATCCCGTTTCGAACAAAATCCTCAGAGCTATCCAAATATCCACTTGCAGATTCTACAAAAAGAGTGTTTCAAAACTGCTGTATCAAAAGAAAGGTTCAAGTCTGTTAGTTGAGGACACACAACACAAATAAGTTTCTGAGAATGCTTCTGTCTTGTTTTTATGGGAAGATATTTCCTTTTTAACCATAGGCCTGATACCGTTCCAAATGTCCACTTCCAGATACTACAAAAAGAGTGTTTCAAACCTGCTCTATGAAAGGGAATGTTCAACTCTGTGACTTGAATGCAAACATCACAAAGAAGTTTCTGAGAATGCTGCTGTCTACTATTTATCTGTAATCCCGCTTCCAACGAAATCCTCAGTTTTATAGAAATATCCACTTGCAGTTTCCAAAAAAAGAGTGTTTCACACGTGCTCTGTCAATAGAAAGGTTCAACACTGTTAGTTGTGAAGATAGAGCATAAACAATTTTCTGAGATTGCTTCTATCTCGTTTTTATGGGAAGATATTTCCTTTTTTACCATAGGCCACAAAGCGCTGCAAATGTCCACTTCCAGATACTACAAAAAGAGTGTTTGAAACCTGCTCTATGAAAGGGAATGTTCAACTCTGTGACTTAAATGGAAACATCTCAAAGAAGTTTCTGAGAATGCTGCTGTCTACTTTTTATGTGTAATCCCGTTTCCCACGAAATCCTCAGAGCTATCCAAATATCCACTTGCAGATTCTACAAAAAGAGTGTTTCAAAACTGCTGTATCAAAAGAAAGGTTCAAGTCTGTTAGTTGAGGACACACAACACTAATAAGTTTCTGAGAATGCTTCTGTCTTGTTTTTATGGGAAGATATTTCCTTTTTAATCATAGGCCTGATACCGTTCCAAATGTCCACTTCCAGATACTACAAAAAGAGTGTTTCAAACCTGCTCTATGAAAGGGAATGTTCAACTCTGTGACTTGAATGCAAACATCACAAAGAAGTTTCTGAGAATGCTGCTGTCTACTATTTATCTGTAATTCCGCTTCCAACAAAATCCTCAGTTTTATAGAAATATCCACTTGCAGTTTACAAAAAAAGAGTGTTTCACACGTGCTCTGTCAATAGAAAGGTTCAACACTGTTAGTTGTGAAGATAGAGCATAAACAAGTTTCTGAGATTGCTTCTATCTCGTTTTTATGGGAAGATATTTCCTTTTTTATCATAGGCAACAAAGCGCTGCAAATGTCCACTTCCAGATGCTACAAAAAGAGTGTTTCAAACCTGCTCTATGACAGGGAATGTTCAACTCTGTGACTTGAATGCAAACGTCACAAAGAAGTGTCTGAGAATGCTGCTGTCTACTATTTATCTGTAATCCCGCTTCCAACGAAATCCTCAGTTTTATAGAAATATCCACTTGCAGTTTCCAAAAAAAGAGTGTTTCACATGTGCTCTGTCAATAGAAAGGTTCAACACTGTTAGTTGTGAAGATAGAGCATAAACAAGTTTCTGAGATTGCTTCTATCTCGTTATTATGGGAAGATACTTCCTTTTTTACCATAGGCCACAAAGCGCTGCAAATGTCCACTTCCAGATACTAAAAAAAGAGTGTTTGAAACCTGCTCTATGAAAGGGAATGTTCAACTCTGTGACTTAAATGGAAACATCACAAAGAAGTTTCTGAGAATGCTGCTGTCTACTTTTTATATGTAATCCCGTTTCCAACAAAATCCTCAGAGCTAATCAAATATCCACTTGCAGATTCTACAAAAGGAGTGTTTCAAAACTGCTGTATCAAAAGAAAGGTTCAAGTCTGTTAGTTGAGGACACACAACACAAATAAGTTTCTGAGAATGCTTCTGTCTTGTTTTTATGGGAAGATATTTCCTTTTTAACCATAGGCCTGATACCGTTACAAATGTCCACTTCCAGATACTACAAAAAGAGTGTTTCAAACCTGCTGTATGAAAGGGAATGTTCAACTCTGTGACTTGAATGCAAACATCACAAAGAAGTTTCTGAGAATGCTGCTGTCTACTATTTATCTGTAATCCCGCTTCCAACAAAATCCTCAGTTTTATAGAAATATCCACTTGCAGTTTCCAAAAAAAGAGTGTTTCACACGTGCTCTGTCAATAGAAAGGTTCAACACTGTTAGTTGTGAAGATAGAGCATAAACAAGTTTCTGAGATTGCTTCTATCTCGTTTTTATGGGAAGATATTTCCTTTTTTACCATAGGCCACAAAGCGCTGCAAATGTCCACTTCCAGATACTAAAAAAAGAGAGTTTGAAACCTGCTCTATGAAAGGGATTGTTCAACTCTGTGACTTAAATGGAAACATCACAAAGAAGTTTCTGAGAATGCTGCTGTCTACTTTTTATATGTAATCCCGTTTCCAACAAAATCCTCAGAGCTATCCAAATATCCACTTGCAGATTCTACAAAAAGAGTGTTTCAAAACTGCTGTATCAAAAGAAAGGTTCAAGTCTGTTAGTTGAGTACACACAACACAAATAAGTTTCTGAGAATGCTTCTGTCTTGTTTTTATGGGAAGATATTTCCTTTTGAACCATAGGCCTGATACCGTTCCAAATGTCCACTTCCAGATACTACAAAAAGAGTGTTTCAAACCTGCTCTATGAAAGGGAATGTTCAACTCTGTGACTTGAATGCAAACATCACAAAGAAGTTTCTGAGATTGCTGCTGTCTACTATTTATCTGTAATCCCGCTTCCAACGAAATCCTCAGTTTTATAGAAATATCCACTTGCAGTTTCCAAAAAAAGAGTGTTTCACACGTGCTCTGTCAATAGAAAGGTTCAACACTGTTAGTTGTGAAGATAGAGCATAAACAAGTTTCTGAGATTCCTTCTATCTCGTTTTCATGGGAAGATATTTCCTTTTTTTACCATAGGCCACAAAGCGCTGCAAATGTCCACTTCCAGATACTACCAAAAGAGTGTTTGAAACCTGCTCTATGAAAGGGAATGTTCAACTCTGTGACTTGAATGCAAACATCACAAAGAAGTTTCTGAGAATGCTGCTGTCTACTATTTATCTGTAATCCCGCTTCCAACGAAATCCTCAGTTTTATAGAAATATCCACTTGCAGTTTCCAAAAAAAGAGTGTTTCACACGTGCTCTGTCAATAGAAAGGTTCAACACTGTTAGTTGTGAAGATAGAGCATAAACAAGTTTCTGAGATTGCTTCTATCTCGTTTTTATGGGAAGATATTTCCTTTTTTACCATAGGCCACAAAGCGCTGCAAATATGCACTTCCAGATGCTACAAAAAGAGTGTTTCAAACCTGCTCTATGACAGGGAATGTTCAACTCTGTGACATGAATGCAAACGTCACAAAGAAGTTTCTGAGAATGCTGCTGTCCACTATTTTTATGTAATCCCGTTTCCAACGAAATCCTCAGAGCTATCCAAATATCCACTTGCAGATTCTACAAAAAGAGTGTTTCAAAACTGCTGTATCAAAAGAAAGGTTCAAGTCTGTTAGTTGAGGACACACAACACTAATAAGTTTCTGAGAATGCTTCTGTCTTGTTTTTATGGGAAGATATTTCCTTTTTTATCATAGGCAACAAAGCGCTGCAAATGTCCACTTCCAGATGCTACAAAAAGAGTGTTTCAAACCTGCTCTATGACAGGGAATGTTCAACTCTGTGACTTGAATGCAAACGTCACAAAGAAGTGTCTGAGAATGCTGCTGTCTACTATTTATCTGTAATCCCGCTTCCAACGAAATCCTCAGTTTTATAGAAATATCCACTTGCAGTTTCCAAAAAAAGAGTGTTTCACACGTGCTCTGTCAATAGAAAGGTTCAACACTGTTAGTTGTGAAGATAGAGCATAAACAAGTTTCTGAGATTGCTTCTATCTCGTTTTTATGGGAAGATATTTCCTTTTTTACCATAGGCCACAAAGCGCTGCAAATGTCCACTTCCAGATACTACAAAAAGAGTGTTTGAAACCTGCTCTATGAAAGGGAATGTTCAACTCTGTGACTTAAATGGAAACATCTCAAAGAAGTTTCTGAGAATGCTGCTGTCTACTTTTTATGTGTAATCCCGTTTCCCACGAAATCCTCAGAGCTATCCAAATATCCAGTTGCAGATTCTACAAAAAGAGTGTTTCAAAACTGCTGTATGAAAAGAAAGGTTCAAGTCTGTTAGTTGAGGACACACAACACTAATAAGTTTCTGAGAATGCTTCTGTCTTGTTTTTATGGGAAGATATTTCCTTTTTAACCATAGGCCTGATACCGTTCCAAATGTCCACTTCCAGATACTACAAAAAGAGTGTTTCAAACCTGCTCTATGAAAGGGAATGTTGAACTCTGTGACTTGAATGCAAACATCACAAAGTAGTTTCTGAGAATGCTGCTGTCTACTATTTATCTGTAATCCCGCTTCCAACAAAATCCTCAGTTTTATAGAAATATCCACTTGCAGTTTCCAAAAAAAGAGTGTTTCACACGTGCTCTGTCAATAGAAAGGTTCAACACTGTTAGTTGTGAAGATAGAGCATAAACAAGTTTCTGAGATTGCTTCTATCTCGTTTTTATGGGAAGATATTTCCTTTTTTATCATAGGCAACAAAGCGCTGCAAATGTCCACTTCCAGATGCTACAAAAAGAGTGTTTCAAACCTGCTCTATGACAGGGAATGTTCAACTCTGTGACTTGAATGCAAACGTCACAAAGAAGTGTCTGAGAATGCTGCTGTCTACTATTTATCTGTAATCCCGCTTCCAACGAAATCCTCAGTTTTATAGAAATATCCACTTGCAGTTTCCAAAAAAAGAGTGTTTCACATGTGCTCTGTCAATAGAAAGGTTCAACACTGTTAGTTGTGAAGATAGAGCATAAACAAGTTTCTGAGATTGCTTCTATCTCGTTATTATGGGAAGATATTTCCTTTTTTACCATAGGCCACAAAGCGCTGCAAATGTCCACTTCCAGATACTACAAAAAGAGTGTTTGAAACCTGCTCTATGAAAGGGAATGTTCAACTCTGTGACTTAAATGGAAACATCACAAAGAAGTTTCTGAGAATGCTGCTGTCTACTTTTTATATGTAATCCCGTTTCCAACAAAATCCTCAGAGCTATCCAAATATCCACTTGCAGATTCTACAAAAGGAGTGTTTCAAAACTGCTGTATCAAAAGAAAGGTTCAAGTCTGTTAGTTGAGGACACACAACACAAATAAGTTTCTGAGAATGCTTCTGTCTTGTTTTTATGGGAAGATATTTCCTTTTTAACCATAGGCCTGATACCGTTACAAATGTCCACTTCCAGATACTACAAAAAGAGTGTTTCAAACCTGCTGTATGAAAGGGAATGTTCAACTCTGTGACTTGAATGCAAACATCACAAAGAAGTTTCTGAGAATGCTGCTGTCTACTATTTATCTGTAATCCCGCTTCCAACGAAATCCTCAGTTTTATAGAAATATCCACTTGCAGTTTCCAAAAAAAGAGTGTTTCACACGTGCTCTGTCAATAGAAAGGTTCAACACTGTTAGTTGTGAAGATAGAGCATAAACAAGTTTCTGAGATTGCTTCTATCTCGTTTTTATGGGAAGATATTTCCTTTTTTACCATAGGCCACAAAGCGCTGCAAATGTCCACTTCCAGATACTAAAAAAAGAGTGTTTGAAACCTGCTCTATGAAAGGGAATGTTCAACTCTGTGACTTAAATGGAAACATCACAAAGAAGTTTCTGAGAATGCTGCTGTCTACTTTTTATATGTAATCCCGTTTCCAACAAAATCCTCAGAGCTATCCAAATATCCACTTGCAGATTCTACAAAAAGAGTGTTTCAAAACTGCTGTATCAAAAGAAAGGTTCAAGTCTGTTAGTTGAGTACACACAACACAAATAAGTTTCTGAGAATGCTTCTGTCTTGTTTTTATGGGAAGATATTTCCTTTTGAACCATAGGCCTGATACCGTTCCAAATGTCCACTTCCAGATACTACAAAAAGAGTGTTTCAAACCTGCTCTATGAAAGGGAATGTTCAACTCTGTGACTTGAATGCAAACATCACAAAGAAGTTTCTGAGAATGCTGCTGTCTACTATTTATCTGTAATCCCGCTTCCAACGAAATCCTCAGTTTTATAGAAATATCCACTTGCAGTTTCCAAAAAAAGAGTGTTTCACACGTGCTCTGTCAATAGAAAGGTTCAACACTGTTAGTTGTGAAGATAGAGCATAAACAAGTTTCTGAGATTCCTTCTATCTCGTTTTCATGGGAAGATATTTCCTTTTTTTACCATAGGCCACAAAGCGCTGCAAATGTCCACTTCCAGATACTACCAAAAGAGTGTTTGAAACCTGCTCTATGAAAGGGAATGTTCAACTCTGTGACTTAAATGGAAACATCACAAAGAAGTTTCTGAGAATGCTGCTGTCTACTTTTTATATGTAATCCCGTTTCCAACAAAATCCTCAGAGCTATCCAAATATCCACTTGCAGATTCTACAAAAAGAGTGTTTCAAAACTGCTGTATCAAAAGAAAGGTTCAAGTCTGTTAGTTGAGGACACACAACACAAATAAGTTTCTGAGAATGCTTCTGTCTTGTTTTTATGGGAAGATATTTCCTTTTGAACCATAGGCCTGATACCGTTCCAAATGTCCACTTCCAGATACTACAAAAAGAGTGTTTCAAACCTGCTCTATGAAAGGGAATGTTCAACTCTGTGACTTGAATGCAAACATCACAAAGAAGTTTCTGAGAATGCTGCTGTCTACTATTTATCTGTAATCCCGCTTCCAACGAAATCCTCAATTTTATAGAAATATCCACTTGCAGATTCCAAAAAAAGAGTGTTTCACACGTGCTCTGTCAATAGAAAGGTTCAGCACTGTTAGTTGTGAAGATAGAGCATAAACAAGTTTCTGAGATTGCTTCTATCTCGTTTTTATGGGAAGATATTTCCTTTTTTACCATAGGCCACAAAGCGCTGCAAATGTGCACTTCCAGATGCTACAAAAAGAGTGTTTCAAAGCTGCTCTATGACAGGGAATGTTCAACTCTGTGACTTGAATGCAAACGTCACAAAGAAGTTTCTGAGAATGCTGCTGTCCACTATTTTTATGTAATCCCGTTTCCAACGAAATCCTCAGAGCTATCCAAATATCCACTTGCAGGTTCTACAAAAAGAGTGTTTCAAAACTGCTGTATCAAAAGAAAGGTTCAAGTCTGTTAGTTGAGGACACACAACACTAATAAGTTTCTGAGAATGCTTCTGTCTTGTTTTTATGGGAAGATATTTCCTTTTTTATCATAGGCAACAAAGCGCTGCAAATGTCCACTTCCAGATGCTACAAAAAGAGTGTTTCAAACCTGCTCTATGACAGGGAATGTTCAACTCTGTGACTTGAATGCAAACGTCACAAAGAAGTGTCTGAGAATGCTGCTGTCTACTATTTATCTGTAATCCCGCTTCCAACGAAATCCTCAGTTTTATAGAAATATCCACTTGCAGTTTCCAAAAAAAGAGTGTTTCACACGTGCTCTGTCAATAGAAAGGTTCAACACTGTTAGTTGTGAAGATAGAGCATAAACAAGTTTCTGAGATTGCTTCTATCTCGTTATTATGGGAAGATACTACCTTTTTTACCATAGGCCACAAAGCGCTGCAAATGTCCACTTCCAGATACTAAAAAAAGAGTGTTTGAAACATGCTCTATGAAAGGGAATGTTCAACTCTGTGACTTAAATGGAAACATCACAAAGAAGTTTCTGAGAATGCTGCTGTCTACTTTTTATACGTAATCCCGTTTCCAACGAAATCCGCAGAGCTATCCAAATATCCACTTGCAGATTCTACAAACAGAGTGTTTCAAAACTGCTGTATCAAAAGAAAGGTTCAAGTCTGTTAGTTGAGGACACACATCGCAAATAAGTCTCTCAGAATGCTTCTGTCTTGTTTTTATGGGAAGATATTTCCTTTTGAACCATAGGCCTGATACCGTTCCAAATGTCCACTTCCAGATACTACAAAAAGAGTGTTTCAAACCTGCTCTATGAAAGAGAATGTTCAACTCTGTGACTTGAATGCAAACATCACAAAGAAGTGTCTGAGAATGCTGCTGTCTACTATTTATCTGTAATCCCGCTTCCAACGAAATCCTCAGTTTTATAGAAATATCCACTTGCAGTTTCCAAAAAAAGAGTGTTTCACATGTGCTCTGTCAATAGAAAGGTTCAACACTGTTAGTTGTGAAGATAGAGCATAAACAAGTTTCTGAGATTGCTTCTATCTCGTTATTATGGGAAGATATTTCCTTTTTTACCATAGGCCACAAAGCGCTGCAAATGTCCACTTCCAGATACTACAAAAAGAGTGTTTGAAACCTGCTCTATGAAAGGGAATGTTCAACTCTGTGACTTAAATGGAAACATCACAAAGAAGTTTCTGAGAATGCTGCTGTCTACTTTTTATATGTAATCCCGTTTCCAACAAAATCCTCAGAGCTATCCAAATATCCACTTGCAGATTCTACAAAAAGAGTGTTTCAAAACTGCTGTATCAAAAGAAAGGTTCAAGTCTGTTAGTTGAGGACACACAACACAAATAAGTTTCTGAGAATGCTTCTGTCTTGTTTTTATGGGAAGATATTTCCTTTTTAACCATAGGCCTGATACCGTTCCAAATGTCCACTTCCAGATACTACAAAAAGAGTGTTTCAAACCTGCTGTATGAAAGGGAATGTTCAACTCTGTGACTTGAATGCAAACATCACAAAGAAGTTTCTGAGAATGCTGCTGTCTACTATTTATCTGTAATCCCGCTTCCAACGAAATCCTCAGTTTTATAGAAATATCCACTTGCAGTTTCCAAAAAAAGAGTGTTTCACACGTGCTCTGTCAATAGAATGGTTCAACACTGTTAGTTGTGAAGATAGAGCATAAACAAGTTTCTGAGATTGCTTCTATCTCCTTTTTATGGGAAGATATTTCCTTTTTTACCATAGGCCACAAAGCGCTGCAAATGTCCACTTCCAGATACTAAAAAAAGAGTGTTTGAAACCTGCTCTATGAAAGGGAATGTTCAACTCTGTGACTTAAATGGAAACATCACAAAGAAGTTTCTGAGAATGCTGCTGTCTACTTTTTATATGTAATCCCGTTTCCAACAAAATCCTCAGAGCTATCCAAATATCCACTTGCAGATTCTACAAACGGAGTGTTTCAAAACTGCTGTATCAAAAGAAAGGTTCAAGTCTGTTAGTTGAGGACACACATCGCAAATAAGTCTCTCAGAATGCTACTGTCTTGTTTTTATGGGAAGATATTTCCTTTTGAACCATAGGCCTGATACCGTTCCAAATGTCCAATTCCAGATACTACAAAAAGAGTGTTTCAAAAGTTTCTGAGATTGCTTCTATCTCGTTTTTATGGGAAGATATTTCCTTTTTTACAATAGGCCATAAAGCTCTGCAATTGTGCACTTCCAGATGCTACAAAAAGAGTGTTTCAAACCTGCTCTATGACAGGGAATGTTCAACTCTGTGACTTGAATGCAAACGTCACAAAGAAGTTTCTGAGAATGCTGCTGTCCACTATTTTTATGTAATCCCGTTTCCAACGAAATCCTCAGAGCTATCCAAATATCCACTTGCAGATTCTACAAAAAGAGTGTTTCAAAACTGCTGTATCAAAAGAAAGGTTCAAGTCTGTTAGTTGAGGACACACAACACAAATAAGTTTCTGAGAATGCTTCTGTCTTGTTTTTATGGGAAGATATTTCCTTTTTAACCATAGGCCTGATACCGTTCCAAATGTCCACTTCCAGATACTACAAAAAGAGTGTTTCAAACCTGCTCTATGAAAGGGAATGTTCAACTCTGTGACTTGAATGCAAACATCACAAAGAAGTTTCTGAGAATGCTGCTGTCTACTTTTTATATGTAATCCCGTTTCCAACGAAATCCGCAGAGCTATCCAAATATCCACTTGCAGATTCTACAAACAGAGTGTTTCAAAACTGCTGTATCAAAAGAAAGGTTCAAGTCTGTTAGTTGAGGACACACATCGCAAATAAGTCTCTCAGAATGCTTCTGTCTTGTTTTTATGGGAAGATATTTCCTTTTGAACCATAGGCCTGATACCGTTCCAAATGTCCACTTCCAGATACTACAAAAAGAGTGTTTCAAACCTGCTCTATGAAAGGGAATGTTCAACTCTGTGACTTGAATGCAAACATCACAAAGAAGTGTCTGAGAATGCTGCTGTCTACTATTTATCTGTAATCCCGCTTCCAACGAAATCCTCAGTTTTATAGAAATATCCACTTGCAGTTTCCAAAAAAAGAGTGTTTCACACGTGCTCTGTCAATAGAATGGTTCAACACTGTTAGTTGTGAAGATAGAGCATAAACAAGTTTCTGAGATTCCTTCTATCTCGTTTTTATGGGAAGAGATTTCCTTTTTTACCATAGGCCACAAAGCGCTGCAAATGTCCACTTCCAGATACTACCAAAAGAGTGTTTGAAACCTGCTCTATGAAAGGGAATGTTCAACTCTGTGACTTAAATGGAAACATCACAAAGAAGTTTCTGAGAATGCTGCTGTCTACTTTTTATATGTAATCCCGTTTCCAACAAAATCCTCAGAGCTATCCAAATATCCACTTGCAGATTCTACAAACAGAGTGTTTCAAAACTGCTGTATCAAAAGAAAGGTTCAAGTCTGTTAGTTGAGGACACACATCGCAAATAAGTCTCTCAGAATGCTTCTGTCTTGTTTATATGGGAAGATATTTCCTTTTGAACCATAGGCCTGATACCGTTCCAAATGTCCAATTCCAGATACTACAAAAAGAGTGTTTCAAACCTGCTCTATGAAAGGGAATGTTCAACTCTGTGACTTGAATGCAAACATCACAAAGAAGTGTCTGAGAATGCTGCTGTCTACTATTTATCTGTAATCCCGCTTCCAACGAAAACCTCAGTTTTATAGAAATATCCACTTGCAGTTTCCAAAAAAAGAGTGTTTCACACGTGCTCTGTCAATAGAAAGGTTCAACACTGTTAGTTGTGAAGATAGAGCATAAACAAGTTTCTGAGATTGCTTCTATCTCGTTTTTATGGGAAGATATTTCCTTTTTTACCATAGGCCACAAAGCGCTGCAAATGTCCACTTCCAGATAATAAAAAAAGAGTGTTTGAAACCTGCTCTATGAAAGGGAATGTTCAACTCTGTGACTTAAATGGAAACATCACAAAGAAGTTTCTGAGAATGCTGCTGTCTACTTCTTATATGTAATCCCGTTTCCAACAAAATCCTCACAGCTATCCAAATATCCACTTGCAGATTCTACAAAAAGAGTGTTTCAAAACTGCTGTATCAAAAGAAAGGTTCAAGTCTGTTAGTTGAGGACACACAACACAAATAAGTTTCTGAGAATGCTTCTGTCTTGTTTTTATGGGAAGATATTTCCTTTTTAACCATAGGCCTGATACCGTTCCAAATGTCCACTTCCAGATACTACAAAAAGAGTGTTTCAAACCTGCTCTATGAAAGGGAAGGTTCAACTCTGTGACTTGAATGCAAACGTCACTAAGAAGTTTCTGAGAATGCTGCTGTCCTCTATTTTTATGTAATCCCTTTTCCAACGAAATCCTCAGAGCTATCCAAATATCCACTTGCAGATTCTACAAAAAGAGTGTTTCGAAACTGCTGTATCAAAAGAAAGGTTCAAGTCTGTTAGTTGAGGATACACATCGCAAATAAGTTTCTGAGAATGCTTCTGTCTTGTTTTTATGGGAAGATATTTCCTTTTTAACCATAGGCCTGATACCGTTCCAAATGTCCACTTCCAGATACTACAAAAAGAGTGTTTCAAACCTGCTCTATGAAAGGGAACGTTCAACTCTCTGACTTGAATGCAAACCTCACAGAGAAGTTTCTGAGAATGCTGCTGTCTCCTATATATCTGTAATCCCGCTTCCAACGAAATCCTCAGTTTTATAGAAATATCCACTTGCAGTTTCCAAAAAAAGAGTGTTTCACACGTGCTCTGTCAATAGAAAGGTTCAACACTGTTAGTTGTGAAGATAGACCATAAACAAGTTTCTGAGATTGCTTCTATCTCGTTTTTATGGGAAGATATTTCCTCTTTTACCATAGGCCACAAAGTGCTGCAAATGTCCACTTCCAGATACTACAAAAAGAGTGTTTGAAACCTGCTCTATGACAGGGAATGTTCAACTCTGTGACTTAAATGGAAACATCTCAAAGAAGTTTCTGAGAATGCTGCTGTCTACTTTTTATGTGTAATCCCGTTTCCCACGAAATCCTCAGAGCTATCCAAATATCCAGTTGCAGATTCTACAAAAAGAGTGTTTCAAAACTGCTGTATCAAAAGAAAGGTTCAAGTCTGTTAGTTGAGGACACACAACACTAATAAGTTTCTGAGAATGCTTCTGTCTTGTTTTTATGGGAAGATATTTCCTTTTTAATCATAGGCCTGATACCGTTCCAAATGTCCACTTCCAGATGCTACAAAAAGTGTGTTTCAAACTTGCTCTATGAAAGGGAATGTTCAACTCTGTGACTTGAATGCAAACATCACAAAGAAGTTTCTGAGAATGCTGCTGTCTACTATTTATCTGTAATCCCGCTTCCAATGAAATCCTCAATTTTATAGAAATATCCACTTGCAGATTCCAAAAAAAGAGTGTTTCACACGTGCTCTGTCAATAGAAAGGTTCAGCACTGTTAGTTGTGAAGATAGAGCATAAACAAGTTTCTGAGATTGCTTCTATCTCGTTTTTATGGGAAGATATTTCCTTTTTTACAATAGGCCACAAAGCTCTGCAATTGTGCACTTCCAGATGCTACAAAAAGAGTGTTTCAAACCTGCTCTATGACAGGGAATGTTCAACTCTGTGACTTGAATGCAAACGTCACAAAGAAGTTTCTGAGAATGCTGCTGTCCACTATTTTTATGTAATCCCGTTTCCAACGAAATCCTCAGAGCTATCCAAATATCCACTTGCAGATTCTACAAAAAGAGTGTTTCAAATCTGCTGTATCAAAAGAAAGGTTCAAGTCTGTTAGTTGAGGACACACAACACAAATAAGTTTCTGAGAATGCTTCTGTCTTGTTTTTATGGGAAGATATTTCCTTTTTAACCATAGGCCTGATACCGTTCCAAATGTCCACTTCCAGATACTACAAAAAGAGTGTTTCAAACCTGCTCTATGAAAGGGAAGGTTCAACTCTGTGACTTGAATGCAAACGTCACTAAGAAGTTTCTGAGAATGCTGCTGTCCTCTATTTTTATGTAATCCCTTTTCCAACGAAATCCTCAGAGCTATCCAAATATCCACTTGCAGATTCTACAAAAAGAGTGTTTCGAAACTGCTGTATCAAAAGAAAGGTTCAAGTCTGTTAGTTGAGGATACACATCGCAAATAAGTTTCTGAGAATGCTTCTGTCTTGTTTTTATGGGAAGATATTTCCTTTTTAACCATAGGCCTGATACCGTTCCAAATGTCCACTTCCAGATACTACAAAAAGAGTGTTTCAAACCTGCTCTATGAAAGGGAACGTTCAACTCTCTGACTTGAATGCAAACCTCACAGAGAAGTTTCTGAGAATGCTGCTGTCTCCTATATATCTGTAATCCCGCTTCCAACGAAATCCTCAGTTTTATAGAAATATCCACTTGCAGTTTCCAAAAAAAGAGTGTTTCACACGTGCTCTGTCAATAGAAAGGTTCAACACTGTTAGTTGTGAAGATAGACCATAAACAAGTTTCTGAGATTGCTTCTATCTCGTTTTTATGGGAAGATATTTCCTCTTTTACCATAGGCCACAAAGTGCTGCAAATGTCCACTTCCAGATACTACAAAAAGAGTGTTTGAAACCTGCTCTATGACAGGGAATGTTCAACTCTGTGACTTAAATGGAAACATCTCAAAGAAGTTTCTGAGAATGCTGCTGTCTACTTTTTATGTGTAATCCCGTTTCCCACGAAATCCTCAGAGCTATCCAAATATCCAGTTGCAGATTCTACAAAAAGAGTGTTTCAAAACTGCTGTATCAAAAGAAAGGTTCAAGTCTGTTAGTTGAGGACACACAACACTAATAAGTTTCTGAGAATGCTTCTGTCTTGTTTTTATGGGAAGATATTTCCTTTTTAATCATAGGCCTGATACCGTTCCAAATGTCCACTTCCAGATGCTACAAAAAGAGTGTTTCAAACTTGCTCTATGAAAGGGAATGTTCAACTCTGTGACTTGAATGCAAACATCACAAAGAAGTTTCTGAGAATGCTGCTGTCTACTATTTATCTGTAATCCCGCTTCCAATGAAATCCTCAATTTTATAGAAATATCCACTTGCAGATTCCAAAAAAAGAGTGTTTCACACGTGCTCTGTCAATAGAAAGGTTCAGCACTGTTAGTTGTGAAGATAGAGCATAAACAAGTTTCTGAGATTGCTTCTATCTCGTTTTTATGGGAAGATATTTCCTTTTTTACAATAGGCCACAAAGCTCTGCAATTGTGCACTTCCAGATGCTACAAAAAGAGTGTTTCAAACCTGCTCTATGACAGGGAATGTTCAACTCTGTGACTTGAATGCAAACGTCACAAAGAAGTTTCTGAGAATGCTGCTGTCCACTATTTTTATGTAATCCCGTTTCCAACGAAATCCTCAGAGCTATCCAAATATCCACTTGCAGATTCTACAAAAAGAGTGTTTCAAAACTGCTGTATCAAAAGAAAGGTTCAAGTCTGTTAGTTGAGGACACACAACACAAATAAGTTTCTGAGAATGCTTCTGTCTTGTTTTTATGGGAAGATATTTCCTTTTTAACCATAGGCCTGATACCGTTCCAAATGTCCACTTCCAGATACTACAAAAAGAGTGTTTCAAACCTGCTCTATGAAAGGGAATGTTCAACTCTGTGACTTGAATGCAAACATCACAAAGAAGTTTCTGAGAATGCTGCTGTCTACTATTTATCTGTAATCCCGCTTCCAACAAAATCCTCAGTTTTATAGAAATATCCACTTGCAGTTTCCAAAAAAAGAGTGTTTCACACGTGCTCTGTCAATAGAAAGGTTCAACACTGTTAGTTGTGAAGATAGAGCATAAACAAGTTTCTGAGATTGCTTCTATCTCGTTTTTATGGGAAGATATTTCCTCTTTTACCATAGGCCACAAAGTGCTGCAAATGTCCACTTCCAGATACTACAAAAAGAGTGTTTGAAACCTGCTCTATGAAAGGGAATGTTCAACTCTGTGACTTAAATGGAAACATCTCAAAGAAGTTTCTGAGAATGCTGCTGTCTACTTTTTATGTGTAATCCCGTTTCCCACGAAATCCTCAGAGCTATCCAAATATCCAGTTGCAGATTCTACAAAAAGAGTGTTTCAAAACTGCTGTATCAAAAGAAAGGTTCAAGTCTGTTAGTTGAGGACACACAACACTAATAAGTTTCTGAGAAGGCTTCTGTCTTGTTTTTATGGGAAGATATTTCCTTTTTAATCATAGGCCTGATACCGTTCCAAATGTCCACTTCCAGATGCTACAAAAAGAGTGTTTCAAACTTGCTCTATGAAAGGGAATGTTCAACTCTGTGACTTGAATGCAAACATCACAAAGAAGTTTCTGAGAATGCTGCTGTCTAATATTTATCTGTAATCCCGCTTCCAATGAAATCCTCAATTTTATAGAAATATCCACTTGCAGATTCCAAAAAAAGAGTGTTTCACACGTGCTCTGTCAATAGAAAGGTTCAGCACTGTTAGTTGTGAAGATAGAGCATAAACAAGTTTCTGAGATTGCTTCTATCTCGTTTTTATGGGAAGATATTTCCTTTTTTACAATAGGCCACAAAGCTCTGCAATTGTGCACTTCCAGATGCTACAAAAAGAGTGTTTCAAACCTGCTCTATGACAGGGAATGTTCAACTCTGTGACTTGAATGCAAACGTCACAAAGAAGTTTCTGAGAATGCTGCTGTCCACTATTTTTATGTAATCTCGTTTCCAACGAAATCCTCAGAGCTATCCAAATATCCACTTGCAGATTCTACAAAAAGAGTGTTTCAAAACTGCTGTATCAAAAGAAAGGTTCAAGTCTGTTAGTTGAGGACACACAACACAAATAAGTTTCTGAGAATGCTTCTGTCTTGTTTTTATGGGAAGATATTTCCTTTTTAACCATAGGCCTGATACCGTTCCAAATGTCCACTTCCAGATACTACAAAAAGAGTGTTTCAAACCTGCTCTATGAAAGGGAATGTTCAACTCTGTGACTTGAATGCAAACGTCACAAAGATGTGTCTGAGAATGCTGCTGTCTACTATTTATCTGTAATCCCGCTTCCAACGAAATCCTCAGTTTTATAGAAATATCCACTTGCAGTTTCCAAAAAAAGAGTGTTTCACACGTGCTCTGTCAATAGAAAGGTTCAACACTGTTCGTTGTGAAGATAGAGCATAAACAAGTTTCTGAGATTGCTTCAATCTCGTTATTATGGGAAGATATTTCCTTTTTTACAATAGGCCACAAAGCGCTGCAAATGTCCACTTCCAGATACTACAAAAAGAGTGTTTGAAACCTGCTCTATGAAAGGGAATGTTCAACTCTGTGACTTAAATGGAAACATCACAAAGAAATTTCTGAGAATGCTGCTGTCTACCTTTTATATGTAATCCCGTTTCCAACGAAATCCGCAGAGCTATCCAAATATCCACTTGCAGATTCTACAAACAGAGTGTTTCAAAACTGTTGTATCAAAAGAAAGGTTCAAGTCTGTTAGTTGAGGACACACATCGCAAATAAGTCTCTCAGAATGCTTCTGTCTTGTTTTTATGGGAAGATATTTCCTTTTCAACCATAGGCCTGATACCGTTCCAAATGTCCAATTCCAGATACTACAAAAAGAGTGTTTCAAACCTGCTCTATGAAAGGGAATGTTCAACTCTGTGACTTGAATGCAAACATCACAAAGAAGTGTCTGAGAATGCTGCTGTCTACTATTTATCTGTAATCCCGCTTCCAACGAAATCCTCAGTTTTATAGAAATATCCACTTGCAGTTTCCAAAAAAAGAGTGTTTCACACGTGCTCTGTCAATAGAATGGTTCAACACTGTTAGTTGTCAAGATAGAGCATAAACAAGTTTCTGAGATTGCTTCTATCTCGTTTTTATGGGAAGATATTTCCTTTTTTACCATAGGCCAGAAAGCGCTGCAAATGTCCACTTCCAGATACTACAAAAAGAGTGTTTGAAACCTGCTCTATGAAAGGGAATGTTCAACTCTGTGACTTAAATGGAAACATCTCAAAGAAGTTTCTGAGAATGCTGCTGTCTACTTTTTATGTGTAATCCCGTTTCCCACGAAATCCTCAGACCTATCCAAATATCCACTTGCAGATTCTACAAAAAGAGTGTCTCAAAACTGCTGTATCAAAAGAAAGGTTCAAGTCTGTTAGTTGAGGACACACAACACTAATAAGTTTCTGAGAATGCTTCTGTCTTGTTTTTATGGGAAGATATTTCCTTTTTAACCATAGGCCTGATACCGTTCCAAATGTCCACTTCCAGATACTACAAAAAGAGTGTTTCAAACCTGCTCTATGAAAGGGAATGTTCAACTTTGTGACTTCAATGCAAACATCACAAAGAAGTTTCTGAGAATGCTGCTGTCTACTATTTATCTGTAATCCCGCTTCCAACAAAATCCTCAGTTTTATAGAAATATCCACTTGCAGTTTCCAAAAAAAAGAGTGTTTCACACGTGCTCTGTCAATAGAAAGGTTCAACACTGTTAGTTGTGAAGATAGAGCATAAACAAGTTTCTGAGATTGCTTCTATCTCGTTTTTATGGGAAGATATTTCCTTTTTTATCATAGGCAACAAAGCGCTGCAAATGTCCACTTCCAGATGCTACAAAAAGAGTGTTTCAAACCTGCTCTATGACAGGGAATGTTCAACTCTGTGACTTGAATGCAAACGTCACAAAGAAGTGTCTGAGAATGCTGCTGTCTACTATTTATCTGTAATCCCGCTTCCAACAAAATCCTCAGAGCTATACAAATATCCACTTGCAGATTCTACAAGAAGAGTGTTTCAAAACTGCTGTATCAAAAGAAAGGTTCAAGTCTGTTAGTTGAGGACACACAACACAAATAAGATTCTGAGAATGCTTCTGTCTTGTTTTTATGGGAAGATATTTCCTTTTTAACCATAGGCCTGATACCGTTCCAAATGTCCACTTCCAGATACTACAAAAAGAGTGTTTCAAACCTGCTCTATGAAAGGGAATGTTCAACTCTGTGACTTGAATGCAAACATCACAAAGAAGTTTCTGAGAATGCTGCTGTCTACTATTTATCTGTAATCCCGCTTCCAACGAAATCCTCAGTTTTATAGAAATATCCACTTGCAGTTTCCAAAAAAAGAGTGTTTCACACGTGCTCTGTCAATAGAAAGGTTCAACACTGTTAGTTGTGAAGATAGAGCATAAACAAGTTTCTGAGATTGCTTCTATCTCGTTTTTATGGGAAGATATTTCCTTTTTTACCATAGGCCACAAAGCGCTGCAAATGTCCACTTCCAGATACTAAAAAAAGAGTGTTTGAAACCTGCTCTATGAAAGGGAATGTTCAACTCTGTGACTTAAATGGAAACATCACAAAGAAGTTTCTGAGAATGCTGCTGTCTACTTTTTATATGTAATCCCGTTTCCAACAAAATCCTCAGAGCTATCCAAATATCCACTTGCAGATTCTACAAAAAGAGTGTTTCAAAACTGCTGTATCAAAAGAAAGGTTCAAGTCTGTTAGTTGAGGACACACAACACAATTAAGTTTCTGAGAATGCTTCTGTCTTGTTTTTATGGGAAGATATTTCCTTTAGAACCATAGGCCTGATACCGTTCCAAATGTCCACTTCCAGATACTACAAAAAGAGTGTTTCAAACCTGCTCTATGAAAGGGAATGTTCAACTCTGTGACTTGAATGCAAACATCACAAAGAAGTTTCTGAGAATGCTGCTGTCTACTATTTATCTGTAATCCCGCTTCCAACGAAATCCTCAGTTTTGTAGAAATATCCACTTGCAGTTTCCAAAAAAAGAGTGTTTCACACGTGCTCTTTCAATAGAAAGGTTCAACACTGTTAGTTGTGAAGATAGAGCATAAACAAGTTTCTGAGATTGCTTCTATCTCGTTTTTATGGGAAGATATTTCCTTTTTTACCATAGGCCAGAAAGCGCTGCAAATGTCCACTTCCAGATACTACAAAAAGAGTGTTTGAAACCTGCTCTATGAAAGGGAATGTTCAACTCTGTGAGTTAAATGGAAACATCTCAAAGAAGTTTCTGAGAATGCTGCTGTCTACTTTTTATGTGTAATCCCGTTTCCCACGAAATCCTCAGACAGATCCAAATATCCACTTGCAGATTCTACAAAAAGAGTGTCTCAAAACTGCTGTATCAAAAGAAAGGTTCAAGTCTGTTAGTTGAGGACACACAACACTAATAAGTTTCTGAGAATGCTTCTGTCTTGTTTTTATGGGAAGATATTTCCTTTTTAACCATAGGCCTGATACCGTTCCAAATGTCCACTTCCAGATACTACAAAAAGAGTGTTTCAAACCTGCTCTATGAAAGGGAATGTTCAACTCTGTGACTTGAATGCAAACATCACAAAGAAGTTTCTGAGAATGCTGCTGTCTACTATTTATCTGTAATCCCGCTTCCAACAAAATCCTCAGTTTTATAGAAATATCCACTTGCAGTTTCCAAAAAAAGAGTGTTTCACACGTGCTCTGTCAATAGAAAGGTTCAACACTGTTAGTTGTGAAGATAGAGCATAAACAAGTTTCTGAGATTGCTTCTATCTCGTTTTTATGGGAAGATATTTCCTTTTTTATCATAGGCAACAAAGCGCTGCAAATGTCCACTTCCAGATGCTACAAAAAGAGTGTTTCAAACCTGCTCTATGACAGGGAATGTTCAACTCTGTGACTTGAATGCAAACGTCACAAAGAAGTGTCTGAGAATGCTGCTGTCTACTATTTATCTGTAATCCCGCTTCCAACAAAATCCTCAGAGCTATCCAAATATCCACTTGCAGATTCTACAAGAAGAGTGTTTCAAAACTGCTGTATCAAAAGAAAGGTTCAAGTCTGTTAGTTGAGGACACACAACACAAATAAGTTTCTGAGAATGCTTCTGTCTTGTTTTTATGGGAAGATATTTCCTTTTGAACCATAGGCCTGATACCGTTCCAAATGTCCACTTCCAGATACTACAAAAAGAGTGTTTCAAACCTGCTGTATGAAAGGGAATGTTCAACTCTGTGACTTGAATGCAAACATCACAAAGAAGTTTCTGAGAATGCTGCTGTCTACTATTTATCTGTAATCCCGCTTCCAACGAAATCCTCAGTTTTATAGAAATATCCACTTGCAGTTTCCAAAAAAAGAGTGTTTCACACGTGCTCTGTCAATAGAAAGGTTCAACACTGTTAGTTGTGAAGATAGAGCATAAACAAGTTTCTGAGATTGCTTCTCTCTCGTTTTTATGGGAAGATATTTCCTTTTTTACCATAGGCCACAAAGCGCTGCAAATGTCCACTTCCAGATACTAAAAAAAGAGTGTTTGAAACCTGCTCTATGAAAGGGAATGTTCAACTCTGTGACTTAAATGGAAACATCACAAAGAAGTTTCTGAGAATGCTGCTGTCTACTTTTTATATGTAATCCCGTTTCCAACAAAATCCTCAGAGCTATCCAAATATCCACTTGCAGATTCTACAAAAAGAGTGTTTCAAAACTGCTGTATCAAAAGAAAGGTTCAAGTCTGTTAGTTGAGGACACGCAACACAATTAAGTTTCTGAGAATGCTTCTGTCTTGTTTTTATGGGAAGATATTTCCTTTTGAACCATAGGCCTGATACCGTTCCAAATGTCCACTTCCAGATACTACAAAAAGAGTGTTTCAAACCTGCTCTATGAAAGGGAATGTTCAACTCTGTGACTTGAATGCAAACATCACAAAGAAGTTTCTGAGAATGCTGCTGTCTACTATTTATCTGTAATCCCGCTTCCAACGAAATCCTCAGTTTTATAGAAATATCCACTTGCAGTTTCCAAAAAAAGAGTGTTTCACACGTGCTCTTTCAATAGAAAGGTTCAACACTGTTAGTTGTGAAGATGGAGCATAAACAAGTTTCTGAGATTGCTTCTATCTCGTTTTTATGGGAAGATATTTCCTTTTTTACCATAGGCCAGAAAGCGCTGCAAATGTCCACTTCCAGATACTACAAAAAGAGTGTTTGAAACCTGCTCTATGAAAGGGAATGTTCAACTCTGTGACTTAAATGGAAACATCTCAAAGAAGTTTCTGAGAATGCTGCTGTCTACTTTTTATGTGTAATCCCATTTCCCACGAAATCCTCAGACCTATCCAAATATCCACTTGCAGATTCTACAAAAAGAGTGTCTCAAAACTGCTGTATCAAAAGAAAGGTTCAAGTCTGTTAGTTGAGGACACACAACACTAATAACTTTCTGAGAATGCTTCTGTCTTGTTTTTATGGGAAGATATTTCCTTTTTAACCGTAGGCCTGATACCGTTCCAAATGTCCACTTCCAGATACTACAAAAAGAGTGTTTCAAACCTGCTGTATGAAAGGGAATGTTCAACTCTGTGACTTGAATGCAAACATCACAAAGAAGTTTCTGAGAATGCTGCTGTCTACTATTTATCTGTAATCCCGCTTCCAACAAAATCCTCAGTTTTATAGAAATATCCACTTGCAGTTTCCAAAAAAAGAGTGTTTCACACGTGCTCTGTCAATAGAAAGGTTCAACACTGTTAGTTGTGAAGATAGAGCATAAACAAGTTTCTGAGATTGCTTCTATCTCTTTTTTATGGGAAGATATTTCCTTTTTTATCATAGGCCACAAAGCGCTGCAAATGTCCACTTCCAGATGCTACAAAAAGAGTGTTTCAAACCTGCTCTATGACAGGGAATGTTCAACTCTGTGACTTGAATGCAAACGTCACAAAGAAGTGTCTGAGAATGCTGCTGTCTACTATTTATCTGTAATCCCGCTTCCTACGAAATCCTCAGTTTTATAGAAATATCCACTTGCAGTTTCCAAAAAAAGAGTGTTTCACACGTGCTCTGTCAATAGAAACGTTCAACACTGTTAGTTGTGAAGATAGAGCATAAACAAGTTTCTGAGATTGCTTCTATCTCGTTTTTATGGGAAGATATTTCCTTTTTTACCATAGGCCACAAAGCGCTGCAAATGTCCACTTCCAGATACTAAAAAAAGAGTGTTTGAAACCTGCTCTATGAAAGGGAATGTTCAACTCTGTGACTTAAATGGAAACATCACAAAGAAGTTTCTGAGAATGCTGCTGTCTACCTTTTATATGTAATCCCGTTTCCAACGAAATCCGCAGAGCTATCCAAATATCCACTTGCAGATTCTACAAACAGAGTGTTTCAAAACTGCTGTATCAAAAGAAAGGTTCAAGTCTGTTAGTTGAGGACACACATCGCAAATAAGTCTCTCAGAATGCTTCTGTCTTGTTTTTATGGGAAGATATTTCCTTTTGAACCATAGGCCTGATACCGTTCCAAATGTCCAATTCCAGATACTACAAAAAGAGTGTTTCAAACCTGCTCTATGAAAGGGAATGTTCAACTCTGTGACTTGAATGCAAACATCACAAAGTAGTGTCTGAGAATGCTGCTGTCTACTATTTATCTGTAATCCCGCTTCCAACGAAATCCTCAGTTTTATAGAAATATCCACTTGCAGTTTCCAAAAAAAGAGTGTTTCACACGTGCTCTGTCAATAGAATGGTTCAACACTGTTAGTTGTCAAGATAGAGCATAAACAAGTTTCTGAGATTGCTTCTATCTCGTTTTTATGGGAAGATATTTCCTTTTTTACCATAGGCCAGAAAGCGCTGCAAATGTCCACTTCCAGATACTACAAAAAGAGTGTTTGAAACCTGCTCTATGAAAGGGAATGTTCAACTCTGTGACTTAAATGGAAACATCTCAAAGAAGTTTCTGAGAATGCTGCTGTCTACTTTTTATGTGTAATCCCGTTTCCCACGAAATCCTCAGACCTATCCAAATATCCACTTGCAGATTCTACAAAAAGAGTGTCTCAAAACTGCTGTATCAAAAGAAAGGTTCAAGTCTGTTAGTTGAGGACACACAACACTAATAAGTTTCTGAGAATGCTTCTGTCTTGTTTTTATGGGAAGATATTTCCTTTTTAACCATAGGCCTGATACCGTTCCAAATGTCCACTTCCAGATACTACAAAAAGAGTGTTTCAAACCTGCTCTATGAAAGGGAATGTTCAACTTTGTGACTTCAATGCAAACATCACAAAGAAGTTTCTGAGAATGCTGCTGTCTACTATTTATCTGTAATCCCGCTTCCAACAAAATCCTCAGTTTTATAGAAATATCCACTTGCAGTTTCCAAAAAAAAGAGTGTTTCACACGTGCTCTGTCAATAGAAAGGTTCAACACTGTTAGTTGTGAAGATAGAGCATAAACAAGTTTCTGAGATTGCTTCTATCTCGTTTTTATGGGAAGATATTTCCTTTTTTATCATAGGCAACAAAGCGCTGCAAATGTCCACTTCCAGATGCTACAAAAAGAGTGTTTCAAACCTGCTCTATGACAGGGAATGTTCAACTCTGTGACTTGAATGCAAACGTCACAAAGAAGTGTCTGAGAATGCTGCTGTCTACTATTTATCTGTAATCCCGCTTCCAACAAAATCCTCAGAGCTATCCAAATATCCACTTGCAGATTCTACAAGAAGAGTGTTTCAAAACTGCTGTATCAAAAGAAAGGTTCAAGTCTGTTAGTTGAGGACACACAACACAAATAAGATTCTGAGAATGCTTCTGTCTTGTTTTTATGGGAAGATATTTCCTTTTTAACCATAGGCCTGATACCGTTCCAAATGTCCACTTCCAGATACTACAAAAAGAGTGTTTCAAACCTGCTCCATGAAAGGGAATGTTCAACTCTGTGACTTGAATGCAAACATCACAAAGAAGTTTCTGAGAATGCTGCTGTCTACTATTTATCTGTAATCCCGCTTCCAACGAAATCCTCAGTTTTATAGAAATATCCACTTGCAGTTTCCAAAAAAAGAGTGTTTCACACGTGCTCTGTCAACAGAAAGGTTCAACACTGTTAGTTGTGAAGATAGAGCATAAACAAGTTTCTGAGATTGCTTCTATCTCGTTTTTATGGGAAGATATTTCCTTTTTTACCATAGGCCACAAAGCGCTGCAAATGTCCACTTCCAGATACTAAAAAAAGAGTGTTTGAAACCTGCTCTATGAAAGGGAATGTTCAACTCTGTGACTTAAATGGAAACATCACAAAGAAGTTTCTGAGAATGCTGCTGTCTACTTTTTATATGTAATCCCGTTTCCAACAAAATCCTCAGAGCTATCCAAATATCCACTTGCAGATTCTACAAAAAGAGTGTTTCAAAACTGCTGTATCAAAAGAAAGGTTCAAGTCTGTTAGTTGAGGACACACAACACAATTAAGTTTCTGAGAATGCTTCTGTCTTGTTTTTATGGGAAGATATTTCCTTTAGAACCATAGGCCTGATACCGTTCCAAATGTCCACTTCCAGATACTACAAAAAGAGTGTTTCAAACCTGCTCTATGAAAGGGAATGTTCAACTCTGTGACTTGAATGCAAACATCACAAAGAAGTTTCTGAGAATGCTGCTGTCTACTATTTATCTGTAATCCCGCTTCCAACGAAATCCTCAGTTTTGTAGAAATATCCACTTGCAGTTTCCAAAAAAAGAGTGTTTCACACGTGCTCTTTCAATAGAAAGGTTCAACACTGTTAGTTGTGAAGATAGAGCATAAACAAGTTTCTGAGATTGCTTCTATCTCGTTTTTATGGGAAGATATTTCCTTTTTTACCATAGGCCAGAAAGCGCTGCAAATGTCCACTTCCAGATACTACAAAAAGAGTGTTTGAAACCTGCTCTATGAAAGGGAATGTTCAACTCTGTGACTTAAATGGAAACATCTCAAAGAAGTTTCTGAGAATGCTGCTGTCTACTTTTTATGTGTAATCCCGTTTCCCACGAAATCCTCAGACCGATCCAAATATCCACTTGCAGATTCTACAAAAAGAGTGTCTCAAAACTGCTGTATCAAAAGAAAGGTTCAAGTCTGTTAGTTGAGGACACACAACACTAATAAGTTTCTGAGAATGCTTCTGTCTTGTTTTTATGGGAAGATATTTCCTTTTTAACCATAGGCCTGATACCGTTCCAAATGTCCACTTCCAGATACTACAAAAAGAGTGTTTCAAACCTGCTCTATGAAAGGGAATGTTCAACTCTGTGACTTGAATGCAAACATCACAAAGAAGTTTCTGAGAATGCTGCTGTCTACTATTTATCTGTAATCCCGCTTCCAACGAAATCCTCAGTTTTATAGAAATATCCACTTGCAGTTTCCAAAAAAAGAGTGTTTCACACGTGCTCTGTCAATAGAAAGGTTCAACACTGTTAGTTGTGAAGATAGAGCATAAACAAGTTTCTGAGATTGCTTCTCTCTCGTTTTTATGGGAAGATATTTCCTTTTTTACCATAGGCCACAAAGCGCTGCAAATGTCCACTTCCAGATACTAAAAAAAGAGTGTTTGAAACCTGCTCTATGAAAGGGAATGCTCAACTCTGTGACTTAAATGGAAACATCACAAAGAAGTTTCTGAGAATGCTGCTGTCTACTTTTTATATGTAATCCCGTTTCCAACAAAATCCTCAGAGCTATCCAAATATCCACTTGCAGATTCTACAAAAAGAGTGTTTCAAAACTGCTGTATCAAAAGAAAGGTTCAAGTCTGTTAGTTGAGGACACGCAACACAATTAAGTTTCTGAGAATGCTTCTGTCTTGTTTTTATGGGAAGATATTTCCTTTTGAACCATAGGCCTGATACCGTTCCAAATGTCCACTTCCAGATACTACAAAAAGAGTGTTTCAAACCTGCTCTATGAAAGGGAATGTTCAACTCTGTGACTTGAATGCAAACATCACAAAGAAGTTTCTGAGAATGCTGCTGTCTACTATTTATCTGTAATCCCGCTTCCAACGAAATCCTCAGTTTTATAGAAATATCCACTTGCAGTTTCCAAAAAAAGAGTGTTTCACACGTGCTCTTTCAATAGAAAGGTTCAACACTGTTAGTTGTGAAGATGGAGCATAAACAAGTTTCTGAGATTGCTTCTATCTCGTTTTTATGGGAAGATATTTCCTTTTTTACCATAGGCCAGAAAGCGCTGCAAATGTCCACTTCCAGATACTACAAAAAGAGTGTTTGAAACCTGCTCTATGAAAGGGAATGTTCAACTCTGTGACTTAAATGGAAACATCTCAAAGAAGTTTCTGAGAATGCTGCTGTCTACTTTTTATGTGTAATCCCGTTTCCCACGAAATCCTCAGACCTATCCAAATATCCACTTGCAGATTCTACAAAAAGAGTGTCTCAAAACTGCTGTATCAAAAGAAAGGTTCAAGTCTGTTAGTTGAGGACACACAACACTAATAACTTTCTGAGAATGCTTCTGTCTTGTTTTTATGGGAAGATATTTCCTTTTTAACCGTAGGCCTGATACCGTTCCAAATGTCCACTTCCAGATACTACAAAAAGAGTGTTTCAAACCTGCTCTATGAAAGGGAATGTTCAACTCTGTGACTTGAATGCAAACATCACAAAGAAGTTTCTGAGAATGCTGCTGTCTACTATTTATCTGTAATCCCGCTTCCAACAAAATCCTCAGTTTTATAGAAATATCCACTTGCAGTTTCCAAAAAAAGAGTGTTTCACACGTGCTCTGTCAATAGAAAGGTTCAACACTGTTAGTTGTGAAGATAGAGCATAAACAAGTTTCTGAGATTGCTTCTATCTCTTTTTTATGGGAAGATATTTCCTTTTTTATCATAGGCAACAAAGCGCTGCAAATGTCCACTTCCAGATGCTACAAAAAGAGTGTTTCAAACCTGCTCTATGACAGGGAATGTTCAACTCTGTGACTTGAATGCAAACGTCACAAAGAAGTGTCTGAGAATGCTGCTGTCTACTATTTATCTGTAATCCCGCTTCCTACGAAATCCTCAGTTTTATAGAAATATCCACTTGCAGTTTCCAAAAAAAGAGTGTTTCACACGTGCTCTGTCAATAGAAAGGTTCAACACTGTTAGTTGTGAAGATAGAGCATAAACAAGTTTCTGAGATTGCTTCTATCTCTTTTTTATGGGAAGATATTTCCTTTTTTATCATAGGCCACAAAGCGCTGCAAATGTCCACTTCCAGATACTAAAAAAAGAGTGTTTGAAACCTGCTCTATGAAAGGGAATGTTCAACTCTGTGACTTAAATGGAAACATCACAAAGAAGTTTCTGAGAATGCTGCTGTCTACTTTTTATATGAAATCCCTTTTCCAACGAAATCCTCAGAGCTATCCAAATATCCACTTGCAGATTCTACAAAAAGAGTGTTTCGAAACTGCTGTATCAAAAGAAAGGTTCAAGTCTGTTAGTTGAGGACACACATCGCAAATAAGTTTGTGAGAATGCTTCTGTCTTGTTTTTATGGGAAGATATTACCTTTTTAACCATAGGCCTGATACCGTTCCAAATGTCCACTTCCAGATACTACAAAAAGAGTGTTTCAAACCTGCTCTATGAAAGGGAACGTTCAACTCTGTGACTTGAATGCAAACGTCACAAAGAAGTTTCTGAGAATGCTGCTGTCCACTATTTTTATGTAATCCCTTTTCCAACGAAATCCTCAGAGCTATCCAAATATCCACTTGCAGATTCTACAAAAAGAGTGTTTCGAAACTGCTGTATGAAAAGAAAGGTTCAAGTCTGTTAGTTGAGGACACACATCGCAAATAAGTTTCTGAGAATGCTTCTGTCTTGTTTTTATGGGAAGATATTTCCTTTTTAACCATAGGCCTGATACCGTTCCAAATGTCCACTTCCAGATACTACAAAAAGAGTGTTTGAAACCTGCTCTATGAAAGGGAACGTTCAACTCTCTGACTTGAATGCAAACATCACAAAGAAGTTTCTGAGAATGCTGCTGTCTACTGTTTATCTGTTCCCGCTTCCAACGAAATCCTCAGTTTTATAGAAATATCCACTTGCAGTTTCCAAAAAAAGAGTGTTTCACACGTGCTCTGTCAATAGAAAGGTTCAACACTGTTAGTTGTGAAGATAGAGCATAAACAAGTTTCTGAGATTGCTTCTATATCGTTTTTATGGGAAGATATTTCCTCTTTTACCATAGGCCACAAAGCGCTGCAAATGTCCACTTCCAGATACTACAAAAAGAGTGTTTGAAACCTGCTCTATGAAAGGGAATGTTCAACTCTGTGACTTTAATGGAAACATCTCAAAGAAGTTTCTGAGAATGCTGCTGTCTACTTTTTATGTGTAATCCCGTTTCCCACGAAATCCTCAGAGCTATCCAAATATCCAGTTGCAGATTCTACAAAAAGAGTGTTTCAAAACTGCTGTATCAAAAGAAAGGTTCAAGTCTGTTAGTTGAGGACACACAACACTAATAAGTTTCTGAGAATGCTTCTGTCTTGTTTTTATGGGAAGATATTTCCTTTTTAATCATAGGCCTGATACCGTTCCAAATGTCCACTTCCAGATACTACAAAAAGAGTGTTTCAAACCTGCGCTATGAAAGGGAATGCTCAACTCTGTGACTTGAATGCAAACATCACAAAGAAGATTCTGAGAATGCTGCTGTCTACTATTTATCTGTAATCCCGCTTCCAATGAAATCCTCAATTTTATAGAAATATCCACTTGCAGATTCCAAAAAAAGAGTGTTTCACACGTGCTCTGTCAATAGAGAGGTTCAGCACTGTTAGTTGTGAAGATAGAGCATAAACAAGTTTCTGAGATTGCTTCTATCTCGTTTTTATGGGAAGATATTTCCTTTTTTACCATAGGCCACAAAGCGCTGCAATTGTGCACTTCCAGATGCTACAAAAAGAGTGTTTCAAACCTGCTCTATGACAGGGAATGTTCAACTCTGTGACTTGAATGCAAACGTCACAAAGAAGTTTCTGAGAATGCTGCTGTCCACTATTTTTATGTAATCCCGTTTCCAACGAAATCCTCAGAGCTATCCAAATATCCACTTGCAGATTCTACAAAAAGAGTGTTTCAAAACTGTTCTATCAAAAGAAAGGTTCAAGTCTGTTAGTTGAGGACACACAACACTAATAAGTTTCTGAGAATGCTTCTGTCTTGTTTTTATGGGAAGATATTTCCTTTTTAACCATAGGCCTGATACCGTTCCAAATGTCCACTTCCAGATACTACAAAAAGAGTGTTTCAAACCTGCTCTATGAAAGGGAATGTTCAACTCTGTGACTTGAATGCAAACATCACAAAGAAGTTTCTGAGAATGCTGCTGTCTACTATTTATCTGTAATCCCGCTTCCAACAAAATCCTCAGTTTTATAGAAATATCCACTTGCAGTTTCCAAAAAAAGAGTGTTTCACACGTGCTCTGTCAATAGAAAGGTTCAACACTGTTAGTTGTGAAGATAGAGCATAAACAAGTTTCTGAGATTGCTTCTATCTCGTTTTTATGGGAAGATATTTCCTTTTTTATCATAGGCAACAAAGCGCTGCAAATGTCCACTTCCAGATGCTACAAAAAGACTGTTTCAAACCTGCTCTATGACAGGGAATGTTCAACTCTATGACTTGAATGCAAACGTCACAAAGAAGTGTCTGAGAATGCTGCTGTCTACTATTTATCTGTAATCCCGCTTCCAACGAAATCCTCAGTTTTATAGAAATATCCACTTGCAGTTTCCAAAAAAAGAGTGTTTCACACGTGCTCTGTCAATAGAAAGGTTCAACACTGTTAGTTGTGAAGATAGAGCATAAACAAGTTTCTGAGATTGCTTCTATCTCGTTATTATGGGAAGATATTTCCTTTTTTACCATAGGCCACAAAGCGCTGCAAATGTCCACTTCCAGATACTAAAAAAAGAGTGTTTGAAACCTGCTCTATGAAAGGGAATGTTCAACTCTGTGACTTAAATGGAAACATCACAAAGAAGTTTCTGAGAATGCTGCTGTCTACTTTTTATATGTAATCCCGTTTCCCACGAAATCCTCAGAGCTATCCAAATATCCACTTGCAGATTCTACAAAAAGAGTGTTTCGAAACTGCTGTATCAAAAGAAAGGTTCAAGTCTGTTAGTTGAGGACACACATCGCAAATAAGTTTCTGAGAATGCTTCTGTCTTGTTTTTATGGGAAGATATTTCCTTTTTAACCATAGGCCTGATACCGTTCCAAATGTCCACTTCCAGATACTACAAAAAGAGTGTTTCAAACCTGCTCTATGAAAGGGAACGTTCAACTCTGTGACTTGAATGCAAACGTCACAAAGAAGTTTCTGAGAATGCTGCTGTCCACTATTTTTATGTAATCACTTTTCCAACGAAATCCTCAGAGCTATCCAAATATCCACTTGCAGATTCTACAAAAAGAGTGTTTCGAAACTGCTGTATCAAAAGAAAGGTTCAAGTCTGTTAGTTGAGGACACACATCGCAAATAAGTTTCTGAGAATGCTTCTGTCTTGTTTTAATGGGAAGATATTTCCTTTTTTACCATAGGCCTGATACCGTTCCAAATGTCCACTTCCAGATACTACAAAAAGAGTGTTTGAAACCTGCTCTATGAAAGGGAACGTTCAACTCTCTGACTTGAATGCGAACATCACAAAGAAGTTTCTGAGAATGCTGCTGTCTACTATTTATCTGTAATCCCGCTTCCAACGAAATCCTCTGTTTTATAGAAATATCCACTTGCAGTTCCCAAAAAAAGAGTGTTTCACACGTGCTCTGTCAATAGAAAGGTTCAACACTGTTAGTTGTGAAGATAGAGCATAAACAAGTTTCTGAGATTGCTTCTATCTCGTTTTTATGGGAAGATATTTCCTCTTTTACCATAGGCCACAAAGCGCTGCAAATGTCCACTTCCAGATACTACAAAAAGAGTGTTTGAAACCTGCTCTATGAAAGGGAATGTTCAACTCTGTGACTTAAATGGAAACATCTCAAAGAAGTTTCTGAGAATGCTGCTGTCTACTTTTTATGTGTAATCCCGTTTCCCACGAAATCCTCAGAGCTATCCAAATATCCAGTTGCAGATTCTACAAAAAGAGTGTTTCAAAACTGCTGTATCAAAAGAAAGGTTCAAGTCTGTTAGTTGAGGACACACAACACTAATAAGTTTCTGAGAATGCTTCTGTCTTGTTTTTATGGGAAGATATTTCCTTTTTAATCATAGGCCTGATACCGTTCCAAATGTCCACTTCCAGATACTACAAAAAGAGTGTTTCAAACCTGCTCTATGAAAGGGAATGTTCAGCTCTGTGACTTGAATGGAAACATCACAAAGAAGTTTCTGAGAATGCTGCTGTCTACTATTTATCTGTAATCCCGCTTCCAATGAAATCCTCAATTTTATAGAAATATCCACTTGCAGATTCCAAAAAAAGAGTGTTTCACACGTGCTCTGTCAATAGAAAGGTTCAGCACTGTTAGTTGTGAAGATAGAGCATAAACAAGTTTCTGAGATTGCTTCTATCTCGTTTTTATGGGAAGATATTTCCTTTTTTACCATAGGCCACAAAGCGCTGCAATTGTGCACTTCCAGATGCTACAAAAAGAGTGTTTCAAACCTGCTCTATGACAGGGAATGTTCAACTCTGTGACTTGAATGCAAACGTCACAAAGAAGTTTCTGAGAATGCTGCTGTCCACTATTTTTATGTAATCCCGTTTCCAACGAAATCCTCAGAGCTATCCAAATATCCACTTGCAGATTCTACAAAAAGAGTGTTTCAAAACTGTTCTATCAAAAGAAAGGTTCAAGTGTGTTAGTTGAGGACACACAACACTAATAAGTTTCTGAGAATGCTTCTGTCTTGTTTTTATGGGAAGATATTTCCTTTTTAATCATAGGCCTGATACCGTTCCAAATGTCCACTTCCAGATACTACAAAAAGAGTGTTTCAAACCTGCTCTATGAAAGGGAATGTTCAACTCTGTGACTTGAATGCAAACATCACAAAGAAGATTCTGAGAATGCTGCTGTCTACTATTTATCTGTAATCCCGCTTCCAACAAAATCCTCAGTTTTATAGAAATATCCACTTGCAGTTTCCAAAAAAAGAGTGTTTCACACGTGCTCTGTCAATAGAAAGGTTCAACACTGTTAGTTGTGAAGATAGAGCATAAACAAGTTTCTGAGATTGCTTCTATCTCATTTTTATGGGAAGATATTTCCTTTTTTATCATAGGCAACAAAGCGCTGCAAATGTCCACTTCCAGATGCTACAAAAAGAGTGTTTCAAACCTGCTCTATGACAGGGAATGTTCAACTCTGTGACTTGAATGCAAACGTCACAAAGAAGTGTCTGAGAATGCTGCTGTCTACTATTTATCTGTAATCCCGCTTCCAACGAAATCCTCAGTTTTATAGAAATATCCACTTGCAGTTTCCAAAAAAAGAGTGTTTCACACGTGCTCTGTCAATAGAAAGGTTCAACACTGTTAGTTGTGAAGATAGAGCATAAACAAGTTTCTGAGATTGCTTCTATCTCGTTATTATGGGAAGATATTTCCTTTTTTTACCATAGGCCACAAAGCGCTGCAAATGTCCACTTCCAGATACTACAAAAAGAGTGTTTGAAACCTGCTCTATGAAAGGGAATGTTCAACTCTGTGACTTAAATGGAAACATCACAAAGAAGTTTCTGAGAATGCTGCTGTCTACTTTTTATATGTAATCCCGTTTCCCACGAAATCCTCAGAGCTATCCAAATATCCACTTGCAGATTCTACAAAAAGAGTGTTTCAAAACTGCTGTATCAAAAGAAAGGTTCAAGTCTGTTAGTTGAGGACACAGATCGCAAATAAGTTTCTGAGAATGCTTCTGTCTTGTTTTTATGGGAAGATATTTCCTTTTGAACCATAGGCCTGATACCGTTCCAAATGTCCACTTCCAGATACTACAAAAAGAGTGTTTCAAACCTGCTCTATGAAAGGGAATGTTCAACTCTGTGACTTGAATGCGAACATCACAAAGAAGATTCTGAGAATGCTGCTGTCTACTATTTATCTGTAATCCCGTTTCCAATGAAATCCTCAATTTTATAGAAATATCCACTTGCAGATTCCAAAAAAAGAATGTTTCAAACGTGCTCTGTCAATAGAAATGTTCAGCACTGTTAGTTATGAAGATAGCGCATAAACAAGTTTCTGAGATTGCTTCTATCTCGTTTTTATGGGAAGATATTTCCTTTTTTACCATAGGCCACAAAGCGCTGCAAATGTCCACTTCCAGATACTAAAAAAAGAGTGTTTGAAACCTGCTCTATGAAAGGGAATGTTCAACTCTGTGACTTAAATGGAAACATCACAAAGAAGTTTCTGAGAATGCTGCTGTCTACTTTTTATATGTAATCCCGTTTCCCACGAAATCCTCAGAGCTATCCAAATATCCACTTGCAGATTCTACAAAAAGAGTGTTTCGAAACTGCTGTATCAAAAGAAAGGTTCAAGTCTGTTAGTTGAGGACACACATCGCAAATAAGTTTCTGAGAATGCTTCTGTCTTGTTTTTATGGGAAGATATTTCCTTTTTAACCATAGGCCTGATACCGTTCCAAATGTCCACTTCCAGATACTACAAAAAGAGTGTTTCAAACCTGCTCTATGAAAGGGAACGTTCAACTCTGTGACTTGAATGCAAACGTCACAAAGAAGTTTCTGAGAATGCTGCTGTCCACTATTTTTATGTAATCCCTTTTCCAACGAAATCCTCAGAGCTATCCAAATATCCACTTGCAGATTCTACAAAAAGAGTGTTTCGAAACTGCTGTATCAAAAGAAAGGTTCAAGTCTGTTAGTTGAGGACACACATCGCAAATAAGTTTCTGAGAATGCTTCTGTCTTGTTTTTATGGGAAGATATTTCCTTTTTTACCATAGGCCTGATACCGTTCCAAATGTCCACTTCCAGATACTACAAAAAGAGTGTTTGAAACCTGCTCTATGAAAGGGAACGTTCAACTCTCTGACTTGAATGCGAACATCACAAAGAAGTTTCTGAGAATGCTGCTGTCTACTATTTATCTGTAATCTTGCTTCCAACGAAATCCTCAGTTTTATAGAAATATCCACTTGCAGTTTCCAAAAAAAGAGTGTTTCACACCTGCTCTGTCAATAGAAAGGTTCAACACTGTTAGTTGTGAAGATAGAGCATAAACAAGTTTCTGAGATTGCTTCTATCTCGTTTTTATGGGAAGATATTTCCTCTTTTACCATAGGCCACAAAGCGCTGCAAATGTCCACTTCCAGATACTACAAAAAGAGTGTTTGAAACCTGCTCTATGAAAGGGAATGTTCAACTCTGTGACTTAAATGGAAACATCTCAAAGAAGTTTCTGAGAATGCTGCTGTCTACTTTTTATGTGTAATCCCGTTTCCCACGAAATCCTCAGAGCTATCCAAATATCCAGTTGCAGATTCTACAAAAAGAGTGTTTCAAAACTGCTGTATCAAAAGAAAGGTTCAAGTCTGTTAGTTGAGGACACACAACACTAATAAATTTCTGAGAATGCTTCTGTCTTGTTTTTATGGGAAGATATTTCCTTTTTAATCATAGGCCTGATACCGTTCCAAATGTCCACTTCCAGATACTACAAAAAGAGTGTTTCAAACCTGCTCTATGAAAGGGAATGTTCAACTCTGTGACTTGAATGCAAACATCACAAAGAAGTTTCTGAGAATGCTGCTGTCTACTATTTATCTGTAATCCCGCTTCCAATGAAATCCTCAATTTTATAGAAATATCCACTTGCAGATTCCAAAAAAAGAGTGTTTCACACGTGCTCTGTCAATAGAAAGGTTCAGCACTGTTAGTTGTGAAGATAGAGCATAAACAAGTTTCTGAGATTGCTTCTATCTCGTTTTTATGGGAAGATATTTCCTTTTTTACCATAGGCCACAAAGCGCTGCAATTGTGCACTTCCAGATGCTACAAAAAGAGTGTTTCAAACCTGCTCTATGACAGGGAATGTTCAACTCTGTGACTTGAATGCAAACGTCACAAAGAAGTTTCTGAGAATGCTGCTGTCCACTATTTTTATGTAATCCCGTTTCCAACGAAATCCTCAGAGCTATCCAAATATCCACATGCAGATTCTACAAAAAGAGTGTTTCAAAACTGTTCTATCAAAAGAAAGGTTCAAGTGTGTTAGTTGAGGACACACAACACTAACAAGTTTCTGAGAATGCTTCTGTCTTGTTTTTATGGGAAGATATTTCCTTTTTAATCATAGGCCTGATACCGTTCCAAATGTCCACTTCCAGATACTACAAAAAGAGTGTTTCAAACCTGCTCTATGAAAGGGAATGTTCAACTCTGTGACTTGAATGCAAACATCACAAAGAAGATTCTGAGAATGCTGCTGTCTACTATTTATCTGTAATCCCGCTTCCAACAAAATCCTCAGTTTTATAGAAATATCCACTTGCAGTTTCCAAAAAAAGAGTGTTTCACACGTGCTCTGTCAATAGAAAGGTTCAACACTGTTAGTTGTGAAGATAGAGCATAAACAAGTTTCTGAGATTGCTTCTATCTCGTTTTTATGGGAAGATATTTCCTTTTTTATCATAGGCAACAAAGCGCTGCAAATGTCCACTTCCAGATGCTACAAAAAGAGTGTTTCAAACCTGCTCTATGACAGGGAATGTTCAACTCTGTTACTTGAATTCAAACGTCACAAAGAAGTGTCTGAGAATGCTGCTGTCTAATATTTATCTGTAATCCCGCTTCCAACGAAATCCTCAGTTTTATAGAAATATCCACTTGCAGTTTCCAAAAAAAGAGTGTTTCACACGTGCTCTGTCAATAGAAAGGTTCAACACTGTTAGTTGTGAAGATAGAGCATAAACAAGTTTCTGAGATTGCTTCTATCTCGTTATTATGGGAAGATATTTCCTTTTTTACCATAGGCCACAAAGCGCTGCAAATGTCCACTTCCAGATACTACAAAAAGAGTGTTTGAAACCTGCTCTATGAAAGGGAATGTTCAACTCTGTGACTTAAATGGAAACATCACAAAGAAGTTTCTGAGAATGCTGCTGTCTACTTTTTATATGTAATCCCGTTTCCCACGAAATCCTCAGAGCTATCCAAATATCCACTTGCAGATTCTACAAAAAGAGTGTTTCGAAACTGCTGTATCAAAAGAAAGGTTCAAGTCTGTTAGTTGAGGACACACATCGCAAATAAGTTTCTGAGAATGCTTCTGTCTTGTTTTTATGGGAAGATATTTCCTTTTTAACCATAGGCCTGATACCGTTCCAAATGTCCACTTCCAGATACTACAAAAAGAGTGTTTCAAACCTGCTCTATGAAAGGGAACGTTCAACTCTGTGACTTGAATGCAAACGTCACAAAGAAGTTTCTGAGAATGCTGCTGTCCACTATTTTTATGTAATCCCTTTTCCAACGAAATCCTCAGAGCTATCCAAATATCCACTTGCAGATTCTACAAAAAGAGTGTTTCGAAACTGCTGTATCAAAAGAAAGGTTCAAGTCTGTTAGTTGAGGACACACATCGCAAATAAGTTTCTGAGAATGCTTCTGTCTTGTTTTTATGGGAAGATATTTCCTTTTTTACCATAGGCCTGATACCGTTCCAAATGTCCACTTCCAGATACTACAAAAAGAGTGTTTGAAACCTGCTCTATGAAAGGGAACGTTCAACTCTCTGACTTGAATGCGAACATCACAAAGAAGTTTCTGAGAATGCTGCTGTCTACTATTTATCTGTAATCCCGCTTCCAACGAAATCCTCTGTTTTATAGAAATATCCACTTGCAGTTTCCAAAAAAAGAGTGTTTCACACGTGCTCTGTCAATAGAAAGGTTCAACACTGTTAGTTGTGAAGATAGAGCATAAACAAGTTTCTGAGATTGCTTCTATCTCGTTTTTATGGGAAGATATTTCCTCTTTTACCATAGGCCACAAAGCGCTGCAAATGTCCACTTCCAGATACTACAAAAAGAGTGTTTGAAACCTGCTCTATGAAAGGGAATGTTCAACTCTGTGACTTAAATGGAAACATCTCAAAGAAGTTTCTGAGAATGCTGCTGTCTACTTTTTATGTGTAATCCCGTTTCCCACGAAATCCTCAGAGCTATCCAAATATCCAGTTGCAGATTCTACAAAAAGAGTGTTTCAAAACTGCTGTATCAAAAGAAAGGTTCAAGTCTGTTAGTTGAGGACACACAACACTAATAAGTTTCTGAGAATGCTTCTGTCTTGTTTTTATGGGAAGATATTTCCTTTTTAATCATAGGCCTGATACCGTTCCAAATGTCCACTTCCAGATACTACAAAAAGAGTGTTTCAAACCTGCTCTATGAAAGGGAATGTTCAACTCTGTGACTTGAATGCAAACATCACAAAGAAGATTCTGAGAATGCTGCTGTCTACTATTTATCTGTAATCCCGCTTCCAACAAAATCCTCAGTTTTATAGAAATATCCACTTGCAGTTTCCAAAAAAAGAGTGTTTCACACGTGCTCTGTCAATAGAAAGGTTCAACACTGTTAGTTGTGAAGATAGAGCATAAACAAGTTTCTGAGATTGCTTCTATCTCATTTTTATGGGAAGATATTTCCTTTTTTATCATAGGCAACAAAGCGCTGCAAATGTCCACTTCCAGATGCTACAAAAAGAGTGTTTCAAACATGCTCTATGACAGGGAATGTTCAACTCTGTGACTTGAATGCAAACGTCACAAAGAAGTGTCTGAGAATGCTGCTGTCTACTATTTATCTGTAATCCCGCTTCCAACGAAATCCTCAGTTTTATAGAAATATCCACTTGCAGTTTCCAAAAAAAGAGTGTTTCACACGTGCTCTGTCAATAGAAAGGTTCAACACTGTTAGTTGTGAAGATAGAGCATAAACAAGTTTCTGAGATTGCTTCTATCTCGTTATTATGGGAAGATATTTCCTTTTTTTACCATAGGCCACAAAGCGCTGCAAATGTCCACTTCCAGATACTACAAAAAGAGTGTTTGAAACCTGCTCTATGAAAGGGAATGTTCAACTCTGTGACTTAAATGGAAACATCACAAAGAAGTTTCTGAGAATGCTGCTGTCTACTTTTTATATGTAATCCCGTTTCCCACGAAATCCTCAGAGCTATCAAAATATCCACTTGCAGATTCTACAAAAAGAGTGTTTCAAAACTGCTGTATCAAAAGAAAGGTTCAAGTCTGTTAGTTGAGGACACAGATCGCAAATAAGTTTCTGAGAATGCTTCTGTCTTGTTTTTATGGGAAGATATTTCCTTTTGAACCATAGGCCTGATACCGTTCCAAATGTCCACTTCCAGATACTACAAAAAGAGTGTTTGAAACCTGCTCTATGAAAGGGAATGTTCAACTCTGTGACTTAAATGGAAACATCTCAAAGAAGTTTCTGAGAATGCTGCTGTCTACTTTTTATGTGTAATCCCGTTTCCCACGAAATCCTCAGAGCTATCCAAATATCCAGTTGCAGATTCTACAAAAAGAGTGTTTCAAAACTGCTGTATCAAAAGAAAGGTTCAAGTCTGTTAGTTGAGGACACACAACACTAATAAGTTTCTGAGAATGCTTCTGTCTTGTTTTTATGGGAAGATATTTCCTTTTTAATCATAGGCCTGATACCGTTCCAAATGTCCACTTCCAGATACTACAAAAAGAGTGTTTCAAACCTGCTCTATGAAAGGGAATGTTCAACTCTGTGACTTGAATGCAAACATCACAAAGAAGTTTCTGAGAATGCTGCTGTCTACTATTTATCTGTAATCCCGCTTCCAATGAAATCCTCAATTTTATAGAAATATCCACTTGCAGATTCCAAAAAAAGAGTGTTTCACACGTGCTCTGTCAATAGAAAGGTTCAGCACTGTTAGTTGTGAAGATAGAGCATAAACAAGTTTCTGAGATTGCTTCTATCTCGTTTTTATGGGAAGATATTTCCTTTTTTACCATAGGCCACAAAGCGCTGCAATTGTGCACTTCCAGATGCTACAAAAAGAGTGTTTCAAACCTGCTCTATGACAGGGAATGTTCAACTCTGTGACTTGAATGCAAACGTCACAAAGAAGTTTCTGAGAATGCTGCTGTCCACTATTTTTATGTAATCCCGTTTCCAACGAAATCCTCAGAGCTATCCAAATATCCACATGCAGATTCTACAAAAAGAGTGTTTCAAAACTGTTCTATCAAAAGAAAGGTTCAAGTGTGTTAGTTGAGGACACACAACACTAACAAGTTTCTGAGAATGCTTCTGTCTTGTTTTTATGGGAAGATATTTCCTTTTTAATCATAGGCCTGATACCGTTCCAAACGTCCACTTCCAGATACTACAAAAAGAGTGTTTCAAACCTGCTCTATGAAAGGGAATGTTCAACTCTGTGACTTGAATGCAAACATCACAAAGAAGATTCTGAGAATGCTGCTGTCTACTATTTATCTGTAATCCCGCTTCCAACAAAATCCTCAGTTTTATAGAAATATCCACTTGCAGTTTCCAAAAAAAGAGTGTTTCACACGTGCTCTGTCAATAGAAAGGTTCAACACTGTTAGTTGTGAAGATAGAGCATAAACAAGTTTCTGAGATTGCTTCTATCTCGTTTTTATGGGAAGATATTTCCTTTTTTATCATAGGCAACAAAGCGCTGCAAATGTCCACTTCCAGATGCTACAAAAAGAGTGTTTCAAACCTGCTCTATGACAGGGAATGTTCAACTCTGTTACTTGAATTCAAACGTCACAAAGAAGTGTCTGAGAATGCTGCTGTCTAATATTTATCTGTAATCCCGCTTCCAACGAAATCCTCAGTTTTATAGAAATATCCACTTGCAGTTTCCAAAAAAAGAGTGTTTCACACGTGCTCTGTCAATAGAAAGGTTCAACACTGTTAGTTGTGAAGATAGAGCATAAACAAGTTTCTGAGATTGCTTCTATCTCGTTATTATGGGAAGATATTTCCTTTTTTTACCATAGGCCACAAAGCGCTGCAAATGTCCACTTCCAGATACTACAAAAAGAGTGTTTGAAACCTGCTCTATGAAAGGGAATGTTCAACTCTGTGACTTAAATGGAAACATCACAAAGAAGTTTCTGAGAATGCTGCTGTCTACTTTTTATATGTAATCCCGTTTCCCACGAAATCCTCAGAGCTATCCAAATATCCACTTGCAGATTCTACAAAAAGAGTGTTTCAAAACTGCTGTATCAAAAGAAAGGTTCAAGTCTGTTAGTTGAGGACACAGATCGCAAATAAGTTTCTGAGAATGCTTCTGTCTTGTTTTTATGGGAAGATATTTCCTTTTGAACCATAGGCCTGATACCGTTCCAAATGTCCACTTCCAGATACTACAAAAAGAGTGTTTCAAACCTGCTCTATGAAAGGGAATGTTCAACTCTGTGACTTGAATGCAAACATCACAAAGAAGATTCTGAGAATGCTGCTGTCTACTATTTATCTGTAATCCCGTTTCCAATGAAATCCTCAATTTTATAGAAATATCCACTTGCAGATTCCAAAAAAAGAATGTTTCAAACGTGCTCTGTCAATAGAAATGTTCAGCACTGTTAGTTATGAAGATAGCGCATAAACAAGTTTCTGAGATTGCTTCTATCTCGTTTTTATGGGAAGATATTTCCTTTTTTACCATAGGCCACAAAGCGCTGCAAATGTCCACTTCCAGATACTAAAAAAAGAGTGTTTGAAACCTGCTCTATGAAAGGGAATGTTCAACTCTGTGACTTAAATGGAAACATCACAAAGAAGTTTCTGAGAATGCTGCTGTCTACTTTTTATATGTAATCCCGTTTCCCACGAAATCCTCAGAGCTATCCAAATATCCACTTGCAGATTCTACAAAAAGAGTGTTTCGAAACTGCTGTATCAAAAGAAAGGTTCAAGTCTGTTAGTTGAGGACACACATCGCAAATAAGTTTCTGAGAATGCTTCTGTCTTGTTTTTATGGGAAGATATTTCCTTTTTAACCATAGGCCTGATACCGTTCCAAATGTCCACTTCCAGATACTACAAAAAGAGTGTTTCAAACCTGCTCTATGAAAGGGAACGTTCAACTCTGTGACTTGAATGCAAACGTCACAAAGAAGTTTCTGAGAATGCTGCTGTCCACTATTTTTATGTAATCCCTTTTCCAACGAAATCCTCAGAGCTATCCAAATATCCACTTGCAGATTCTACAAAAAGAGTGTTTCGAAACTGCTGTATCAAAAGAAAGGTTCAAGTCTGTTAGTTGAGGACACACATCGCAAATAAGTTTCTGAGAATGCTTCTGTCTTGTTTTTATGGGAAGATATTTCCTTTTTTACCATAGGCCTGATACCGTTCCAAATGTCCACTTCCAGATACTACAAAAAGAGTGTTTGAAACCTGCTCTATGAAAGGGAACGTTCAACTCTCTGACTTGAATGCGAACATCACAAAGAAGTTTCTGAGAATGCTGCTGTCTACTATTTATCTGTAATCTTGCTTCCAACGAAATCCTCAGTTTTATAGAAATATCCACTTGCAGTTTCCAAAAAAAGAGTGTTTCACACCTGCTCTGTCAATAGAAAGGTTCAACACTGTTAGTTGTGAAGATAGAGCATAAACAAGTTTCTGAGATTGCTTCTATCTCGTTTTTATGGGAAGATATTTCCTCTTTTACCATAGGCCACAAAGCGCTGCAAATGTCCACTTCCAGATACTACAAAAAGAGTGTTTGAAACCTGCTCTATGAAAGGGAATGTTCAACTCTGTGACTTAAATGGAAACATCTCAAAGAAGTTTCTGAGAATGCTGCTGTCTACTTTTTATGTGTAATCCCGTTTCCCACGAAATCCTCAGAGCTATCCAAATATCCAGTTGCAGATTCTACAAAAAGAGTGTTTCAAAACTGCTGTATCAAAAGAAAGGTTCAAGTCTGTTAGTTGAGGACACACAACACTAATAAGTTTCTGAGAATGCTTCTGTCTTGTTTTTATGGGAAGATATTTCCTTTTTAATCATAGGCCTGATACCGTTCCAAATGTCCACTTCCAGATACTACAAAAAGAGTGTTTCAAACCTGCTCTATGAAAGGGAATGTTCAACTCTGTGACTTGAATGCAAACATCACAAAGAAGTTTCTGAGAATGCTGCTGTCTACTATTTATCTGTAATCCCGCTTCCAATGAAATCCTCAATTTTATAGAAATATCCACTTGCAGATTCCAAAAAAAGAGTGTTTCACACGTGCTCTGTCAATAGAAAGGTTCAGCACTGTTAGTTGTGAAGATAGAGCATAAACAAGTTTCTGAGATTGCTTCTATCTCGTTTTTATGGGAAGATATTTCCTTTTTTACCATAGGCCACAAAGCGCTGCAATTGTGCACTTCCAGATGCTACAAAAAGAGTGTTTCAAACCTGCTCTATGACAGGGAATGTTCAACTCTGTGACTTGAATGCAAACGTCACAAAGAAGTTTCTGAGAATGCTGCTGTCCACTATTTTTATGTAATCCCGTTTCCAACGAAATCCTCAGAGCTATCCAAATATCCACATGCAGATTCTACAAAAAGAGTGTTTCAAAACTGTTCTATCAAAAGAAAGGTTCAAGTGTGTTAGTTGAGGACACACAACACTAACAAGTTTCTGAGAATGCTTCTGTCTTGTTTTTATGGGAAGATATTTCCTTTTTAATCATAGGCCTGATACCGTTCCAAATGTCCACTTCCAGATACTACAAAAAGAGTGTTTCAAACCTGCTCTATGAAAGGGAATGTTCAACTCTGTGACTTGAATGCAAACATCACAAAGAAGATTCTGAGAATGCTGCTGTCTACTATTTATCTGTAATCCCGCTTCCAACAAAATCCTCAGTTTTATAGAAATATCCACTTGCAGTTTCCAAAAAAAGAGTGTTTCACACGTGCTCTGTCAATAGAAAGGTTCAACACTGTTAGTTGTGAAGATAGAGCATAAACAAGTTTCTGAGATTGCTTCTATCTCGTTTTTATGGAAGATATTTCCTTTTTTATCATAGGCAACAAAGCGCTGCAAATGTCCACTTCCAGATGCTACAAAAAGAGTGTTTCAAACCTGCTCTATGACAGGGAATGTTCAACTCTGTTACTTGAATTCAAACGTCACAAAGAAGTGTCTGAGAATGCTGCTGTCTAATATTTATCTGTAATCCCGCTTCCAACGAAATCCTCAGTTTTATAGAAATATCCACTTGCAGTTTCCAAAAAAAGAGTGTTTCACACGTGCTCTGTCAATAGAAAGGTTCAACACTGTTAGTTGTGAAGATAGAGCATAAACAAGTTTCTGAGATTGCTTCTATCTCGTTATTATGGGAAGATATTTCCTTTTTTACCATAGGCCACAAAGCGCTGCAAATGTCCACTTCCAGATACTACAAAAAGAGTGTTTGAAACCTGCTCTATGAAAGGGAATGTTCAACTCTGTGACTTAAATGGAAACATCACAAAGAAGTTTCTGAGAATGCTGCTGTCTACTTTTTATATGTAATCCCGTTTCCCACGAAATCCTCAGAGCTATCCAAATATCCACTTGCAGATACTACAAAAAGAGTGTTTCGAAACTGCTGTATCAAAAGAAAGGTTCAAGTCTGTTAGTTGAGGACACACATCGCAAATAAGTTTCTGAGAATGCTTCTGTCTTGTTTTTATGGGAAGATATTTCCTTTTTAACCATAGGCCTGATACCGTTCCAAATGTCCACTTCCAGATACTACAAAAAGAGTGTTTCAAACCTGCTCTATGAAAGGGAACGTTCAACTCTGTGACTTGAATGCAAACGTCACAAAGAAGTTTCTGAGAATGCTGCTGTCCACTATTTTTATGTAATCCCTTTTCCAACGAAATCCTCAGAGCTATCCAAATATCCACTTGCAGATTCTACAAAAAGAGTGTTTCGAAACTGCTGTATCAAAAGAAAGGTTCAAGTCTGTTAGTTGAGGACACACATCGCAAATAAGTTTCTGAGAATGCTTCTGTCTTGTTTTTATGGGAAGATATTTCCTTTTTTACCATAGGCCTGATACCGTTCCAAATGTCCACTTCCAGATACTACAAAAAGAGTGTTTGAAACCTGCTCTATGAAAGGGAACGTTCAACTCTCTGACTTGAATGCGAACATCACAAAGAAGTTTCTGAGAATGCTGCTGTCTACTATTTATCTGTAATCCCGCTTCCAACGAAATCCTCTGTTTTATAGAAATATCCACTTGCAGTTTCCAAAAAAAGAGTGTTTCACACGTGCTCTGTCAATAGAAAGGTTCAACACTGTTAGTTGTGAAGATAGAGCATAAACAAGTTTCTGAGATTGCTTCTATCTCGTTTTTATGGGAAGATATTTCCTCTTTTACCATAGGCCACAAAGCGCTGCAAATGTCCACTTCCAGATACTACAAAAAGAGTGTTTGAAACCTGCTCTATGAAAGGGAATGTTCAACTCTGTGACTTAAATGGAAACATCTCAAAGAAGTTTCTGAGAATGCTGCTGTCTACTTTTTATGTGTAATCCCGTTTCCCACGAAATCCTCAGAGCTATCCAAATATCCAGTTGCAGATTCTACAAAAAGAGTGTTTCAAAACTGCTGTATCAAAAGAAAGGTTCAAGTCTGTTAGTTGAGGACACACAACACTAATAAGTTTCTGAGAATGCTTCTGTCTTGTTTTTATGGGAAGATATTTCCTTTTTAATCATAGGCCTGATACCGTTCCAAATGTCCACTTCCAGATACTACAAAAAGAGTGTTTCAAACCTGCTCTATGAAAGGGAATGTTCAACTCTGTGACTTGAATGCAAACATCACAAAGAAGATTCTGAGAATGCTGCTGTCTACTATTTATCTGTAATCCCGCTTCCAACAAAATCCTCAGTTTTATAGAAATATCCACTTGCAGTTTCCAAAAAAAGAGTGTTTCACACGTGCTCTGTCAATAGAAAGGTTCAACACTGTTAGTTGTGAAGATAGAGCATAAACAAGTTTCTGAGATTGCTTCTATCTCATTTTTATGGGAAGATATTTCCTTTTTTATCATAGGCAACAAAGCGCTGCAAATGTCCACTTCCAGATGCTACAAAAAGAGTGTTTCAAACATGCTCTATGACAGGGAATGTTCAACTCTGTGACTTGAATGCAAACGTCACAAAGAAGTGTCTGAGAATGCTGCTGTCTACTATTTATCTGTAATCCCGCTTCCAACGAAATCCTCAGTTTTATAGAAATATCCACTTGCAGTTTCCAAAAAAAGAGTGTTTCACACGTGCTCTGTCAATAGAAAGGTTCAACACTGTTAGTTGTGAAGATAGAGCATAAACAAGTTTCTGAGATTGCTTCTATCTCGTTATTATGGGAAGATATTTCCTTTTTTTACCATAGGCCACAAAGCGCTGCAAATGTCCACTTCCAGATACTACAAAAAGAGTGTTTGAAACCTGCTCTATGAAAGGGAATGTTCAACTCTGTGACTTAAATGGAAACATCACAAAGAAGTTTCTGAGAATGCTGCTGTCTACTTTTTATATGTAATCCCGTTTCCCACGAAATCCTCAGAGCTATCCAAATATCCACTTGCAGATTCTACAAAAAGAGTGTTTCAAAACTGCTGTATCAAAAGAAAGGTTCAAGTCTGTTAGTTGAGGACACAGATCGCAAATAAGTTTCTGAGAATGCTTCTGTCTTGTTTTTATGGGAAGATATTTCCTTTTGAACCATAGGCCTGATACCGTTCCAAATGTCCACTTCCAGATACTACAAAAAGAGTGTTTGAAACCTGCTCTATGAAAGGGAATGTTCAACTCTGTGACTTAAATGGAAACATCTCAAAGAAGTTTCTGAGAATGCTGCTGTCTACTTTTTATGTGTAATCCCGTTTCCCACGAAATCCTCAGAGCTATCCAAATATCCAGTTGCAGATTCTACAAAAAGAGTGTTTCAAAACTGCTGTATCAAAAGAAAGGTTCAAGTCTGTTAGTTGAGGACACACAACACTAATAAGTTTCTGAGAATGCTTCTGTCTTGTTTTTATGGGAAGATATTTCCTTTTTAATCATAGGCCTGATACCGTTCCAAATGTCCACTTCCAGATACTACAAAAAGAGTGTTTCAAACCTGCTCTATGAAAGGGAATGTTCAACTCTGTGACTTGAATGCAAACATCACAAAGAAGTTTCTGAGAATGCTGCTGTCTACTATTTATCTGTAATCCCGCTTCCAATGAAATCCTCAATTTTATAGAAATATCCACTTGCAGATTCCAAAAAAAGAGTGTTTCACACGTGCTCTGTCAATAGAAAGGTTCAGCAGTGTTAGTTGTGAAGATAGAGCATAAACAAGTTTCTGAGATTGCTTCTATCTCGTTTTTATGGGAAGATATTTCCTTTTTTACCATAGGCCACAAAGCGCTGCAATTGTGCACTTCCAGATGCTACAAAAAGAGTGTTTCAAACCTGCTCTATGACAGGGAATGTTCAACTCTGTGACTTGAATGCAAACGTCACAAAGAAGTTTCTGAGAATGCTGCTGTCCACTATTTTTATGTAATCCCGTTTCCAACGAAATCCTCAGAGCTATCCAAATATCCACATGCAGATTCTACAAAAAGAGTGTTTCAAAACTGTTCTATCAAAAGAAAGGTTCAAGTGTCTTAGTTGAGGACACACAACACTAACAAGTTTCTGAGAATGCTTCTGTCTTGTTTTTATGGGAAGATATTTCCTTTTTAATCATAGGCCTGATACCGTTCCAAATGTCCACTTCCAGATACTACAAAAAGAGTGTTTCAAACCTGCTCTATGAAAGGGAATGTTCAACTCTGTGACTTGAATGCAAACATCACAAAGAAGATTCTGAGAATGCTGCTGTCTACTATTTATCTGTAATCCCGCTTCCAACAAAATCCTCAGTTTTATAGAAATATCCACTTGCAGTTTCCAAAAAAAGAGTGTTTCACACGTGCTCTGTCAATAGAAAGGTTCAACACTGTTAGTTGTGAAGATAGAGCATAAACAAGTTTCTGAGATTGCTTCTATCTCGTTTTTATGGGAAGATATTTCCTTTTTTATCATAGGCAACAAAGCGCTGCAAATGTCCACTTCCAGATGCTACAAAAAGAGTGTTTCAAACCTGCTCTATGACAGGGAATGTTCAACTCTGTTACTTGAATTCAAACGTCACAAAGAAGTGTCTGAGAATGCTGCTGTCTAATATTTATCTGTAATCCCGCTTCCAACGAAATCCTCAGTTTTATAGAAATATCCACTTGCAGTTTCCAAAAAAAGAGTGTTTCACACGTGCTCTGTCAATAGAAAGGTTCAACACTGTTAGTTGTGAAGATAGAGCATAAACAAGTTTCTGAGATTGCTTCTATCTCGTTATTATGGGAAGATATTTCCTTTTTTACCATAGGCCACAAAGCGCTGCAAATGTCCACTTCCAGATACTACAAAAAGAGTGTTTGAAACCTGCTCTATGAAAGGGAATGTTCAACTCTGTGACTTAAATGGAAACATCACAAAGAAGTTTCTGAGAATGCTGCTGTCTACTTTTTATATGTAATCCCGTTTCCCACGAAATCCTCAGAGCTATCCAAATATCCACTTGCAGATTCTACAAAAAGAGTGTTTCGAAACTGCTGTATCAAAAGAAAGGTTCAAGTCTGTTAGTTGAGGACACACATCGCAAATAAGTTTCTGAGAATGCTTCTGTCTTGTTTTTATGGGAAGATATTTCCTTTTTAACCATAGGCCTGATACCGTTCCAAATGTCCACTTCCAGATACTACAAAAAGAGTGTTTCAAACCTGCTCTATGAAAGGGAACGTTCAACTCTGTGACTTGAATGCAAACGTCACAAAGAAGTTTCTGAGAATGCTGCTGTCCACTATTTTTATGTAATCCCTTTTCCAACGAAATCCTCAGAGCTATCCAAATATCCACTTGCAGATTCTACAAAAAGAGTGTTTCGAAACTGCTGTATCAAAAGAAAGGTTCAAGTCTGTTAGTTGAGGACACACATCGCAAATAAGTTTCTGAGAATGCTTCTGTCTTGTTTTTATGGGAAGATATTTCCTTTTTTACCATAGGCCTGATACCGTTCCAAATGTCCACTTCCAGATACTACAAAAAGAGTGTTTGAAACCTGCTCTATGAAAGGGAACGTTCAACTCTCTGACTTGAATGCGAACATCACAAAGAAGTTTCTGAGAATGCTGCTGTCTACTATTTATCTGTAATCCCGCTTCCAACGAAATCCTCTGTTTTATAGAAATATCCACTTGCAGTTTCCAAAAAAAGAGTGTTTCACACGTGCTCTGTCAATAGAAAGGTTCAACACTGTTAGTTGTGAAGATAGAGCATAAACAAGTTTCTGAGATTGCTTCTATCTCGTTTTTATGGGAAGATATTTCCTCTTTTACCATAGGCCACAAAGCGCTGCAAATGTCCACTTCCAGATACTACAAAAAGAGTGTTTGAAACCTGCTCTATGAAAGGGAATGTTCAACTCTGTGACTTAAATGGAAACATCTCAAAGAAGTTTCTGAGAATGCTGCTGTCTACTTTTTATGTGTAATCCCGTTTCCCACGAAATCCTCAGAGCTATCCAAATATCCAGTTGCAGATTCTACAAAAAGAGTGTTTCAAAACTGCTGTATCAAAAGAAAGGTTCAAGTCTGTTAGTTGAGGACACACAACACTAATAAGTTTCTGAGAATGCTTCTGTCTTGTTTTTATGGGAAGATATTTCCTTTTTAATCATAGGCCTGATACCGTTCCAAATGTCCACTTCCAGATACTACAAAAAGAGTGTTTCAAACCTGCTCTATGAAAGGGAATGTTCAACTCTGTGACTTGAATGCAAACATCACAAAGAAGATTCTGAGAATGCTGCTGTCTACTATTTATCTGTAATCCCGCTTCCAACAAAATCCTCAGTTTTATAGAAATATCCACTTGCAGTTTCCAAAAAAAGAGTGTTTCACACGTGCTCTGTCAATAGAAAGGTTCAACACTGTTAGTTGTGAAGATAGAGCATAAACAAGTTTCTGAGATTGCTTCTATCTCATTTTTATGGGAAGATATTTCCTTTTTTATCATAGGCAACAAAGCGCTGCAAATGTCCACTTCCAGATGCTACAAAAAGAGTGTTTCAAACATGCTCTATGACAGGGAATGTTCAACTCTGTGACTTGAATGCAAACGTCACAAAGAAGTGTCTGAGAATGCTGCTGTCTACTATTTATCTGTAATCCCGCTTCCAACGAAATCCTCAGTTTTATAGAAATATCCACTTGCAGTTTCCAAAAAAAGAGTGTTTCACACGTGCTCTGTCAATAGAAAGGTTCAACACTGTTAGTTGTGAAGATAGAGCATAAACAAGTTTCTGAGATTGCTTCTATCTCGTTATTATGGGAAGATATTTCCTTTTTTTACCATAGGCCACAAAGCGCTGCAAATGTCCACTTCCAGATACTACAAAAAGAGTGTTTGAAACCTGCTCTATGAAAGGGAATGTTCAACTCTGTGACTTAAATGGAAACATCACAAAGAAGTTTCTGAGAATGCTGCTGTCTACTTTTTATATGTAATCCCGTTTCCCACGAAATCCTCAGAGCTATCCAAATATCCACTTGCAGATTCTACAAAAAGAGTGTTTCAAAACTGCTGTATCAAAAGAAAGGTTCAAGTCTGTTAGTTGAGGACACAGATCGCAAATAAGTTTCTGAGAATGCTTCTGTCTTGTTTTTATGGGAAGATATTTCCTTTTGAACCATAGGCCTGATACCGTTCCAAATGTCCACTTCCAGATACTACAAAAAGAGTGTTTCAAACCTGCTCTATGAAAGGGAATGTTCAACTCTGTGACTTGAATGCAAACATCACAAAGAAGATTCTGAGAATGCTGCTGTCTACTATTTATCTGTAATCCCGTTTCCAATGAAATCCTCAATTTTATAGAAATATCCACTTGCAGATTCCAAAAAAAGAATGTTTCAAACGTGCTCTGTCAATAGAAATGTTCAGCACTGTTAGTTATGAAGATAGCGCATAAACAAGTTTCTGAGATTGCTTCTATCTCGTTTTTATGGGAAGATATTTCCTTTTTTACCATAGGCCACAAAGCGCTGCAAATGTCCACTTCCAGATGCTACAAAAAGACTGTTTCAAACCTGCTCTATGACAGGGAATGTTCAACTCTATGACTTGAATGCAAACGTCACAAAGAAGTGTCTGAGAATGCTGCTGTCTACTATTTATCTGTAATCCCGCTTCCAACGAAATCCTCAGTTTTATAGAAATATCCACTTGCAGTTTCCAAAAAAAGAGTGTTTCACACGTGCTCTGTCAATAGAAAGGTTCAACACTGTTAGTTGTGAAGATAGAGCATAAACAAGTTTCTGAGATTGCTTCTATCTCGTTATTATGGGAAGATATTTCCTTTTTTACCATAGGCCACAAAGCGCTGCAAATGTCCACTTCCAGATACTACAAAAAGAGTGTTTGAAACCTGCTCTATGAAAGGGAATGTTCAACTCTGTGACTTAAATGGAAACATCACAAAGAAGTTTCTGAGAATGCTGCTGTCTACTTTTTATATGTAATCCCGTTTCCCACGAAATCCTCAGAGCTATCCAAATATCCACTTGCAGATTCTACAAAAAGAGTGTTTCGAAACTGCTGTATCAAAAGAAAGGTTCAAGTCTGTTAGTTGAGGACACACATCGCAAATAAGTTTCTGAGAATGCTTCTGTCTTGTTTTTATGGGAAGATATTTCCTTTTTAACCATAGGCCTGATACCGTTCCAAATGTCCACTTCCAGATACTACAAAAAGAGTGTTTCAAACCTGCTCTATGAAAGGGAACGTTCAACTCTGTGACTTGAATGCAAACGTCACAAAGAAGTTTCTGAGAATGCTGCTGTCCACTATTTTTATGTAATCCCTTTTCCAACGAAATCCTCAGAGCTATCCAAATATCCACTTGCAGATTCTACAAAAAGAGTGTTTCGAAACTGCTGTATCAAAAGAAAGGTTCAAGTCTGTTAGTTGAGGACACACATCGCAAATAAGTTTCTGAGAATGCTTCTGTCTTGTTTTTATGGGAAGATATTTCCTTTTTTACCATAGGCCTGATACCGTTCCAAATGTCCACTTCCAGATACTACAAAAAGAGTGTTTGAAACCTGCTCTATGAAAGGGAACGTTCAACTCTCTGACTTGAATGCGAACATCACAAAGAAGTTTCTGAGAATGCTGCTGTCTACTATTTATCTGTAATCCCGCTTCCAACGAAATCCTCTGTTTTATAGAAATATCCACTTGCAGTTTCCAAAAAAAGAGTGTTTCACACGTGCTCTGTCAATAGAAAGGTTCAACACTGTTAGTTGTGAAGATAGAGCATAAACAAGTTTCTGAGATTGCTTCTATCTCGTTTTTATGGGAAGATATTTCCTCTTTTACCATAGGCCACAAAGCGCTGCAAATGTCCACTTCCAGATACTACAAAAAGAGTGTTTGAAACCTGCTCTATGAAAGGGAATGTTCAACTCTGTGACTTAAATGGAAACATCTCAAAGAAGTTTCTGAGAATGCTGCTGTCTACTTTTTATGTGTAATCCCGTTTCCCACGAAATCCTCAGAGCTATCCAAATATCCAGTTGCAGATTCTACAAAAAGAGTGTTTCAAAACTGCTGTATCAAAAGAAAGGTTCAAGTCTGTTAGTTGAGGACACACAACACTAATAAGTTTCTGAGAATGCTTCTGTCTTGTTTTTATGGGAAGATATTTCCTTTTTAATCATAGGCCTGATACCGTTCCAAATGTCCACTTCCAGATACTACAAAAAGAGTGTTTCAAACCTGCTCTATGAAAGGGAATGTTCAACTCTGTGACTTGAATGCAAACATCACAAAGAAGATTCTGAGAATGCTGCTGTCTACTATTTATCTGTAATCCCGCTTCCAACAAAATCCTCAGTTTTATAGAAATATCCACTTGCAGTTTCCAAAAAAAGAGTGTTTCACACGTGCTCTGTCAATAGAAAGGTTCAACACTGTTAGTTGTGAAGATAGAGCATAAACAAGTTTCTGAGATTGCTTCTATCTCATTTTTATGGGAAGATATTTCCTTTTTTATCATAGGCAACAAAGCGCTGCAAATGTCCACTTCCAGATGCTACAAAAAGAGTGTTTCAAACATGCTCTATGACAGGGAATGTTCAACTCTGTGACTTGAATGCAAACGTCACAAAGAAGTGTCTGAGAATGCTGCTGTCTACTATTTATCTGTAATCCCGCTTCCAACGAAATCCTCAGTTTTATAGAAATATCCACTTGCAGTTTCCAAAAAAAGAGTGTTTCACACGTGCTCTGTCAATAGAAAGGTTCAACACTGTTAGTTGTGAAGATAGAGCATAAACAAGTTTCTGAGATTGCTTCTATCTCGTTATTATGGGAAGATATTTCCTTTTTTTACCATAGGCCACAAAGCGCTGCAAATGTCCACTTCCAGATACTACAAAAAGAGTGTTTGAAACCTGCTCTATGAAAGGGAATGTTCAACTCTGTGACTTAAATGGAAACATCACAAAGAAGTTTCTGAGAATGCTGCTGTCTACTTTTTATCTGTAATCCCGTTTCCCACGAAATCCTCAGAGCTATCCAAATATCCACTTGCAGATTCTACAAAAAGAGTGTTTCAAAACTGCTGTATCAAAAGAAAGGTTCAAGTCTGTTAGTTGAGGACACAGATCGCAAATAAGTTTCTGAGAATGCTTCTGTCTTGTTTTTATGGGAAGATATTTCCTTTTGAACCATAGGCCTGATACCGTTCCAAATGTCCACTTCCAGATACTACAAAAAGAGTGTTTCAAACCTGCTCTATGAAAGGGAATGTTCAACTCTGTGACTTGAATGCAAACATCACAAAGAAGATTCTGAGAATGCTGCTGTCTACTATTTATCTGTAATCCCGTTTCCAATGAAATCCTCAATTTTATAGAAATATCCACTTGCAGATTCCAAAAAAAGAATGTTTCAAACGTGCTCTGTCAATAGAAATGTTCAGCACTGTTAGTTATGAAGATAGCGCATAAACAAGTTTCTGAGATTGCTTCTATCTCGTTTTTATGGGAAGATATTTCCTTTTTTACCATAGGCCACAAAGCGCTGCAAATGTCCACTTCCAGATGCTACAAAAAGACTGTTTCAAACCTGCTCTATGACAGGGAATGTTCAACTCTATGACTTGAATGCAAACGTCACAAAGAAGTGTCTGAGAATGCTGCTGTCTACTATTTATCTGTAATCCCGCTTCCAACGAAATCCTCAGTTTTATAGAAATATCCACTTGCAGTTTCCAAAAAAAGAGTGTTTCACACGTGCTCTGTCAATAGAAAGGTTCAACACTGTTAGTTGTGAAGATAGAGCATAAACAAGTTTCTGAGATTGCTTCTATCTCGTTATTATGGGAAGATATTTCCTTTTTTACCATAGGCCACAAAGCGCTGCAAATGTCCACTTCCAGATACTACAAAAAGAGTGTTTGAAACCTGCTCTATGAAAGGGAATGTTCAACTCTGTGACTTAAATGGAAACATCACAAAGAAGTTTCTGAGAATGCTGCTGTCTACTTTTTATATGTAATCCCGTTTCCCACGAAATCCTCAGAGCTATCCAAATATCCACTTGCAGATTCTACAAAAAGAGTGTTTCGAAACTGCTGTATCAAAAGAAAGGTTCAAGTCTGTTAGTTGAGGACACACATCGCAAATAAGTTTCTGAGAATGCTTCTGTCTTGTTTTTATGGGAAGATATTTCCTTTTTAACCATAGGCCTGATACCGTTCCAAATGTCCACTTCCAGATACTACAAAAAGAGTGTTTCAAACCTGCTCTATGAAAGGGAACGTTCAACTCTGTGACTTGAATGCAAACGTCACAAAGAAGTTTCTGAGAATGCTGCTGTCCACTATTTTTATGTAATCCCTTTTCCAACGAAATCCTCAGAGCTATCCAAATATCCACTTGCAGATTCTACAAAAAGAGTGTTTCGAAACTGCTGTATCAAAAGAAAGGTTCAAGTCTGTTAGTTGAGGACACACATCGCAAATAAGTTTCTGAGAATGCTTCTGTCTTGTTTTTATGGGAAGATATTTCCTTTTTTACCATAGGCCTGATACCGTTCCAAATGTCCACTTCCAGATACTACAAAAAGAGTGTTTGAAACCTGCTCTATGAAAGGGAACGTTCAACTCTCTGACTTGAATGCGAACATCACAAAGAAGTTTCTGAGAATGCTGCTGTCTACTATTTATCTGTAATCCCGCTTCCAACGAAATCCTCAGTTTTATAGAAATATCCACTTGCAGTTTCCAAAAAAAGAGTGTTTCACACGTGCTCTGTCAATAGAAAGGTTCAACACTGTTAGTTGTGAAGATAGAGCATAAACAAGTTTCTGAGATTGCTTCTATCTCGTTTTTATGGGAAGATATTTCCTCTTTTACCATAGGCCACAAAGCGCTGCAAATGTCCACTTCCAGATACTACAAAAAGAGTGTTTGAAACCTGCTCTATGAAAGGGAATGTTCAACTCTGTGACTTAAATGGAAACATCTCAAAGAAGTTTCTGAGAATGCTGCTGTCTACTTTTTATGTGTAATCCCGTTTCCAACGAAATCCTCAGAGCTATCCAAATATCCACATGCAGATTCTACAAAAAGAGTGTTTCAAAACTGTTCTATCAAAAGAAAGGTTCAAGTGTGTTAGTTGAGGACACACAACACTAACAAGTTTCTGAGAATGCTTCTGTCTTGTTTTTATGGGAAGATATTTCCTTTTTAATCATAGGCCTGATACCGTTCCAAATGTCCACTTCCAGATACTACAAAAAGAGTGTTTCAAACCTGCTCTATGAAAGGGAATGTTCAACTCTGTGACTTGAATGCAAACATCACAAAGAAGATTCTGAGAATGCTGCTGTCTACTATTTATCTGTAATCCCGCTTCCAACAAAATCCTCAGTTTTATAGAAATATCCACTTGCAGTTTCCAAAAAAAGAGTGTTTCACACGTGCTCTGTCAATAGAAAGGTTCAACACTGTTAGTTGTGAAGATAGAGCATAAACAAGTTTCTGAGATTGCTTCTATCTCGTTTTTATGGGAAGATATTTCCTTTTTTATCATAGGCAACAAAGCGCTGCAAATGTCCACTTCCGGATGCTACAAAAAGAGTGTTTCAAACCTGCTCTATGACAGGGAATGTTCAACTCTGTTACTTGAATTCAAACGTCACAAAGAAGTGTCTGAGAATGCTGCTGTCTAATATTTATCTGTAATCCCGCTTCCAACGAAATCCTCAGTTTTATAGAAATATCCACTTGCAGTTTCCAAAAAAAGAGTGTTTCACACGTGCTCTGTCAATAGAAAGGTTCAACACTGTTAGTTGTGAAGATAGAGCATAAACAAGTTTCTGAGATTGCTTCTATCTCGTTATTATGGGAAGATATTTCCTTTTTTTACCATAGGCCACAAAGCGCTGCAAATGTCCACTTCCAGATACTACAAAAAGAGTGTTTGAAACCTGCTCTATGAAAGGGAATGTTCAACTCTGTGACTTAAATGGAAACATCACAAAGAAGTTTCTGAGAATGCTGCTGTCTACTTTTTATATGTAATCCCGTTTCCCACGAAATCCTCAGAGCTATCCAAATATCCACTTGCAGATTCTACAAAAAGAGTGTTTCAAAACTGCTGTATCAAAAGAAAGGTTCAAGTCTGTTAGTTGAGGACACACAACACTAATAAGTTTCTGAGAATGCTTCTGTCTTGTTTTTATGGGAAGATATTTCCTTTTTAATCATAGGCCTGATACCGTTCCAAATGTCCACTTCCAGATGCTACAAAAAGAGTGTTTCAAACTTGCTCTATGAAAGGGAATGTTCAACTCTGTGACTTGAATGCAAACATCACAAAGAAGTTTCTGAGAATGCTGCTGTCTACTATTTATCTGTAATCCCGCTTCCAATGAAATCCTCAATTTTATAGAAATATCCACTTGCAGATTCCAAAAAAAGAGTGTTTCACACGTGCTCTGTCAATAGAAAGGTTCAGCACTGTTAGTTGTGAAGATAGAGCATAAACAAGTTTCTGAGATTGCTTCTATCTCGTTTTTATGGGAAGATATTTCCTTTTTTACAATAGGCCACAAAGCTCTGCAATTGTGCACTTCCAGATGCTACAAAAAGAGTGTTTCAAACCTGCTCTATGACAGGGAATGTTCAACTCTGTGACTTGAATGCAAACGTCACAAAGAAGTTTCTGAGAATGCTGCTGTCCACTATTTTTATGTAATCCCGTTTCCAACGAAATCCTCATAGCTATCCAAATATCCACTTGCAGATTCTACAAAAAGAGTGTTTCAAAACTGCTGTATCAAAAGAAAGGTTCAAGTCTGTTAGTTGAGGACACACAACACAAATAAGTTTCTGAGAATGCTTCTGTCTTGTTTTTATGGGAAGATATTTCCTTTTTAACCATAGGCCTGATACCGTTCCAAATGTCCACTTCCAGATACTACAAAAAGAGTGTTTCAAACCTGCTCTATGAAAGGGAATGTTCAACTCTGTGACTTGAATGCAAACATCACAAAGAAGTTTCTGAGAATGCTGCTGTCTACTATTTATCTGTAATCCCGCTTCCAACAAAATCCTCAGTTTTATAGAAATATCCATTTGCAGTTTCCAAAAAAAGAGTGTTTCACACGTGCTCTGTCAATAGAAAGGTTCAACACTGTTAGTTGTGAAGATAGAGCATAAACAAGTTTCTGAGATTGCTTCTATCTCGTTTTTATGGGAAGATATTTCCTTTTTTATCATAGGCAACAAAGCGCTGCAAATGTCCACTTCCAGATGCTACAAAAAGAGTGTTTCAAACCTGCTCTATGACAGGGAATGTTCAACTCTGTGACTTGAATGCAAACGTCACAAAGATGTGTCTGAGAATGCTGCTGTCTACTATTTATCTGTAATCCCTCTTCCAACGAAATCCTCAGTTTTATAGAAATATCCACTTGCAGTTTCCAAAAAAAGAGTGTTTCACACGTGCTCTGTCAATAGAAAGGTTCAACACTGTTAGTTGTGAAGATAGAGCATAAACAAGTTTCTGAGATTGCTTCTATCTCGTTATTATGGGAAGATATTTCCTTTTTTACAATAGGCCACAAAGCGCTGCAAATGTCCACTTCCAGATACTACAAAAAGAGTGTTTGAAACCTGCTCTATGAAAGGGAATGTTCAACTCTGTGACTTAAATGGAAACATCACAAAGAAGTTTCTGAGAATGCTGCTGTCTACTTTTTATATGTAATCCCGTTTCCAACGAAATCCGCAGAGCTATCCAAATATCCACTTGCAGATTCAACAAACAGAGTGTTTCAAAACCGCTGTATCAAAAGAAAGGTTCAAGTCTGTTAGTTGAGGATACACATCGCAAATAAGTTTCTGAGAATGCTTCTGTCTTGTTTTTATGGGAAGATATTTCCTTTTGAACCATAGGCCTGATACCGTTCCAAATGTCCACTTCCAGATACTACAAAAAGAGTGTTTCAAACCTGCTCTATGAAAGGGAACGTTCAACTCTCTGACTTGAATGCAAACCTCACAGAGAAGTTTCTGAGAATGCTGCTGTCTCCTATTTATCTGCAATCCCGCTTCCAACGAAATCCTCAGTTTTATAGAAATATCCACTTGCAGTTTCCAAAAAAAGAGTGTTTCACACGTGCTCTGTCAATAGAAAGGTTCAACACTGTTAGTTGTGAAGATAGAGCATAAACAAGTTTCTGAGATTGCTTCTATCTCGTTTTTATGGGAAGATATTTCCTCTTTTACCATAGGCCACAAAGTGCTGCAAATGTCCACTTCCAGATACTACAAAAAGAGTGTTTGAAACCTGCTCTATGAAAGGGAATGTTCAACTCTGTGACTTAAATGGAAACATCTCAAAGAAGTTTCTGAGAATGCTGCTGTCTACTTTTTATGTGTAATCCCGTTTCCCACGAAATCCTCAGACCTATCCAAATATCCAGTTGCAGATTCTACAAAAAGAGTGTTTCAAAACTGCTGTATCAAAAGAAAGGTTCAAGTCTGTTAGTTGAGGACACACAACACTAATAAGTTTCTGAGAATGCTTCTGTCTTGTTTTTATGGGAAGATATTTCCTTTTTAATCATAGGCCTGATACCGTTCCAAATGTCCACTTCCAGATGCTACAAAAAGAGTGTTTCAAACTTGCTCTATGAAAGGGAATGTTCAACTCTGTGACTTGAATGCAAACATCACAAAGAAGTTTCTGAGAATGCTGCTGTCTACTATTTATCTGTAATCCCGCTTCCAATGAAATCCTCAATTTTATAGAAATATCCACTAGCAGATTCCAAAAAAAGAGTGTTTCACACGTGCTCTGTCAATAGAAAGGTTCAGCACTGTTAGTTGTGAAGATAGAGCATAAACAAGTTTCTGAGATTGCTTCTATCTCGTTTTTATGGGAAGATATTTCCTTTTTTACAATAGGCCAAAAAGCTCTGCAATTGTGCACTTCCAGATGCTACAAAAAGAGTGTTTCAAACCTGCTCTATGACACGGAATGTTCAACTCTGTGACTTGAATGCAAACGTCACAAAGAAGTTTCTGAGAATGCTGCTGTCCACTATTTTTATGTAATCCCGTTTCCAACGAAATCCTCAGAGCTATCCAAATATCCACTTGCAGATTCTACAAAAAGAGTGTTTCAAAACTGCTGTATCAAAAGAAAGGTTCAAGTCTGTTAGTTGAGGACACACAACACAAATAAGTTTCTGAGAATGCTTCTGTCTTGTTTTTATGGGAAGATATTTCCTTTTTAACCATAGGCCTGATACCGTTCCAAATGTCCACTTCCAGATACTACAAAAAGAGTGTTTCAAACCTGCTCTATGAAAGGGAATGTTCAACTCTGTGACTTGAATGCAAACGTCACAAAGATGTGTCTGAGAATGCTGCTGTCTACTATTTATCTGTAATCCCGCTTCCAACGAAATCCTCAGTTTTATAGAAATATCCACTTGCAGTTTCCAAAAAAAGAGTGTTTCACACGTGCTCTGTCAATAGAAAGGTTCAACACTGTTAGTTGTGAAGATAGAGCATAAACAAGTTTCTGAGATTGCTTCTATCTCGTTATTATGGGAAGATATTTCCTTTTTTACAATAGGCCACAAAGCGCTGCAAATGTCCACTTCCAGATACTACAAAAAGAGTGTTTGAAACCTGCTCTATGAAAGGGAATGTTCAACTCTGTGACTTAAATGGAAACATCACAAAGAAATTTCTGAGAATGCTGCTGTCTACCTTTTATATGTAATCCCGTTTCCAACGAAATCCGCAGAGCTATCCAAATATCCACTTGCAGATTCTACAAACAGAGTGTTTCAAAACTGCTGTATCAAAAGAAAGGTTCAAGTCTGTTAGTTGAGGACACACATCGCAAATAAGTCTCTCAGAATGCTTCTGTCTTGTTTTTATGGGAAGATATTTCCTTTTGAACCATAGGCCTGATACCGTTCCAAATGTCCACTTCCAGATACTACAAAAAGAGTGTTTCAAACCTGCTCTATGAAAGGGAATGTTCAACTCTGTGACTTGAATGCAAACATCACAAAGAAGTTTCTGAGAATGCTGCTGTCTACTATTTATCTGTAATCCCGCTTCCAACGAAATCCTCAGTTTTGTAGAAATATCCACTTGCAGTTTCCAAAAAAAGAGTGTTTCACACGTGCTCTTTCAATAGAAATGTTCAACACTGTTAGTTGTGAAGATAGAGCATAAACAAGTTTCTGAGATTGCTTCTATCTCGTTTTTATCGGAAGATATTTCCTTTTTTACCATAGGCCAGAAAGCGCTGCAAATGTCCACTTCCAGATACTACAAAAAGAGTGTTTGAAACCTGCTCTATGAAAGGGAATGTTCAACTCTGTGACTTAAATGGAAACATCTCAAAGAAGTTTCTGAGAATGCTGCTGTCTACTTTTTATGTGTAATCCCGTTTCCCACGAAATCCTCAGACCGATCCAAATATCCACTTGCAGATTCTACAAAAAGAGTGTCTCAAAACGGCTGTATCAAAAGAAAGGTTCAAGTCTGTTAGTTGAGGACACACAACACTAATAAGTTTCTGAGAATGCTTCTGTCTTGTTTTTATGGGAAGATATTTCCTTTTTAACCATAGGCCTGATACCGTTCCAAATGCCACTTCCAGATACTACAAAAAGAGTGTTTCAAACCTGCTCTATGAAAGGGAATGTTCAACTCTGTGACTTGAATGCAAACATCACAAAGAAGTTTCTGAGAATGCTGCTGTCTACTATTTATCTGTAATCCCGCTTCCAACAAAATCCTCAGTTTTATAGAAATATCCACTTGCAGTTTCCAAAAAAAGAGTGTTTCACACGTGCTCTGTCAATAGAAAGGTTCAACACTGTTAGTTGTGAAGATAGAGCATAAACAAGTTTCTGAGATTGCTTCTATCTCGTTTTTATGGGAAGATATTTCCTTTTTTATCATAGGCAACAAAGCGCTGCAAATGTCCACTTCCAGATGCTACAAAAAGAGTGTTTCAAACCTGCTCTATGACAGGGAATGTTCAACTCTGTGACTTGAATGCAAACGTCACAAAGAAGTGTCTGAGAATGCTGCTGTCTACTATTTATCTGTAATCCCGCTTCCAACAAAATCCTCAGAGCTATCCAAATATCCACTTGCAGATTCTACAAGAAGAGTGTTTCAAAACTGCTGTATCAAAAGAAAGGTTCAAGTCTGTTAGTTGAGGACACACAACACAAATAAGTTTCTGAGAATGCTTCTGTCTTGTTTTTATGGGAAGATATTTCCTTTTGAACCATAGGCCTGATACCGTTCCAAATGTCCACTTCCAGATACTACAAAAAGAGTGTTTCAAACCTGCTGTATGAAAGGGAATGTTCAACTCTGTGACTTGAATGCAAACATCACAAAGAAGTTTCTGAGAATGCTGCTGTCTACTATTTATCTGTAATCCCGCTTCCAACGAAATCCTCAGTTTTATAGAAATATCCACTTGCAGTTTCCAAAAAAAGAGTGTTTCACACGTGCTCTGTCAATAGAAAGGTTCAACACTGTTAGTTGTGAAGATAGAGCATAAACAAGTTTCGGAGATTGCTTCTCTCTCGTTTTTATGGGAAGATATTTCCTTTTTTACCATAGGCCACAAAGCGCTGCAAATGTCCACTTCCAGATACTAAAAAAAGAGTGTTTGAAACCTGCTCTATGAAAGGGAATGTTCAACTCTGTGACTTAAATGGAAACATCACAAAGAAGTTTCTGAGAATGCTGCTGTCTACTTTTTATATGTAATCCCGTTTCCAACAAAATCCTCAGAGCTATCCAAATATCCACTTGCAGATTCTACAAAAAGAGTGTTTCAAAACTGCTGTATCAAAAGAAAGGTTCAAGTCTGTTAGTTGAGGACACGCAACACAATTAAGTTTCTGAGAATGCTTCTGTCTTGTTTTTATGGGAAGATATTTCCTTTTGAACCATAGGCCTGATACCGTTCCAAATGTCCACTTCCAGATACTACAAAAAGAGTGTTTCAAACCTGCTCTATGAAAGGGAATGTTCAACTCTGTGACTTGAATGCAAACATCACAAAGAAGTTTCTGAGAATGCTGCTGTCTACTATTTATCTGTAATCCCGCTTCCAACGAAATCCTCAGTTTTATAGAAATATCCACTTGCAGTTTCCAAAAAAAGAGTGTTTCACACGTGCTCTTTCAATAGAAAGGTTCAACACTGTTAGTTGTGAAGATGGAGCATAAACAAGTTTCTGAGATTGCTTCTATCTCGTTTTTATGGGAAGACATTTCCTTTTTTACCATAGGCCAGAAAGCGCTGCAAATGTCCACTTCCAGATACTACAAAAAGAGTGTTTGAAACCTGCTCTATGAAAGGGAATGTTCAACTCTGTGACTTAAATGGAAACATCTCAAAGAAGTTTCTGAGAATGCTGCTGTCTACTTTTTATGTGTAATCCCGTTTCCCACGAAATCCTCAGACCTATCCAAATATCCACTTGCAGATTCTACAAAAAGAGTGTCTCAAAACTGCTGTATCAAAAGAAAGGTTCAAGTCTGTTAGTTGAGGACACACAACACTAATAACTTTCTGAGAATGCTTCTGTCTTGTTTTTATGGGAAGATATTTCCTTTTTAACCGTAGGCCTGATACCGTTCCAAATGTCCACTTCCAGATACTACAAAAAGAGTGTTTCAAACCTGCTCTATGAAAGGGAATGTTCAACTCTGTGACTTGAATGCAAACATCACAAAGAAGTTTCTGAGAATGCTGCTGTCTACTATTTATCTGTAATCCCGCTTCCAACAAAATCCTCAGTTTTATAGAAATATCCACTTGCAGTTTCCAAAAAAAGAGTGTTTCACACGTGCTCTGTCAATAGAAAGGTTCAACACTGTTAGTTGTGAAGATAGAGCATAAACAAGTTTCTGAGATTGCTTCTATCTCTTTTTTATGGGAAGATATTTCCTTTTTTATCATAGGCCACAAAGCGCTGCAAATGTCCACTTCCAGATGCTACAAAAAGAGTGTTTCAAACCTGCTCTATGACAGGGAATGTTCAACTCTGTGACTTGAATGCAAACGTCACAAAGAAGTGTCTGAGAATGCTGCTGTCTACTATTTATCTGTAATCCCGCTTCCTACGAAATCCTCAGTTTTATAGAAATATCCACTTGCAGTTTCCAAAAAAAGAGTGTTTCACACGTGCTCTGTCAATAGAAAGGTTCAACACTGTTAGTTGTGAAGATAGAGCATAAACAAGTTTCTGAGATTGCTTCTATCTCGTTTTTATGGGAAGATATTTCCTTTTTTACCATAGGCCACAAAGCGCTGCAAATGTCCACTTCCAGATACTAAAAAAAGAGTGTTTGAAACCTGCTCTATGAAAGGGAATGTTCAACTCTGTGACTTAAATGGAAACATCACAAAGAAGTTTCTGAGAATGCTGCTGTCTACCTTTTATATGTAATCCCGTTTCCAACGAAATCCGCAGAGCTATCCAAATATCCACTTGCAGATTCTACAAACAGAGTGTTTCAAAACTGCTGTATCAAAAGAAAGGTTCAAGTCTGTTAGTTGAGGACACACATCGCAAATAAGTCTCTCAGAATGCTTCTGTCTTGTTTTTATGGGAAGATATTTCCTTTTGAACCATAGGCCTGATACCGTTCCAAATGTCCAATTCCAGATACTACAAAAAGAGTGTTTCAAACCTGCTCTATGAAAGGGAATGTTCAACTCTGTGACTTGAATGCAAACATCACAAAGAAGTGTCTGAGAATGCTGCTGTCTACTATTTATCTGTAATCCCGCTTCCAACGAAATCCTCAGTTTTATAGAAATATCCACTTGCAGTTTCCAAAAAAAGAGTGTTTCACACGTGCTCTGTCAATAGAATGGTTCAACACTGTTAGTTGTCAAGATAGAGCATAAACAAGTTTCTGAGATTGCTTCTATCTCGTTTTTATGGGAAGATATTTCCTTTTTTATCATAGGCAACAAAGCGCTGCAAATGTCCACTTCCAGATGCTACAAAAAGAGTGTTTCAAACCTGCTCTATGACAGGGAATGTTCAACTCTGTGACTTGAATGCAAACGTCACAAAGAAGTGTCTGAGAATGCTGCTGTCTACTATTTATCTGTAATCCCGCTTCCAACAAAATCCTCAGAGCTATCCAAATATCCACTTGCAGATTCTACAAGAAGAGTGTTTCAAAACTGCTGTATCAAAAGAAAGGTTCAAGTCTGTTAGTTGAGGACACACAACACAAATAAGATTCTGAGAATGCTTCTGTCTTGTTTTTATGGGAAGATATTTCCTTTTTAACCATAGGCCTGATACCGTTCCAAATGTCCACTTCCAGATACTACAAAAAGAGTGTTTCAAACCTGCTCTATGAAAGGGAATGTTCAACTCTGTGACTTGAATGCAAACATCACAAAGAAGTTTCTGAGAATGCTGCTGTCTACTATTTATCTGTAATCCCGCTTCCAACGAAATCCTCAGTTTTATAGAAATATCCACTTGCAGTTTCCAAAAAAAGAGTGTTTCACACGTGCTCTGTCAACAGAAAGGTTCAACACTGTTAGTTGTGAAGATAGAGCATAAACAAGTTTCTGAGATTGCTTCTATCTCGTTTTTATGGGAAGATATTTCCTTTTTTACCATAGGCCACAAAGCGCTGCAAATGTCCACTTCCAGATACTAAAAAAAGAGTGTTTGAAACCTGCTCTATGAAAGGGAATGTTCAACTCTGTGACTTAAATGGAAACATCACAAAGAAGTTTCTGAGAATGCTGCTGTCTACTTTTTATATGTAATCCCGTTTCCAACAAAATCCTCAGAGCTATCCAAATATCCACTTGCAGATTCTACAAAAAGAGTGTTTCAAAACTGCTGTATCAAAAGAAAGGTTCAAGTCTGTTAGTTGAGGACACACAACACAATTAAGTTTCTGAGAATGCTTCTGTCTTGTTTTTATGGGAAGATATTTCCTTTAGAACCATAGGCCTGATACCGTTCCAAATGTCCACTTCCAGATACTACAAAAAGAGTGTTTCAAACCTGCTCTATGAAAGGGAATGTTCAACTCTGTGACTTGAATGCAAACATCACAAAGAAGTTTCTGAGAATGCTGCTGTCTACTATTTATCTGTAATCCCGCTTCCAACGAAATCCTCAGTTTTGTAGAAATATCCACTTGCAGTTTCCAAAAAAAGAGTGTTTCACACGTGCTCTTTCAATAGAAAGGTTCAACACTGTTAGTTGTGAAGATAGAGCATAAACAAGTTTCTGAGATTGCTTCTATCTCGTTTTTATGGGAAGATATTTCCTTTTTTACCATAGGCCAGAAAGCGCTGCAAATGTCCACTTCCAGATACTACAAAAAGAGTGTTTGAAACCTGCTCTATGAAAGGGAATGTTCAACTCTGTGACTTAAATGGAAACATCTCAAAGAAGTTTCTGAGAATGCTGCTGTCTACTTTTTATGTGTAATCCCGTTTCCCACGAAATCCTCAGACCGATCCAAATATCCACTTGCAGATTCTACAAAAAGAGTGTCTCAAAACTGCTGTATCAAAAGAAAGGTTCAAGTCTGTTAGTTGAGGACACACAACACTAATAAGTTTCTGAGAATGCTTCTGTCTTGTTTTTATGGGAAGATATTTCCTTTTTAACCATAGGCCTGATACCGTTCCAAATGTCCACTTCCAGATACTACAAAAAGAGTGTTTCAAACCTGCTCTATGAAAGGGAATGTTCAACTCTGTGACTTGAATGCAAACATCACAAAGAAGTTTCTGAGAATGCTGCTGTCTACTATTTATCTGTAATCCCGCTTCCAACAAAATCCTCAGTTTTATAGAAATATCCACTTGCAGTTTCCAAAAAAAGAGTGTTTCACACGTGCTCTGTCAATAGAAAGGTTCAACACTGTTAGTTGTGAAGATAGAGCATAAACAAGTTTCTGAGATTGCTTCTATCTCGTTTTTATGGGAAGATATTTCCTTTTTTATCATAGGCAACAAAGCGCTGCAAATGTCCACTTCCAGATGCTACAAAAAGAGTGTTTCAAACCTGCTCTATGACAGGGAATGTTCAACTCTGTGACTTGAATGCAAACGTCACAAAGAAGTGTCTGAGAATGCTGCTGTCTACTATTTATCTGTAATCCCGCTTCCAACAAAATCCTCAGAGCTATCCAAATATCCACTTGCAGATTCTACAAGAAGAGTGTTTCAAAACTGCTGTATCAAAAGAAAGGTTCAAGTCTGTTAGTTGAGGACACACAACACAAATAAATTTCTGAGAATGCTTCTGTCTTGTTTTTATGGGAAGATATTTCCTTTTGAACCATAGGCCTGATACCGTTCCAAATGTCCACTTCCAGATACTACAAAAAGAGTGTTTCAAACCTGCTGTATGAAAGGGAATGTTCAACTCTGTGACTTGAATGCAAACATCACAAAGAAGTTTCTGAGAATGCTGCTGTCTACTATTTATCTGTAATCCCGCTTCCAACGAAATCCTCAGTTTTATAGAAATATCCACTTGCAGTTTCCAAAAAAAGAGTGTTTCACACGTGCTCTGTCAATAGAAAGGTTCAACACTGTTAGTTGTGAAGATAGAGCATAAACAAGTTTCTGAGATTGCTTCTCTCTCGTTTTTATGGGAAGATATTTCCTTTTTTACCATAGGCCACAAAGCGCTGCAAATGTCCACTTCCAGATACTAAAAAAAGAGTGTTTGAAACCTGCTCTATGAAAGGGAATGTTCAACTCTGTGACTTAAATGGAAACATCACAAAGAAGTTTCTGAGAATGCTGCTGTCTACTTTTTATATGTAATCCCGTTTCCAACAAAATCCTCAGAGCTATCCAAATATCCACTTGCAGATTCTACAAAAAGAGTGTTTCAAAACTGCTGTATCAAAAGAAAGGTTCAAGTCTGTTAGTTGAGGACACGCAACACAATTAAGTTTCTGAGAATGCTTCTGTCTTGTTTTTATGGGAAGATATTTCCTTTTGAACCATAGGCCTGATACCGTTCCAAATGTCCACTTCCAGATACTACAAAAAGAGTGTTTCAAACCTGCTCTATGAAAGGGAATGTTCAACTCTGTGACTTGAATGCAAACATCACAAAGAAGTTTCTGAGAATGCTGCTGTCTACTATTTATCTGTAATCCCGCTTCCAACGAAATCCTCAGTTTTATAGAAATATCCACTTGCAGTTTCCAAAAAAAGAGTGTTTCACACGTGCTCTTTCAATAGAAAGGTTCAACACTGTTAGTTGTGAAGATGGAGCATAAACAAGTTTCTGAGATTGCTTCTATCTCGTTTTTATGGGAAGATATTTCCTTTTTTACCATAGGCCAGAAAGCGCTGCAAATGTCCACTTCCAGATACTACAAAAAGAGTGTTTGAAACCTGCTCTATGAAAGGGAATGTTCAACTCTGTGACTTAAATGGAAACATCTCAAAGAAGTTTCTGAGAATGCTGCTGTCTACTTTTTATGTGTAATCCCGTTTCCCACGAAATCCTCAGACCTATCCAAATATCCACTTGCAGATTCTACAAAAAGAGTGTCTCAAAACTGCTGTATCAAAAGAAAGGTTCAAGTCTGTTAGTTGAGGACACACAACACTAATAATTTCTGAGAATGCTTCTGTCTTGTTTTTATGGGAAGATATTTCCTTTTTAACCGTAGGCCTGATACCGTTCCAAATGTCCACTTCCAGATACTACAAAAAGAGTGTTTCAAACCTGCTCTATGAAAGGGAATGTTCAACTCTGTGACTTGAATGCAAACATCACAAAGAAGTTTCTGAGAATGCTGCTGTCTACTATTTATCTGTAATCCCGCTTCCAACAAAATCCTCAGTTTTATAGAAATATCCACTTGCAGTTTCCAAATAAAGAGTGTTTCACACGTGCTCTGTCAATAGAAAGGTTCAACACTGTTAGTTGTGAAGATAGAGCATAAACAAGTTTCTGAGATTGCTTCTATCTCTTTTTTATGGGAAGATATTTCCTTTTTTATCATAGGCAACAAAGCGCTGCAAATGTCCACTTCCAGATGCTACAAAAAGAGTGTTTCAAACCTGCTCTATGACAGGGAATGTTCAACTCTGTGACTTGAATGCAAACGTCACAAAGAAGTGTCTGAGAATGCTGCTGTCTACTATTTATCTGTAATCCCGCTTCCTACGAAATCCTCAGTTTTATAGAAATATCCACTTGCAGTTTCCAAAAAAAGAGTGTTTCACACGTGCTCTGTCAATAGAAAGGTTCAGCACTGTTAGTTGTGAAGATAGAGCATAAACAAGTTTCTGAGATTGCTTCTATCTCGTTTTTATGTGAAGATATTTCCTTTTTTACCATAGGCCACAAAGTGCTGCAAATGTCCACTTCCAGATACTACAAAAAGAGTGTTTGAAACCTGCTCTATGAAAGGGAATGTTCAACTCTGTGACTTAAATGGAAACATCTCAAAGAAGTTTCTGAGAATGCTGCTGTCTACTTTTTATGTGTAATCCCGTTTCCCACGAAATCCTCAGAGCTATCCAAATATCCAGTTGCAGATTCTACAAAAAGAGTGTTTCAAAACTGCTGTATCAAAAGAAAGGTTCAAGTCTGTTAGTTGAGGACACACAACACTAATAAGTTTCTGAGAATGCTTCTGTCTTGTTTTTATGGGAAGATATTTCCTTTTTAATCATAGGCCTGATACCGTTCCAAATGTCCACTTCCAGATGCTACAAAAAGAGTGTTTCAAACTTGCTCTATGAAAGGGAATGTTCAACTCTGTGACTTGAATGCAAACATCACAAAGAAGTTTCTGAGAATGCTGCTGTCTACTATTTATCTGTAATCCCGCTTCCAATGAAATCCTCAATTTTATAGAAATATCCACTAGCAGATTCCAAAAAAAGAGTGTTTCACACGTGCTCTGTCAATAGAAAGGTTCAGCACTGTTAGTTATGAAGATAGAGCATAAACAAGTTTCTGAGATTGCTTCTATCTCGTTTTTATGGGAAGATATTTCCTTTTTTACAATAGGCCACAAAGCTCTGCAATTGTGCACTTCCAGATGCTACAAAAAGAGTGTTTCAAACCTGCTCTATGACAGGGAATGTTCAACTCTGTGACTTGAATGCAAACGTCACAAAGAAGTTTCTGAGAATGCTGCTGTCCACTATTTTTATGTAATCCCGTTTCCAACGAAATCCTCAGAGCTATCCAAATATCCACTTGCAGATTCTACAAAAAGAGTGTTTCAAAACTGCTGTATCAAAAGAAAGGTTCAAGTCTGTTAGTTGAGGACACACAACACAAATAAGTTTCTGAGAATGCTTCTGTCTTGTTTTTATGGGAAGATATTTCCTTTTTAACCATAGGCCTGATACCGTTCCAAATGTCCACTTCCAGATACTACAAAAAGAGTGTTTCAAACCTGCTCTATGAAAGGGAATGTTCAACTCTGTGACTTGAATGCAAACGTCACAAAGATGTGTCTGAGAATGCTGCTGTCTACTATTTATCTGTAATCCCGCTTCCAACGAAATCCTCAGTTTTATAGAAATATCCACTTGCAGTTTCCAAAAAAAGAGTGTTTCACACGTGCTCTGTCAATAGAAAGGTTCAACACTGTTAGTTGTGAAGATAGAGCATAAACAAGTTTCTGAGATTGCTTCTATCTCGTTATTATGGGAAGATATTTCCTTTTTTACAATTGGCCACAAAGCGCTGCAAATGTCCACTTCCAGATACTACAAAAAGAGTGTTTGAAACCTGCTCTATGAAAGGGAATGTTCAACTCTGTGACTTAAATGGAAACATCACAAAGAAATTTCTGAGAATGCTGCTGTCTACCTTTTATATGTAATCCCGTTTCCAACGAAATCCGCAGAGCTATCCAAATATCCACTTGCAGATTCTACAAACAGAGTGTTTCAAAACTGCTGTATCAAAAGAAAGGTTCAAGTCTGTTAGTTGAGGACACACATCGCAAATAAGTCTCTCAGAATGCTTCTGTCTTGTTTTTATGGGAAGATATTTCCTTTTGAACCATAGGCCTGATACCGTTCCAAATGTCCAATTCCAGATACTACAAAAAGAGTGTTTCAAACCTGCTCTATGAAAGGGAATGTTCAACTCTGTGACTTGAATGCAAACATCACAAAGAAGTGTCTGAGAATGCTGCTGTCTACTATTTATCTGTAATCCCGCTTCCAACGAAATCCTCAGTTTTATAGAAATATCCACTTGCAGTTTCCAAAAAAAGAGTGTTTCACACGTGCTCTGTCAATAGAATGGTTCAACACTGTTAGTTGTCAAGATAGAGCATAAACAAGTTTCTGAGATTGCTTCTATCTCGTTTTTATGGGAAGATATTTCCTTTTTTACCATAGGCCAGAAAGCGCTGCAAATGTCCACTTCCAGATACTACAAAAAGAGTGTTTGAAACCTGCTGTATGAAAGGGAATGTTCAACTCTGTGACTTAAATGGAAACATCTCAAAGAAGTTTCTGAGAATGCTGCTGTCTACTTTTTATGTGTAATCCCGTTTCCCACGAAATCCTCAGACCTATCCAAATATCCACTTGCAGATTCTACAAAAAGAGTGTCTCAAAACTGCTGTATCAAAAGAAAGGTTCAAGTCTGTTAGTTGAGGACACACAACACTAATAAGTTTCTGAGAATGCTTCTGTCTTGTTTTTATGGGAAGATATTTCCTTTTTAACCATAGGCCTGATACCGTTCCAAATGTCCACTTCCAGATACTACAAAAAGAGTGTTTCAAACCTGCTCTATGAAAGGGAATGTTCAACTTTGTGACTTCAATGCAAACATCACAAAGAAGTTTCTGAGAATGCTGCTGTCTACTATTTATCTGTAATCCCGCTTCCAACAAAATCCTCAGTTTTATAGAAATATCCACTTGCAGTTTCCAAAAAAAAGAGTGTTTCACACGTGCTCTGTCAATAGAAAGGTTCAACACTGTTAGTTGTGAAGATAGAGCATAAACAAGTTTCTGAGATTGCTTCTATCTCGTTTTTATGGGAAGATATTTCCTTTTTTATCATAGGCAACAAAGCGCTGCAAATGTCCACTTCCAGATGCTACAAAAAGAGTGTTTCAAACCTGCTCTATGACAGGGAATGTTCAACTCTGTGACTTGAATGCAAACGTCACAAAGAAGTGTCTGAGAATGCTGCTGTCTACTATTTATCTGTAATCCTGCTTCCAACAAAATCCTCAGAGCTATCCAAATATCCACTTGCAGATTCTACAAGGAGAGTGTTTCAAAACTGCTGTATCAAAAGAAAGGTTCAAGTCTGTTAGTTGAGGACACACAACACAAATAAGATTCTGAGAATGCTTCTGTCTTGTTTTTATGGGAAGATATTTCCTTTTTAACCATAGGCCTGATACCGTTCCAAATGTCCACTTCCAGATACTACAAAAAGAGTGTTTCAAACCTGCTCTATGAAAGGGAATGTTCAACTCTGTGACTTGAATGCAAACATCACAAAGAAGTTTCTGAGAATGCTGCTGTCTACTATTTATCTGTAATCCCGCTTCCAACGAAATCCTCAGTTTTATAGAAATATCCACTTGCAGTTTCCAAAAAAAGAGTGTTTCACACGTGCTCTGTCAATAGAAAGGTTCAACACTGTTAGTTGTGAAGATAGAGCATAAACAAGTTTCTGAGATTGCTTCTATCTCGTTTTTATGGGAAGATATTTCCTTTTTTACCATAGGCCACAAAGCGCTGCAAATGTCCACTTCCAGATACTAAAAAAAGAGTGTTTGAAACCTGCTCTATGAAAGGGAATGTTCAACTCTGTGACTTAAATGGAAACATCACAAAGAAGTTTCTGAGAATGCTGCTGTCTACTTTTTATATGTAATCCCGTTTCCAACAAAATCCTCAGAGCTATCCAAATATCCACTTGCAGATTCTACAAAAAGAGTGTTTCAAAACTGCTGTATCAAAAGAAAGGTTCAAGTCTGTTAGTTGAGGACACACAACACAATTAAGTTTCTGAGAATGCTTCTGTCTTGTTTTTATGGGAAGATATTTCCTTTTGAACCATAGGCCTGATACCGTTCCAAATGTCCACTTCCAGATACTACAAAAAGAGTGTTTCAAACCTGCTCTATGAAAGGGAATGTTCAACTCTGTGACTTGAATGCAAACATCACAAAGAAGTTTCTGAGAATGCTGCTGTCTACTATTTATCTGTAATCCCGCTTCCAACGAAATCCTCAGTTTTGTAGAAATATCCACTTGCAGTTTCCAAAAAAAGAGTGTTTCACACGTGCTCTTTCAATAGAAAGGTTCAACACTGTTAGTTGTGAAGATAGAGCATAAACAAGTTTCTGAGATTGCTTCTATCTCGTTTTTATGGGAAGATATTTCCTTTTTTACCATAGGCCAGAAAGCGCTGCAAATGTCCACTTCCAGATACTACAAAAAGAGTGTTTGAAACCTGCTCTATGAAAGGGAATGTTCAACTCTGTGACTTAAATGGAAACATCTCAAAGAAGTTTCTGAGAATGCTGCTGTCTACTTTTTATGTGTAATCCCGTTTCCCACGAAATCCTCAGACCGATCCAAATATCCACTTGCAGATTCTACAAAAAGAGTGTCTCAAAACGGCTGTATCAAAAGAAAGGTTCAAGTCTGTTAGTTGAGGACACACAACACTAATAAGTTTCTGAGAATGCTTCTGTCTTGTTTTTATGGGAAGATATTTCCTTTTTAACCATAGGCCTGATACCGTTCCAAATGCCACTTCCAGATACTACAAAAAGAGTGTTTCAAACCTGCTCTATGAAAGGGAATGTTCAACTCTGTGACTTGAATGCAAACATCACAAAGAAGTTTCTGAGAATGCTGCTGTCTACTATTTATCTGTAATCCCGCTTCCAACAAAATCCTCAGTTTTATAGAAATATCCACTTGCAGTTTCCAAAAAAAGAGTGTTTCACACGTGCTCTGTCAATAGAAAGGTTCAACACTGTTAGTTGTGAAGATAGAGCATAAACAAGTTTCTGAGATTGCTTCTATCTCGTTTTTATGGGAAGATATTTCCTTTTTTATCATAGGCAACAAAGCGCTGCAAATGTCCACTTCCAGATGCTACAAAAAGAGTGTTTCAAACCTGCTCTATGACAGGGAATGTTCAACTCTGTGACTTGAATGCAAACGTCACAAAGAAGTGTCTGAGAATGCTGCTGTCTACTATTTATCTGTAATCCCGCTTCCAACAAAATCCTCAGAGCTATCCAAATATCCACTTGCAGATTCTACAAGAAGAGTGTTTCAAAACTGCTGTATCAAAAGAAAGTTTCAAGTCTGTTAGTTGAGGACACACAACACAAATAAGTTTCTGAGAATGCTTCTGTCTTGTTTTTATGGGAAGATATTTCCTTTTGAACCATAGGCCTGATACCGTTCCAAATGTCCACTTCCAGATACTACAAAAAGAGTGTTTCAAAACTGCTGTATGAAAGGGAATGTTCAACTCTGTGACTTGAATGCAAACATCACAAAGAAGTTTCTGAGAATGCTGCTGTCTACTATTTATCTGTAATCCCGCTTCCAACGAAATCCTCAGTTTTATAGAAATATCCACTTGCAGTTTCCAAAAAAAGAGTGTTTCACACTTGCTCTGTCAATAGAAAGGTTCAACACTGTTAGTTGTGAAGATAGAGCATAAACAAGTTTCTGAGATTGCTTCTCTCTCGTTTTTATGGGAAGATATTTCCTTTTTTACCATAGGCCACAAAGCGCTGCAAATGTCCACTTCCAGATACTAAAAAAAGAGTGTTTGAAACCTGCTCTATGAAAGGGAATGTTCAACTCTGTGACTTAAATGGAAACATCACAAAGAAGTTTCTGAGAATGCTGCTGTCTACTTTTTATATGTAATCCCGTTTCCAACAAAATCCTCAGAGCTATCCAAATATCCACTTGCAGATTCTACAAAAAGAGTGTTTCAAAACTGCTGTATCAAAAGAAAGGTTCAAGTCTGTTAGTTGAGGACACGCAACACAATTAAGTTTCTGAGAATGCTTCTGTCTTGTTTTTATGGGAAGATATTTCCTTTTGAACCATAGGCCTGATACCGTTCCAAATGTCCACTTCCAGATACTACAAAAAGAGTGTTTCAAACCTGCTCTATGAAAGGGAATGTTCAACTCTGTGACTTGAATGCAAACATCACAAAGAAGTTTCTGAGAATGCTGCTGTCTACTATTTATCTGTAATCCCGCTTCCAACGAAATCCTCAGTTTTATAGAAATATCCACTTGCAGTTTCCAAAAAAAGAGTGTTTCACACGTGCTCTTTCAATAGAAGGGTTCAACACTGGTAGTTGTGAAGATGGAGCATAAACAAGTTTCTGAGATTGCTTCTATCTCGTTTTTATGGGAAGACATTTCCTTTTTTACCATAGGCCAGAAAGCGCTGCAAATGTCCACTTCCAGATACTACAAAAAGAGTGTTTGAAACCTGCTCTATGAAAGGGAATGTTCAACTCTGTGACTTAAATGGAAACATCTCAAAGAAGTTTCTGAGAATGCTGCTGTCTACTTTTTATGTGTAATCCCGTTTCCCACGAAATCCTCAGACCTATCCAAATATCCACTTGCAGATTCTACAAAAAGAGTGTCTCAAAACTGCTGTATCAAAAGAAAGGTTCAAGTCTGTTAGTTGAGGACACACAACACTAATAACTTTCTGAGAATGCTTCTGTCTTGTTTTTATGGGAAGATATTTCCTTTTTAACCGTAGGCCTGATACCGTTCCAAATGTCCACTTCCAGATACTACAAAAAGAGTGTTTCAAACCTGCTCTATGAAAGGGAATGTTCAACTCTGTGACTTGAATGCAAACATCACAAAGAAGTTTCTGAGAATGCTGCTGTCTACTATTTATCTGTAATCCCGCTTCCAACAAAATCCTCAGTTTTATAGAAATATCCACTTGCAGTTTCCAAAAAAAGAGTGTTTCACACTTGCTCTGTCAATAGAAAGGTTCAACACTGTTAGTTGTGAAGATAGAGCATAAACAAGTTTCTGAGATTGCTTCTATCTCTTTTTTATGGGAAGATATTTCCTTTTTTATCATAGGCCACAAAGCGCTGCAAATGTCCACTTCCAGATGCTACAAAAAGAGTGTTTCAAACCTGCTCTATGACAGGGAATGTTCAACTCTGTGACTTGAATGCAAACGTCACAAAGAAGTGTCTGAGAATGCTGCTGTCTACTATTTATCTGTAATCCCGCTTCCTACGAAATCCTCAGTTTTATAGAAATATCCACTTGCAGTTTCCAAAAAAAGAGTGTTTCACACGTGCTCTGTCAATAGAAAGGTTCAACACTGTTAGTTGTGAAGATAGAGCATAAACAAGTTTCTGAGATTGCTTCTATCTCGTTTTTATGGGAAGATATTTCCTTTTTTACCATAGGCCACAAAGCGCTGCAAATGTCCACTTCCAGATACTAAAAAAAGAGTGTTTGAAACCTGCTCTATGAAAGGGAATGTTCAACTCTGTGACTTAAATGGAAACATCACAAAGAAGTTTCTGAGAATGCTGCTGTCTACCTTTTATATGTAATCCCGTTTCCAACGAAATCCGCAGAGCTATCCAAATATCCACTTGCAGATTCTACAAACAGAGTGTTTCAAAACTGCTGTATCAAAAGAAAGGTTCAAGTCTGTTAGTTGAGGACACACATCGCAAATAAGTCTCTCAGAATGCTTCTGTCTTGTTTTTATGGGAAGATATTTCCTTTTGAACCATAGGCCTGATACCGTTCCAAATGTCCAATTCCAGATACTACAAAAAGAGTGTTTCAAACCTGCTCTATGAAAGGGAATGTTCAACTCTGTGACTTGAATGCAAACATCACAAAGAAGTGTCTGAGAATGCTGCTGTCTACTATTTATCTGTAATCCCGCTTCCAACGAAATCCTCAGTTTTATAGAAATATCCACTTGCAGTTTCCAAAAAAAGAGTGTTTCACACGTGCTCTGTCAATAGAATGGTTCAACACTGTTAGTTGTCAAGATAGAGCATAAACAAGTTTCTGAGATTGCTTCTATCTCGTTTTTATGGGAAGATATTTCCTTTTTTATCATAGGCAACAAAGCGCTGCAAATGTCCACTTCCAGATGCTACAAAAAGAGTGTTTCAAACCTGCTCTATGACAGGGAATGTTCAACTCTGTGACTTGAATGCAAACGTCACAAAGAAGTGTCTGAGAATGCTGCTGTCTACTATTTATCTGTAATCCCGCTTCCAACAAAATCCTCAGAGCTATCCAAATATCCACTTGCAGATTCTACAAGAAGAGTGTTTCAAAACTGCTGTATCAAAAGCAAGGTTCAAGTCTGTTAGTTGAGGACACACAACACAAATAAGATTCTGAGAATGCTTCTGTCTTGTTTTTATGGGAAGATATTTCCTTTTTAACCATAGGCCTGATACCGTTCCAAATGTCCACTTCCAGATACTACAAAAAGAGTGTTTCAAACCTGCTCTATGAAAGGGAATGTTCAACTCTGTGACTTGAATGCAAACATCACAAAGAAGTTTCTGAGAATGCTGCTGTCTACTATTTATCTGTAATCCCGCTTCCAACGAAATCCTCAGTTTTATAGAAATATCCACTTGCAGTTTCCAAAAAAAGAGTGTTTCACACGTGCTCTGTCAACAGAAAGGTTCAACACTGTTAGTTGTGAAGATAGAGCATAAACAAGTTTCTGAGATTGCTTCTATCTCGTTTTTATGGGAAGATATTTCCTTTTTTACCATAGGCCACAAAGCGCTGCAAATGTCCACTTCCAGATACTAAAAAAAGAGTGTTTGAAACCTGCTCTATGAAAGGGAATGTTCAACTCTGTGACTTAAATGGAAACATCACAAAGAAGTTTCTGAGAATGCTGCTGTCTACTTTTTATATGTAATCCCGTTTCCAACAAAATCCTCAGAGCTATCCAAATATCCACTTGCAGATTCTACAAAAAGAGTGTTTCAAAACTGCTGTATCAAAAGAAAGGTTCAAGTCTGTTAGTTGAGGACACACAACACAATTAAGTTTCTGAGAATGCTTCTGTCTTGTTTTTATGGGAAGATATTTCCTTTAGAACCATAGGCCTGATACCGTTCCAAATGTCCACTTCCAGATACTACAAAAAGAGTGTTTCAAACCTGCTCTATGAAAGGGAATGTTCAACTCTGTGACTTGAATGCAAACATCACAAAGAAGTTTCTGAGAATGCTGCTGTCTACTATTTATCTGTAATCCCGCTTCCAACGAAATCCTCAGTTTTGTAGAAATATCCACTTGCAGTTTCCAAAAAAAGAGTGTTTCACACGTGCTCTTTCAATAGAAAGGTTCAACACTGTTAGTTGTGAAGATAGAGCATAAACAAGTTTCTGAGATTGCTTCTATCTCGTTTTTATGGGAAGATATTTCCTTTTTTACCATAGGCCAGAAAGCGCTGCAAATGTCCACTTCCAGATACTACAAAAAGAGTGTTTGAAACCTGCTCTATGAAAGGGAATGTTCAACTCTGTGACTTAAATGGAAACATCTCAAAGAAGTTTCTGAGAATGCTGCTGTCTACTTTTTATGTGTAATCCCGTTTCCCACGAAATCCTCAGACCGATCCAAATATCCACTTGCAGATTCTACAAAAAGAGTGTCTCAAAACTGCTGTATCAAAAGAAAGGTTCAAGTCTGTTAGTTGAGGACACACAACACTAATAAGTTTCTGAGAATGCTTCTGTCTTGTTTTTATGGGAAGATATTTCCTTTTTAACCATAGGCCTGATACCGTTCCAAATGTCCACTTCCAGATACTACAAAAAGAGTGTTTCAAACCTGCTCTATGAAAGGGAATGTTCAACTCTGTGACTTGAATGCAAACATCACAAAGAAGTTTCTGAGAATGCTGCTGTCTACTATTTATCTGTAATCCCGCTTCCAACAAAATCCTCAGTTTTATAGAAATATCCACTTGCAGTTTCCAAAAAAAGAGTGTTTCACACGTGCTCTGTCAATAGAAAGGTTCAACACTGTTAGTTGTGAAGATAGAGCATAAACAAGTTTCTGAGATTGCTTCTATCTCGTTTTTATGGGAAGATATTTCCTTTTTTATCATAGGCAACAAAGCGCTGCAAATGTCCACTTCCAGATGCTACAAAAAGAGTGTTTCAAACCTGCTCTATGACAGGGAATGTTCAACTCTGTGACTTGAATGCAAACGTCACAAAGAAGTGTCTGAGAATGCTGCTGTCTACTATTTATCTGTAATCCCGCTTCCTACGAAATCCTCAGTTTTATAGAAATATCCACTTGCAGTTTCCAAAAAAAGAGTGTTTCACACGTGCTCTGTCAATAGAAAGGTTCAACACTGTTAGTTGTGAAGATAGAGCATAAACAAGTTTCTGAGATTGCTTCTATCTCGTTTTTATGGGAAGATATTTCCTTTTTTACCATAGGCCACAAAGCGCTGCAAATGTCCACTTCCAGATACTAAAAAAAGAGTGTTTGAAACCTGCTCTATGAAAGGGAATGTTCAACTCTGTGACTTAAATGGAAACATCACAAAGAAGTTTCTGAGAATGCTGCTGTCTACTTTTTATATGAAATCCCTTTTCCAACGAAATCCTCAGAGCTATCCAAATATCCACTTGCAGATTCTACAAAAAGAGTGTTTCGAAACTGCTGTATCAAAAGAAAGGTTCAAGTCTGTTAGTTGAGGACACACATCGCAAATAAGTTTCTGAGAATGCTTCTGTCTTGTTTTTATGGGAAGATATTACCTTTTTAACCATAGGCCTGATACCGTTCCAAATGTCCACTTCCAGATACTACAAAAAGAGTGTTTCAAACCTGCTCTATGAAAGGGAACGTTCAACTCTGTGACTTGAATGCAAACGTCACAAAGAAGTTTCTGAGAATGCTGCTGTCCACTATTTTTATGTAATCCCTTTTCCAACGAAATCCTCAGAGCTATCCAAATATCCACTTGCAGATTCTACAAAAAGAGTGTTTCGAAACTGCTGTATGAAAAGAAAGGTTCAAGTCTGTTAGTTGAGGACACACATCGCAAATAAGTTTCTGAGAATGCTTCTGTCTTGTTTTTATGGGAAGATATTTCCTTTTTAACCATAGGCCTGATACCGTTCCAAATGTCCACTTCCAGATACTACAAAAAGAGTGTTTGAAACCTGCTCTATGAAAGGGAACGTTCAACTCTCTGACTTGAATGCAAACATCACAAAGAAGTTTCTGAGAATGCTGCTGTCTACTGTTTATCTGTTCCCGCTTCCAACGAAATCCTCAGTTTTATAGAAATATCCACTTGCAGTTTCCAAAAAAAGAGTGTTTCACACGTGCTCTGTCAATAGAAAGGTTCAACACTGTTAGTTGTGAAGATAGAGCATAAACAAGTTTCTGAGATTGCTTCTATATCGTTTTTATGGGAAGATATTTCCTCTTTTACCATAGGCCACAAAGCGCTGCAAATGTCCACTTCCAGATACTACAAAAAGAGTGTTTGAAACCTGCTCTATGAAAGGGAATGTTCAACTCTGTGACTTTAATGGAAACATCTCAAAGAAGTTTCTGAGAATGCTGCTGTCTACTTTTTATGTGTAATCCCGTTTCCCACGAAATCCTCAGAGCTATCCAAATATCCAGTTGCACATTCTACAAAAAGAGTGTTTCAAAACTGCTGTATCAAAAGAAAGGTTCAAGTCTGTTAGTTGAGGACACACAACACTAATAAGTTTCTGAGAATGCTTCTGTCTTGTTTTTATGGGAAGATATTTCCTTTTTAATCATAGGCCTGATACCGTTCCAAATGTCCACTTCCAGATACTACAAAAAGAGTGTTTCAAACCTGCGCTATGAAAGGGAATGCTCAACTCTGTGACTTGAATGCAAACATCACAAAGAAGATTCTGAGAATGCTGCTGTCTACTATTTATCTGTAATCCCGCTTCCAATGAAATCCTCAATTTTATAGAAATATACACTTGCAGATTCCAAAAAAAGAGTGTTTCACACGTGCTCTGTCAATAGAGAGGTTCAGCACTGTTAGTTGTGAAGATAGAGCATAAACAAGTTTCTGAGATTGCTTCTATCTCGTTTTTATGGGAAGATATTTCCTTTTTTACCATAGGCCACAAAGCGCAGCAATTGTGCACTTCCAGATGCTACAAAAAGAGTGTTTCAAACCTGCTCTATGACAGGGAATGTTCAACTCTGTGACTTGAATGCAAACGTCACAAAGAAGTTTCTGAGAATGCTGCTGTCCACTATTTTTATGTAATCCCGTTTCCAACGAAATCCTCAGAGCTATCCAAATATCCACTTGCAGATTCTACAAAAAGAGTGTTTCAAAACTGTTCTATCAAAAGAAAGGTTCAAGTCTGTTAGTTGAGGACACACAACACTAATAAGTTTCTGAGAATGCTTCTGTCTTGTTTTTATGGGAAGATATTTCCTTTTTAACCATAGGCCTGATACCGTTCCAAATGTCCACTTCCAGATACTACAAAAAGAGTGTTTCAAACCTGCTCTATGAAAGGGAATGTTCAACTCTGTGACTTGAATGCAAACATCACAAAGAAGTTTCTGAGAATGCTGCTGTCTACTATTTATCTGTAATCCCGCTTCCAACAAAATCCTCAGTTTTATAGAAATATCCACTTGCAGTTTCCAAAAAAAGAGTGTTTCACACGTGCTCTGTCAATAGAAAGGTTCAACACTGTTAGTTGTGAAGATAGAGCATAAACAAGTTTCTGAGATTGCTTCTATCTCGTTTTTATGGGAAGATATTTCCTTTTTTATCATAGGCAAAAAAGCGCTGCAAATGTCCACTTCCAGATGCTACAAAAAGACTGTTTCAAACCTGCTCTATGACAGGGAATGTTCAACTCTATGACTTGAATGCAAACGTCACAAAGAAGTGTCTGAGAATGCTGCTGTCTACTATTTATCTGTAATCCCGCTTCCAACGAAATCCTCAGTTTTATAGAAATATCCACTTGCAGTTTCCAAAAAAAGAGTGTTTCACACGTGCTCTGTCAATAGAAAGGTTCAACACTGTTAGTTGTGAAGATAGAGCATAAACAAGTTTCTGAGATTGCTTCTATCTCGTTATTATGGGAAGATATTTCCTTTTTTACCATAGGCCACAAAGCGCTGCAAATGTCCACTTCCAGATACTACAAAAAGAGTGTTTGAAACCTGCTCTATGAAAGGGAATGTTCAACTCTGTGACTTAAATGGAAACATCACAAAGAAGTTTCTGAGAATGCTGCTGTCTACTTTTTATATGTAATCCCGTTTCCCACGAAATCCTCAGAGCTATCCAAATATCCACTTGCAGATTCTACAAAAAGAGTGTTTCGAAACTGCTGTATCAAAAGAAAGGTTCAAGTCTGTTAGTTGAGGACACACATCGCAAATAAGTTTCTGAGAATGCTTCTGTCTTGTTTTTATGGGAAGATATTTCCTTTTTAACCATAGGCCTGATACCGTTCCAAATGTCCACTTCCAGATACTACAAAAAGAGTGTTTCAAACCTGCTCTATGAAAGGGAACGTTCAACTCTGTGACTTGAATGCAAACGTCACAAAGAAGTTTCTGAGAATGCTGCTGTCCACTATTTTTATGTAATCCCTTTTCCAACGAAATCCTCAGAGCTATCCAAATATCCACTTGCAGATTCTACAAAAAGAGTGTTTCGAAACTGCTGTATCAAAAGAAAGGTTCAAGTCTGTTAGTTGAGGACACACATCGCAAATAAGTTTCTGAGAATGCTTCTGTCTTGTTTTAATGGGAAGATATTTCCTTTTTTACCATAGGCCTGATACCGTTCCAAATGTCCACTTCCAGATACTACAAAAAGAGTGTTTGAAACCTCCTCTATGAAAGGGAACGTTCAACTCTCTGACTTGAATGCGAACATCACAAAGAAGTTTCTGAGAATGCTGCTGTCTACTATTTATCTGTAATCCCGCTTCCAACGAAATCCTCAGTTTTATAGAAATATCCACTTGCAGTTTCCAAAAAAAGAGTGTTTCACACGTGCTCTGTCAATAGAAAGGTTCAACACTGTTAGTTGTGAAGATAGAGCATAAACAAGTTTCTGAGATTGCTTCTATCTCGTTTTTATGGGAAGATATTTCCTCTTTTACCATAGGCCACAAAGCGCTGCAAATGTCCACTTCCAGATACTACAAAAAGAGTGTTTGAAACCTGCTCTATGAAAGGGAATGTTCAACTCTGTGACTTAAATGGAAACATCTCAAAGAAGTTTCTGAGAATGCTGCTGTCTACTTTTTATGTGTAATCCCGTTTCCCACGAAATCCTCAGAGCTATCCAAATATCCAGTTGCAGATTCTACAAAAAGAGTGTTTCAAAACTGCTGTATCAAAAGAAAGGTTCAAGTCTGTTAGTTGAGGACACACAACACTAATAAGTTTCTGAGAATGCTTCTGTCTTGTTTTTATGGGAAGATATTTCCTTTTTAATCATAGGCCTGATACGGTTCCAAATGTCCACTTCCAGATACTACAAAAAGAGTGTTTCAAACCTGCTCTATGAAAGGGAATGTTCAGCTCTGTGACTTGAATGCAAACATCACAAAGAAGTTTCTGAGAATGCTGCTGTCTACTATTTATCTGTAATCCCGCTTCCAATGAAATCCTCAATTTTATAGAAATATCCACTTGCAGATTCCAAAAAAAGAGTGTTTCACACGTGCTCTGTCAATAGAAAGGTTCAGCACTGTTAGTTGTGAAGATAGAGCATAAACAAGTTTCTGAGATTGCTTCTATCTCGTTTTTATGGGAAGATATTTCCTTTTTTACCATAGGCCACAAAGCGCTGCAATTGTGCACTTCCAGATGCTACAAAAAGAGTGTTTCAAACCTGCTCTATGACAGGGAATGTTCAACTCTGTGACTTGAATGCAAACGTCACAAAGAAGTTTCTGAGAATGCTGCTGTCCACTATTTTTATGTAATCCCGTTTCCAACGAAATCCTCAGAGCTATCCAAATATCCACTTGCAGATTCTACAAAAAGAGTGTTTCAAAACTGTTCTATCAAAAGAAAGGTTCAAGTGTGTTAGTTGAGGACACACAACACTAATAAGTTTCTGAGAATGCTTCTGTCTTGTTTTTATGGGAAGATATTTCCTTTTTAATCATAGGCCTGATACCGTTCCAAATGTCCACTTCCAGATAGTACAAAAAGAGTGTTTCAAACCTGCTCTATGAAAGGGAATGTTCAACTCTGTGACTTGAATGCAAACATCACAAAGAAGATTCTGAGAATGCTGCTGTCTACTATTTATCTGTAATCCCGCTTCCAACAAAATCCTCAGTTTTATAGAAATATCCACTTGCAGTTTCCAAAAAAAGAGTGTTTCACACGTGCTCTGTCAATAGAAAGGTTCAACACTGTTAGTTGTGAAGATAGAGCATAAACAAGTTTCTGAGATTGCTTCTATCTCATTTTTATGGGAAGATATTTCCTTTTTTATCATAGGCAACAAAGCGCTGCAAATGTCCACTTCCAGATGCTACAAAAAGAGTGTTTCAAACCTGCTCTATGACAGGGAATGTTCAACTCTGTGACTTGAATGCAAACGTCACAAAGAAGTGTCTGAGAATGCTGCTGTCTACTATTTATCTGTAATCCCGCTTCCAACGAAATCCTCAGTTTTATAGAAATATCCACTTGCAGTTTCCAAAAAAAGAGTGTTTCACACGTGCTCTGTCAATAGAAAGGTTCAACACTGTTAGTTGTGAAGATAGAGCATAAACAAGTTTCTGAGATTGCTTCTATCTCGTTATTATGGGAAGATATTTCCTTTTTTTACCATAGGCCACAAAGCGCTGCAAATGTCCACTTCCAGATACTACAAAAAGAGTGTTTGAAACCTGCTCTATGAAAGGGAATGTTCAACTCTGTGACTTAAATGGAAACATCACAAAGAAGTTTCTGAGAATGCTGCTGTCTACTTTTTATATGTAATCCCGTTTCCCACGAAATCCTCAGAGCTATCCAAATATCCACTTGCAGATTCTACAAAAAGAGTGTTTCAAAACTGCTGTATCAAAAGAAAGGTTCAAGTCTGTTAGTTGAGGACACAGATCGCAAATAAGTTTCTGAGAATGCTTCTGTCTTGTTTTTATGGGAAGATATTTCCTTTTGAACCATAGGCCTGATACCGTTCCAAATGTCCACTTCCAGATACTACAAAAAGAGTGTTTCAAACCTGCTCTATGAAAGGGAATGTTCAACTCTGTGACTTGAATGCAAACATCACAAAGAAGATTCTGAGAATGCTGCTGTCTACTATTTATCTGTAATCCCGTTTCCAATGAAATCCTCAATTTTATAGAAATATCCACTTGCAGATTCCAAAAAAAGAATGTTTCAAACGTGCTCTGTCAATAGAAATGTTCAGCACTGTTAGTTATGAAGATAGCGCATAAACAAGTTTCTGAGATTGCTTCTATCTCGTTTTTATGGGAAGATATTTCCTTTTTTACCATAGGCCACAAAGCGCTGCAAATGTCCACTTCCAGATACTAAAAAAAGTGTGTTTGAAACCTGCTCTATGAAAGGGAATGTTCAACTCTGTGACTTAAATGGAAACATCACAAAGAAGTTTGTGAGAATGCTGCTGTCTACTTTTTATATGAAATCCCTTTTCCAACGAAATCCTCAGAGCTATCCAAATATCCACTTGCAGATTCTACAAAAAGAGTGTTTCGAAACTGCTGTATCAAAAGAAAGGTTCAAGTCTGTTAGTTGAGGACACACATCGCAAATAAGTTTCTGAGAATGCTTCTGTCTTGTTTTTATGGGAAGATATTTCCTTTTTAACCATAGGCCTGATACCGTTCCAAATGTCCACTTCCAGATACTACAAAAAGAGTGTTTCAAACCTGCTCTATGAAAGGGTACGTTCAACTCTGTGACTTGAATGCAAACGTCACAAAGTATTTTCTGAGAATGCTGCTGTCCACTATTTTTATGTAATCCCTTTTCCAACGAAATCCTCAGAGCTATCCAAATATCCACTTGCAGATTCTACAAAAAGAGTGTTTCGAAACTGCTGTATCAAAAGAAAGGTTCAAGTCTGTTAGTTGAGGACACACATCGCAAATAAGTTTCTGAGAATGCTTCTGTCTTGTTTTTATGGGAAGATATTTCCTTTTTAACCATAGGCCTGATACCGTTCCAAATGTCCACTTCCAGATACTACAAAAAGAGTGATTGAAACCTGCTCTATGAAAGGGAACGTTCAACTCTCTGACTTGAATGCAAACATCACAAAGAAGTTTCTGAGAATGCTGCTGTCTACTATTTATCTGTAATCCCGCTTCCAACGAAATCCTCAGTTTTATAGAAATATCCACTTGCAGTTTCCAAAAAAAGAGTGTTTCACACGTGCTCTGTCAATAGAAAGGTTCAACACTGTTAGTTGTGAAGATAGAGCATAGACAAGTTTCTGAGATTGCTTCAATCTCGTTTTTATGGGAAGATATTTCCTCTTTTACCATAGGCCACAAAGCGCTGCAAATGTCCATTTCCAGATACTACAAAAAGAGTGTTTGAAACCTGCTCTATGAAAGGGAATGTTCAACTCTGTGACTTAAATGGAAACATCTCAAAGGAGTTTCTGAGAATGCTGCTGTCTACTTTTTATGTGTAATCCCGTTTCCCATGAAATCCTCAGAGCTATCCAAGTATCCCGTTGCAGATTCTACAAAAAGAGCGTTTCAAAACTGCTGTATCAAAAGAAAGTTTCAAGTCTGTTAGTTGAGGACACACAACACTAATAAGTTTCTGAGAATGCTTCTGTCTTGTTTTTATGGGAAGATATTTCCTTTTTAATCATAGGCCTGATACCGTTCCAAATGTCCACCTCCAGATACTACAAAAAGAGTGTTTCAAACCTGCTCTGTGAAAGGGAATGTTCAACTCTGTGACTTGAATGCAAACATCACAAAGAAGTTTCTGAGAATGCTGCTGTCTACTATTTATCTGTAATCCCGCTTCCAATGAAATCCTCAATTTTATAGAAATATCCACTTGCAGATTCCAAAAAAAGAGTGTTTCACACGTGCTCTGTCAATAGAAAGGTTCAGCACTGTTAGTTGTGAAGATAGAGCATAAACAAGTTTCTGAGATTGCTTCTATCTCGTTTTTATGGGAAGATATTTCCTTTTTTACCATAGGCCACAAAGCGCTGCAAATGTGCACTTCCAGATGCTACAAAAAGAGTGTTTCAAACCTGCTCTATGACAGGGAATGTTCAACTCTGTGACTTGAATGCAAACGTCACAAAGAAGTTTCTGAGAATGCTGCTGTCCACTATTTTTATGTAATCCCGTTTCCAACGAAATCCTCAGAGCTATCCAAATATCCACTTGCAGATTCTACAAAAAGAGTGTTTCAAAACTGTTCTATCAAAAGAAAGGTTCAAGTCTGTTAGTTGAGGACACACAACACTAATAAGTTTCTGAGAATGCTTCTGTCTTGTTTTTATGGGAAGATATTTCCTTTTTAACCATAGGCCTGATACCCTTCCAAATGTCCACTTCCAGATACTACAAAAAGAGTGTTTCAAACCTGCTCTATGAAAGGGAATGTTCAACTCTGTGACTTGAATGCAAACATCAGAAAGAAGTTTCTGAGAATGCTGCTGTCTACTATTTATCTGTAATCCCGCTTCCAACAAAATCCTCAGTTTTATAGAAATATCCACTTGCAGTTTCCAAAAAAAGAGTGTTTCACACGTGCTCTGTCAATAGAAAGGTTCAACACCGTTAGTTGTGAAGATAGAGCATAAACAAGTTTCTGAGATTGCTTCTATCTCGTTTTTATGGGAAGATATTTCCTTTTTTATCATAGGCAACAAAGCGCTGCAAGTGTCCACTTCCAGATGCTACAAAAAGACTGTTTCAAACCTGCTCTATGACAGGGAATGTTCAACTCTATGACTTGAATGCAAACGTCACAAAGAAGTGTCTGAGAATGCTGCTGTCTACTATTTATCTGTAATCCCGCTTCCAACGAAATCCTCAGTTTTATAGAAATATCCACTTGCAGTTTCCAAAAAAAGAGTGTTTCACACGTGCTCTGTCAATAGAAAGGTTCAACACTGTTAGTTGTGAAGATAGAGCATAAACAAGTTTCTGAGATTGCTTCTATCTCGTTATTATGGGAAGATATTTCCTTTTTTACCATAGGCCACAAAGCGCTGCAAATGTCCACTTCCAGATACTACAAAAAGAGTGTTTGAAACCTGCTCTATGAAAGGGAATGTTCAACTCTGTGACTTAAATGGAAACATCACAAAGAAGTTTCTGAGAATGCTGCTGTCTACTTTTTATATGTAATCCCGTTTCCCACGAAATCCTCAGAGCTATCCAAATATCCACTTGCAGATTCTACAAAAAGAGTGTTTCGAAACTGCTGTATCAAAAGAAAGGTTCAAGTCTGTTAGTTGAGGACACACATCGCAAATAAGTTTCTGAGAATGCTTCTGTCTTGTTTTTATGGGAAGATATTTCCTTTTTAACCATAGGCCTGATACCGTTCCAAATGTCCACTTCCAGATACTACAAAAAGAGTGTTTCAAACCTGCTCTATGAAAGGGAACGTTCAACTCTGTGACTTGAATGCAAACGTCACAAAGAAGTTTCTGAGAATGCTGCTGTCCACTATTTTTATGTAATCCCTTTTCCAACGAAATCCTCAGAGCTATCCAAATATCCACTTGCAGATTCTACAAAAAGAGTGTTTCGAAACTGCTGTATCAAAAGAAAGGTTCAAGTCTGTTAGTTGAGGACACACATCGCAAATAAGTTTCTGAGAATGCTTCTGTCTTGTTTTTATGGGAAGATATTTCCTTTTTTACCATAGGCCTGATACCGTTCCAAATGTCCACTTCCAGATACTACAAAAAGAGTGTTTGAAACCTGCTCTATGAAAGGGAACGTTCAACTCTCTGACTTGAATGCGAACATCACAAAGAAGTTTCTGAGAATGCTGCTGTCTACTATTTATCTGTAATCCCGCTTCCAACGAAATCCTCTGTTTTATAGAAATATCCACTTGCAGTTTCCAAAAAAAGAGTGTTTCACACGTGCTCTGTCAATAGAAAGGTTCAACACTGTTAGTTGTGAAGATAGAGCATAAACAAGTTTCTGAGATTGCTTCTATCTCGTTTTTATGGGAAGATATTTCCTCTTTTACCATAGGCCACAAAGCGCTGCAAATGTCCACTTCCAGATACTACAAAAAGAGTGTTTGAAACCTGCTCTATGAAAGGGAATGTTCAACTCTGTGACTTAAATGGAAACATCTCAAAGAAGTTTCTGAGAATGCTGCTGTCTACTTTTTATGTGTAATCCCGTTTCCCACGAAATCCTCAGAGCTATCCAAATATCCAGTTGCAGATTCTACAAAAAGAGTGTTTCAAAACTGCTGTATCAAAAGAAAGGTTCAAGTCTGTTAGTTGAGGACACACAACACTAATAAGTTTCTGAGAATGCTTCTGTCTTGTTTTTATGGGAAGATATTTCCTTTTTAATCATAGGCCTGATACCGTTCCAAATGTCCACTTCCAGATACTACAAAAAGAGTGTTTCAAACCTGCTCTATGAAAGGGAATGTTCAACTCTGTGACTTGAATGCAAACATCACAAAGAAGATTCTGAGAATGCTGCTGTCTACTATTTATCTGTAATCCCGCTTCCAACAAAATCCTCAGTTTTATAGAAATATCCACTTGCAGTTTCCAAAAAAAGAGTGTTTCACACGTGCTATGTCAATAGAAAGGTTCAACACTGTTAGTTGTGAGATAGAGCATAAACAAGTTTCTGAGATTGCTTCTATCTCATTTTTATGGGAAGATATTTCCTTTTTTATCATAGGCAACAAAGCGCTGCAAATGTCCACTTCCAGATGCTACAAAAAGAGTGTTTCAAACCTGCTCTATGACAGGGAATGTTCAACTCTGTGACTTGAATGCAAACGTCACAAAGAAGTGTCTGAGAATGCTGCTGTCTACTATTTATCTGTAATCCCGCTTCCAACGAAATCCTCAGTTTTATAGAAATATCCACTTGCAGTTTCCAAAAAAAGAGTGTTTCACACGTGCTCTGTCAATAGAAAGGTTCAACACTGTTAGTTGTGAAGATAGAGCATAAACAAGTTTCTGAGATTGCTTCTATCTCGTTATTATTGGAAGATATTTCCTTTTTTTACCATAGGCCACAAAGCGCTGCAAATGTCCACTTCCAGATACTACAAAAAGAGTGTTTGAAACCTGCTCTATGAAAGGGAATGTTCAACTCTGTGACTTAAATGGAAACATCACAAAGAAGTTTCTGAGAATGCTGCTGTCTACTTTTTATATGTAATCCCGTTTCCCACGAAATCCTCAGAGCTATCCAAATATCCACTTGCAGATTCTACAAAAAGAGTGTTTCAAAACTGCTGTATCAAAAGAAAGGTTCAAGTCTGTTAGTTGAGGACACAGATCGCAAATAAGTTTCTGAGAATGCTTCTGTCTTGTTTTTATGGGAAGATATTTCCTTTTGAACCATAGGCCTGATACCGTTCCAAATGTCCACTTCCAGATACTACAAAAAGAGTGTTTCAAACCTGCTCTATGAAAGGGAATGTTCAACTCTGTGACTTGAATGCAAACATCACAAAGAAGATTCTGAGAATGCTGCTGTCTACTATTTATCTGTAATCCCGTTTCCAATGAAATCCTCAATTTTATAGAAATATCCACTTGCAGATTCCAAAAAAAGAATGTTTCAAACGTGCTCTGTCAATAGAAATGTTCAGCACTGTTAGTTATGAAGATAGCGCATAAACAAGTTTCTGAGATTGCTTCTATCTCGTTTTTATGGGAAGATATTTCCTTTTTTACCATAGGCCACAAAGCGCTGCAAATGTCCACTTCCAGATGCTACAAAAAGAGTGTTTCAAACCTGCTCTATGACAGGGAATGTTCAACTCTATGACTTGAATGCAAACGTCACAAAGAAGTGTCTGAGAATGCTGCTGTCTACTATTTATCTGTAATCCCGCTTCCAACGAAATCCTCAGTTTTATAGAAATATCCACTTGCAGTTTCCAAAAAAAGAGTGTTTCACACGTGCTCTGTCAATAGAAAGGTTCAACACTGTTAGTTGTGAAGATAGAGCATAAACAAGTTTCTGAGATTGCTTCTATCTCGTTATTATGGGAAGATATTTCCTTTTTTACCATAGGCCACAAAGCGCTGCAAATGTCCACTTCCAGATACTACAAAAAGAGTGTTTGAAACCTGCTCTATGAAAGGGAATGTTCAACTCTGTGACTTAAATGGAAACATCACAAAGAAGTTTCTGAGAATGCTGCTGTCTACTTTTTATATGTAATCCCGTTTCCCACGAAATCCTCAGAGCTATCCAAATATCCACTTGCAGATTCTACAAAAAGAGTGTTTCGAAACTGCTGTATCAAAAGAAAGGTTCAAGTCTGTTAGTTGAGGACACACATCGCAAATAAATTTCTGAGAATGCTTCTGTCTTGTTTTTATGGGAAGATATTTCCTTTTTAACCATAGGCCTGATACCGTTCCAAATGTCCACTTCCAGATACTACAAAAAGAGTGTTTCAAACCTGCTCTATGAAAGGGAACGTTCAACTCTGTGACTTGAATGCAAACGTCACAAAGAAGTTTCTGAGAATGCTGCTGTCCACTATTTTTATGTAATCCCTTTTCCAACGAAATCCTCAGATCTATCCAAATATCCACTTGCAGATTCTACAAAAAGAGTGTTTCGAAACTGCTGTATCAAAAGAAAGGTTCAAGTCTGTTAGTTGAGGACACACATCGCAAATAAGTTTCTGAGAATGCTTCTGTCTTGTTTTTATGGGAAGATATTTCCTTTTTTACCATAGGCCTGATACCGTTCCAAATGTCCACTTCCAGATACTACAAAAAGAGTGTTTGAAACCTGCTCTATGAAAGGGAACGTTCAACTCTCTGACTTGAATGCGAACATCACAAAGAAGTTTCTGAGAATGCTGCTGTCTACTATTTATCTGTAATCCCGCTTCCAACGAAATCCTCAGTTTTATAGAAATATCCACTTGCAGTTTCCAAAAAAAGAGTGTTTCACACGTGCTCTGTCAATAGAAAGGTTCAACACTGTTAGTTGTGAAGATAGAGCATAAACAAGTTTCTGAGATTGCTTCTATCTCGTTTTTATGGGAAGATATTTCCTCTTTTACCATAGGCCACAAAGCGCTGCAAATGTCCACTTCCAGATACTACAAAAAGAGTTTTTGAAACCTGCTCTATGAAAGGGAATGTTCAAATCTGTGACTTAAATGGAAACATCTCAAAGAAGTTTCTGAGAATGCTGCTGTCTACTTTTTATGTGTAATCCCGTTTCCCACGAAATCCTCAGAGCTATCCAAATATCCAGTTGCAGATTCTACAAAAAGAGTGTTTCAAAACTGCTGTATCAAAAGAAAGGTTCAAGTCTGTTAGGTGAGGACACACAACACTAATAAGTTTCTGAGAATGGTTCTGTCTTGTTTTTATGGGAAGATATTTCCTTTTTAATCATAGGCCTGATACCGTTCCAAATGTCCACTTCCAGATACTACAAAAAGAGTGTTTCAAACCTGCTCTATGAAAGGGAATGTTCAACTCTGTGACTTGAATGCAAACATCACAAAGAAGTTTCTGAGAATGCTGCTGTCTACTATTTATCTGTAATCCCGCTTCCAATGAAATCCTCAATTTTATAGAAATATCCACTTGCAGATTCCAAAAAAAGAGTGTTTCACACGTGCTCTGTCAATAGAAAGGTTCAGCACTGTTAGTTGTGAAGATAGAGCATAAACAAGTTTCTGAGATTGCTTCTATCTCGTTTTTATGGGAAGATATTTCCTTTTTTACCATAGGCCACAAAGCGCTGCAATTGTGCACTTCCAGATGCTACAAAAAGAGTGTTTCAAACCTGCTCTATGACAGGGAATGTTCAACTCTGTGACTTGAATGCAAACGTCACAAAGAAGTTTCTGAGAATGCTGCTGTCCACTATTTTTATGTAATCCCGTTTCCAACGAAATCCTCAGAGCTATCCAAATATCCACATGCAGATTCTACAAAAAGAGTGTTTCAAAACTGTTCTATCAAAAGAAAGGTTCAAGTGTGTTAGTTGAGGACACACAACACTAACAAGTTTCTGAGAATGCTTCTGTCTTGTTTTTATGGGAAGATATTTCCTTTTTAATCATAGGCCTGATACCGTTCCAAATGTCCACTTCCAGATACTACAAAAAGAGTGTTTCAAACCTGCTCTATGAAAGGGAATGTTCAACTCTGTGACTTGAATGCAAACATCACAAAGAAGATTCTGAGAATGCTGCTGTCTACTAATTATCTGTAATCCCGCTTCCAACAAAATCCTCAGTTTTATAGAAATATCCACTTGCAGTTTCCAAAAAAAGAGTGTTTCACACGTGCTCTGTCAATAGAAAGGTTCAACACTGTTAGTTGTGAAGATAGAGCATAAACAAGTTTCTGAGATTGCTTCTATCTCGTTTTTATGGGAAGATATTTCCTTTTTTATCATAGGCAACAAAGCGCTGCAAATGTCCACTTCCAGATGCTACAAAAAGAGTGTTTCAAACCTGCTCTATGACAGGGAATGTTCAACTCTGTTACTTGAATTCAAACGTCACAAAGAAGTGTCTGAGAATGCTGCTGTCTAATATTTATCTGTAATCCCGCTTCCAACGAAATCCTCAGTTTTATAGAAATATCCACTTGCAGTTTCCAAAAAAAGAGTGTTTCACACGTGCTCTGTCAATAGAAAGGTTCAACACTGTTAGTTGTGAAGATAGAGCATAAACAAGTTTCTGAGATTGCTTCTATCTCGTTATTATGGGAAGATATTTCCTTTTTTTACCATAGGCCACAAAGCGCTGCAAATGTCCACTTCCAGATACTACAAAAAGAGTGTTTGAAACCTGCTCTATGAAAGGGAATGTTCAACTCTGTGACTTAAATGGAAACATCACAAAGAAGTTTCTGAGAATGCTGCTGTCTACTTTTTATATGTAATCCCGTTTCCCACGAAATCCTCAGAGCTATCCAAATATCCACTTGCAGATTCTACAAAAAGAGTGTTTCAAAACTGCTGTATCAAAAGAAAGGTTCAAGTCTGTTAGTTGAGGACACACATCGCAAATAAGTTTCTGAGAATGCTTCTGTCTTGTTTTTATGGGAAGATATTTCCTTTTTAACCATAGGCCTGATACCGTTCCAAATGTCCACTTCCAGATACTACAAAAAGAGTGTTTCAAACCTGCTCTATGAAAGGGAATGTTCAACTCTGTGACTTGAATGCAAACATCACAAAGAAGATTCTGAGAATGCTGCTGTCTACTATTTATCTGTAATCCCGTTTCCAATGAAATCCTCAATTTTATAGAAATATCCACTTGCAGATTCCAAAAAAAGAATGTTTCAAACGTGCTCTGTCAATAGAAATGTTCAGCACTGTTAGTTATGAAGATAGCGCTTAAACAAGTTTCTGAGATTGCTTCTATCTCGTTTTTATGGGAAGATATTTCCTTTTTTACCATAGGCCACAAAGCGCTGCAAATGTCCACTTCCAGATACTAAAAAAAGAGTGTTTGAAACCTGCTCTATGAAAGGGAATGTTCAACTCTGTGACTTAAATGGAAACATCACAAAGAAGTTTGTGAGAATGCTGCTGTCTACTTTTTATATGAAATCCCTTTTCCAACGAAATCCTCAGAGCTATCCAAATATCCACTTGCAGATTCTACAAAAAGAGTGTTTCGAAACTGCTGTATCAAAAGAAAGGTTCAAGTCTGTTAGTTGAGGACACACATCGCAAATAAGTTTCTGAGAATGCTTCTGTCTTGTTTTTATGGGAAGATATTTCCTTTTTAACCATAGGCCTGATACCGTTCCAAATGTCCACTTCCAGATACTACAAAAAGAGTGTTTCAAACCTGCTCTGTGAAAGGGAATGTTCAACTCTGTGACTTGAATGCAAACATCACAAAGAAGTTTCTGAGAATGCTGCTGTCTACTATTTATCTGTAATCCCGCTTCCAATGAAATCCTCAATTTTATAGAAATATCCACTTGCAGATTCCAAAAAAAGAGTGTTTCACACGTGCTCTGTCAATAGAAAGGTTCAGCACTGTTAGTTGTGAAGATAGAGCATAAACAAGTTTCTGAGATTGCTTCTATCTCGTTTTTATGGGAAGATATTTCCTTTTTTACCATAGGCCACAAAGCGCTGCAAATGTGCACTTCCAGATGCTACAAAAAGAGTGTTTCAAACCTGCTCTATGACAGGGAATGTTCAACTCTGTGACTTGAATGCAAACGTCACAAAGAAGTTTCTGAGAATGCTGCTGTCCACTATTTTTATGTAATCCCGTTTCCAACGAAATCCTCAGAGCTATCCAAATATCCACTTGCAGATTCTACAAAAAGAGTGTTTCAAAACTGTTCTATCAAAAGAAAGGTTCAAGTCTGTTAGTTGAGGACAAACAACACTAATAAGTTTCTGAGAATGCTTCTGTCTTGTTTTTATGGGAAGATATTTCCTTTTTAACCATAGGCCTGATACCCTTCCAAATGTCAACTTCCAGATACTACAAAAAGAGTGTTTCAAACCTGCTCTATGAAAGGGAATGTTCAACTCTGTGACTTGAATGCAAACATCAGAAAGATGTTTCTGAGAATGCTGCTGTCTACTATTTATCTGTAATCCCGCTTCCAACAAAATCCTCAGTTTTATAGAAATATCCACTTGCAGATTCCAAAAAAAGAGTGTTTCACACGTGCTCTGTCAATAGAAAGGTTCAGCACTGTTAGTTGTGAAGATAGAGCATAAACAAGTTTCTGAGATTGCTTCTATCTCGTTTTTATGGGAAGATATTTCCTTTTTTACCATAGGCCACAAAGCGCTGCAAATGTGCACTTCCAGATGCTACAAAAAGAGTGTTTCAAACCTGCTCTATGACAGGGAATGTTCAACTCTGTGACTTGAATGCAAACGTCACAAAGAAGTTTCTGAGAATGCTGCTGTCCACTATTTTTATGTAATCCCGTTTCCAACGAAATCCTCAGAGCTATCCAAATATCCACTTGCAAATTCTACAAAAAGAGTGTTTCAAAACTGTTCTATCAAAAGAAAGGTTCAAGTCTGTTAGTTGAGGACACACAACACTAATAAGTTTCTGAGAATGCTTCTGTCTTGTTTTTATGGGAAGATATTTCCTTTTTAACCATAGGCCTGATACCGTTCCAAATGTCCACTTCCAGATACTACAAAAAGAGTGTTTCAAACCTGCTCTATGAAAGGGAATGTTCAACTCTGTGACTTGAATGCAAACATCACAAAGTAGTTTCTGAGAATGCTGCAGTCTACTATTTATGTGTAATCCCGCTTCCAACGATATCCTCAGTTTTATAGAAATATCCTCTAGCAGTTTCCAAAAAAAGAGTGTTTCACACGTGCTCTGTCAATAGAAAGATTCAACACTGTTAGTTGTGAAGATAGAGCGTAAACAAGTTTCTGAGATTGCTTCTATCTCGTTTTTATGGGAAGATATTTCCTTTTTTACCATAGGCCACAAAGCGCTGCAAATGTCCACTTCCAGATACTACAAAAAGAGTGTTTGAAACCTGCTCTATGAAAGGGAATGTTCAACTCTGCGACTTAAATGGAAACATCACAAAGAAGTTTCTGAGAATGCTGCTGTCTACTTTTTATGTGTAATCCCGTTTCCCACGAAATGCTCACAGCTATCCAAATATCCACTTGCAGATTCTACAAAAACAGTGTTTCAAAACTGCCGTATCAAAAGAAAGGTTCAAGTCTGTTAGTTGAGGACACACATCGCAAATAAGTTTCTGAGAATGCTTCTGTCTTGTTTTTATGGGAAGATATTTCCTTTTTAACCATAGGCCTGATACCGTTCCAAATGTCCACTTCCAGATACTACAAAAAGAGGGTTTCAAACCTGCTCTATGAAAGGGAATGTTCAACTCTGTGACTTGAATGCAAACATCACAAAGAAGATTCTGAGAATGCTGCTGTCTACTATTTATCTGTAATCCCGTTTCCAATGAAATCCTCAATTTTATAGAAATGTCCACTTGCAGATTCCAAAAAAAGAATGTTTCACACGTGCTCTGTCAATAGAAAGGTTCAGCACTGTTAGTTGTGAAGATAGAGCATAAACAAGTTTCTGAGATTGCTTCCATCTCGTTTTTATGGGAAGATATTTCCTTTTTTACCATAGGCCACAAAGCGCTGCAAATGTCCACTTCCAGATACTACAAAAAAAGTGTTTCAAACCTGCTCTATGACAGGGAATGTTCAACTCTGTGACTTGAATGCAAACGTCACAAAGAAGTTTCTGAGAATGCTGCTGTCCACTATTTTTATGAAATCCTGTTTCCAACGAAATCCTCAGAGCTATCCAAATATCCACTTGCAGATTCTACAAAAAGAGTGTTTCAAAACTGCTGTATCAAAAGAAAGGTTCAAGTCTGTTAGTTGAGGACACACAACACTAATAAGTTTCTGAGAATGCTTCTGTCTTGTTTTTATGGGAAGATATTTCCTTTTTAACCATAGGCCTGATACCATTCAAAATGTCCACTTCCAGATACTACAAAAAGAGTGTTTCAAACCTGCTCTATGAAAGGGAATGTTCAACTCTGTGACTTGAATGCAAACATCACAAAGAAGTTTCTGAGAATGCTGCTGTCTACTATTTATCTGTAATCCCGCTTCCAACGAAATCCTCAGTTTTATAGAAATATCCACTTGCAGTTTCCAAAAAAAGAGTGTTTCACACGTGCTCTGTCAATAGAAAGGTTCAACACTGTTAGTTGTGAAGATAGAGCATAAACAGGTTTCTGAGATTGCTTCTATCTCGTTATTATGGGAAGATATTTCCTTTTTTACCATAGGCCACAAAGCGCTGCAAATGTCCACTTCCAGATACTACAAAAAGAGTGTTTGAAACCTGTTCTATGAAAGGGAATGTTCAACTCTGTGACTTGAATGCAAACATCACAAAGAAGTTTCTGAGAATGCTGCTGTCTACTCTTTATCTGTAATCCCGCTTCCAACGAAATCCTCAGTTTTATAGAAATATCCACTTGCAGTTTCCAAAAAAAGAGTGTTTCACACGTGCTCTGTCAATAGAAAGGTTCAACACTGTTAGTTGTGAAGATAGAGCATAAACAAGTTTCTGAGATTGCTTCTATCTCGTTTTTATGGGAAGATATTTCCTTTTTTACCATAGGCCACAAAGCGCTGCAAATGTCCACTTCCAGATACTAAAAAAAGAGTGTTTGAAACCTGCTCTATGAAAGGGAATGTTCAACTCTGTGACTTAAATGGAAACATCACAAAGAAGTTTCTGAGAATGCTGCTGTCTACTTTTTATATGAAATCCCTTTTCCAACGAAATCCTCAGAGCTATCCAAATATCCACTTGCAGATTCTACAAAAAGAGTGTTTCGAAACTGCTGTATCAAAACTAAGGTTCAAGTCTGTTAGTTGAGGACACACAACAGAAATAAGTTTCTGAGAATGCTTCTGTCTTGTTTTTATGGGAAGATATTTCCTTTTTAACCATAGGCCTGATACCGTTCCAAATGTCCACTTCCAGATACTACAAAAAGAGTGTTTCAAACCTGCTCTAAGAAAGGGAATGTTCAACTCTGTGACTTGAATGCAAACATCACAAAGAAGTTTCTGAGAATGCTGCTGTCTACTATTTATCTGTAATCCCGCTTCCAACAACATCCTCAGTTTTATAGAAATATCCACTTGCAGTTTCCAAAAAAAGAGTGTTTCACACGTGCTCTGTCAATAGAAAGGTTCAACACTGTTAGTTGTGAAGATAGAGCATAAACAAGTTTCTGAGATTCCTTCTATCTCGTTTTTATGGGAAGATATTTCCTTTTTTACCATAGGCCACAAAGCGCTGCAAATGTCCACTTCCAGATACTACAAAAAGAGTGTTTGAAACCTGCTCTATGAAAGGGAATGTTCAACTCTGTGACTTAAATGGAAACATCACAAAGAAGTTTCTGAGAATGCTGCTGTCTACTTTTTATATGTAATCCCGTTTCCCACGAAATCCTCAGAGCTATCCAAATATCCACTTGCAGATTCTACAAAAAGAGTGTTTCAAAACTGCTGTATCAAAAGAAAGGTTCAAGTCTGTTAGTTGAGGACACACATCGCAAATAAGTCTCTCAGAATGTTTCTGTCTTGTTTTTATGGGAAGATATTTCCTTTTGAACCATAGGCCTGATACCGTTCCAAATGTCCACTTCCAGATACTACAAAAAGAGTGTTTCAAACCTGCTCTATGAAAGGGAATGTTCAACTCTGTGACTTGAATGCAAACATCACAAAGAAGATTCTGAGAATGCTGCTGTCTACTATTTATCTGTAATCCCGTTTCCAATGAAATCCTCAATTTTATAGAAATATCCACTTGCAGATTCCAAAAAAAGAATGTTTCACACGTGCTCTGTCAATAGAAAGGTTCAGCACTGTTAGTTGTGAAGATAGCGCATAAACAAGTTTCTGAGATTGCTTCTATCTCGTTTTTATGAGAAGATATTTCCATTTTTTACCATAGGCCACAAAGCGCTGCAAATGTGCACTTCGAGATGCTACAAAAAGTGTGTTTCAAACCTGCTCTATGACAGGGAATGTTCAACTCTGTGACTTGAATGCAAACGTCACAAAGAAGTTTCTGAGAATGCTGCTGTCCACTATTTTTATGTAATCCCGTTTCCAACGAAATCCTCAGAGCTATCCAAATATCCACTTGCAGATTCTACAAAAAGAGTGTTTCAAAACTGCTGTATCAAAAGAAAGGTTCAAGTCTGTTAGTTGAGGACACACAACACTAATAAGTTTCTGAGAATGCTTCTGTCTTGTTTTTATGGGAAGATATTTCCTTTTGAACCATAGGCCTGATACCGTTCCAAATGTCCACTTCCAGATACTACAAAAAGAGTGTTTCAAACCTGCTCTATAAAAGGGAATGTTCAACTCTGTGACTTGAATGCAAACATCACAAAGAAGTTTCTGAGAATGCTGCTGTCTACTATTTATCCGTAATCCCGCTTCCAACGAAATCCTCAGTTTTATAGAAATATCCACTTGCAGTTTCCAAAAAAAGAGTGTTTCACACGTGCTCTGTCAATAGAAAGGTTCAACACTGTTAGTTGTGAAGATAGAGGATAAAGAAGTTTCTGAGATTGCTTCTATCTCGTTATTATGGGAAGATATTTCCTTTTTTACCATAGGCCACAAAGCGCTGCAATGTCCACTTCCAGATACTACAAATAGAGTGTTTGAAACCTGCTCTATGAAAGGGAATGTTCAACTCTGTGACTTAAATGGAAACATCACAAAGAAGTTTCTGAGAATGCTGCTGTCTACTTTTTATATGTAATCCCGTTTCCAACAAAATCCTCAGAGCAATCCAAATATCCACTTGCAGATTCTACAAAAAGAGTGTTTCAAAACTGATGTATCAAAAGAAAGGTTCAACTCTGTTAGTTGAGGACACACAACACAAATAAGTTTCTGAGAATGCTTCTGTCTTGTTTTTATGGGAAGATATTTCCTTTTTAACCATAGGCCTGATACCGTTCCGAATGTCCACTTCCAGATACTACAAAAAGAGTGTTTCAAACCTGCTCTATGACAGGGAATGTTCAACTCTGTGACTTGAATGCAAACGTCACAAAGAAGTGTCTGAGAATGCTGCTGTCTACTATTTATCTGTAATCCCGCTTCCAACGAAATCCTCAGTTTTATAGAAATATCCACTTGCAGTTTCCAAAAAAAGAGTGTTTCACACGTGCTCTGTCAATAGAAAGGTTCAACACTGTTAGTTGTGAAGATAGAGCATAAACAAGTTTCTGAGATTGCTTCTATCTCGTTTTTATGGGAAGATATTTCCTTTTTTACCATAGGCCACAAAGCGCTGCAAATGTCCACTTCCAGATACTACAAAAAGAGTGTTTGAAACCTGCTCTATGAAAGGGAATGTTCAACTCTGTGACTTAAATGGAAACATCACAAAGAAGTTTCTGAGAATGCTGCTACTTTTTATATGTAATCCCGTTTCCAACGAAATCCGCAGAGCTATCCAAATATCCACTTGCAGATTCTACAAACAGAGTGTTTCAAAACTGCTGTATCAAAAGAAAGGTTCAAGTCTGTTAGTTGAGGACACACATCTCAAATAAGTCTCTCAGAATGCTTCTGTCTTGTTTTTATGGGAAGATATTTCCTTTTGAACCCTAGGCCTGATACCGTTCCAAATGTGCACTTCCAGATACTACAAAAAGAGTGTTTCAAACCTGCTCTATGAAAGGGAATGTTCAACTCTGTGACTTAAATGGAAACATCACAAAGAAGTTTCTGAGAATGCTGCTGTCTACTTTTTATATGAAATCCCTTTTCCAACGAAATCCTCACAGCTATCCAAATATCCTCTTGCAGATTCTACAAAAAGAGTGTTTCGAAACTGCTGTATCAAAACTAAGGTTCAAGTCTGTTAGTTGAGGACACACAACAGAAATAAGTTTCTGAGAATGCTTCTGTCTTGTTTTTATGGGAAGATATTTCCTTTTTAACCATAGGCCTGATACCGTTCCAAATGTCCACTTCCAGATACTACAAAAAGAGTGTTTCAAACCTGCTCTATGAAAGGGAATGTTCAACTCTGTGACTTGAATGCAAACATCACAAAGAAGTTTCTGAGAATGCTGCTGTCCACTATTTTTTTTGTAATCCCGTTTCCAACGAAATCCTCAGAGCTATCCAAATATCCACTTGCAGATTCTACAAAAAGAGTGTTTCAAAACTGCTGTATCAAAAGAAAGGTTCAAGTCTGTTAGTTGAGGACACACATCTCAAATAAGTCTCTCAGAATGCTTCTGTCTTGTTTTTATGGGAAGATATTTCCTTTTGAACCCTAGGCCTGATACCGTTCCAAATGTGTACTTCCAGATACTACAAAAAGAGTGTTTCAAACCTGCTCTATGAAAGGGAATGTTCAACTCTGTGACTTGAATGCAAACATCACAAAGAAGTTTCTGAGAATGCTGCTGTCTACTATTTATCTGTAATCCCGCTTCCAACGAAATCCTCAGTTTTATAGAAATACCCACTTGCAGTTTCCAAAAAAAGAGTGTTTCACACGTGCTCTGTCAATAGAAAGGTTCAACACTGTTAGTTGTGAGGATAGAGCATAAACAAGTTTCTGAGATTGCTTCTATCTCGTTATTATGGGAAGATATTTCCTTTTTTACCATAGGCCACAAAGCGCTGCAAATGTCCACTTCCAGATACTACAAAAAGAGTGTTTGAAACCTGCTCTATGAAAGGGAATGTTCAACTCTGTGACTTAAATGGAAACATCACAAAGAAGTTTCTGAGAATGCTGCTGTCTACTTTTTATATGAAATCCCTTTTCCAATGAAATCCTCAGAGCTATCCAAATATCCACTTGCAGATTCTACAAAAAGAGTGTTTCGAAACTGCTGTATCAAAACTAAGGTTCAAGTCTGTTAGTTGAGGACACACAACAGAAATAAGTTTCTGAGAATGCTTCTGTCTTGTTTTTATGGGAAGATATTTCCTTTTTAACCATAGGCCTGATACCGTTCCAAATGTCCACTTCCAGATACTACAAAAAGAGTGTTTCAAACCTGCTCTATGAAAGGGAATGTTCAACTCTGTGACTTGAATGCAAACATCACAAAGAAGTTTCTGAGAATGCTGCTGTCTACTATTTATCTGTAATCCAGCTTCCAACGAAATCCTCAGTTTTATAGAAATATCCACTTGCAGTTTCCAAAAAAAGAGTGTTTCACACGTGCTCTGTCAATAGAAAGGTTCAACACTGTTAGTTGTGAAGATAGAGCATAAACAAGTTTCTGAGATTCCTTCTATCTCATTTTTATGGGAAGATATTTCCTTTTTTACCATAGGCCACAAAGCGCTGCAAATGTCCACTTCCAGATACTACAAAAAGAGTGTTTGAAACCTGCTCTATGAAAGGGAATGTTCAACTCTGTGACTTAAATGGAAACATCACAAAGAAGTTTCTGAGAATGCTGCTGTCTACCGTTTATATGTAATCCCGTTTCCCACGAAATCCTCAGAGCTATCCAAATATCCACTTGTAGATTCTACAAAAAGAGTGTTTCAAAACTGCTGTATCAAAAGAAAGGTTCAAGTCTGTTAGTTGAGGACACACATCGCAAATAAGTCTCTCAGAATGCTTCTGTCTTGTTTTTATGGGAAGATATTTCCTTTTGAACCATAGGCCTGATACCGTTCCAAATGTCCACTTCCAGATACTACAAAAAGAGTGTTTCAAACCTGCTCTATGAAAGGGAATGTTCAACTCTGTGACTTAAACGGAAACATCACAAAGAAGTTTCTGAAAATGCTGCTGTCTACTATTTATCTGTAATCCCGCTTACAACAAAATCCTCAGTTTTATAGAAATATCCACTTGCAGATTCCAAAAAAAGAGTGTTTCACACGTGCTCTGTCAATAGAAAGGTTCAACACTGTTAGTTGTGTAGATAGAGCATAAACAAGTTTCTGAGATTGCTTCTATCTCGTTTTTATGGCAAGATATTTCCTTTTGTTCCATAGGCCACAAAGCGCTGCAAATGTCCACTTCCAGATGCTACAAAAAGAGGGTTTCAAACCTGCTCTAGGACAGGGAATGTTCAACTCTGTGACTTGAATGCAAACGTCACAAAGAAGTTTCTGAGAATGCTGCTGTCCACTATTTTTATGTAATCCCGTTTCCAACGAAATCCTCAGAGCTATCCAAATATCCACTTGCAGATTCTACAAAAAGAGTGTTTCAAAACTGCTGTATCAAAAGAAAGGTTCAAGTCTGTTAGTTGAGGACACACAACACAAATAAGTTTCTGAGAATGCTTCTGTCTTGTTTTTATGGGAAGATATTTCCTTTTGAACCATAGGCCTGATACCGTTCCAAATGTCCACTTCCAGATACTACAAAAAGAGTGTTTCAAACCTGCTCTATGAAAGGGAATGTTCAACTCTGTGACTTGAATGCAAATATCACAAAGAAGTTTCTGAGAATGCTGCTCTCTACTATTTATCTGTAATCCCGCTTCCAACGAAATCCTCAGTTTTATAGAAATATCCACTTGCAGTTTCCAAAAAAAGAGTGTTTCACAGGTGCTCTGTCAATAGAAAGGTTCAACACTGTTTGTTGTGAAGATAGAGCATAAACAAGTTTCTGAGATTGCTTCTATCTCGTTTTTATGGGAAGATATTTCCTTTTGTACCGTAGGCCACAAAGCGCTGCAAATGTCCACTTCCAGATGCTACAAAAAGAGTGTTTCAAACCTGCTCTATGACAGGGAATGTTCAACTCTGTGACTTAAATGGAAACATCACAAAGAAGTTTCTGAGAATGTTGCTGTCTACTTTTCATATGTAATCCCGTTTCAAACAAAATCCTCAGAGCTATCCAAATATCCACTTGCAGATTCTCCAAAAACAGTGTTTCGAAACTGCTGTATCAAAAGAAAGGTTCAAGTCTGTTAGTTGAAGAAACACATCGCAAATAAGTTTCTGAGAATGCTTCTGTCTTGTTTTTATGGGAAGATATTTCCTTTTTAACCATAGGCCTGATACCGTTCCAAATGTCCACTTCCAGATACTACAAAAAGAGTGTTTCAAACCTGCTCTAGGACAGGGAATGTTCAACTCTGTGACTTGAATGCAAACGTCACAAAGAAGTTTCTGAGAATGCTGCTGTCCACTATTTTTATGTCATCCCGTTTCCAACGAAATCCTCAGAGCTATCCAAATATCCACTTGCAGATTCTACAAAAAGAGTGTTTCAAAACTGCTGTATCAAAACAAAGGTTCAAGTCTGTTAGTTGAGGACACACAACACAAATAAGTTTCTGAGAATGCTTCTGTCTTGTTTTTCTGGGAATATATTTCCTTTTTAACCATAGGCCTGATACCGTTCCAAATGTCCACTTCCAGATACTACAAAAAGAGTGTTTCAAACCTGCTCTATGAAAGGGAATGTTCAACTCTGTGACTTGAATGCAAACATCACAAAGAAGTTTCTGAGAATGCTGCTGTCTACGATTTATCTGTAATCCCGCGTCCAACGAAATCCTCAGTTTTATAGAAATATCCACTTGCAGTTTCCAAAGAAAGAGTGTTTCACACGTGCTCTGTCAATAGAAAGGTTCAACACTGTTAGTTGTGAAGACAGAGCATAAACAAGTTTCTGAGATTGCTTCTATCTCGTTTTTATGGGAAGATATTTCCTTTTTTACCATAGGCCACAAAGCGCTGCAAATGTCCACTTCCAGATACTACAAAAAGAGTGTTTGAAACCTGCTCTATGAAAGGGAATGTTCAACTCTGTGACTTAAATGGAAACATCACAAAGAAGTTTCTGAGAATGCTGCTGTCTACTTTTTATACGTAATCCCGTTTCCAACAAAATCCTCAGAGCTATCCAAATATCCACTTGCAGATTCTACAAAAAGAGTGTTTCGAAACTGCTGTATCAAAAGAAAGGTTCAAGTCTGTTAGTTGAGGACACACATCGCAAATCAGTTTCTGATAATGCTTCTGTCTTGTTTTTATGGGAAGATATTTCCTTTTTAACCATAGGCCTGATACCGTTCCAAATGTCCACTTCCAGATACTACAAAAAGAGTGTTTCAAACCTGCTCTATGAAAGGGAATGTTCAACTCTGTGACTTGAATGCAAACATCACAAAGAAGTTTCTGAGAATGCTGCTGTCTACAATTTATCTGTAATCCCGCTTCCAACGAAATCCTCAGTTTTATAGAAATATCCACTTGCAGATTCCAAAAAAAGAGTGTTTCACACGTGCTCTGTCAATAGAAAGCTTCAACACTGTTAGTTGTGTACATTGAGCATAAACAAGTTTCTGAGATTGCTTCTATCTCGTTTTTATGGCAAGATATTTCCTTTTGTACCATAGGCCACAAAGCGCTGCAAATGTCCACTTCCAGATGCTACAAAAAGAGTGTTTCAAACCTGCTCTAGGACAGGGAATGTTCAACTCTGTGACTTGAATGCAAACGTCACAAAGAAGTTTCTGAGAATGCTGCTGTCCACTATTTTTATGTAATCCCGTTTCCAACGAAATCCTCAGAGCTATCCAAATATCCACTTGCAGATTCTACAAAAAGAGTGTTTCAAAACTGCTGTATCGAAAGAAAGGTTCAAGTCTGTTAGTTGAGGACACACAACACAGATAAGTTTCTGAGAATGCTTCTGTCTTGTTTTTATGGGAAGATATTTCCTTTTTAACCATAGGCCTGATACCGTTCCAAATGTCCACTTCCAGATACTACAAAAAGAGTGTTTCAAACCTGCTCTATGAAAGGGAATGTTCAACTCTGTAACTTGAATGCAAATATCACAAAGAAGTTTCTGAGAATGCTGCTGTCTACTATTTATCTGTAATCCCGCTTCCAACGAAATCCTCAGTTTTATAGAAATATCCACTTGCAGTTTCCAAAAAAAGAGTGTTTCACACGTGCTCTGTCAATAGAAAGGTTCAACACTGTTAGTTGTGAAGATAGAGCATAAACAAGTTTCTGAGATTGCTTCTATCTCGTTTTTATGGGAAGATATTTCCTTTTGTACCATAGGGTACAAAGCGCTGCAAATGTCCACTTCCAGATGCTACAAAAAGAGGGTTTCAAACCTGCTCTAGGACAGGGAATGTTCAACTCTGTGACTTGAATGCAAACGTCACAAAGAAGTTTCTGAGAATGCTGCTGTCCACTATTTTTATGTAATCCCGTTTCCAACGAAATCCTCAGAGCTATCCAAATATCCACTTGCAGATTCTACAAAAAGAGTGTTCCAAAACTGCTGTATCAAAAGAAAGGTTCAAGTCTGTTAGTTGAGGACACACAACACAAATAAGTTTCTGAGAATGCTTCTGTCTTGTTTTTCTGGGAAGATATTTCCTTTTGAACCATAGGCCTGATACCGTTCCAAATGTCCACTTCCAGATACTACAAAAAGAGTGTTTCAAACCTGCTGTATGAAAGGGAATGTTCAACTCTGTGACTTGAATGCAAACATCACAAAGAAGTTTCTGAGAATGCTGCTGTCTACTATTTATCTGTATTCCCGCTTACAACGAAATCCTCAGTTTTATAGAAATATCCACTTGCAGATTCCAAAAAAAGAGTGTTTCACACGTGCTCTGTCAATAGAAAGGTTCAACACTGTTAGTTGTGTAGATAGAGCATAAACAAGTTTCTGAGATTGCTTCTATATCGTTTTTATGGGAAGATATTTCCTTTTTTACCATAGGCCATAAAGCGCTGCAAATGTCCACTTCCAGATACTACAAAAAGAGTGTTTGAAACCTGCTCTATGAAAGGGAATGTTCAACTCTGTGACTTAAATGGAAACATCACAAAGAAGTTTCTGAGAATGCTGCTGTCCACTATTTTTATGTAATCCCTTTACCAACGAAATCCTCAGAGCTATCCGAATATCCACTTGCAGATTCTACAAAAAGAGTGTTTCGAAACTGCTGTATCAAAAGAAAGGTTCAAGTCTGTTAGTTGAGGACACACAACACAAATAAGTTTCTGAGAATGCTTGTGTCTTGTTTTTATGGGAAGATATTTCCTTTTGAACCATAGGCCTGATACCGTTCCAAATGTCCACTTCCAGATACTACAAAAAGAGTGTTTCAAACCTGCTCTATAAAAGGGAATGTTCAACTCTGTGACTTGAATGCAAACATCACAAAGAAGTTTCTGAGAATGCTGCTGTCTACTATTTATCCGTAATCCCGCTTCCAACGAAATCCTCAGTTTTATAGAAATATCCACTTGCAGTTTCCAAAAAAAGAGTGTTTCACACGTGCTCTGTCAATAGAAAGGTTCAACACTGTTAGTTGTGAAGATAGAGCATAAAGAAGTTTCTGAGATTGCTTCTATCTCGTTATTATGGGAAGATATTTCCTTTTTTACCATAGGCCACAAAGCGCTGCAATGTCCTCTTCCAGATACTACAAATAGAGTGTTTGAAACCTGCTCTATGAAAGGGAATGTTCAACTCTGTGACTTAAATGGAAACATCACAAAGAAGTTTCTGAGAATGCTGCTGTCTACTTTTTATATGTAATCCCGTTTCCAACAAAATCCTCAGAGCAATCCAAATATCCACTTGCAGATTCTACAAAAAGAGTGTTTCAAAACTGCTGTATCAAAAGAAAGGTTCAACTCTGTTAGTTGAGGACACACAACACAAATAAGTTGCTGAGAATGCTTCTGTCTTGTTTTTATGGGAAGATATTTCCTTTTTAACCATAGGCCTGATACCGTTCCAAATGTCCACTTCCAGATACTACAAAAAGAGTGTTTCAAACCTGCTCTATGACAGGGAATGTTCAACTCTGTGACTTGAATGCAAACGTCACAAAGAAGTGTCTGAGAATGCTGCTGTCTACTATTTATCTGTAATCCCGCTTCCAACGAAATCCTCAGTTTTATAGAAATATCCACTTGCAGTTTCCAAAAAAAGAGTGTTTCACACGTGCTCTGTCAATAGAAAGGTTCAACACTGTTAGTTGTGAAGATAGAGCATAAACAAGTTTCTGAGATTGCTTCTATCTCGTTTTTATGGGAAGATATTTCCTTTTTTACCATAGGCCACAAAGCGCTGCAAATGTCCACTTCCAGATACTACCAAAAGAGTGTTTGAAACCTGCTCTATGAAAGGGAATGTTCAACTCTGTGACTTAAATGGAAACATCACAAAGAAGTTTCTGAGAATGCTGCTGTCTACTTTTTATATGAAATCCCTTTTCCAACGAAATCCTCAGAGCTATCCAAATATCCACTTGCAGATTCTACAAAAAGAGTGTTTCGAAACTGCTGTATCAAAACTAAGGTTCAAGTCTGTTAGTTGAGGACACACAACAGAAATAAGTTTCTGAGAATGCTTCTGTCTTGTTTTTATGGGAAGATATTTACTTTTTAACCATAGGCCTGATACCGTTCCAAATGTCCACTTCCAGATACTACAAAAAGAGTGTTTCAAACCTGCTCTATGAAAGGGAATGTTCAACTCTGTGACTTGAATGCAAACATCACAAAGAAGATTCTGAGAATGCTGCTGTCTACTATTTATCTGTAATCCCGTTTCCAATGAAATCCTCAATTTTATAGAAATATCCACTTGCAGATTCCAAAAAAAGAATGTTTCACACGTGCTCTGTCAATAGAAAGTTTCAGCACTGTTAGTTGTGAAGATAGCGCATAAACAAGTTTCTGAGATTGCTTCTATCTCGTTTTTATGGGAAGATATTTCCATTTTTTACCATAGGCCACAAAGCGCTGCAAATGTGCACTTCCAGATGCTACAAAAAGAGTGTTTCAAACCTGCTCTATGACAGGGAATGTTCAACTCTGTGACTTGAATGCAAACGTCACAAAGAAGTTTCTGAGAATGCTGCTGTCCACTATTTTTATGTAATCCCGTTTCCAACGAAATCCTCATAGCTATCCAAATATCCACTTGCAGATTCTACAAAAAGAGTGTTTCAAAACTGCTGTATCAAAAGAAAGGTTCAAGTCTGTTAGTTGAGGACACACAACACTAATAAGTTTCTGAGAATGCTTCTGTCTTGTTTTTCTGGGAAGATATTTCCTTTTGAACCATAGGCCTGATACCGTTCCAAATGTCCACTTCCAGATACTACAAAAAGAGTGTTTCAAACCTGCTCTATAAAAGGGAATGTTCAACTCTGTGACTTGAATGCAAACATCACAAAGAAGTTTCTGAGAATGCTGCTGTCTACTATTTATCCGTAATCCCGCTTCCAACGAAATCCTCAGTTTTATAGAAATATCCACTTGCAGTTTCCAAAAAAAGAGTGTTTCACACGTGCTCTGTCAATAGAAAGGTTCAACACTGTTAGTTGTGTAGATAGAGCATAAACAAGTTTCTGAGATTGCTTCTATATCCTTTTTATGGGAAGATATTTCCTTTTTTACCATAGGCCATAAAGCGCTGCAAATGTCCACTTCCAGATACTACAAAAAGAGTGTTTGAAACCTGCTCTATGAAAGGGAATGTTCAACTCTGTGACTTAAATGGAAACATCACAAAGAAGTTTCTGAGAATGCTGCTGTCCACTATTTTTATGTAATCCCTTTACCAACGAAATCCTCAGAGCTATCCGAATATCCACTTGCAGATTCTACAAAAAGAGTGTTTCGAAACTGCTGTATCAAAAGAAAGGTTCAAGTCTGTTAGTTGAGGACACACAACACAAATAAGTTTCTGAGAATGCTTGTGTCTTGTTTTTATGGGAAGATATTTCCTTTTTAACCATAGGCCTGATACCGTTCCAAATGACCACTTCCAGATACTACAAAAAGAGTGTTTGAAACCTGCTCTATGAAAGGGAATGTTCAACTCTGTGACTTAAATGGAAACATCTCAAAGAAGTTTCTTAGAATGCTGCTGTCTGCTTTTTATATGTAATCCCGTTTCCAACAAAATCCTCAGAGCTATCCAAATATCCACTTGCAGATTCTACAAAAAGAGTGTTTCAAAACTGCTGTATCAAAAGAAAGGTTCAAGTCTGTTAGTTGAGGACACACATCGCAAGTAAGTTTCTCAGAATGCTTCTGTCTTGTTTTTATGGGAAGATATTTCCTTTTTAACCATAGGCCTGATACCGTTCCAAATGTCCACTTCCAGATACTACAAAAAGAGTGTTTCAAACCTGCTCTATGAAAGGGAATGTTCAACTCTGTGACTTAAACGGAAACATCACAAAGAAGTTTCTGAAAATGCTGCTGTCTACTATTTATCTGTAATCCCGCTTACAACAAAATCCTCAGTTTTATAGAAATATCCACTTGCAGATTCCAAAAAAAGAGTGTTTCACACGTGCTCTGTCAATAGAAAGGTTCAACACTGTTAGTTGTGTAGATAGAGCATAAACAAGTTTCTGAGATTGCTTCTATCTCGTTTTTATGGCAAGATATTTCCTTTTGTTCCATAGGCCACAAAGCGCTGCAAATGTCCACTTCCAGATGCTACAAAAAGAGGGTTTCAAACCTGCTCTAGGACAGGGAATGTTCAACTCTGTGACTTGAATGCAAACGTCACAAAGAAGTTTCTGAGAATGCTGCTGTCCACTATTTTTATGTAATCCCGTTTCCAACGAAATCCTCAGAGCTATCCAAATATCCACTTGCAGATTCTACAAAAAGAGTGTTTCAAAACTGCTGTATCAAAAGAAAGGTTCAAGTCTGTTAGTTGAGGACACACAACACAAATAAGTTTCTGAGAATGCTTCTGTCTTGTTTTTATGGGAAGATATTTCCTTTTGAACCATAGGCCTGATACCGTTCCAAATGTCCACTTCCAGATACTACAAAAAGAGTGTTTCAAACCTGCTCTATGAAAGGGAATGTTCAACTCTGTGACTTGAATGCAAATATCACAAAGAAGTTTCTGAGAATGCTGCTCTCTACTATTTATCTGTAATCCCGCTTCCAACGAAATCCTCAGTTTTATAGAAATATCCACTTGCAGTTTCCAAAAAAAGAGTGTTTCACAGGTGCTCTGTCAATAGAAAGGTTCAACACTGTTTGTTGTGAAGATAGAGCATAAACAAGTTTCTGAGATTGCTTCTATCTTGTTTTTATGGGAAGATATTTCCTTTTGTACCGTAGGCCACAAAGCGCTGCAAATGTCCACTTCCAGATGCTACAAAAAGAGTGTTTCAAACCTGCTCTATGACAGGGAATGTTCAACTCTGTGACTTAAATGGAAACATCACAAAGAAGTTTCTGAGAATGTTGCTGTCTACTTTTCATATGTAATCCCGTTTCAAACAAAATCCTCAGAGCTATCCAAATATCCACTTGCAGATTCTCCAAAAACAGTGTTTCGAAACTGCTGTATCAAAAGAAAGGTTCAAGTCTGTTAGTTGAGGAAACACATCGCAAATAAGTTTCTGAGAATGCTTCTGTCTTGTTTTTATGGGAAGATATTTCCTTTTTAACCATAGGCCTGATACCGTTCCAAATGTCCACTTCCAGATACTACAAAAAGAGTGTTTCAAACCTGCTCTAGGACAGGGAATGTTCAACTCTGTGACTTGAATGCAAACGTCACAAAGAAGTTTCTGAGAATGCTGCTGTCCACTATTTTTATGTAATCCCGTTTCCAACGAAATCCTCAGAGCTATCCAAATATCCACTTGCAGATTCTACAAAAAGAGTGTTTCAAAACTGCTGTATCAAAACAAAGGTTCAAGTCTGTTAGTTGAGGACACACAACACAAATAAGTTTCTGAGAATGCTTCTGTCTTGTTTTTCTGGGAAGATATTTCCTTTTTAACCATAGGCCTGATACCGTTCCAAATGTCCACTTCCAGATACTACAAAAAGAGTGTTTCAAACCTGCTCTATGAAAGGGAATGTTCAACTCTGTGACTTGAATGCAAACATCACAAAGAAGTTTCTGAGAATGCTGCTGTCTACGATTTATCTGTAATCCCGCTTCCAACGAAATCCTCAGTTTTATAGAAATATCCACTTGCAGTTTCCAAAGAAAGAGTGTTTCACACGTGCTCTGTCAATAGAAAGGTTCAACACTGTTAGTTGTGAAGACAGAGCATAAACAAGTTTCTGAGATTGCTTCTATCTCGTTTTTATGGGAAGATATTTCCTTTTTTACCATAGGCCACAAAGCGCTGCAAATGTCCACTTCCAGATACTACAAAAAGAGTGTTTGAAACCTGCTCTATGAAAGGGAATGTTCAACTCTGTGACTTAAATGGAAACATCACAAAGAAGTTTCTGAGAATGCTGCTGTCTACTTTTTATACGTAATCCCGTTTCCAACAAAATCCTCAGAGCTATCCAAATATCCACTCGCAGATTCTACAAAAAGAGTGTTTCGAAACTGCTGTATCAAAAGAAAGGTTCAAGTCTGTTAGTTGAGGACACACATCGCAAATCAGTTTCTGATAATGCTTCTGTCTTGTTTTTATGGGAAGATATTTCCTTTTTAACCATAGGCCTGATACCGTTCCAAATGTCCACTTCCAGATACTACAAAAAGAGTGTTTCAAACCTGCTCTATGAAAGGGAATGTTCAACTCTGTGACTTGAATGCAAACATCACAAAGAAGTTTCTGAGAATGCTGCTGTCTACAATTTATCTGTAATCCCGCTTCCAACGAAATCCTCAGTTTTATAGAAATATCCACTTGCAGATTCCAAAAAAAGAGTGTTTCACACGTGCTCTGTCAATAGAAAGCTTCAACACTGTTAGTTGTGTACATTGAGCATAAACAAGTTTCTGAGATTGCTTCTATCTCGTTTTTATGGCAAGATATTTCCTTTTGTACCATAGGCCACAAAGCGCTGCAAATGTCCACTTCCAGATGCTACAAAAAGAGTGTTTCAAACCTGCTCTAGGACAGGGAATGTTCAACTCTGTGACTTGAATGCAAACGTCACAAAGAAGTTTCTGAGAATGCTGCTGTCCACTATTTTTATGTAATCCCGTTTCCAACGAAATCCTCAGAGCTATCCAAATATCCACTTGCAGATTCTACAAAAAGAGTGTTTCAAAACTGCTGTATCGAAAGAAAGGTTCAAGTCTGTTAGTTGAGGACACACAACACAGATAAGTTTCTGAGAATGCTTCTGTCTTGTTTTTATGGGAAGATATTTCCTTTTTAACCATAGGCCTGATACCGTTCCAAATGTCCACTTCCAGATACTACAAAAAGAGTGTTTCAAACCTGCTCTATGAAAGGGAATGTTCAACTCTGTAACTTGAATGCAAATATCACAAAGAAGTTTCTGAGAATGCTGCTGTCTACTATTTATCTGTAATCCCGCTTCCAACGAAATCCTCAGTTTTATAGAAATATCCACTTGCAGTTTCCAAAAAAAGAGTGTTTCACACGTGCTCTGTCAATAGAAAGGTTCAACACTGTTAGTTGTGAAGATAGAGCATAAACAAGTTTCTGAGATTGCTTCTATCTCGTTTTTATGGGAAGATATTTCCTTTTGTACCATAGGCTACAAAGCGCTGCAAATGTCCACTTCCAGATGCTACAAAAAGAGGGTTTCAAACCTGCTCTAGGACAGGGAATGTTCAACTCTGTGACTTGAATGCAAACGTCACAAAGAAGTTTCTGAGAATGCTGCTGTCCACTATTTTTATGTAATCCCGTTTCCAACGAAATCCTCAGAGCTATCCAAATATCCACTTGCAGATTCTACAAAAAGAGTGTTCCAAAACTGCTGTATCAAAAGAAAGGTTCAAGTCTGTTAGTTGAGGACACACAACACAAATAAGTTTCTGAGAATGCTTCTGTCTTGTTTTTATGGGAAGATATTTCCTTTTGAACCATAGGCCTGATACCGTTCCAAATGTCCACTTCCAGATACTACAAAAAGAGTGTTTCAAACCTGCTGTATGAAAGGGAATGTTCAACTCTGTGACTTGAATGCAAACATCACAAAGAAGTTTCTGAGAATGCTGCTGTCTACTATTTATCTGTATTCCCGCTTACAACGAAATCCTCAGTTTTATAGAAATATCCACTTGCAGATTCCAAAAAAAGAGTGTTTCACACGTGCTCTGTCAATAGAAAGGTTCAACACTGTTAGTTGTGTAGATAGAGCATAAACAAGTTTCTGAGATTGCTTCTATATCGTTTTTATGGGAAGATATTTCCTTTTTTACCATAGGCCATAAAGCGCTGCAAATGTCCACTTCCAGATACTACAAAAAGAGTGTTTGAAACCTGCTCTATGAAAGGGAATGTTCAACTCTGTGACTTAAATGGAAACATCACAAAGAAGTTTCTGAGAATGCTGCTGTCCACTATTTTTATGTAATCCCTTTACCAACGAAATCCTCAGAGCTATCCGAATATCCACTTGCAGATTCTACAAAAAGAGTGTTTCGAAACTGCTGTATCAAAAGAAAGGTTCAAGTCTGTTAGTTGAGGACACACAACACAAATAAGTTTCTGAGAATGCTTGTGTCTTGTTTTTATGGGAAGATATTTCCTTTTTAACCATAGGCCTGATACCGTTCCAAATGACCACTTCCAGATACTACAAAAAGAGTGTTTGAAACCTGCTCTATGAAAGGGAATGTTCAACTCTGTGACTTAAATGGAAACATCACAAAGAAGTTTCTTAGAATGCTGCTGTCTGCTTTTTATATGTAATCCCGTTTCCAACAAAATCCTCAGAGCTATCCAAATATCCACTTGCAGATTCTACAAAAAGAGTGTTTCAAAACTGCTGTATCAAAAGAAAGGTTCAAGTCTGTTAGTTGAGGACACACATCGCAAGTAAGTTTCTGAGAATGCTTCTGTCTTGTTTTTATGGGAAGATATTTCCTTTTTAACCATAGGCCTGATACCGTTCCAAATGTCCACTTCCAGATACTACAAAAAGAGTGTTTCAAACCTGCTCTATGAAAGGGAATGTTCAACTCTGTGACTTAAACGGAAACATCACAAAGAAGTTTCTGAAAATGCTGCTGTCTACTATTTATCTGTAATCCCGCTTACAACAAAATCCTCAGTTTTATAGAAATATCCACTTGCAGATTCCAAAAAAAGAGTGTTTCACACGTGCTCTGTCAATAGAAAGGTTCAACACTGTTAGTTGTGTAGATAGAGCATAAACAAGTTTCTGAGATTGCTTCTATCTCGTTTTTATGGCAAGATATTTCCTTTTGTTCCATAGGCCACAAAGCGCTGCAAATGTCCACTTCCAGATGCTACAAAAAGAGGGTTTCAAACCTGCTCTAGGACAGGGAATGTTCAACTCTGTGACTTGAATGCAAACGTCACAAAGAAGTTTCTGAGAATGCTGCTGTCCACTATTTTTATGTAATCCCGTTTCCAACGAAATCCTCAGAGCTATCCAAATATCCACTTGCAGATTCTACAAAAAGAGTGTTTCAAAACTGCTGTATCAAAAGAAAGGTTCAAGTCTGTTAGTTGAGGACACACAACACAAATAAGTTTCTGAGAATGCTTCTGTCTTGTTTTTATGGGAAGATATTTCCTTTTTAACCATAGGCCTGATACCGTTATAAATGTCCACTTCCAGATACTACAAAAAGAGTGTTTGAAACCTGCTCTATGAAAGGGAATGTTCAACTCTGTGACTTGAATGCAAACATCACAAAGAAGTTTCTGAGAATGCTGCTGTCTACGATTTATCTGTAATCCCGCTTCCAACAAAATCCTCAGTTTTATAGAAATATCCACTTGCAGTTTCCAAAGAAAGAGTGTTTCACACGTGCTCTGTCAATAGAAAGGTTCAACACTGTTAGTTGTGTAGATAGAGCATAAACAAGTTTCTGAGATTGCTTCTATATCGTTTTTATGGGAAGATATTTCCTTTTTTACCATAGGCCACAAAGCGCTGCAAATGTCCACTTCCAGATACTACAAAAAGAGTGTTTGAAACCTGCTCTATGAAAGGGAATGTTCAACACTGTGACTTAAATGGAAACATCACAAAGAAGTTTCTGAGAATGCTGCTGTCTACTTTTTATAAGTAATCCCGTTTCCAACAAAATCCTCAGAGCTATCCAAATATCCACTTGCAGATTCTACAAAAAGAGTGTTTCGAAACTGCTGTATCAAAAGAAAGGTTCAAGTCTGTTAGTTGAGGACACACATCGCAAATAAGTTTCTGAGAATGCTTCTGTCTTGTTTTTATGGGAAGATATTTCCTTTTGAACCATAGGCCTGATACCGTTCCAAATGTCCAATTCCAGATACTACAAAAAGAGTGTTTCAAACCTGCTGTATGAAAGGGAATGTTCAACTCTGTGACTTGAATGCAAACTTCACAAAGAAGTTTCTGAGAATGCTGCTGTCTACTATTTATCTGTAATCCCGCTTCCAACGAAATCCTCAGTTTTATAGAAATATCCACTTGCAGATTCCAAAAAAAGAGTGTTTCACACGTGCTCTGTCAATAGAAAGGTTCAACACTGTTAGTTGTGAAGATAGAGCATAAACAAGTTTCTGAGATTGCTTCTATCTCGTTTTTATGGGAAGATATTTCCTTTTGTACCATAGGCCACAAAGCGCTGTAAATGTCCACTTCCAGATGCTACAAAAAGTGTGTTTCAAACCTGCTCTAGGACAGGGAATGTTCAACTCTGTGACTTGAATGCAAACGTCACAAAGAAGTTTCTGAGAATGCTGCTGTCCACTATTTTTATGTAATCCCGTTTCCAACGAAATCCTCAGAGCTATCCAAATATCCACTTGCAGATTCTACAAAAAGAGTGTTTCAAAACTGCTGTATCAAAACAAAGGTTCAAGTCTGTTAGTTGAGGACACACAACACAAATAAGTTTCTGAGAATGCTTCTGTCTTGTTTTTATGGGAAGATATTTCCTTTTTAACCATAGGCCTGATACCGTTATAAATGTCCACTTCCAGATACTACAAAAAGAGTGTTTGAAACCTGCTCTATGAAAGGGAATGTTCAACTCTGTGACTTGAATGCAAACATCACAAAGAAGTTTCTGAGAATGCTGCTGTCTACGATTTATCTGTAATCCCGCTTCCAACAAAATCCTCAGTTTTATAGAAATATCCACTTGCAGTTTCCAAAGAAAGAGTGTTTCACACGTGCTCTGTCAATAGAAAGGTTCAACACTGTTAGTTGTGTAGATAGAGCATAAACAAGTTTCTGAGATTGCTTCTATCTCGTTTTTATGGCAAGATATTTCCTTTTGTTCCATAGGCCACAAAGCGCTGCAAATGTCCACTTCCAGATGCTACAAAAAGAGGGTTTCAAACCTGCTCTAGGACAGGGAATGTTCAACTCTGTGACTTGAATGCAAACGTCACAAAGAAGTTTCTGAGAATGCTGCTGTCCACTATTTTTATGTAATCCCGTTTCCAACGAAATCCTCAGAGCTATCCAAATATCCACTTGCAGATTCTACAAAAAGAGTGTTTCAAAACTGCTGTATCAAAAGAAAGGTTCAAGTCTGTTAGTTGAGGACACACAACACAAATAAGTTTCTGAGAATGCTTCTGTCTTGTTTTTATGGGAAGATATTTCCTTTTTAACCATAGGCCTGATACCGTTATAAATGTCCACTTCCAGATACTACAAAAAGAGTGTTTGAAACCTGCTCTATGAAAGGGAATGTTCAACTCTGTGACTTGAATGCAAACATCACAAAGAAGTTTCTGAGAATGCTGCTGTCTACGATTTATCTGTAATCCCGCTTCCAACAAAATCCTCAGTTTTATAGAAATATCCACTTGCAGTTTCCAAAGAAAGAGTGTTTCACACGTGCTCTGTCAATAGAAAGGTTCAACACTGTTAGTTGTGTAGATAGAGCATAAACAAGTTTCTGAGATTGCTTCTATATCGTTTTTATGGGAAGATATTTCCTTTTTTACCATAGGCCACAAAGCGCTGCAAATGTCCACTTCCAGATACTACAAAAAGAGTGTTTGAAACCTGCTCTATGAAAGGGAATGTTCAACACTGTGACTTAAATGGAAACATCACAAAGAAGTTTCTGAGAATGCTGCTGTCTACTTTTTATAAGTAATCCCGTTTCCAACAAAATCCTCAGAGCTATCCAAATATCCACTTGCAGATTCTACAAAAAGAGTGTTTCGAAACTGCTGTATCAAAAGAAAGGTTCAAGTCTGTTAGTTGAGGACACACATCGCAAATAAGTTTCTGAGAATGCTTCTGTCTTGTTTTTATGGGAAGATATTTCCTTTTGAACCATAGGCCTGATACCGTTCCAAATGTCCAATTCCAGATACTACAAAAAGAGTGTTTCAAACCTGCTGTATGAAAGGGAATGTTCAACTCTGTGACTTGAATGCAAACTTCACAAAGAAGTTTCTGAGAATGCTGCTGTCTACTATTTATCTGTAATCCCGCTTCCAATGAAATCCTCAGTTTTATAGAAATATCCACTTGCAGATTCCAAAAAAAGAGTGTTTCACACGTGCTCTGTCAATAGAAAGGTTCAACACTGTTAGTTGTGAAGATAGAGCATAAACAAGTTTCTGAGATTGCTTCTATCTCGTTTTTATGGGAAGATATTTCCTTTTGTACCATAGGCCACAAAGCGCTGTAAATGTCCACTTCCAGATGCTACAAAAAGTGTGTTTCAAACCTGCTCTAGGACAGGGAATGTTCAACTCTGTGACTTGAATGCAAACGTCACAAAGAAGTTTCTGAGAATGCTGCTGTCCACTATTTTTATGTAATCCCGTTTCCAACGAAATCCTCAGAGCTATCCAAATATCCACTTGCAGATTCTACAAAAAGAGTGTTTCAAAACTGCTGTATCAAAACAAAGGTTCAAGTCTGTTAGTTGAGGACACACAACACAAATAAGTTTCTGAGAATGCTTCTGTCTTGTTTTTCTGGGAAGATATTTCCTTTTTAACCATAGGCCTGATACCGTTCCAAATGTCCACTTCCAGATACTACAAAAAGAGTGTTTGAAACCTGCTCTATGAAAGGGAATGTTCAACTCTGTGACTTAAAGGGAAACATCACAAAGAAGTTTCTGAGAATGCTGCTGACTGCTTTTTATATGTAATCCCGTTTCCAACAAAATCCTCAGAGCTATCCAAATATCCACTTGCAGATTCTACAAAAAGAGTGTTTCAAAACTGCTGTATCAAAAGAAAGGTTCAAGTCTGTTAGTTGAGGACACACATCGCAAATCAGTTTCTGAGAATGCTTCTGTCTTGTTTTTATGGGAAGATATTTCCTTTTTAACCATAGGCCTGATACCGTTCCAAATGTCCACTTCCAGATACTACAAAAAGAGTGTTTCAAACCTGCTCTATGAAAGGGAATGTTCAACTCTGTGACTTGAATGCAAATATCACAAAGAAGTTTCTGAGAATGCTGCTGTCTACTATTTATCTGTAATCCCGCTTCCAACGAAATCCTCAGTTTTATAGAAATATCCACTTGCAGTTTCTAAAAAAAGAGTGTTTCACACGTGCTCTGTCAATAGAAAGGTTCAACACTGTTTGTTGTGAAGATAGAGCATAAACAAGTTTCTGAGATTGCTTCTATCTCGTTTTTATGGGAAGATATTTCCTTTTGTACCATAGGCCACAAAGCGCTGCAAATGTCCACTTCCAGATGCTACAAAAAGAGTGTTTCAAACCTGCTCTGTGACAGGGAATGTTCAACTCTGTGACTTAAATGGAAACACCACAAAGAAGTTTCTGAGAATGTTGCTGTCTACTTTTCATATGTAATCCCGTTTCAAACAAAATCCTCAGAGCTATCCAAATATCCACTTGCAGATTCTACAAAAAGAGTGTTTCGAAACTGCTGTATCGAAAGAAAGATTCAAGTCTGTTAGTTGAGGAAACACATCGCAAATAAGTTTCTGAGAATGCTTCTGTCTTGTTTTTATGGGAAGATATTCCCTTTTTAACCATAGGCCTGATACCGTTCCAAATGTCCACTTCCAGATACTACAAAAAGAGTGTTTCAAACCTGCTCTATGAAAGGGAATGTTCAACTCTGTGACTTGAATGCAAACATCACAAAAAGTTTCTGAGAATGCTGCTGTCTACTATTTATCTGTAATCCCGCTTCCAACGAAATCCTCAGTTTTATAGAAATATCCACTTGCAGATTCCAAAAATAGAGTGTTTCACACGTGCTCTGTCAATAGAAAGGTTCAACACTGTTTGTTGTGAAGATAGAGCATAAACAAGTTTCTGAGATTGCTTCTATCTCGTTTTTATGGGAAGATATTTCCTTTTGTACCATAGGCCACAAATCGCTGTAAATGTCCACTTCCAGATGCTACAAAAAGAGTGTTTCAAACATGCTCTAGGACAGGGAATGTTCAACTCTGTGACTTGAATGCAAACGTCACAAAGAAGTTTCTGAGAATGCTGCTGTCCACTATTTTTATGTAATCCCGTTTCCAACGAAATCCTCAGAGCTATCCAAATATCCACTTGCAGATTCTACAAAAAGAGTGTTTCAAAACTGCTGTATCAAAACAAAGGTTCAAGTCTGTTAGTTGAGGACACACAACACAAATAAGTTTCTGAGAATGCTTCTGTCTTGTTTTTCTGGGAAGATATTTCCTTTTTAACCATAGGCCTGATACCGTTCCAAATGTCCACTTCCAGATACTACAAAAAGAGTGTTTCAAACCTGCTCTATGAAAGGGAATGTTCAACTCTGTGACTTGAATGCAAACATCACAAAGAAGTTTCTGAGAATGCTGCTGTCTACGATTTATCTGTAATCCCGCTTCCAACGAAATCCTCAGTTTTATAGAAATATCCACTTGCAGTTTCCAAAGAAAGAGTGCTTCACACGTGCTCTGTCAATAGAAAGGTTCAACACTGTTAGTTGTGAAGACAGAGCATAAACAAGTTTCTGAGATTGCTTCTATCTCGTTTTTATGGGAAGATATTTCCTTTTTTACCATAGGCCACAAAGCGCTGCAAATGTCCACTTCCAGATACTACAAAAAGAGTGTTTGAAACCTGCTCTATGAAAGGGAATGTTCAACTCTGTGACTTAAATGGAAACATCACAAAGAAGTTTCTGAGAATGCTGCTGTCTACTTTTTATACGTAATCCCGTTTCCAACAAAATCCTCAGAGCTATCCAAATATCCACTTGCAGATTCTACAAAAAGAGTGTTTCGAAACTGCTGTATCAAAAGAAAGGTTCAAGTCTGTTAGTTGAGGACACACATCGCAAATCAGTTTCTGAGAATGCTTCTGTCTTGTTTTTATGGGAAGATATTTCCTTTTTAACCATAGGCCTGATACCGTTCCAAATGTCCACTTTCAGATACTACAAAAAGAGTGTTTCAAACCTGCTCTATGAAAGGGAATGTTCAACTCTGTGACTTGAATGCAAACATCACAAAGAAGTTTCTGAGAATGCTGCTGTCTACAATTTATCTGTAATCCCGCTTCCAACGAAATCCTCAGTTTTATAGAAATATCCACTTGCAGATTCCAAAAAAAGAGTGTTTCACACGTGCTCTGTCAATAGAAAGCTTCAACACTGTTAGTTGTGTACATTGAGCATAAACAAGTTTCTGAGATTGCTTCTATCTCGTTTTTATGGCAAGATATTTCCTTTTGTACCATAGGCCACAAAGCGCTGCAAATGTTCACTTCCAGATGCTACAAAAAGAGTGTTTCAAACCTGCTCTAGGACAGGGAATGTTCAACTCTGTGACTTGAATGCAAACGTCACAAAGAAGTTTCTGAGAATGCTGCTGTCCACTATTTTTATGTAATCCCGTTTCCAACGAAATCCTCAGAGCTATCCAAATATCCACTTGCAGATTCTACAAAAAGAGTGTTTCAAAACTGCTGTATCAAAACAAAGGTTCTAGTCTGTTAGTTGAGGACACACAACACAAATAAGTTTCTGAGAATGCTTCTGTCTTGTTTTTCTGGGAAGATATTTCCTTTTTAACCGTAGGCCTGATAGCGTTCCAAATGTCCACTTCCAGATACTACAAAAAGAGTGTTTCAAACCTGCTCTATGAAAGGGAATGTTCAACTCTGTGACTTGAATGCAAACATCACAAAAAAGTTTCTGAGAATGCTGCTGTCTACTATTTATCTGTAATCCCGCTTCCAACGAAATCCTCAGTTTTATAGAAATATCCACTTGCAGTTTCCAAAGAAAGAGTGTTTCACACGTGCTCTGTCAATAGAAAGGTTCAACACTGTTAGTTGTGAAGACAGAGCATAAACACGTTTCTGAGATTGCCTCTATCTCGTTTTTATGGGAAGATATTTCCTTTTTTACCATAGGCCACAAAGCGCTGCAAATGTCCACTTCCAGATACTACAAAAAGAGTGTTTGAAACCTGCTCTATGAAAGGGAATGTTCAACTCTGTGACTTAAATGGAAACATCACAAAGAAGTTTCTGAGAATGCTGCTGTCTACTTTTTATACGTAATCCCGTTTCCAACAAAATCCTCAGAGCTATCCAAATATCCACATGCAGATTCTACAAAAAGAGTGTTTCGAAACTGCTGTATCAAAAGAAAGGTTCAAGTCTGTTAGTTGAGGACACACATCGCAAATAAGTTTCTGAGAATGCTTCTGTCTTGTTTTTATGGGAAGATATTTCCTTTTGAACCATAGGCCTGATACCGTTCCAAATGTCCACTTCCAGATACTACAAAAAGAGTGTTTCAACCCTGCTGTATGAAAGGGATTGTTCAACTCTGTGACTTGAATGCAAACATCACAAAGAAGTTTCTGAGAATGCTGCTGTCTACTATTTATCTGTAATCCCGCTTCCAACGAAATCCTCAGTTTTATAGAAATATCCACTTGCAGATTCCAAAAAAAGAGTGTTTCACACGTGCTCTGTCAATAGAAAGGTTCAACACTGTTAGTTGTGTACATAGAGCATAAACAAGTTTCTGAGATTGCTTCTATCTCGTTTTTATGGGAAGATATTTCCTTTTGTACCATAGGCCACAAAGCGCTGCAAATGTCCACTTCCAGATGCTACAAAAAGAGTGTTTCAAACCTGCTCTAGGACAGGGAATGTTCAACTCTGTGACTTGAATGCAAACGTCACAAAGAAGTTTCTGAGAATGCTGCTGTCCACTATTTTTATGTAATCCCGTTTCCAACGAAATCCTCAGAGCTATCCAAATATCCACTTGCAGATTCTACAAAAAGAGTGTTTCGAAACTGCTGTATCAAAAGAAAGGTTCAAGTCTGTTAGTTGAGGACACACAACACAAATAAGTTTCTGAGAATGCTTCTGTCTTGTTTTTATGGGAAGATATTTCCTTTTTAACCACAGGCCTGATACCGTTCCAAATGTCCACTTCCAGATACTACAAAAAGAGTGTTTGAAACCTGCTCTATGAAAGGGAATGTTCAACTCTGTGACTTAAATGGAAACATCACAAAGAAGTTTCTGAGAATGCTGCTGTCTGCATTTTATATGTAATCCCGTTTCGAACAAAATCCTCAGAGCTATCCAAATATCCACTTGCAGATTCTACAAAAAGAGTGTTTCAAAACTGCTGTATCAAAAGAAAGGTTCAAGTCTGTTAGTTGAGGACACACATCGCAAATCAGTTTCTGAGAATGCTTCTGTCTTGTTTTTATGGGAAGATATTTCCTTTTTAACCATAGGCCTGATACCGTTCCAAATGTCCACTTCCAGATACTACAAAAAGAGTGTTTCAAACCTGCTCTATGAAAGGGAATGTTCAACTCTGTGACTTGAATGCAAATATCACAAAGAAGTTTCTGAGAATGCTGCTGTCTACTATTTATCTGTAATCCCGCTTCCAACGAAATCCTCAGTTTTATAGAAATATCCACTTGCAGTTTCCAAAAAAAGAGTGTTTCACACGTGCTCTGTCAATAGAAAGGTTCAACACTGTTTGTTGTGAAGATAGAGCATAAACAAGTTTCTGAGATTGCTTCTATCTCGTTTTTATGGGAAGATATTTCCTTTTGTACCATAGGCCACAAAGCGCTGCAAATGTCCACTTCCAGATGCTACAAAAAGAGTGTTTCAAACCTGCTCTATGACAGGGAATGTTCAACTCTGTGACTTAAATGGAAACATCACAAAGAAGTTTCTGAGAATGTTGCTGTCTACTTTTCATATGTAATCCCGTTTCAAACAAAATCCTCAGGGCTATCCAAATATCCACTTGCAGATTCTACAAAAAGAGTGTTTCGAAACTGCTGTATCAAAAGAAAGGTTCAAGTCTGTTAGTTGAGGAAACACATCGCAAATAAGTTTCTGAGAATGCTTCTGTCTTGTTTTTATGGGAAGATATTTCCTTTTGAACCATAGGCCTGATACCGTTCCAAATGTCCACTTCCAGATACTACAAAAAGATTGTTTCAAACCTGCTCTATGAAAGGGAATGTTCAACTCTGTGACTTGAATGCAAATATCACAAAGAAGTTTCTGAGAATGCTGCTGTCTACTATTTATCTGTAATCCCGCTTCCAACGAAATCCTCAGTTTTATAGAAATATCCACTTGCAGTTTCCAAAAAAAGAGTGTTTCACACGTGCTCTGTCAATAGAAAGGTTCAACACTGTTTGTTGTGAAGATAGAGCATAAACAAGTTTCTGAGATTGCTTCTATCTCGTTTTTATGGGAAGATATTTCCTTTTGTACCATAGGCCACAGAGCGCTGCAAATGTCCACTTCCAGATGCTACAAAAAGAGTGTTTCAAACCTGCTCTATGACAGGGAATGTTCAACTCTGTGACTTAAATGGAAACATCACAAAGAAGTTTCTGAGAATGTTGCTGTCTACTTTTCATATGTAATCCCGTTTCAAACAAAATCCTCAGGGGTATCCAAATATCCACTTGCAGATTCTACAAAAAGAGTGTTTCGAAACTGCTGTATCAAAAGAAAGGTTCAAGTCTGTTAGTTGAGGAAACACATCGCAAATAAGTTTCTGAGAATGCTTCTGTCTTGTTTTTATGGGAAGATATTTCCTTTTTAACCATAGGCCTGATACCGTTCCAAATGTCCACTTCCAGATACTACAAAAAGAGTGTTTCAAACCTGCTCTATGAAAGGGAATGTTCAACTCTGTGACTTGAATGCAAACATCACAAAAAGTTTCTGAGAATGCTGCTGTCTACTATTTATCTGTAATCCCGCTTCCAACGAAATCCTCAGGTTTATAGAAATATCCACTTGCAGATTCCAAAAATAGAGTGTTTCACACGTGCTCTGTCAATAGAAAGGTTCAACACTGTTAGTTGTGAAGATAGAGCATAAACAAGTTTCTGAGATTGCTTCTATCTCGTTTTTATGGGAAGATATTTCCTTTTGTACCATAGGCCACAAAGCGCTGTAAATGTCCACTTCCAGATGCTACAAAAAGAGTGTTTCAAACCTGCTCTAGGACAGGGAATGTTCAACTCTGTGACTTGAATGCAAACGTCACAAAGAAGTTTCTGAGAATGCTGCTGTCCACTATTTTTATGTAATCCCGTTTCCAACGAAATCCTCAGAGCTATCCAAATATCCACGTGCAGATTCTACAAAAAGAGTGTTTCAAAACTGCTGTATCAAAACAAAGGTTCAAGTCTGTTAGTTGAGGACACACAACACAAATAAGTTTCTGAGAATGCTTCTGTCTTGTTTTTCTGGGAAGATATTTCCTTTTTAACCATAGGCCTGATACCGTTCCAAATGTCCACTTCCAGATACTACAAAAAGAGTGTTTCAAACCTGCTCTATGAAAGGGAATGTTCAACTCTGTGACTTGAATGCAAACATCACAAAGAAGTTTCTGAGAATGCTGCTGTCTACTATTTATCTGTAATCCCGCTTCCAACGAAATCCTCAGTTTTATAGAAATATCCACTTGCAGTTTCCAAAGAAAGAGTGTTTCACACGTCCTCTGTCAACAGAAAGATTCAACACTGTTAGTTGTGAAGACAGAGCATAAACAAGTTTCTGAGTTTGCTTCTATCTCGTTTTTATGGGAAGATATTTCCTTTTTTACCATAGGCCACAAAGCGCTGCAAATGTCCACTTCCAGATACTACAAAAAGAGTGTTTGAAACCTGCTCTATGAAAGGGAATGTTCAACTCTGTGACTTAAATGGAAACATCACAAAGAAGTTTCTGAGAATGCTGCTGTCTACTTAGTATACGTAATCCCGTTTCCAACAAAATCCTCAGAGCTATCCAAATATCCACATGCAGATTCTACAAAAAGATTGTTTCGAAACTGCTGTATCAAAAGAAAGGTTCAAGTCTGTTAGTTGAGGACACACATCGCAAATAAGTTTCTGAGAATGCTTCTGTCTTGTTTTTATGGGAAGATATTTCCTTTTGAACCATAGGCCTGATACCGTTCCAAATGTCCACTTCCAGATACTACAAAAAGAGTGTTTCAAACCTGCTGTATGAAAGGGATTGTTCAACTCTGTGACTTGAATGCAAACATCACAAAGAAGTTTCTGAGAATGCTGCTGTCTACTATTTATCTGTAATCCCGCTTCCAACGAAATCCTCAGTTTTATAGAAATATCCACTTGCAGATTCCAAAAAAAGAGTGTTTCACACGTGCTCTGTCAATAGAAAGGTTCAACACTGTTAGTTGTGTACATAGAGCATAAACAAGTTTCTGAGATTGCTTCTACCTCGTTTTTATGGGAAGATATTTCCTTTTGTACCATAGGCCACAAAACGCTGCAAATGTCCACTTCCAGATGCTACAAAAAGAGTGTTTCAAACCTGCTCTATGACAGGGAATGTTCAACTCTGTGACTTGAATGCAAACGTCACAAAGAAGTTTCTGAGAATGCTGCTGTCCACTATTTTTATGTAATCCCGTTTCCAACGAAATCCTCAGAGCTATCCAAATATCCACTTGCAGATTCTACAAAAAGAGTGTTTCGAAACTGCTGTATCAAAAGAAAGGTTCAAGTCTGTTAGCTGAGGACACACAACACAAATAAGTTTCTGAGAATGCTTCTGTCTTGTTTTTATGGGAAGATATTTCCTTTTTAACCACAGGCCTGATACCGTTCCAAATGTCCACTTCCAGATACTACAAAAAGAGTGTTTGAAACCTGCTCTATGAAAGGGAATGTTCAACTCTGTGACTTAAATGGAAACATCACAAAGAAGTTTCTGAGAATGCTGCTGTCTGCTTTTTATATGTAATCCCGTTTCCAACAAAATCCTCAGAGCTATCCAAATATCCACTTGCAGATTCTACAAAAAGAGTGTTTCAAAACTGCTGTATCAAAACAAAGGTTCAAGTCTGTTAGTTGAGGACACACATCGCAAATCAGTTTCTGAGAATGCTTCTGTCTTGTTTTTATGGGAAGATATATCCTTTTTAACCATAGGCCTGATACCGTTCCAAATGTCCACTTCCAGATACTACAAAAAGAGTGTTTCAAACCTGCTCTATGAAAGGGAATGTTCAACTCTGTGACTTGAATGCAAATATCACAAAGAAGTTTCTGAGAATGCTGCTGTCTACTATTTATCTGTAATCCCGCTTCCAACGAAATCCTCAGTTTTATAGAAATATCCACTTGCAGTTTCCAAAAAAAGAGTGTTTCACACGTGCTCTGTCAATAGAAAGGTTCAACACTGTTTGTTGTGAAGATAGAGCATAAACAAGTTTCTGAGATTGCTTCTATCTCGTTTTTATGGGAAGATATTTCCTTTTGTACCATAGGCCACAAAGCGCTGCAAATGTCCACTTCCAGATACTACAAAAAGAGTGTTTCAAACCTGCTCTATGACAGGGAATGTTCAACTCTGTGACTTAAATGGAAACATCACAAAGAAGTTTCTGAGAATGTTGCTGTCTACTTTTCATATGTAATTCCGTTTCAAACAAAATCCTCAGGGCTATCCAAATATCCACTTGCAGATTCTACAAAAAGAGTGTTTCGAAACTGCTGTATCAAAAGAAAGGTTCAAGTCTGTTAGTTGAGGAAACACATCGCAAATAAGTTTCTGAGAATGCTTCTGTCTTGTTTTTATGGGAAGATATTTCCTTTTTAACCATAGGCCTGATACCGTTCCAAATGTCCACTTCCAGATACTACAAAAAGAGTGTTTCAAACCTGCTCTATGAAAGGGAATGTTCAACTCTGTGACTTGAATGCAAACATCACAAAAAGTTTCTGAGAATGCTGCTGTCTACTAATTGTCTGTAATCCCGCTTCCAACGAAATCCTCAGTTTTATAGAAATATCCACTTGCAGATTCCAAAAATAGAGTGTTTCACACGTGCTCTGTCAATAGAAACGTTCAACACTGTTAGTTGTGAAGATAGAGCATAAACAAGTTTCTGAGATTGCTTCTATCTCGTTTTTATGGGAAGATATTTCCTTTTGTACCATAGGCCACAAAGCGCTGTAAATGTCCACTTCCAGATGCTACAAAAAGAGTGTTTCAAACCTGCTCTAGGACAGGGAATGTTCAACTCTGTGACTTGAATGCAAACGTCACAAAGAAGTTTCTGAGAATGCTGCTGTCCACTATTTTTATGTAATCCCGTTTCCAACGAAATCCTCAGAGCTATCCAAATATCCACTTGCAGATTCTACAAAAAGAGTGTTTCGAAACTGCTGTATCAAAAGAAAGGTTCAAGTCTGTTAGTTGAGGACACACATCGAAAATAAGTTTCTGATAATGCTTCTGTCTTGTTTTTATGGGAAGATATTTCCTTTTGAACCATAGGCCTGATACCGTTCCAAATGTCCACTTCCAGATACTACAAAAAGATTGTTTCAAACCTGCTCTATTAAAGGGAATGTTCAACTCCGTGACTTGAATGCAAATATCACAAAGAAGTTTCTGAGAATGATGCTGTCTACTATTTATCTGTAATCCCGCTTCCAACGAAATCCTTAGTTTTATAGAAATATCCACTTGCAGTTTCCAAAGAAAGAGTGTTTCACACGTGCTCTGTTATTAGAAAGGTTCAACACTGTTAGTTGTGAAGATAGAGCAGAAACAAGTTTCTGAGATTGCTTCTATCTCGTTTTTATGGGAAGATATTTCCTTTTGTACCATAGGCCACAAAGCGCTGCAAATGTCCACTTCCAGATACTACAAAAAGAGTGTTTGAAACCTGCTCTATGAAAGGGAATGTTCAACTCTGTGACTTAAATGGAAACATCCCAAAGAAGTTTCTGAGAATGTTGCTGTCTACTTTTTATATGTAATCCCGTTTCAAACAAAATCCTCAGAGCTATCCAAATATCCACTTGCAGATTCTACAAAAAGAGTGTTTCGAAACTGCTGTATCAAAAGAAAGGTTCAAGTCTGTTAGTTGAGGACACACATCGCAAATAAGTTTCTGAGAATGCTTCTGTCTTGTTTTTATGGGAAGATATTTCCTTTTTAACCATAGGCCTGATACCGTTCCAAATGTCCACTTCCAGATACTACAAAAAGAGTGTTTCAAACCTGCTCTATGAAAGGGAATGTTCAACTCTGTGACTTGAATGCAAACATCACAAAGAAGTTTCTGAGAATGCTGCTGTCTACGATTTATCTGTAATCCCGCTTCCAACGAAATCCTCAGTTTTACAGAAATATCCACCTGCAGTTTCCAAAGAAAGAGTGTTTCACACGTGCTCTGTCAATAGAAAGGTTCAACACTGTTAGTTGTGTAGATAGAGCATAAACAAGTTTCTGAGATTGCTTCTATCTCGTTTTTATGGGAAGATATTTCCTTTTTTACCATAGGCCACAAAGCGCTGCAAATGTCCACTTCCAGATACTACAAAAAGAGTGTTTGAAACCTGCTCTATGAAAGGGAATGTTCAACTCTGTGACTTAAATGGAAACATCACAAAGAAGTTTCTGAGTATGCTGCTGTCTACTTTTTATATGTAATCCCGTTTCCAACAAAATCCTCAGAGCTATACAAATATCCACTTGCAGATTCTACAAAAAGAGTGTTTCGAAACTGCTGTATCAAAAGAAAGGTTCAAGTCTGTTAGTTGAGGAAACACATCGCAAATAAGTTTCTGAGAATGCTTCTGTCTTGTTTTTATGGGAAGATATTTCCTTTTTAACCATAGGCCTGATACCGTTCCAAATGTCCACTTCCAGATACTACAAAAAGAGTGTTTCAAACCTGCTCTATGAAAGGGAATGTTCAACTCTGTGACTTGAATGCAAACATCACAAAGAAGTTTCTGAGAATGCTGCTGTCTACGATTTATCTGTAATCCCGCTTCCAACGAAATCCTCAGTTTTATAGAAATATCCACTTGCAGTTTCCAAAGAAAGAGTGTTTCACACGTGCTCTGTCAATAGAAAGGTTCAACACTGTTAGTTGTGTAGATAGAGCATAAACAAGTTTCTGAGATTGCTTCTATCTCGTTTTTATGGGAAGATATTTCCTTTTTTACCATAGGCCACAAAGCGCTGCAAATGTCCACTTCCAGATACTACAAAAAGATTGTTTGAAACCTGCTCTATGAAAGGGAATGTTCAACTCTGTGACTTAAATGGAAACATCACAAAGAAGTTTCTGAGAATGCTGCTGTCTACTTTTTATACGTAATCCCGTTTCCAACAAAATCCTCAGAGCTATCCAAATATCCACATGCAGATTCTACAAAAAGAGTGTTTCGAAACTGCTGTATCAAAAGAAAGGTTCAAGTCTGTTAGTTGAGGACACACATCGCAAATAAGTTTCTGAGAATGCTTCTGTCTTGTTTTTATGGGAAGATATTTCCTTTTGAACCATAGGCCTGATACCGTTCCAAATGTCCACTTCCAGATACTACAAAAAGAGTGTTTCAAACCTGCTGTATGAAAGGGATTGTTCAACTCTGTGACTTGAATGCAAACATCACAAAGAAGTTTCTGAGAATGCTGCTGTCTACTATTTATCTGTAATCCCGCTTCCAACGAAATCCTCAGTTTTATAGAAATATCCACTTGCAGATTCCAAAAAAAGAGTGTTTCACACGTGCTCTGTCAATAGAAAGGTTCAACACTGTTAGTTGTGTACATAGAGCATAAACAAGTTTCTGAGATTGCTTCTATCTCGTTTTTATGGGAAGATATTTCCTTTTGTACCATAGGCCACAAAGCGCTGCAAATGTCCACTTCCAGATGCTACAAAAAGAGTGTTTCAAACCTGCTCTATGACAGGGAATGTTCAACTCTGTGACTTGAATGCAAACGTCACAAAGAAGTTTCTGAGAATGCTGCTGTCCACTATTTTTATGTAATCCCGTTTCCATCGAAATCCTCAGAGCTATCCAAATATCCACTTGCAGATTCTACAAAAAGAGTGTTTCGAAACTGCTGTATCAAAAGAAAGGTTCAAGTCTGTTAGTTGAGGACACACAACACAAATAAGTTTCTGAGAATGCTTCTGTCTTGTTTTTATGGGAAGATATTTCCTTTTTAACCACAGGCCTGATACCGTTCCAAATGTCCACTTCCAGATACTACAAAAAGAGTGTTTGAAACCTGCTCTATGAAAGGGAATGTTCAACTCTGTGACTTAAATGGAAACATCACAAAGAAGTTTCTGAGAATGCTGCTGTCTACTTTTTATACGTAATCACGTTTCCAACAAAATCCTCAGAGCTATCCAAATATCCACTTGCAGATTCTACAAAAAGAGTGTTTCGAAACTGCTGTATCAAAAGAAAGGTTCAAGTCTGTTAGTTGAGGACACACATCGAAAATAAGTTTCTGATAATGTTTCTGTCTTGTTTTTATGGGAAGATATTTCCTTTTGAACCATAGGCCTGATACCGTTCCAAATGTCCACTTCCAGATACTACAAAAAGAGTGTTTCAAACCTGCTCTATTAAAGGGAATGTTCAACTCCGTGACTTGAATGCAAATATCACAAAGAAGTTTCTGAGAATGCTGCTGTCTACTATTTATCTGTAATCCCGCTTCCAACGAAATCCTTAGTTTTATAGAAATATCCACTTGCAGTTTCCAAAGAAAGAGTGTTTCACACGTGCTCTGTTATTAGAAAGGTTCAACACTGTTAGTTGTGAAGATAGAGCATAAACAAGTTTCTGAGATTGCTTCTATCTCGTTTTTATGGGAAGATATTTCCTTTTGTACCATAGGCCACAAAGCGCTGCAAATGTCCACTTCCACATACTACAAAAAGAGTGTTTGAAACCTGCTCTATGAAAGGGAATGTTCAACTCTGTGACTTAAATGGAAACATCACAAAGAAGTTTCTGAGAATGCTGCTGTCCACTATTTTTATGTAATCCCTTTTCCAACGAAATCCTCAGAGCTATCCAAATATCCACTTGCAGATTCTACAAAAAGAGTGTTTCAAAACTGCTGTATCAAAAGAAAGGTTCAAGTCTGTTAGTTGAGGACACACAACACAAATAAGTTTCTGAGAATGCTTCTGTCTTGTTTTTATGGGAAGATATTTCCTTTTGAACCATAGGCCTGATACCGTTCCAAATGTCCACTTCCAGATACTACAAAAAGAGTGTTTCAAACCTGCTGTATGAAAGGGAATGTTCAACTCTGTGACTTGAATGCAAACATCACAAAGAAGTTTCTGAGAATGCTGCTGTCTACTATTTATCTGTATTCCCGCTTACAACGAAATCCTCAGTTTTATAGAAATATCCACTTGCAGATTCCAAAAAAAGAGTGTTTCACACGTTCTCTGTCAATAGAAAGGTTCAACACTGTTAGTTGTGTAGATAGAGCATAAACAAGTTTCTGAGATTGCTTCTATATCGTTTTTATGGGAAGATATTTCCTTTTTTACCATAGGCCATAAAGCGCTGCAAATGTCCACTTCCAGATACTACAAAAAGAGTGTTTGAAACCTGCTCTATGAAAGGGAATGTTCAACTCTGTGACTTAAATGGAAACATCACAAAGAAGTTTCTGAGAATGCTGCTGTCCACTATTTTTATGTAATCCCTTTACCAACGAAATCCTCAGAGCTATCCGAATATCCACTTGCAGATTCTACAAAAAGAGTGTTTCGAAACTGCTGTATCAAAAGAAAGGTTCAAGTCTGTTAGTTGAGGACACACAACACAAATAAGTTTCTGAGAATGCTTGTGTCTTGTTTTTATGGGAAGATATTTCCTTTTTAACCATAGGCCTGATACCGTTCCAAATGACCACTTCCAGATACTACAAAAAGAGTGTTTGAAACCTGCTCTATGAAAGGGAATGTTCAACTCTGTGACTTAAATGGAAACATCACAAAGAAGTTTCTTAGAATGCTGCTGTCTGCTTTTTATATGTAATCCCGTTTCCAACAAAATCCTCAGAGCTATCCAAATATCCACTTGCAGATTCTACAAAAAGAGTGTTTCAAAACTGCTGTATCAAAAGAAAGGTTCAAGTCTGTTAGTTGAGGACACACATCGCAAGTAAGTTTCTGAGAATGCTTCTGTCTTGTTTTTATGGGAAGATATTTCCTTTTGAACCATAGGCCTGATACCGTTCCAAATGTCCACTTCCAGATACTACAAAAAGAGTGTCTCAAACCTGCTCTATTAAAGGGAATGTTCAACTCCGTGACTTGAATGCAAATATCACAAAGTTTCTGAGAATGCTGCTGTCTACTATTTATCTGTAATCCCGCTTCCAACGAAATCCTCAGTTTTATAGAAATATCCACTTGCAGTTTCCAAAAAAAGAGTGTTTCACACGTGCTCTGTCAATAGAAAGGTTCAACACTGTTTGTTGTGAAGATAGAGCATAAACAAGTTTCTGAGATTGCTTCTATCTCGTTTTTACGGGAAGATATTTCCTTTTGTACCATAGGCCACAAAGCGCTGCAAATGTCCACTTCCAGATGCTACAAAAAGAGTGTTTCAAACCTGCTCTATGACAGGGAATGTTCAACTCTGTGACTTAAATGGAAACATCACAAAGAAGTTTCTGAGAATGTTGCTGTCTACTTTTTATATGTAATTCCGTTTCAAACAAAATCCTCAGATCTATCCAAATATCCACTTGCAGATTCTACAAAAAGAGTGTTTCGAAACTGCTGTATCAAAAGAAAGGTTCAAGTCTGTTAGTTGAGGACACACATCGCAAATAAGTTTCTGAGAATGCTTCTGTCTTGTTTTTATGGGAAGATATTTCCTTTTTAACCATAGGCCTGATACCGTTCCAAATGTCCACTTCCAGATACTACAAAAAGAGTGTTTCAAACCTGCTCTATGAAAGGGAATGTTCAACTCTGTGACTTGAATGCAAACATCACAAAGAAGTTTCTGAGAATGCTGCTGTCTACGATTTATCTGTAATCCCGCTTCCAACGAAATCCTCAGTTTTATAGAAATATCCACCTGCAGTTTCCAAAGAAAGTGTGTTTCACACGTGCTCTGTCAATAGAAAGGTTCAACACTGTTAGTTGTGTAGATAGAGCATAAACAAGTTTCTGAGATTGCTTCTATCTCGTTTTCATGGGAAGATATTTCCTTTTGTACCATAGGCCACAAAGCGCTGCAAATGTCCACTTCCAGATACTACAAAAAGAGTGTTTGAAACCTGCTCTATGAAAGGGAATGTTCAACTCTGTGACTTAAATGGAAACATCACAAAGAAGTTTCTGAGAATGCTGCTGTCTACTTTTTATATGTAATCCCGTTTCCAACAAAATCCTCAGAGCTATCCAAATATCCACTTGCAGATTCTACAAAAAGAGTGTTTCGAAACTGCTGTATCAAAAGAAAGGTTCAAGTCTGTTAGTTGAGGACACACATCGCAAATAAGTTTCTGAGAATGCTTCTGTCTTGTTTTTATGGGAAGATATTTCCTTTTGAACCATAGGCCTGATACCGTTCCAAATGTCCACTTCCAGATACTACAAAAAGAGTGTTTCAAACCTGCTCTATGAAAGGGAATGTTCAACTCTGTGCTTGAATGCAAACATCACAAAGAAGTTTCTGAGAATGCTGCTGTCTACTATTTATCTGTAATCCCGCTTCCAACGAAATCCTCAGTTTTATAGAAATATCCACTTGCAGATTCCACAAAAAGAGTGTTTCACACGTGCTCTGTCAATAGAAAGGTTCAACACTGTTAGTTGTGTAGATAGAGCATAAAAAAGTTTCTGAGATTGCTTCTATCTCGTTTTTATGGGAAGATATTTCCTTTTGTACCATAGGCCACAAAGCGCTGCAAATGTCCACTTCCAGATGCTACAAAAAGAGTGTTTCAAACCTGCTCTAGGACAGGGAATGTTCAACTCTGTGACTTGAATGCAAACGTCACAAAGAAGTTTCTGAGAATGCTGCTGTCCACTATTTTTATGTAATCCCTTTTCCAACGAAATCCTCAGAGCTATCCAAATATCCACTTGCAGATTCTACAAAAAGAGTGTTTCAAAACTGCTGTATCGAAAGAAAGGTTCAAGTCTGTTAGTTGAGGACACACAACACAGATAAGTTTCTGAGAATGCTTCTGTCTTGTTTTTATGGGAAGATATTTCCTTTTTAACCATAGGCCTGATACCGTTCCAAATGTCCACTTCCAGATACTACAAAAAGAGTGTTTCAAACCTGCTCTATGAAAGGGAATGTTCAACTCTGTGACTTGAATGCAAATATCACAAAGAAGTTTCTGAGAATGCTGCTGTCTACTATTTATCTGTAATCCCGCTTCCAACGAAATCCTCAGTTTTATAGAAATATCCACTTGCAGTTTCCAAAAAAAGAGTGTTTCACACGTGCTCTGTCAATAGAAAGGTTCAACACTGTTAGTTGTGAAGATAGAGCATAAACAAGTTTCTGAGATTGCTTCTATCTCGTTTTTATGGGAAGATATTTCCTTTTGTACCATAGGCTACAAAGCGCTGCAAATGTCCACTTCCAGATGCTACAAAAAGAGGGTTTCAAACCTGCTCTAGGACAGGGAATGTTCAACTCTGTGACTTGAATGCAAACGTCACAAAGAAGTTTCTGAGAATGCTGCTGTCCACTATTTTTATGTAATCCCGTTTCCAACGAAATCCTCAGAGCTATCCAAATATCCACTTGCAGATTCTACAAAAAGAGTGTTCCAAAACTGCTGTATCAAAAGAAAGGTTCAAGTCTGTTAGTTGAGGACACACAACAGAAATAAGTTTCTGAGAATGCTTCTGTCTTGTTTTTATGGGAAGATATTTCCTTTTGAACCATAGGCCTGATACCGTTCCAAATGTCCACTTCCAGATACTACAAAAAGAGTGTTTCAAACCTGCTGTATGAAAGGGAATGTTCAACTCTGTGACTTGAATGCAAACATCACAAAGAAGTTTCTGAGAATGCTGCTGTCTACTATTTATCTGTATTCCCGCTTACAACGAAATCCTCAGTTTTATAGAAATATCCACTTGCAGATTCCAAAAAAAGAGTGTTTCACACGTGCTCTGTCAATAGAAAGGTTCAACACTGTTAGTTGTGTAGATAGAGCATAAACAAGTTTCTGAGATTGCTTCTATATCGTTTTTATGGGAAGATATTTCCTTTTTTACCATAGGCCATAAAGCGCTGCAAATGTCCACTTCCAGATACTACAAAAAGAGTGTTTGAAACCTGCTCTATGAAAGGGAATGTTCAACTCTGTGACTTAAATGGAAACATCACAAAGAAGTTTCTGAGAATGCTGCTGTCCACTATTTTTATGTAATCCCTTTACCAACGAAATCCTCAGAGCTATCCGAATATCCACTTGCAGATTCTACAAAAAGAGTGTTTCGAAACTGCTGTATCAAAAGAAAGGTTCAAGTCTGTTAGTTGAGGACACACAACACAAATAAGTTTCTGAGAATGCTTGTGTCTTGTTTTTATGGGAAGATATTTCCTTTTTAACCATAGGCCTGATACCGTTCCAAATGACCACTTCCAGATACTACAAAAAGAGTGTTTGAAACCTGCTCTATGAAAGGGAATGTTCAACTCTGTGACTTAAATGGAAACATCACAAAGAAGTTTCTTAGAATGCTGCTGTCTGCTTTTTATATGTAATCCCGTTTCCAACAAAATCCTCAGAGCTATCCAAATATCCACTTGCAGATTCTACAAAAAGAGTGTTTCAAAACTGCTGTATCAAAAGAAAGGTTCAAGTCTGTTAGTTGAGGACACACATCGCAAGTAAGTTTCTGAGAATGCTTCTGTCTTGTTTTTATGGGAAGATATTTCCTTTTTAACCATAGGCCTGATACCGTTCCAAATGTCCACTTCCAGATACTACAAAAAGAGTGTTTCAAACCTGCTCTATGAAAGGGAATGTTCAACTCTGTGACTTAAACGGAAACATCACAAAGAAGTTTCTGAAAATGCTGCTGTCTACTATTTATCTGTAATCCCGCTTACAACAAAATCCTCAGTTTTATAGAAATATCCACTTGCAGATTCCAAAAAAAGAGTGTTTCACACGTGCTCTGTCAATAGAAAGGTTCAACACTGTTAGTTGTGTAGATAGAGCATAAACAAGTTTCTGAGATTGCTTCTATCTCGTTTTTATGGCAAGATATTTCCTTTTGTTCCATAGGCCACAAAGCGCTGCAAATGTCCACTTCCAGATGCTACAAAAAGAGGGTTTCAAACCTGCTCTAGGACAGGGAATGTTCAACTCTGTGACTTGAATGAAAACGTCACAAAGAAGTTTCTGAGAATGCTGCTGTCCACTATTTTTATGTAATCCCGTTTCCAACGAAATCCTCAGAGCTATCCAAATATCCACTTGCAGATTCTACAAAAAGAGTGTTTCAAAACTGCTGTATCAAAAGAAAGGTTCAAGTCTGTTAGTTGAGGACACACAACACAAATAAGTTTCTGAGAATGCTTCTGTCTTGTTTTTATGGGAAGATATTTCCTTTTTAACCATAGGCCTGATACCGTTATAAATGTCCACTTCCAGATACTACAAAAAGAGTGTTTGAAACCTGCTCTATGAAAGGGAATGTTCAACTCTGTGACTTGAATGCAAACATCACAAGAAGTTTCTGAGAATGCTGCTGTCTACGATTTATCTGTAATCCCGCTTCCAACAAAATCCTCAGTTTTATAGAAATATCCACTTGCAGTTTCCAAAGAAAGAGTGTTTCACACGTGCTCTGTCAATAGAAAGGTTCAACACTGTTAGTTGTGTAGATAGAGCATAAACAAGTTTCTGAGATTGCTTCTATATCGTTTTTATGGGAAGATATTTCCTTTTTTACCATAGGCCACAAAGCGCTGCAAATGTCCACTTCCAGATACTACAAAAAGAGTGTTTGAAACCTGCTCTATGAAAGGGAATGTTCAACACTGTGACTTAAATGGAAACATCACAAAGAAGTTTCTGAGAATGCTGCTGTCTACTTTTTATAAGTAATCCCGTTTCCAACAAAATCCTCAGAGCTATCCAAATATCCACTTGCAGATTCTACAAAAAGAGTGTTTCGAAACTGCTGTATCAAAAGAAAGGTTCAAGTCTGTTAGTTGAGGACACACATCGCAAATAAGTTTCTGAGAATGCTTCTGTCTTGTTTTTATGGGAAGATATTTCCTTTTGAACCATAGGCCTGATACCGTTCCAAATGTCCAATTCCAGATACTACAAAAAGAGTGTTTCAAACCTGCTGTATGAAAGGGAATGTTCAACTCTGTGACTTGAATGCAAACTTCACAAAGAAGTTTCTGAGAATGCTGCTGTCTACTATTTATCTGTAATCCCGCTTCCAACGAAATCCTCAGTTTTATAGAAATATCCACTTGCAGATTCCAAAAAAAGAGTGTTTCACACGTGCTCTGTCAATAGAAAGGTTCAACACTGTTAGTTGTGAAGATAGAGCATAAACAAGTTTCTGAGATTGCTTCTATCTCGTTTTTATGGGAAGATATTTCCTTTTGTACCATAGGCCACAAAGCGCTGTAAATGTCCACTTCCAGATGCTACAAAAAGTGTGTTTCAAACCTGCTCTAGGACAGGGAATGTTCAACTCTGTGACTTGAATGCAAACGTCACAAAGAAGTTTCTGAGAATGCTGCTGTCCACTATTTTTATGTAATCCCGTTTCCAACGAAATCCTCAGAGCTATCCAAATATCCACTTGCAGATTCTACAAAAAGAGTGTTTCAAAACTGCTGTATCAAAACAAAGGTTCAAGTCTGTTAGTTGAGGACACACAACACAAATAAGTTTCTGAGAATGCTTCTGTCTTGTTTTTCTGGGAAGATATTTCCTTTTTAACCATAGGCCTGATACCGTTCCAAATGTCCACTTCCAGATACTACAAAAAGAGTGTTTGAAACCTGCTCTATGAAAGGGAATGTTCAACTCTGTGACTTGAATGCAAATATCACAAAGAAGTTTCTGAGAATGCTGCTGTCTACTATTTATCTGTAATCCCGCTTCCAACGAAATCCTCAGTTTTATAGAAATATCCACTTGCAGTTTCTAAAAAAAGAGTGTTTCACACGTGCTCTGTCAATAGAAAGGTTCAACACTGTTTGTTGTGAAGATAGAGCATAAACAAGTTTCTGAGATTGCTTCTATCTCGTTTTTATGGGAAGATATTTCCTTTTGTACCATAGGCCACAAAGCGCTGCAAATGTCCACTTCCAGATGCTACAAAAAGAGTGTTTCAAACCTGCTCTATGACAGGGAATGTTCAACTCTGTGACTTAAATGGAAACACCACAAAGAAGTTTCTGAGAATGTTGCTGTCTACTTTTCATATGTAATCCCGTTTCAAACAAAATCCTCAGAGCTATCCAAATATCCACTTGCAGATTCTACAAAAAGAGTGTTTCGAAACTGCTGTATCAAAAGAAAGATTCAAGTCTGTTAGTTGAGGAAACACATCGCAAATAAGTTTCTGAGAATGCTTCTGTCTTGTTTTTATGGGAAGATATTCCCTTTTTAACCATAGGCCTGATACCGTTCCAAATGTCCACTTCCAGATACTACAAAAAGAGTGTTTCAAACCTGCTCTATGAAAGGGAATGTTCAACTCTGTGACTTGAATGCAAACATCACAAAAAGTTTTTGAGAATGCTGCTGTCTACTATTTATCTGTAATCCCGCTTCCAACGAAATCCTCAGTTTTATTGAAATATCCACTTGCAGATTCCAAAAATAGAGTGTTTCACACGTGCTCTGTCAATAGAAAGGTTCAACACTGTTTGTTGTGAAGATAGAGCATAAACAAGTTTCTGAGATTGCTTCTATCTCGTTTTTATGGGAAGATATTTCCTTTTGTACCATAGGCCACAAATCGCTGTAAATGTCCACTTCCAGATGCTACAAAAAGAGTGTTTCAAACATGCTCTAGGACAGGGAATGTTCAACTCTGTGACTTGAATGCAAACGTCACAAAGAAGTTTCTGAGAATGCTGCTGTCCACTATTTTTATGTAATCCCGTTTCCAACGAAATCCTCAGAGCTATCCAAATATCCACTTGCAGATTCTACAAAAAGAGTGTTTCAAAACTGCTGTATCAAAACAAAGGTTCAAGTCTGTTAGTTGAGGACACACAACACAAATAAGTTTCTGAGAATGCTTCTGTCTTGTTTTTCTGGGAAGATATTTCCTTTTTAACCATAGGCCTGATACCGTTCCAAATGTCCACTTCCAGATACTACAAAAAGAGTGTTTCAAACCTGCTCTATGAAAGGGAATGTTCAACTCTGTGACTTGAATGCAAACATCACAAAGAAGTTTCTGAGAATGCTGCTGTCTACGATTTATCTGTAATCCCGCTTCCAACGAAATCCTCAGTTTTATAGAAATATCCACTTGCAGTTTCCAAAGAAAGAGTGTTTCACACGTGCTCTGTCAATAGAAAGGTTCAACACTGTTAGTTGTGAAGACAGAGCATAAACAAGTTTCTGAGATTGCTTCTATCTCGTTTTTATGGGAAGATATTTCCTTTTGTACCATAGGCCACAAAGCGCTGCAAATGTCCACTTCCAGATGCTACAAAAAGAGTGTTTCAAACCTGCTCTAGGACAGGGAATGTTCAACTCTGTGACTTGAATGCAAACGTCACAAAGAAGTTTCTGAGAATGCTGCTGTCCACTATTTTTATGTAATCCCGTTTCCAACGAAATCCTCAGAGCTATCCAAATATCCACTTGCAGATTCTACAAAAAGAGTGTTTCGAAACTGCTGTATCAAAAGAAAGGTTCAAGTCTGTTAGTTGAGGACACACAACACAAATAAGTTTCTGAGAATGCTTCTGTCTTGTTTTTATGGGAAGATATTTCCTTTTTAACCATAGGCCTGATACCGTTCCAAATGTCCACTTCCAGATACTACAAAAAGAGTGTTTGAAACCTGCTCTATGAAAGGGAATGTTCAACTCTGTGACTTAAATGGAAACATCACAAAGAAGTTTCTGAGAATGCTGCTGTCTACTATTTATCTGTAATCCCGCTTCCAACGAAATCCTCAGTTTTATAGAAATATCCACTTGCAGATTCCAAAAATAGAGTGTTTCACACGTGCTCTGTCAATGGAAAGGTTCAACACTGTTAGTTGTGAAGATAGAGCATAAACAAGTTTCTGAGATTGCTTCTATCTCGTTTTTATGGGAAGATATTTCCTTTTGTACCATATTGCCACAAAGCGCTGTAAATGTCCACTTCCAGATGCTACAAAAAGTGTGTTTCAAACCTGCTCTAGGACAGGGAATGTTCTACTCTGTGACTTGAATGCAAACGTCACAAAGAAGTTTCTGAGAATGCTGCTGTCCACTATTTTTATGTAATCCCGTTTCCAACGAAATCCTCAGAGCTATCCAAATATCCACTTGCAGATTCTACAAAAAGAGTGTTTCAAAACTGCTGTATCAAAACAAAGGTTCAAGTCTGTTAGTTGAGGACACACAACACAAATAAGTTTCTGAGAATGCTTCTGTCTTGTTTTTCTGGGAAGATATTTCCTTTTTAACCATAGGCCTGATACCGTTCCAAATGTCCACTTCCAGATACTACAAAAAGAGTGTTTCAAACCTGCTCTATGAAAGGGAATGTTCAACTCTGTGACTTGAATGCAAACATCACAAAGAAGTTTCTGAGAATGCTGCTGTCTACGATTTATCTGTAATCCCGCTTCCAACGAAATCCTCAGTTTTATAGAAATATCCACTTGCAGTTTCCAAAGAAAGAGTGTTTCACACGTGCTCTGTCAATAGAAAGGTTCAACACTGTTAGTTGTGAAGACAGAGCATAAACAAGTTTCTGAGATTGCTTCTATCTCGTTTTTATGGGAAGATATTTCCTTTTTTACCATAGGCCACAAAGCGCTGCAAATGTCCACTTCCAGATACTACAAAAAGAGTGTTTGAAACCTGCTCTATGAAAGGGAATGTTCAACTCTGTGACTTAAATGGAAACATCACAAAGAAGTTTCTGAGAATGCTGCTGTCTACTTTTTATACGTAATCCCGTTTCCAACAAAATCCTCAGAGCTATCCAAATATCCACTTGCAGATTCTACAAAAAGAGTGTTTCGAAACTGCTGTATCAAAAGAAAGGTTCAAGTCTGTTAGTTGAGGACACACATCGCAAATCAGTTTCTGAGAATGCTTCTGTCTTGTTTTTATGGGAAGATATTTCCTTTTGAACCATAGGCCTGATACCGTTCCAAATGTCCACTTCCAGATACTACAAAAAGAGTGTTTCAAACCTGCTCTATGAAAGGGAATGTTCAACTCTGTGACTTGAATGCAAACATCACAAAGAAGTTTCTGAGAATGCTGCTGTCTACAATTTATCTGTAATCCCGCTTCCAACGAAATCCTCAGTTTTATAGAAATATCCACTTGCAGATTCCAAAAAAAGAGTGTTTCACACGTGCTCTGTCAATAGAAAGCTTCAACACTGTTAGTTGTGTACATTGAGCATAAACAAGTTTCTGAGATTGCTTCTATCTCGTTTTTATGGCAAGATATTTCCTTTTGTACCATAGGCCACAAAGCGCTGCAAATGTTCACTTCCAGATGCTACAAAAAGAGTGTTTCAAACCTGCTCTAGGACAGGGAATGTTCAACTCTATGACTTGAATGCAAACGTCACAAAGAAGTTTCTGAGAATGCTGCTGTCCACTATTTTTATGTAATCCCGTTTCCAACGAAATCCTCAGAGCTATCCAAATATCCACTTGCAGATTCTACAAAAAGAGTGTTTCAAAACTGCTGTATCAAAACAAAGGTTCTAGTCTGTTAGTTGAGGACACACAACACAAATAAGTTTCTGAGAATGCTTCTGTCTTGTTTTTCTGGGAAGATATTTCCTTTTTAACCGTAGGCCTGATAGCGTTCCAAATGTCCACTTCCAGATACTACAAAAAGAGTGTTTCAAACCTGCTCTATGAAAGGGAATGTTCAACTCTGTGACTTGAATGCAAACATCACAAAGAAGTTTCTGAGAATGCTGCTGTCTACTATTTATCTGTAATCCCGCTTCCAACGAAATCCTCAGTTTTATAGAAATATCCACTTGCAGTTTCCAAAGAAAGAGTGTTTCACACGTGCTCTGTCAATAGAAAGGTTCAACACTGTTAGTTGTGAAGACAGAGCATAAACACGTTTCTGAGATTGCCTCTATCTCGTTTTTATGGGAAGATATTTCCTTTTTTACCATAGGCCACAAAGCGCTGCAAATGTCCACTTCCAGATACTACAAAAAGAGTGTTTGAAACCTGCTCTATGAAAGGGAATGTTCAACTCTGTGACTTAAATGGAAACATCACAAAGAAGTTTCTGAGAATGCTGCTGTCTACTTTTTATACGTAATCCCGTTTCCAACAAAATCCTCAGAGCTATCCAAATATCCACATGCTGATTCTACAAAAAGAGTGTTTCGAAACTGCTGTATCAAAAGAAAGGTTCAAGTCTGTTAGTTGAGGACACACATCGCAAATAAGTTTCTGAGAATGCTTCTGTCTTGTTTTTATGGGAAGATATTTCCTTTTGAACCATAGGCCTGATACCGTTCCAAATGTCCACTTCCAGATACTACAAAAAGAGTGTTTCAACCCTGCTGTATGAAAGGGATTGTTCAACTCTGTGACTTGAATGCAAACATCACAAAGAAGTTTCTGAGAATGCTGCTGTCTACTATTTATCTGTAATCCCGCTTCCAACGAAATCCTCAGTTTTATAGAAATATCCACTTGCAGATTCCAAAAAAAGAGTGTTTCACACGTGCTCTGTCAATAGAAAGGTTCAACACTGTTAGTTGTGTACATAGAGCATAAACAAGTTTCTGAGATTGCTTCTATCTCGTTTTTATGGGAAGATATTTCCTTTTGTACCATAGGCCACAAAGCGCTGCAAATGTCCACTTCCAGATGCTACAAAAAGAGTGTTTCAAACCTGCTCTATGACAGGGAATGTTCAACTCTGTGACTTGAATGCAAACGTCACAAAGAAGTTTCTGAGAATGCTGCTGTCCACTATTTTTATGTAATCCCGTTTCCAACGAAATCCTCAGAGCTATCCAAATATCCACTTGCAGATTCTACAAAAAGAGTGTTTCGAAACTGCTGTATCAAAAGAAAGGTTCAAGTCTGTTAGTTGAGGACACACAACACAAATAAGTTTCTGAGAATGCTTCTGTCTTGTTTTTATGGGAAGATATTTCCTTTTTAACCACAGGCCTGATACCGTTCCAAATGTCCACTTCCAGATACTACAAAAAGAGTGTTTGAAACCTGCTCTATGAAAGGGAATGTTCAACTCTATGACTTAAATGGAAACATCACAAAGAAGTTTCTGAGAATGCTGCTGTCTGCTTTTTATATGTAATCCCGTTTCCAACAAAATCCTCAGAGCTATCCAAATATCCACTTGCAGATTCTACAAAAAGAGTGTTTCAAAACTGCTGTATCAAAAGAAAGGTTCAAGTCTGTTAGTTGAGGACACACATCGCAAATCAGTTTCTGAGAATGCTTCTGTCTTGTTTTTATGGGAAGATATTTCCTTTTTAACCATAGGCCTGATACCGTTCCAAATGTCCACTTCCAGATACTACAAAAAGAGTGTTTCAAACCTGCTCTATGAAAGGGAATGTTCAACTCTGTGACTTGAATGCAAATATCACAAAGAAGTTTCTGAGAATGCTGCTGTCTACTATTTATCTGTAATCCCGCTTCCAACGAAATCCTCAGTTTTATAGAAATATCCACTTGCAGTTTCCAAAAAAAGAGTGTTTCACACGTGCTCTGTCAATAGAAAGGTTCAACACTGTTTGTTGTGAAGATAGAGCATAAACAAGTTTCTGAGATTGCTTCTATCTCGTTTTTATGGGAAGATATTTCCTTTTGTACCATAGGCCACAAAGCGCTGCAAATGTCCACTTCCAGATGCTACAAAAAGAGTGTTTCAAACCTGCTCTATGACAGGGAATGTTCAACTCTGTGACTTAAATGGAAACATCACAAAGAAGTTTCTGAGAATGTTGCTGTCTACTTTTCATATGTAATCCCGTTTCAAACAAAATCCTCAGGGCTATCCAAATATCCACTTGCAGATTCTACAAAAAGAGTGTTTCGAAACTGCTGTATCAAAAGAAAGGTTCAAGTCTGTTAGTTGAGGAAACACATCGCAAATAAGTTTCTGAGAATGCTTCTGTCTTGTTTTTATGGGAAGATATTTCCTTTTGAACCATAGGCCTGATACCGTTCCAAATGTCCACTTCCAGATACTACAAAAAGAGTGTTTCAAACCTGCTCTATGAAAGGGAATGTTCAACTCTGTGACTTGAATGCAAATATCACAAAGAAGTTTCTGAGAATGCTGCTGTCTACTATTTATCTGTAATCCCGCTTCCAACGAAATCCTCAGTTTTATAGAAATATCCACTTGCAGTTTCCAAAAAAAGAGTGTTTCACACGTGCTCTGTCAATAGAAAGGTTCAACACTGTTTGTTGTGAAGATAGAGCATAAACAAGTTTCTGAGATTGCTTCTATCTCGTTTTTATGGGAAGATATTTCCTTTTGTACCATAGGCCACAAAGCGCTGCAAATGTCCACTTCCAGATGCTACAAAAAGAGTGTTTCAAACCTGCTCTATGACAGGGAATGTTCAACTCTGTGACTTAAATGGAAACATCACAAAGAAGTTTCTGAGAATGTTGCTGTCTACTTTTCATATGTAATCCCGTTTCAAACAAAATCCTCAGGGCTATCCAAATATCCACTTGCAGATTCTACAAAAAGAGTGTTTCGAAACTGCTGTATCAAAAGAAAGGTTCAAGTCTGTTAGTTGAGGAAACACATCGCAAATAAGTTTCTGAGAATGCTTCTGTCTTGTTTTTATGGGAAGATATTTCCTTTTTAACCATAGGCCTGATACCGTTCCAAATGTCCACTTCCAGATACTACAAAAAGAGTGTTTCAAACCTGCTCTATGAAAGGGAATGTTCAACTCTGTGACTTGAATGCAAACATCACAAAAAGTTTCTGAGAATGCTGCTGTCTACTATTTATCTGTAATCCCGCTTCCAACGAAATCCTCAGTTTTATAGAAATATCCACTTGCAGATTCCAAAAATAGAGTGTTTCACACGTGCTCTGTCAATAGAAAGGTTCAACACTGTTAGTTGTGAAGATAGAGCATAAACAAGTTTCTGAGATTGCTTCTATCTCGTTTTTATGGGAAGATATTTCCTTTTGTACCATAGGCCACAAAGCGCTGTAAATGTCCACTTCCAGATGCTACAAAAAGAGTGTTTCAAACCTGCTCTAGGACAGGGAATGTTCAACTCTGTGACTTGAATGCAAACGTCACAAAGAAGTTTGTGAGAATGCTGCTGTCCACTATTTTTATGTAATCCCGTTTCCAACGAAATCCTCAGAGCTATCCAAATATCCACTTGCAGATTCTACAAAAAGAGTGTTTCGAAACTGCTGTATCAAAAGAAAGGTTCAAGTCTGTTAGTTGAGGACACACATCGCAAATAAGTTTCTGAGAATGCTTCTGTCTTGTTTTTATGGGAAGATATTTCCTTTTTAACCATAGGCCTGATACCGTTCCAAATGTCCACTTCCAGATACTACAAAAAGAGTGTTTGAAACCTGCTCTATGAAAGGGAATGTTCAACTCTGTGACTTGAATGCAAACATCACAAAGAAGTTTCTGAGAATGCTGCTGTCTACGATTTATCTGTAATCCCGCTTCCAACGAAATCCTCAGTTTTATAGAAATATCCACCTGCAGTTTCCAAAGAAAGAGTGTTTCACACGTGCTCTGTCAATAGAAAGGTTCAACACTGTTAGTTGTGTAGATAGAGCATAAACAAGTTTCTGAGATTGCTTCTATCTCGTTTTTATGGGAAGATATTTCCTTTTTTACCATAGGCCACAAAGCGCTGCAAATGTCCACTTCCAGATACTACAAAAAGAGTGTTTGAAACCTGCTCTATGAAAGGGAATGTTCAACTCTGTGACTTAAATGGAAACATCACAAAGAAGTTTCTGAGTATGCTGCTGTCTACTTTTTATATGTAATCCCGTTTCCAACAAAATCCTCAGAGCTATACAAATATCCACTTGCAGATTCTACAAAAAGAGTGTTTCGAAACTGCTGTATCAAAAGAAAGGTTCAAGTCTGTTAGTTGAGGAAACACATCGCAAATAAGTTTCTGAGAATGCTTCTGTCTTGTTTTTATGGGAAGATATTTCCTTTTTAACCATAGGCCTGATACCGTTCCAAATGTCCACTTCCAGATACTACAAAAAGAGTGTTTCAAACCTGCTCTATGAAAGGGAATGTTCAACTCTGTGACTTGAATGCAAACATCACAAAGAAGTTTCTGAGAATGCTGCTGTCTACGATTTATCTGTAATCCCGCTTCCAACGAAATCCTCAGTTTTATAGAAATATCCACTTGCAGTTTCCAAAGAAAGAGTGTTTCACACGTGCTCTGTCAATAGAAAGGTTCAACACTGTTAGTTGTGTAGATAGAGCATAAACAAGTTTCTGAGATTGCTTCTATCTCGTTTTTATGGGAAGATATTTCCTTTTTTACCATAGGCCACAAAGCGCTGCAAATGTCCACTTCCAGATACTACAAAAAGATTGTTTGAAACCTGCTCTATGAAAGGGAATGTTCAACTCTGTGACTTAAATGGAAACATCACAAAGAAGTTTCTGAGAATGCTGCTGTCTACTTTTTATACGTAATCCCGTTTCCAACAAAATCCTCAGAGCTATCCAAATATCCACATGCAGATTCTACAAAAAGAGTGTTTCGAAACTGCTGTATCAAAAGAAAGGTTCAAGTCTGTTAGTTGAGGACACACATCGCAAATAAGTTTCTGAGAATGCTTCTGTCTTGTTTTTATGGGAAGATATTTCCTTTTGAACCATAGGCCTGATACCGTTCCAAATGTCCACTTCCAGATACTACAAAAAGAGTGTTTCAAACCTGCTGTATGAAAGGGATTGTTCAACTCTGTGACTTGAATGCAAACATCACAAAGAAGTTTCTGAGAATGCTGCTGTCTACTATTTATCTGTAATCCCGCTTCCAACGAAATCCTCAGTTTTATAGAAATATCCACTTGCAGATTCCAAAAAAAGAGTGTTTCACACGTGCTCTGTCAATAGAAAGGTTCAACACTGTTAGTTGTGTACATAGAGCATAAACAAGTTTCTGAGATTGCTTCTATCTCGTTTTTATGGGAAGATATTTCCTTTTGTACCATAGGCCACAAAGCGCTGCAAATGTCCACTTCCAGATGCTACAAAAAGAGTGTTTCAAACCTGCTCTATGACAGGGAATGTTCAACTCTGTGACTTGAATGCAAACGTCACAAAGAAGTTTCTGAGAATGCTGCTGTCCACTATTTTTATGTAATCCCGTTTCCATCGAAATCCTCAGAGCTATCCAAATATCCACTTGCAGATTCTACAAAAAGAGTGTTTCGAAACTGCTGTATCAAAAGAAAGGTTCAAGTCTGTTAGTTGAGGACACACAACACAAATAAGTTTCTGAGAATGCTTCTGTCTTGTTTTTATGGGAAGATATTTCCTTTTTAACCACAGGCCTGATACCGTTCCAAATGTCCACTTCCAGATACTACAAAAAGAGTGTTTGAAACCTGCTCTATGAAAGGGAATGTTCAACTCTGTGACTTAAATGGAAACATCACAAAGAAGTTTCTGAGAATGCTGCTGTCTGCTTTTTATATGTAATCCCGTTTCCAACAAAATCCTCAGAGCTATCCAAATATCCACTTGCAGATTCTACAAAAAGAGTGTTTCAAAGCTGCTGTATCAAAAGAAAGTTTCAAGTCTGTTAGTTGAGGACACACATCGCAAATCAGTTTCTGAGAATGCTTCTGTCTTGTTTTTATGGGAAGATATTTCCTTTTTAACCATAGGCCTGATACCGTTCCAAATGTCCACTTCCAGATACTACAAAAAGAGTGTTTCAAACCTGCTCTATGAAAGGGAATGTTCAACTCTGTGACTTGAATGCAAACATCACAAAGAAGTTTCTGAGAATGCTGCTGTCTACGATTTATCTGTAATCCCGCTTCCAACGAAATCCTCAGTTTTATAGAAATATCCACTTGCAGTTTCCAAAGAAAGAGTGTTTCACACGTGCTCTGTCAATAGAAAGGTTCAACACTGTTAGTTGTGAAGACAGAGCATAAACAAGTTTCTGAGATTGCTTCTATCTCGTTTTTATGGGATGATATTTCCTTTTTTACCATAGGCCACAAAGCGCTGCAAATGTCCACTTCCAGATACTACAAAAAGAGTGTTTGAAACCTGCTCTATGAAAGGGAATGTTCAACTCTGTGACTTAAATGGAAACATCACAAAGAAGTTTCTGAGAATGCTGCTGTCTACTTTTTATACGTAATCACGTTTCCAACAAAATCCTCAGAGCTATCCAAATATCCACTTGCAGATTCTACAAAAAGAGTGTTTCGAAACTGCTGTATCAAAAGAAAGGTTCAAGTCTGTTAGTTGAGGACACACATCGAAAATAAGTTTCTGATAATGTTTCTGTCTTGTTTTTATGGGAAGATATTTCCTTTTGAACCATAGGCCTGATACCGTTCCAAATGTCCACTTCCAGATACTACAAAAAGAGTGTTTCAAACCTGCTCTATTAAAGGGAATGTTCAACTCCGTGACTTGAATGCAAATATCACAAAGAAGTTTCTGAGAATGCTGCTGTCTACTATTTATCTGTAATCCCGCTTCCAACGAAATCCTTAGTTTTATAGAAATATCCACTTGCAGTTTCCAAAGAAAGAGTGTTTCACACGTGCTCTGTTATTAGAAAGGTTCAACACTGTTAGTTGTGAAGCTGGAGCATAAACAAGTTTCTGAGATTGCTTCTATCTCGTTTTTATGGGAAGATATTTCCTTTTGTACCATAGGCCACAAAGCGCTGCAAATGTCCACTTCCACATACTACAAAAAGAGTGTTTGAAACCTGCTCTATGAAAGGGAATGTTCAACTCTGTGACTTAAATGGAAACATCACAAAGAAGTTTCTGAGAATGCTGCTGTCTACTTTTTATATGTAATCCCGTTTCCAACAATATCCTCAGAGCTATCCAAATATCCACTTGCAGATTCTACAAAAAGAGGGTTTCAAAACTGCTGTATCAAAAGAAATGTTCAAGTCTGTTAGTTGAGGACACACATCGCAAATCAGTTTCTGATAATGCTTCTGTCTTGTTTTTATGGGAAGATATTTCCTTTTGAACCATAGGCCTGATACCGTTCCAAATGTCCACTTCCAGATACTACAAAAAGAGTGTCTCAAACCTGCTCTATTAAAGGGAATGTTCAACTCCGTGACTTGAATGCAAATATCACAAAGTTTCTGAGAATGCTGCTGTCTACTATTTATCTGTAATCCCGCTTCCAACGAAATCCTCAGTTTTATAGAAATATCCACTTGCAGTTTCCAAAAAAAGAGTGTTTCACACGTGCTCTGTCAATAGAAAGGTTCAACACTGTTTGTTGTGAAGATAGAGCATAAACAAGTTTCTGAGATTGCTTCTATCTCGTTTTTACGGGAAGATATTTCCTTTTGTACCATAGGCCACAAAGCGCTGCAAATGTCCACTTCCAGATGCTACAAAAAGAGTGTTTCAAACCTGCTCTATGACAGGGAATGTTCAACTCTGTGACTTAAATGGAAACATCACAAAGAAGTTTCTGAGAATGTTGCTGTCTACTTTTTATATGTAATCCCGTTTCAAACAAAATCCTCAGATCTATCCAAATATCCACTTGCAGATTCTACAAAAAGAGTGTTTCGAAACTGCTGTATCAAAAGAAAGGTTCAAGTCTGTTAGTTGAGGACACACATCGCAAATAAGTTTCTGAGAATGCTTCTGTCTTGTTTTTATGGGAAGATATTTCCTTTTTAACCATAGGACTGATACCGTTCCAAATGTCCACTTCCAGATACTACAAAAAGAGTGTTTCAAACCTGCTCTATGAAAGGGAATGTTCAACTCTGTGACTTGAATGCAAACATCACAAAGAAGTTTCTGAGAATGCTGCTGTCTACGATTTATCTGTAATCCCGCTTCCAACGAAATCCTCAGTTTTATAGAAATATCCACCTGCAGTTTCCAAAGAAAGTGTGTTTCACACGTGCTCTGTCAATAGAAAGGTTCAACACTGTTAGTTGTGTAGATAGAGCATAAACAAGTTTCTGAGATTGCTTCTATCTCGTTTTCATGGGAAGATATTTCCTTTTGTACCATAGGCCACAAAGCGCTGCAAATGTCCACTTCCAGATACTACAAAAAGAGTGTTTGAAACCTGCTCTATGAAAGGGAATGTTCAACTCTGTGACTTAAATGGAAACATCACAAAGAAGTTTCTGAGAATGCTGCTGTCTACTTTTTATATGTAATCCCGTTTCCAACAAAATCCTCAGAGCTATCCAAATATCCACTTGCAGATTCTACAAAAAGAGTGTTTCGAAACTGCTGTATCAAAAGAAAGGTTCAAGTCTGTTAGTTGAGGACACACATCGCAAATAAGTTTCTGAGAATGCTTCTGTCTTGTTTTTATGGGAAGATATTTCCTTTTGAACCATAGGCCTGATACCGTTCCAAATGTCCACTTCCAGATACTACAAAAAGAGTGTTTCAAACCTGCTCTATGAAAGGGAATGTTCAACTCTGTGCTTGAATGCAAACATCACAAAGAAGTTTCTGAGAATGCTGCTGTCTACTATTTATCTGTAATCCCGCTTCCAACGAAATCCTCAGTTTTATAGAAATATCCACTTGCAGATTCCACAAAAAGAGTGTTTCACACGTGCTCTGTCAATAGAAAGGTTCAACACTGTTAGTTGTGTAGATAGAGCATAAAAAAGTTTCTGAGATTGCTTCTATCTCGTTTTTATGGGAAGATATTTCCTTTTGTACCATAGGCCACAAAGCGCTGCAAATGTCCACTTCCAGATGCTACAAAAAGAGTGTTTCAAACCTGCTCTAGGACAGGGAATGTTCAACTCTGTGACTTGAATGCAAACGTCACAAAGAAGTTTCTGAGAATGCTGCTGTCCACTATTTTTATGTAATCCCTTTTCCAACGAAATCCTCAGAGCTATCCAAATATCCACTTGCAGATTCTACAAAAAGAGTGTTTCGAAACTGCTGTATCAAAAGAAAGGTTCGAGTCTGTTAGTTGAGGACACACAACACAAATAAGTTTCTGAGAATTCTACTGTCTTGTTTTTATGGGAAGATATTTCCTTTTTAACCATAGGCCTGATACCGTTCCAAATGTCCACTTCCAGATACTACAAAAAGAGTGTTTGAAACCTGCTCTATGAAAGGGAATGTTCAACTCTGTGACTTAAATGGAAACATCACAAAGAAGTTTCTGAGAATGCTGCTGTCTACTTTTTTTTATGTAATCCCGTTTCCAACAAAATCCTCAGAGCTATCCAAATATCCACTTGCAGATTCTACAAAAAGAGTGTTTCGAAACTGCTGTATCAAAAGAAAGGTTCAAGTCTGTTAGTTGAGGACACACATCGCACATAAGTTTCTGAGAATGCTTCTGTCTTGTTTTTATGGGAAGATATTTCCTTTTTAACCATAGGCCTGATACCGTTCCAAATGTCCACTTCCAGATACTACAAAAAGAGTGTTTCAAACCTGCTCTATGAAAGGGAATCTTCAACTCTGTGACTTGAATGCAAACATGACAAAGAAGTTTCTGAGAATGCTGCTGTCTACTATTTATTTGTAATCCCGCTTCCAACGAAATCCTTAGTTTTATAGAAATATCCACAAGCAATTTCCGAAAAAAGAGTGTTTCACACGTGCTCTGTCAATAGAAAGGTTCAACACTGTTAGTTGTGAAGATAGAGCATAAACAAGTTTCTGAGATTGCTTCTATCTCGTTTTTATGGGAAGATATTTCCTTTTTTACCATAGGCCACAAAGCGCTGCAAATGTCCACTTGCAGATACTACAAAAAGAGTGTTTGAAACCTGCTCTATGAAAGGGAATGTTCAACTCTGTGACTTAAATGGAAACATCACAAAGAAGTTTCTGAGAATGCTGCTGTCTACTTTTCATATGTAATCCCGTTTCCAACAAAATCCTCAGAGCTATCCAAATATCCACTTGCTGATTCTTCCAAAAGAGTGTTTCAAAACTGCTGTATCAAAAGAAAGGTTCAAGTCTGTTAGTTGAGGACACACATCGCAAATCAGTTTCTGAGAATGCTTCTGTCTTGTTTTTATGGGAAGATATTTCCTTTTTAACCATAGGCCTGATACCGTTCCAAATGTCCACTTCCATATACTACAAAAAGAGTGTTTGAAACCTGCTCTATGAAAGGGAATGTTCAACTCTGTGACTTGAATGCAAACATCACAAAGAAGTTTCTGAGAATGCTGCTGTCTACTATTTATCTGTAATCCCGCTTGCAACGAAATCCTCAGTTTTACAGAAATATCCACTTGCAGTTTCCAAAAAAAGAGTGTTTCACACGTGCTCTGTCAATAGAAAGGTTCAACACTGTTTGTTGTGAAGATAGAGCATAAACAAGTTTCTGAGATTGCTTCTATCTCGTTTTTATGGGAAGATATTTCCTTTTGTACCATAGGCCACAAAGCGCTGCAAATGTCCACTTCCAGATGCTACAAAAAGAGTGTTTCAAACCTGCTCTATGACAGGGAATGTTCAACTCTGTGACTTAAATGGAAACATCACAAAGAAGTTTCTGAGGATGCTGCTGTCTACTTTTCATTTGTAATCCCGTTTCAAACAAAATCCTCAGAGCTATCCAAATATCCACTTGCAGATTCTACAAAAAGAGTGTTTCGAAACTGCTGTATCAAAAGAAAGGTTCAAGTCTGTTAGTTGAGGACACACATCGAAAATAAGTTTCTGATAATGCTTCTGTCTTGTTTTTATGGGAAGATATTTCCTTTTTAACCATAGGCCTGATACCGTTCCAAATGTCCACTTCCAGATACTACAAAAAGAGTGTTTCAAACCTGCTCTATGAAAGGGAATGTTCAACTCTGTGACTTGAATGCAAACATCACAAAGTAATTTCTGAGAATGCTGCTGTCTACAATTTATCTGTAATCCCGCTTCCAACTAAATCCTCAGTTTTATAGAAATATCCACTTGCAGATTCCAAAAAAAGAGTGTGTCACACGTGCTCTGTCAATAGAAAGGTTCAACACTGTTAGTTGTGTAGATAGAGCATAAACAAGTTTCTGAGATTGCTTCTATCTCGTTTTTATGGGAAGATATTTCCTTTTGTACCATAGGCCACAAAGCGCTGCAAATGTCCACTTCCAGATGCTACAAAAAGAGTGTTTCAAACCTGCTCTAGGACAGGGAATGTTCAACTCTGTGACTTGAATGCAAACGTCACAAAGAAGTTTCTGAGAATGCTGCTGTCCACTATTTTTAGGTAATCCCTTTTCCAACGAAATCCTCAGAGCTATCCAAATATCCACTTGCAGATTCTACAAAAAGAGTGTTTCGAAACTGCTGTATCAAAAGAAAGGTTCAAGTCTGTTAGTTGAGGACACACAACACAAATAAGTTTCTGAGAATGCTTCTGTCTTGTTTTTATGGGAAGATATTTCCTTTTTAACCATAGGCCTGATACCGTTCCAAATGTCCACTTCCAGATACTACAAAAAGATTGTTTCAAACCTGCTCTATGAAAGGGAATGTTCAACTCTGTGACTTAAATGGAAACATCACAAAGAAGGTTCTGAGAATGCTGCTGTCTACGATTTATCTGTAATCCCGCTTCCAACGAAATCCTCAGTTTTATAGAAATATCCACTTACAGTTTCCAAAGAAAGAGTGTTTCACACGTGCTCTGTCAATAGAAAGGTTCAACACTGCTGGTTGTGAAGATAGAGCATAAACAAGTTTCTGAGATTGCTTCTATCTCGTTTTGATGGGAAGATATTTCCTTTTGTACCATAGGCCACAAAGCGCTGCAAATGTCCACTTCCAGATGCTACAAAAAGAGTGTTTCAAACCTGCTCTATGACAGGGAATGTTCAACTCTGTGACTTAAATGGAAACATCACAAAGAAGTTTCTGAGAATGTTGCTGTCTACTTTTCATATGTAATCCCGTTTCAAACAAAATCCTCAGGGCTATCCAAATATCCACTTGCAGATTCTACAAAAAGAGTGTTTCGAAACTGCTGTATCAAAAGAAAGGTTCAAGTCTGTTAGTTGAGGAAACACATCGCAAATAAGTTTCTGAGAATGCTTCTGTCTTGTTTTTATGGGAAGATATTTCCTTTTGAACCATAGGCCTGATACCGTTCCAAATGTCCACTTCCAGATACTACAAAAAGAGTGTTTCAAACCTGCTCTATGAAAGGGAATGTTCAACTCTGTGACTTGAATGCAAATATCACAAAGAAGTTTCTGAGAATGCTGCTGTCTACTATTTATCTGTAATCCCGCTTCCAACGAAATCCTCAGTTTTATAGAAATATCCACTTGCAGTTTCCAAAAAAAGAGTGTTTCACACGTGCTCTGTCAATAGAAAGGTTCAACACTGTTTGTTGTGAAGATAGAGCATAAACAAGTTTCTGAGATTGCTTCTATCTCGTTTTTATGGGAAGATATTTCCTTTTGTACCATAGGCCACAAAGCGCTGCAAATGTCCACTTCCAGATGCTACAAAAAGAGTGTTTCAAACCTGCTCTATGACAGGGAATGTTCAACTCTGTGACTTAAATGGAAACATCACAAAGAAGTTTCTGAGAATGTTGCTGTCTACTTTTCATATGTAATCCCGTTTCAAACAAAATCCTCAGGGCTATCCAAATATCCACTTGCAGATTCTACAAAAAGAGTGTTTCGAAACTGCTGTATCAAAAGAAAGGTTCAAGTCTGTTAGTTGAGGAAACACATCGCAAATAAGTTTCTGAGAATGCTTCTGTCTTGTTTTTATGGGAAGATATTTCCTTTTTAACCATAGGCCTGATACCGTTCCAAATGTCCACTTCCAGATACTACAAAAAGAGTGTTTCAAACCTGCTCTATGAAAGGGAATGTTCAACTCTGTGACTTGAATGCAAACATCACAAAAAGTTTCTGAGAATGCTGCTGTCTACTATTTATCTGTAATCCCGCTTCCAACGAAATCCTCAGTTTTATAGAAATATCCACTTGGAGATTCCAAAAATAGAGTGTTTCACACGTGCTCTGTCAATAGAAAGGTTCAACACTGTTAGTTGTGAAGATAGAGCATAAACAAGTTTCTGAGATTGCTTCTATCTCGTTTTTATGGGAAGATATTTCCTTTTGTACCATAGGCCACAAAGCGCTGTAAATGTCCACTTCCAGATGCTACAAAAAGAGTGTTTCAAACCTGCTCTAGGACAGGGAATGTTCAACTCTGTGACTTGAATGCAAACGTCACAAAGAAGTTTGTGAGAATGCTGCTGTCCACTATTTTTATGTAATCCCGTTTCCAACGAAATCCTCAGAGCTATCCAAATATCCACGTGCAGATTCTACAAAAAGAGTGTTTCAAAACTGCTGTATCAAAACAAAGGTTCAAGTCTGTTAGTTGAGGACACACAACACAAATAAGTTTCTGAGAATGCTTCTGTCTTGTTTTTCTGGGAAGATATTTCCTTTTTAACCATAGGCCTGATACCGTTCCAAATGTCCACTTCCAGATACTACAAAAAGAGTGTTTCAAACCTGCTCTATGAAAGGGAATGTTCAACTCTGTGACTTGAATGCAAACATCACAAAGAAGTTTCTGAGAATGCTGCTGTCTACTATTTATCTGTAATCCCGCTTCCAACGAAATCCTCAGTTTTATAGAAATATACACTTGCAGTTTCCAAAGAAAGAGTGTTTCACACGTGCTCTGTCAACAGAAAGGTTCAACACTGTTAGTTGTGAAGACAGAGCATAAACAAGTTTCTGAGTTTGCTTCTATCTCGTTTTTATGGGAAGATATTTCCTTTTTTACCATAGGCCACAAAGCGCTGCAAATGTCCACTTCCAGATACTACAAAAAGAGTGTTTGAAACCTGCTCTATGAAAGGGAATGTTCAACTCTGTGACTTAAATGGAAACATCACAAAGAAGTTTCTGAGAATGCTGCTGTCTACTTAGTATACGTAATCCCGTTTCCAACAAAATCCTCAGAGCTATCCAAATATCCACTTGCAGATTCTACAAAAAGAGTGTTTCGAAACTGCTGTATCAAAAGAAAGGTTCAAGTCTGTTAGTTGAGGACACACATCGCAAATAAGTTTCTGAGAATGCTTCTGTCTTGTTTTTATGGGAAGATATTTCCTTTTGAACCATAGGCCTGATACCGTTCCAAATGTCCACTTCCAGATACTACAAAAAGAGTGTTTCAAACCTGCTGTATGAAAGGGATTGTTCAACTCTGTGACTTGAATGCAAACATCACAAAGAAGTTTCTGAGAATGCTGCTGTCTACTATTTATCTGTAATCCCGCTTCCAACGAAATCCTCAGTTTTATAGAAATATCCACTTGCAGATTCCAAAAAAAGAGTGTTTCACACGTGCTCTGTCAATAGAAAGGTTCAACACTGTTAGTTGTGTACATAGAGCATAAACAAGTTTCTGAGATTGCTTCTACCTCGTTTTTATGGGAAGATATTTCCTTTTGTACCATAGGCCACAAAACGCTGCAAATGTCCACTTCCAGATGCTACAAAAAGAGTGCTTCAAACCTGCTCTAGGACAGGGAATGTTCAACTCTGTGACTTGAATGCAAACGTCACAAAGAAGTTTCTGAGAATGCTGCTGTCCACTATTTTTATGTAATCCCGTTTCCAACGAAATCCTCAGAGCTATCCAAATATCCACTTGCAGATTCTACAAAAAGAGTGTTTTGAAACTGCTGTATCAAAAGAAAGGTTCAAGTCTGTTAGCTGAGGACACACAACACAAATAAGTTTCTGAGAATGCTTCTGTCTTGTTTTTATGGGAAGATATTTCCTTTTTAACCACAGGCCTGATACCGTTCCAAATGTCCACTTCCAGATACTACAAAAAGAGTGTTTGAAACCTGCTCTATGAAAGGGAATGTTCAACTCTGTGACTTAAATGGAAACATCACAAAGAAGTTTCTGAGAATGCTGCTGTCTGCTTTTTATATGTAATCCCGTTTCCAACAAAATCCTCAGAGCTATCCAAATATCCACTTGCAGATTCTACAAAAAGAGTGTTTCAAAACTGCTGTATCAAAACAAAGGTTCAAGTCTGTTAGTTGAGGACACACATCGCAAATCAGTTTCTGAGAATGCTTCTGTCTTGTTTTTATGGGAAGATATATCCTTTTTAACCAAAGGCCTGATACCGTTCCAAATGTCCACTTCCAGATACTACAAAAAGAGTGTTTCAAACCTGCTCTATGAAAGGGAATGTTCAACTCTGTGACTTGAATGCAAATATCACAAAGAAGTTTCTGAGAATGCTGCTGTCTACTATTTATCTGTAATCCCGCTTCCAACGAAATCCTCAGTTTTATAGAAATATCCACTTGCAGTTTCCAAAAAAAGAGTGTTTCACACGTGCTCTGTCAATAGAAAGGTTCAACACTGTTTGTTGTGAAGATAGAGCATAAACAAGTTTCTGAGATTGCTTCTATCTCGTTTTTATGGGAAGATATTTCCTTTTGTACCATAGGCCACAAAGCGCTGCAAATGTCCACTTCCAGATACTACAAAAAGAGTGTTTCAAACCTGCTCTATGACAGGGAATGTTCAACTCTGTGACTTAAATGGAAACATCACAAAGAAGTTTCTGAGAATGTTGCTGTCTACTTTTCATATGTAATCCCGTTTCAAACAAAATCCTCAGGGCTATCCAAATATCCACTTGCAGATTCTACAAAAAGAGTGTTTCGAAACTGCTGTATCAAAAGAAAGGTTCAAGTCTGTTAGTTGAGGAAACACATCGCAAATAAGTTTCTGAGAATGCTTCTGTCTTGTTTTTATGGGAAGATATTTCCTTTTTAACCATAGGCCTGATACCGTTCCAAATGTCCACTTCCAGATACTACAAAAAGAGTGTTTCAAACCTGCTCTATGAAAGGGAATGTTCAACTCTGTGACTTGAATGCAAACATCACAAAAAGTTTCTGAGAATGCTGCTGTCTACTAATTATCTGTAATCCCGCTTCCAACGAAATCCTCAGTTTTATAGAAATATCCACTTGCAGATTCCAAAAATAGAGTGTTTCACACGTGCTCTGTCAATAGAAACGTTCAACACTGTTAGTTGTGAAGATAGAGCATAAACAAGTTTCTGAGATTGCTTCTATCTCGTTTTTATGGGAAGATATTTCCTTTTGTACCATAGACCACAAAGCGCTGTAAATGTCCACTTCCAGATGCTACAAAAAGAGTGTTTCAAACCTGCTCTAGGACAGGGAATGTTCAACTCTGTGACTTGAATGCAAACGTCACAAAGAAGTTTCTGAGAATGCTGCTGTCCACTATTTTTATGTAATCCCGTTTCCAACGAAATCCTCAGAGCTATCCAAATATCCACTTGCAGATTCTACAAAAAGAGTGTTTCGAAACTGCTGTATCAAAAGAAAGGTTCAAGTCTGTTAGTTGAGGACACACATCGAAAATAAGTTTCTGATAATGCTTCTGTCTTGTTTTTATGGGAAGATATTTCCTTTTGAACCATAGGCCTGATACCGTTCCAAATGTCCACTTCCAGATACTACAAAAAGAGTGTTTCAAACCTGCTCTATTAAAGGGAATGTTCAACTCCGTGACTTGAATGCAAATATCACAAAGAAGTTTCTGAGAATGCTGCTGTGTACTATTTATCTGTAATCCCGCTTCCAACGAAATCCTTAGTTTTATAGAAATATCCACTTGCAGTTTCCAAAGAAAGAGTGTTTCACACGTGCTCTGTTATTAGAAAGGTTCAACACTGTTAGTTGTGAAGATAGAGCATAAACAAGTTTCTGAGATTGCTTCTATCTCGTTTTTATGGGAAGATATTTCCTTTTGTACCATAGGCCACAAAGCGCTGCAAATGTCCACTTCCAGATACTACAAAAAGAGTGTTTGAAACCTGCTCTATGAAAGGGAATGTTCAACTCTGTGACTTAAATGGAAACATCACAAAGAAGTTTCTGAGAATGCTGCTGTCTACTTTTTATATGTAATCCCGTTTCCAACAAAATCCTCAGAGCTATCCAAATATCCACTTGCAGATTCTACAAAAAGAGTGTTTCAAAACTGCTGTATCAAAAGAAATGTTCAAGTCTGTTAGTGGAGGACACACATCGCAAATCAGTTTCTGATAATGCTTCTGTCTTGTTTTTATGGGAAGATATTTCCTTTTGAACCATAGGCCTGATACCGTTCCAAATGTCCACTTCCAGATACTACAAAAAGAGTGTTTCAAACCTGCTCTATTAAAGGGAATGTTCAACTCCGTGACTTGAATGCAAATATCACAAAGTTTCTGAGAATGCTGCTGTCTACTATTTATCTGTAATCCCGCTTCCAACGAAATCCTCAGTTTTATAGAAATATCCACTTGCAGTTTCCAAAAAAAGAGTGTTTCACACGTGCTCTGTCAATAGAAAGGTTCAACACTGTTTGTTGTGAAGATAGAGCATAAACAAGTTTCTGAGATTGCTTCTATCTCGTTTTTATGGGAAGATATTTCCTTTTGTACCATAGGCCACAAAGCGCTGCAAATGTCCACTTCCAGATGCTACAAATAGAGTGTTTCTAACCTGCTCTATGACAGGGAATGTTCAACTCTGTGACTTAAATGGAAACATCACAAAGAAGTTTCTGAGTATGCTGCTGTCTACTTTTTATATGTAATCCCGTTTCCAACAAAATCCTCAGAGCTATACAAATATCCACTTGCAGATTCTACAAAAAGAGTGTTTCGAAACTGCTGTATCAAAAGAAAGGTTCAAGTCTGTTAGTTGAGGAAACACATCGCAAATAAGTTTCTGAGAATGCTTCTGTCTTGTTTTTATGGGAAGATATTTCCTTTTTAACCATAGGCCTGATACCGTTCCAAATGTCCACTTCCAGATACTACAAAAAGAGTGTTTCAAACCTGCTCTATGAAAGGGAATGTTCAACTCTGTGACTTGAATGCAAACATCACAAAGAAGTTTCTGAGAATGCTGCTGTCTACGATTTATCTGTAATCCCGCTTCCAACGAAATCCTCAGTTTTATAGAAATATCCACTTGCAGTTTCCAAAGAAAGAGTGTTTCACACGTGCTCTGTCAATAGAAAGGTTCAACACTGTTAGTTGTGTAGATAGAGCATAAACAAGTTTCTGAGATTGCTTCTATCTCGTTTTTATGGGAAGATATTTCCTTTTTTACCATAGGCCACAAAGCGCTGCAAATGTCCACTTCCAGATACTACAAAAAGATTGTTTGAAACCTGCTCTATGAAAGGGAATGTTCAACTCTGTGACTTAAATGGAAACATCACAAAGAAGTTTCTGAGAATGCTGCTGTCTACTTTTTATACGTAATCCCGTTTCCAACAAAATCCTCAGAGCTATCCAAATATCCACATGCAGATTCTACAAAAAGAGTGTTTCGAAACTGCTGTATCAAAAGAAAGGTTCAAGTCTGTTAGTTGAGGACACACATCGCAAATAAGTTTCTGAGAATGCTTCTGTCTTGTTTTTATGGGAAGATATTTCCTTTTGAACCATAGGCCTGATACCGTTCCAAATGTCCACTTCCAGATACTACAAAAAGAGTGTTTCAAACCTGCTGTATGAAAGGGATTGTTCAACTCTGTGACTTGAATGCAAACATCACAAAGAAGTTTCTGAGAATGCTGCTGTGTACTATTTATCTGTAATCCCGCTTCCAACGAAATCCTCAGTTTTATAGAAATATCCACTTGCAGATTCCAAAAAAAGAGTGTTTCACACGTGCTCTGTCAATAGAAAGGTTCAACACTGTTAGTTGTGTACATAGAGCATAAACAAGTTTCTGAGATTGCTTCTATCTCGTTTTTATGGGAAGATATTTCCTTTTGTACCATAGGCCACAAAGCGCTGCAAATGTCCACTTCCAGATGCTACAAAAAGAGTGTTTCAAACCTGCTCTATGACAGGGAATGTTCAACTCTGTGACTTGAATGCAAACGTCACAAAGAAGTTTCTGAGAATGCTGCTGTCCACTATTTTTATGTAATCCCGTTTCCATCGAAATCCTCAGAGCTATCCAAATATCCACTTGCAGATTCTACAAAAAGAGTGTTTCGAAACTGCTGTATCAAAAGAAAGGTTCAAGTCTGTTAGTTGAGGACACACAACACAAATAAGTTTCTGAGAATGCTTCTGTCTTGTTTTTATGGGAAGATATTTCCTTTTTAACCACAGGCCTGATACCGTTCCAAATGTCCACTTCCAGATACTACAAAAAGAGTGTTTGAAACCTGCTCTATGAAAGGGAATGTTCAACTCTGTGACTCAAATGGAAACATCACAAAGAAGTTTCTGAGAATGCTGCTGTCTGCTTTTTATATGTAATCCCGTTTCCAACAAAATCCTCAGAGCTATCCAAATATCCACTTGCAGATTCTACAAAAAGAGTGTTTCAAAGCTGCTGTATCAAAAGAAAGGTTCAAGTCTGTTAGTTGAGGACACACATCGCAAATCAGTTTCTGAGAATGCTTCTGTCTTGTTTTTATGGGAAGATATTTCCTTTTTAACCATAGGCCTGATACCGTTCCAAATGTCCACTTCCAGATACTACAAAAAGAGTGTTTCAAACCTGCTCTATGAAAGGGAATGTTCAACTCTGTGACTTGAATGCAAACATCACAAAGAAGTTTCTGAGAATGCTGCTGTCTACGATTTATCTGTAATCCCGCTTCCAACGAAATCCTCAGTTTTATAGAAATATCCACTTGCAGTTTCCAAAGAAAGAGTGTTTCACACGTGCTCTGTCAATAGAAAGGTTCAACACTGTTAGTTGTGAAGACAGAGCATAAACAAGTTTCTGAGATTGCTTCTATCTCGTTTTTATGGGATGATATTTCCTTTTTTACCATAGGCCACAAAGCGCTGCAAATGTCCACTTCCAGATACTACAAAAAGAGTGTTTGAAACCTGCTCTATGAAAGGGAATGTTCAACTCTGTGACTTATATGGAAACATCACAAAGAAGTTTCTGAGAATGCTGCTGTCTACTTTTTATACGTAATCACGTTTCCAACAAAATCCTCAGAGCTATCCAAATATCCACTTGCAGATTCTACAAAAAGAGTGTTTCGAAACTGCTGTATCAAAAGAAAGGTTCAAGTCTGTTAGTTGAGGACACACATCGAAAATAAGTTTCTGATAATGTTTCTGTCTTGTTTTTATGGGAAGATATTTCCTTTTGAACCATAGGCCTGATACCGTTCCAAATGTCCACTTCCAGATACTACAAAAAGAGTGTTTCAAACCTGCTCTATTAAAGGGAATGTTCAACTCCGTGACTTGAATGCAAATATCACAAAGAAGTTTCTGAGAATGCTGCTGTCTACTATTTATCTGTAATCCCGCTTCCAACGAAATCCTTAGTTTTATAGAAATATCCACTTGCAGTTTCCAAAGAAAGAGTGTTTCACACGTGCTCTGTTATTAGAAAGGTTCAACACTGTTAGTTGTGAAGATAGAGCATAAACAAGTTTCTGAGATTGCTTCTATCTCGTTTTTATGGGAAGATATTTCCTTTTGTACCATAGGCCACAAAGCGCTGCAAATGTCCACTTCCACATACTACAAAAAGAGTGTTTGAAACCTGCTCTATGAAAGGGAATGTTCAACTCTGTGACTTAAATGGAAACATCACAAAGAAGTTTCTGAGAATGCTGCTGTCTACTTTTTATATGTAATCCCGTTCCCAACAAAATCCTCAGAGCTATCCAAATATCCACTTGCAGATTCTACAAAAAGAGGGTTTCAAAACTGCTGTATCAAAAGAAATGTTCAAGTCTGTTAGTTGAGGACACACATCGCAAATCAGTTTCTGATAATGCTTCTGTCTTGTTTTTATGGGAAGATATTTCCTTTTGAACCATAGGCCTGATACCGTTCCAAATGTCCACTTCCAGATACTACAAAAAGAGTGTCTCAAACCTGCTCTATTAAAGGGAATGTTCAACTCCGTGACTTGAATGCAAATATCACAAAGTTTCTGAGAATGCTGCTGTCTACTATTTATCTGTAATCCCGCTTCCAACGAAATCCTCAGTTTTATAGAAATATCCACTTGCAGTTTCCAAAAAAAGAGTGTTTCACACGTGCTCTGTCAATAGAAAGGTTCAACACTGTTTGTTGTGAAGATAGAGCATAAACAAGTTTCTGAGATTGCTTCCATCTCGTTTTTACGGGAAGATATTTCCTTTTGTACCATAGGCCACAAAGCGCTGCAAATGTCCACTTCCAGATGCTACAAAAAGAGTGTTTCAAACCTGCTCTATGACAGGGAATGTTCAACTCTGTGACTTAAATGGAAACATCACAAAGAAGTTTCTGAGAATGTTGCTGTCTACTTTTTATATGTAATCCCGTTTCAAACAAAATCCTCAGATCTATCCAAATATCCACTTGCAGATTCTACAAAAAGAGTGTTTCGAAACTGCTGTATCAAAAGAAAGGTTCAAGTCTGTTAGTTGAGGACACACATCGCAAATAAGTTTCTGAGAATGCTTCTGTCTTGTTTTTATGGGAAGATATTTCCTTTTTAACCATAGGCCTGATACCGTTCCAAATGTCCACTTCCAGATACTACAAAAAGAGTGTTTCAAACCTGCTCTATGAAAGGGAATGTTCAACTCTGTGACTTGAATGCAAACATCACAAAGAAGTTTCTGAGAATGCTGCTGTCTACGATTTATCTGTAATCCCGCTTCCAACGAAATCCTCAGTTTTATAGAAATATCCACCTGCAGTTTCCAAAGAAAGTGTGTTTCACACGTGCTCTGTCAATAGAAAGGTTCAACACTGTTAGTTGTGTAGATAGAGGATAAACAAGTTTCTGAGATTGCTTCTATCTCGTTTTCATGGGAAGATATTTCCTTTTGTACCATAGGCCACAAAGCGCTGCAAATGTCCACTTCCAGATACTACAAAAAGAGTGTTTGAAACCTGCTCTATGAAAGGGAATGTTCAACTCTGTGACTTAAATGGAAACATCACAAAGAAGTTTCTGAGAATGCTGCTGTCTACTTTTTATATGTAATCCCGTTTCCAACAAAATCCTCAGAGCTATCCAAATATCCACTTGCAGATTCTACAAAAAGAGTGTTTCGAAACTGCTGTATCAAAAGAAAGGTTCAAGTCTGTTAGTTGAGGACACACATCGCAAATAAGTTTCTGAGAATGCTTCTGTCTTGTTTTTATGGGAAGATATTTCCTTTTGAACCATAGGCCTGATACCGTTCCAAATGTCCACTTCCAGATACTACAAAAAGAGTGTTTCAAACCTGCTCTATGAAAGGGAATGTTCAACTCTGTGCTTGAATGCAAACATCACAAAGAAGTTTCTGAGAATGCTGCTGTCTACTATTTATCTGTAATCCCGCTTCCAACGAAATCCTCAGTTTTATAGAAATATCCACTTGCAGATTCCACAAAAAGAGTGTTTCACACGTGCTCTGTCAATAGAAAGGTTCAACACTGTTAGTTGTGTAGATAGAGCATAAAAAAGTTTCTGAGATTGCTTCTATCTCGTTTTTATGGGAAGATATTTCCTTTTGTACCATAGGCCACAAAGCGCTGCAAATGTCCACTTCCAGATGCTACAAAAAGAGTGTTTCAAACCTGCTCTAGGACAGGGAATGTTCAACTCTGTGACTTGAATGCAAACGTCACAAAGAAGTTTCTGAGAATGCTGCTGTCCACTATTTTTATGTAATCCCTTTTCCAACGAAATCCTCAGAGCTATCCAAATATCCACTTGCAGATTCTACAAAAAGAGTGTTTCGAAACTGCTGTATCAAAAGAAAGGTTCGAGTCTGTTAGTTGAGGACACACAACACAAATAAGTTTCTGAGAATTCTACTGTCTTGTTTTTATGGGAAGATATTTCCTTTTTAACCATAGGCCTGATACCGTTCCAAATGTCCACTTCCAGATACTACAAAAAGAGTGTTTGAAACCTGCTCTATGAAAGGGAATGTTCAACTCTGTGACTTAAATGGAAACATCACAAAGAAGTTTCTGAGAATGCTGCTGTCTACTTTTTTTTATGTAATCCCGTTTCCAACAAAATCCTCAGAGCTATCCAAATATCCACTTGCAGATTCTACAAAAAGAGTGTTTCGAAACTGCTGTATCAAAAGAAAGGTTCAAGTCTGTTAGTTGAGGACACACATCGCACATAAGTTTCTGAGAATGCTTCTGTCTTGTTTTTATGGGAAGATATTTCCTTTTTAACCATAGGCCTGATACCGTTCCAAATGTCCACTTCCAGATACTACAAAAAGAGTGTTTCAAACCTGCTCTATGAAAGGGAATCTTCAACTCTGTGACTTGAATGCAAACATGACAAAGAAGTTTCTGAGAATGCTGCTGTCTACTATTTATTTGTAATCCCGCTTCCAACGAAATCCTTAGTTTTATAGAAATATCCACAAGCAATTTCCGAAAAAAGAGTGTTTCACACGTGCTCTGTCAATAGAAAGGTTCAACACTGTTAGTTGTGAAGATAGAGCATAAACAAGTTTCTGAGATTGCTTCTATCTCGTTTTTATGGGAAGATATTTCCTTTTTTACCATAGGCCACAAAGCGCTGCAAATGTCCACTTGCAGATACTACAAAAAGAGTGTTTGAAACCTGCTCTATGAAAGGGAATGTTCAACTCTGTGACTTAAATGGAAACATCACAAAGAAGTTTCTGAGAATGCTGCTGTCTACTTTTCATATGTAATCCCGTTTCCAACAAAATCCTCAGAGCTATCCAAATATCCACTTGCTGATTCTTCCAAAAGAGTGTTTCAAAACTGCTGTATCAAAAGAAAGGTTCAAGTCTGTTAGTTGAGGACACACATCGCAAATCAGTTTCTGAGAATGCTTCTGTCTTGTTTTTATGGGAAGATATTTCCTTTTTAACCATAGGCCTGATACCGTTCCAAATGTCCACTTCCATATACTACAAAAAGAGTGTTTGAAACCTGCTCTATGAAAGGGAATGTTCAACTCTGTGACTTGAATGCAAACATCACAAAGAAGTTTCTGAGAATGCTGCTGTCTACTATTTATCTGTAATCCCGCTTGCAACGAAATCCTCAGTTTTACAGAAATATCCACTTGCAGTTTCCAAAAAAAGAGTGTTTCACACGTGCTCTGTCAATAGAAAGGTTCAACACTGTTTGTTGTGAAGATAGAGCATAAACAAGTTTCTGAGATTGCTTCTATCTCGTTTTTATGGGAAGATATTTCCTTTTGTACCATAGGCCACAAAGCGCTGCAAATGTCCACTTCCAGATGCTACAAAAAGAGTGTTTCAAACCTGCTCTATGACAGGGAATGTTCAACTCTGTGACTTAAATGGAAACATCACAAAGAAGTTTCTGAGGATGCTGCTGTCTACTTTTCATTTGTAATCCCGTTTCAAACAAAATCCTCAGAGCTATCCAAATATCCACTTGCAGATTCTACAAAAAGAGTGTTTCGAAACTGCTGTATCAAAAGAAAGGTTCAAGTCTGTTAGTTGAGGACACACATCGAAAATAAGTTTCTGATAATGCTTCTGTCTTGTTTTTATGGGAAGATATTTCCTTTTTAACCATAGGCCTGATACCGTTCCAAATGTCCACTTCCAGATACTACAAAAAGAGTGTTTCAAACCTGCTCTATGAAAGGGAATGTTCAACTCTGTGACTTGAATGCAAACATCACAAAGTAATTTCTGAGAATGCTGCTGTCTACAATTTATCTGTAATCCCGCTTCCAACTAAATCCTCAGTTTTATAGAAATATCCACTTGCAGATTCCAAAAAAAGAGTGTGTCACACGTGCTCTGTCAATAGAAAGGTTCAACACTGTTAGTTGTGTAGATAGAGCATAAACAAGTTTCTGAGATTGCTTCTATCTCGTTTTTATGGGAAGATATTTCCTTTTGTACCATAGGCCACAAAGCGCTGCAAATGTCCACTTCCAGATGCTACAAAAAGAGTGTTTCAAACCTGCTCTAGGACAGGGAATGTTCAACTCTGTGACTTGAATGCAAACGTCACAAAGAAGTTTCTGAGAATGCTGCTGTCCACTATTTTTAGGTAATCCCTTTTCCAACGAAATCCTCAGAGCTATCCAAATATCCACTTGCAGATTCTACAAAAAGAGTGTTTCGAAACTGCTGTATCAAAAGAAAGGTTCAAGTCTGTTAGTTGAGGACACACAACACAAATAAGTTTCTGAGAATGCTTCTGTCTTGTTTTTATGGGAAGATATTTCCTTTTTAACCATAGGCCTGATACCGTTCCAAATGTCCACTTCCAGATACTACAAAAAGAGTGTTTCAAACCTGCTCTATGAAAGGGAATGTTCAACTCTGTGACTTAAATGGAAACATCACAAAGAAGGTTCTGAGAATGCTGCTGTCTACGATTTATCTGTAATCCCGCTTCCAACGAAATCCTCAGTTTTATAGAAATATCCACTTACAGTTTCCAAAGAAAGAGTGTTTCACACGTGCTCTGTCAATAGAAAGGTTCAACACTGCTGGTTGTGAAGATAGAGCATAAACAAGTTTCTGAGATTGCTTCTATCTCGTTTTGATGGGAAGATATTTCCTTTTGTACCATAGGCCAGAAAGCGCTGCAAATGTCCACTTCCAGATGCTACAAAAAGAGTGTTTCAAACCTGCTCTAGGACAGGGAATGTTCAACTCTGTGACTTAAATGGAAACATCACAAAGAAGTTTCTGAGAATGTTGCTGTCTACTTTTTATTTGTAATCCCTTTTCAAACAAAATCCTCAGAGCTATCCAAATATCCACTTGCAGATTCTACAAAAAGAGTGTTTCGAAACTGCTGTATCAAAAGAAAGGTTCAAGTCTGTTAGTTGAGGACACACATCGCAAATAAGTTTCTGAGAATGCTTCTGTCTTGTTTTTATGGGATGATATTTCCTTTTTAACCATAGGCCTGATACCGTTCCAAATGTCCAATTCTAGATACTACAAAAAGAGTGTTTGAAACCTGCTCTATGAAAGGGAATGTTCAACTCTGTGACTTGAATGCAAACATCACAAAGAAGTTTCTGAGAATGCTGCTGTCTACGATTTATCTGTAATCCCGCTTCCAACGAAATCCTCAGTTTTATAGAAATATCCACTTGCAGTTTCCAAAGAAAGAGTGTTTCACACGTGCTCTGTCAATAGAAAGGTTCAACACTGTTAGTTGTGTACATAGAGCATAAACAAGTTTCTGAGATTGCTTCTATCTCGTTTTTATGGGAAGATATTTCCTTTTTTACCATAGGCCACAAAGCGCTGCAAATGTCCACTTCCAGATACTAAAAAAAGAGTGTTTGAAACCTGCTCTATGAAAGGGAATGTTCAACTCTGTGACTTAAATGGAAACATCACAAAGAAGTTTCTGAGAATGCTGCTGTCTACTTTTTATATGTAATCCCGTTTCCAACAAAATCCTCAGAGCTATCCAAATATCCACTTGCAGATTCTACAAAAAGAGTGTTTCGAAACTGCTGTATCAAAAGAAAGGTTCAAGTCTGTTAGTTGAGGACACACATCGCAAATAAGTTTCTGAGAATGCTTCTGTCTTGTTTTTATGGGAAGATATTTCCTTTTGAACCATAGGCCTGATACCGTTCCAAATGTCCACTTCCAGATACTACAAAAAGAGTGTTTCAAACCTGCTCTATGAAAGGGAATGTTCAACTCTGTGACTTGAATGCAAACATCACAAAGAAGTTTCTGAGAATGCTGCTGTCTACGATTTATCTGTAATCCCGCTTCCAACGAAATCCTCAGTTTTATAGAAATATCCACCTGCAGTTTCCAAAGAAAGTGTGTTTCACACGTGCTCTGTCAATAGAAAGGTTCAACACTGTTAGTTGTGTAGATAGAGGATAAACAAGTTTCTGAGATTGCTTCTATCTCGTTTTCATGGGAAGATATTTCCTTTTGTACCATAGGCCACAAAGCGCTGCAAATGTCCACTTCCAGATACTACAAAAAGAGTGTTTGAAACCTGCTCTATGAAAGGGAATGTTCAACTCTGTGACTTAAATGGAAACATCACAAAGAAGTTTCTGAGAATGCTGCTGTCTACTTTTTATATGTAATCCCGTTTCCAACAAAATCCTCAGAGCTATCCAAATATCCACTTGCAGATTCTACAAAAAGAGTGTTTCGAAACTGCTGTATCAAAAGAAAGGTTCAAGTCTGTTAGTTGAGGACACACATCGCAAATAAGTTTCTGAGAATGCTTCTGTCTTGTTTTTATGGGAAGATATTTCCTTTTGAACCATAGGCCTGATACCGTTCCAAATGTCCACTTCCAGATACTACAAAAAGAGTGTTTCAAACCTGCTCTATGAAAGGGAATGTTCAACTCTGTGCTTGAATGCAAACATCACAAAGAAGTTTCTGAGAATGCTGCTGTCTACTATTTATCTGTAATCCCGCTTCCAACGAAATCCTCAGTTTTATAGAAATATCCACTTGCAGATTCCACAAAAAGAGTGTTTCACACGTGCTCTGTCAATAGAAAGGTTCAACACTGTTAGTTGTGTAGATAGAGCATAAAAAAGTTTCTGAGATTGCTTCTATCTCGTTTTTATGGGAAGATATTTCCTTTTGTACCATAGGCCACAAAGCGCTGCAAATGTCCACTTCCAGATGCTACAAAAAGAGTGTTTCAAACCTGCTCTAGGACAGGGAATGTTCAACTCTGTGACTTGAATGCAAACGTCACAAAGAAGTTTCTGAGAATGCTGCTGTCCACTATTTTTATGTAATCCCTTTTCCAACGAAATCCTCAGAGCTATCCAAATATCCACTTGCAGATTCTACAAAAAGAGTGTTTCGAAACTGCTGTATCAAAAGAAAGGTTCGAGTCTGTTAGTTGAGGACACACAACACAAATAAGTTTCTGAGAATTCTACTGTCTTGTTTTTATGGGAAGATATTTCCTTTTTAACCATAGGCCTGATACCGTTCCAAATGTCCACTTCCAGATACTACAAAAAGAGTGTTTGAAACCTGCTCTATGAAAGGGAATGTTCAACTCTGTGACTTAAATGGAAACATCACAAAGAAGTTTCTGAGAATGCTGCTGTCTACTTTTTTTTATGTAATCCCGTTTCCAACAAAATCCTCAGAGCTATCCAAATATCCACTTGCAGATTCTACAAAAAGAGTGTTTCGAAACTGCTGTATCAAAAGAAAGGTTCAAGTCTGTTAGTTGAGGACACACATCGCACATAAGTTTCTGAGAATGCTTCTGTCTTGTTTTTATGGGAAGATATTTCCTTTTTAACCATAGGCCTGATACCGTTCCAAATGTCCACTTCCAGATACTACAAAAAGAGTGTTTCAAACCTGCTCTATGAAAGGGAATCTTCAACTCTGTGACTTGAATGCAAACATGACAAAGAAGTTTCTGAGAATGCTGCTGTCTACTATTTATTTGTAATCCCGCTTCCAACGAAATCCTTAGTTTTATAGAAATATCCACAAGCAATTTCCGAAAAAAGAGTGTTTCACACGTGCTCTGTCAATAGAAAGGTTCAACACTGTTAGTTGTGAAGATAGAGCATAAACAAGTTTCTGAGATTGCTTCTATCTCGTTTTTATGGGAAGATATTTCCTTTTTTACCATAGGCCACAAAGCGCTGCAAATGTCCACTTGCAGATACTACAAAAAGAGTGTTTGAAACCTGCTCTATGAAAGGGAATGTTCAACTCTGTGACTTAAATGGAAACATCACAAAGAAGTTTCTGAGAATGCTGCTGTCTACTTTTCATATGTAATCCCGTTTCCAACAAAATCCTCAGAGCTATCCAAATATCCACTTGCTGATTCTTCCAAAAGAGTGTTTCAAAACTGCTGTATCAAAAGAAAGGTTCAAGTCTGTTAGTTGAGGACACACATCGCAAATCAGTTTCTGAGAATGCTTCTGTCTTGTTTTTATGGGAAGATATTTCCTTTTTAACCATAGGCCTGATACCGTTCCAAATGTCCACTTCCATATACTACAAAAAGAGTGTTTGAAACCTGCTCTATGAAAGGGAATGTTCAACTCTGTGACTTGAATGCAAACATCACAAAGAAGTTTCTGAGAATGCTGCTGTCTACTATTTATCTGTAATCCCGCTTGCAACGAAATCCTCAGTTTTACAGAAATATCCACTTGCAGTTTCCAAAAAAAGAGTGTTTCACACGTGCTCTGTCAATAGAAAGGTTCAACACTGTTTGTTGTGAAGATAGAGCATAAACAAGTTTCTGAGATTGCTTCTATCTCGTTTTTATGGGAAGATATTTCCTTTTGTACCATAGGCCACAAAGCGCTGCAAATGTCCACTTCCAGATGCTACAAAAAGAGTGTTTCAAACCTGCTCTATGACAGGGAATGTTCAACTCTGTGACTTAAATGGAAACATCACAAAGAAGTTTCTGAGGATGCTGCTGTCTACTTTTCATTTGTAATCCCGTTTCAAACAAAATCCTCAGAGCTATCCAAATATCCACTTGCAGATTCTACAAAAAGAGTGTTTCGAAACTGCTGTATCAAAAGAAAGGTTCAAGTCTGTTAGTTGAGGACACACATCGAAAATAAGTTTCTGATAATGCTTCTGTCTTGTTTTTATGGGAAGATATTTCCTTTTTAACCATAGGCCTGATACCGTTCCAAATGTCCACTTCCAGATACTACAAAAAGAGTGTTTCAAACCTGCTCTATGAAAGGGAATGTTCAACTCTGTGACTTGAATGCAAACATCACAAAGTAATTTCTGAGAATGCTGCTGTCTACAATTTATCTGTAATCCCGCTTCCAACTAAATCCTCAGTTTTATAGAAATATCCACTTGCAGATTCCAAAAAAAGAGTGTGTCACACGTGCTCTGTCAATAGAAAGGTTCAACACTGTTAGTTGTGTAGATAGAGCATAAACAAGTTTCTGAGATTGCTTCTATCTCGTTTTTATGGGAAGATATTTCCTTTTGTACCATAGGCCACAAAGCGCTGCAAATGTCCACTTCCAGATGCTACAAAAAGAGTGTTTCAAACCTGCTCTAGGACAGGGAATGTTCAACTCTGTGACTTGAATGCAAACGTCACAAAGAAGTTTCTGAGAATGCTGCTGTCCACTATTTTTAGGTAATCCCTTTTCCAACGAAATCCTCAGAGCTATCCAAATATCCACTTGCAGATTCTACAAAAAGAGTGTTTCGAAACTGCTGTATCAAAAGAAAGGTTCAAGTCTGTTAGTTGAGGACACACAACACAAATAAGTTTCTGAGAATGCTTCTGTCTTGTTTTTATGGGAAGATATTTCCTTTTTAACCATAGGCCTGATACCGTTCCAAATGTCCACTTCCAGATACTACAAAAAGAGTGTTTCAAACCTGCTCTATGAAAGGGAATGTTCAACTCTGTGACTTAAATGGAAACATCACAAAGAAGGTTCTGAGAATGCTGCTGTCTACGATTTATCTGTAATCCCGCTTCCAACGAAATCCTCAGTTTTATAGAAATATCCACTTACAGTTTCCAAAGAAAGAGTGTTTCACACGTGCTCTGTCAATAGAAAGGTTCAACACTGCTGGTTGTGAAGATAGAGCATAAACAAGTTTCTGAGATTGCTTCTATCTCGTTTTGATGGGAAGATATTTCCTTTTGTACCATAGGCCAGAAAGCGCTGCAAATGTCCACTTCCAGATGCTACAAAAAGAGTGTTTCAAACCTGCTCTAGGACAGGGAATGTTCAACTCTGTGACTTAAATGGAAACATCACAAAGAAGTTTCTGAGAATGTTGCTGTCTACTTTTTATTTGTAATCCCTTTTCAAACAAAATCCTCAGAGCTATCCAAATATCCACTTGCAGATTCTACAAAAAGAGTGTTTCGAAACTGCTGTATCAAAAGAAAGGTTCAAGTCTGTTAGTTGAGGACACACATCGCAAATAAGTTTCTGAGAATGCTTCTGTCTTGTTTTTATGGGATGATATTTCCTTTTTAACCATAGGCCTGATACCGTTCCAAATGTCCAATTCTAGATACTACAAAAAGAGTGTTTGAAACCTGCTCTATGAAAGGGAATGTTCAACTCTGTGACTTGAATGCAAACATCACAAAGAAGTTTCTGAGAATGCTGCTGTCTACGATTTATCTGTAATCCCGCTTCCAACGAAATCCTCAGTTTTATAGAAATATCCACTTGCAGTTTCCAAAGAAAGAGTGTTTCACACGTGCTCTGTCAATAGAAAGGTTCAACACTGTTAGTTGTGTACATAGAGCATAAACAAGTTTCTGAGATTGCTTCTATCTCGTTTTTATGGGAAGATATTTCCTTTTTTACCATAGGCCACAAAGCGCTGCAAATGTCCACTTCCAGATACTAAAAAAAGAGTGTTTGAAACCTGCTCTATGAAAGGGAATGTTCAACTCTGTGACTTAAATGGAAACATCACAAAGAAGTTTCTGAGAATGCTGCTGTCTACTTTTTATATGTAATCCCGTTTCCAACAAAATCCTCAGAGCTATCCAAATATCCACTTGCAGATTCTACAAAAAGAGTGTTTCGAAACTGCTGTATCAAAAGAAAGGTTCAAGTCTGTTAGTTGAGGACACACATCGCAAATAAGTTTCTGAGAATGCTTCTGTCTTGTTTTTATGGGAAGATATTTCCTTTTGAACCATAGGCCTGATACCGTTCCAAATGTCCACTTCCAGATACTACAAAAAGAGTGTTTCAAACCTGCTCTATGAAAGGGAATGTTCAACTCTGTGACTTGAATGCAAACATCACAAAGAAGTTTCTGAGAATGCTGCTGTCTACTATATATCTGTAATCCCGCTTCCAACGAAATCCTCAGTTTTATGGAAATATCCACTTGCAGATTCCAAAAAAAGAGTGTTTCACACGTGCTCTGTCAATAGAAAGGTTCAACGCTGTTAGTTGTGTAGATAGAGCATAAACAAGTTTCTGAGATTGCTTCTATCTCGTTTTTATGGGAAGATATTTCCTTTTGTACCATAGGCCACAAAGCGCTGCAAATGTACACTTCCAGATGCTACAAAAAGAGTGTTTCAAACCTGCTCTAGGACAGGGAATGTTCAACTCTGTGACTTGAATGCAAATGTCACAAAGAAGTTTCTGAGAATGCTGCTGTCCACTATTTTTATGTAATCCCTTTTCCAACGAAATCCTCAGAGCTATCCAAATATCCACTTGCACATTCTACAAAAAGAGTGTTTCGAAACTGCTGTATCAAAAGAAAGGTTCAAGTCTGTTAGTTGAGGACACACATCGCAAATAAGTTTCTGAGAATGCTTCTGTCTTGTTTTTATGGGAAGATATTTCCTTTTTAACCATAGGCCTGATACCGTTCCAAATGTCCACTTCCAGATACTACAAAAAGAGTGTTTCAAACCTGCTCTATGAAAGGGAATGTTCAACTCTGTGACTTAAATGGAAACATCACAAAGAAGGTTCTGAGAATGCTGCTGTCTACGATTTATCTGTAATCCCGCTTCCAACGAAATCCTCAGTTTTATAGAAATATCCACTTGCAGTTTCCAAAGAAAGAGTGTTTCACACGTGCTCTGTCAATAGAAAGGTTCAACACTGTTAGTTGTGTAGATAGAGCATAAACAAGTTTCTGAGATTGCTTCTATCTCGTTTTTATGGGAAGATATTTCCTTTTTTACCATAGGCCACAAAGCGCTGCAAATGTCCACTTCCAGATACTACAAAAAGAGTGTTTGAAACCTGCTCTATGAAAGGGAATGTTCAACTCTGTGACTTAAATGGAAACATCACAAAGAAGTTTCTGAGAATGCTGCTGTCTACTTTTTATATGTAATCCCGTTTCCAACAAAATCCTCAGAGCTATCCAAATATCCACTTGCAGATTCTACAAAAAGAGTGTTTCGAAACTGCTGTATCAAAAGAAAGGTTCAAGTCTGTTAGTTGAGGACACACATCGCAAATAAGTTTCTCAGAATGCTTCTGTCTTGTTTTTATGGGAAGATATTTCCTTTTGAACCATAGGCCTGATACCGTTCCAAATGTCCACTTCCAGATACTACAAAAAGAGTGTTTCAAACCTGCTCTATGAAAGGGAATGTTCAACTCTGTGACTTGAATGCAAACATCACAAAGAAGTTTCTGAGAATGCTGCTGTCTACTATTTATCTGTAATCCCGCTTCCAACGAAATCCTCAGTTTTATGGAAATATCCACTTGCAGATTCCAAAAAAAGAGTGTTTCACACGTGCTCTGTCAATAGAAAGGTTCAACACTGTTAGTTGTGTAGATAGAGCTTAAACAAGTTTCTGAGATTGCTTCTATCTCGTTTTTATGGGAAGATATTTCCTTTTGTACCATAGGCCACAAAGCGCTGCAAATGTACACTTCCAGATGCTACAAAAAGAGTGTTTCAAACCTGCTCTAGGACAGGGAATGTTCAACTCTGTGACTTGAATGCAAACGTCACAAAGAAGTTTCTGAGAATGCTGCTGTCCACTATTTTTATGTAATCCCTTTTCCAACGAAATCCTCAGAGTTATCCAAATATCCACTTGCACATTCTACAAAAAGAGTGTTTCGAAACTGCTGTATCAAAAGAAAGGTTCAAGTCTGTTAGTTGAGGACACACAACACAGTTAAGTTTCTGAGAATGCTTCTGTCTTGTTTTTATGGGAAGATATTTCCTTTTTAACCATAGGCCTGATACCGTTCCAAATGTCCACTTCCAGATACTACAAAAAGAGTGTTTCAAACCTGCTCTATGAAAGGGAATGTTCAACTCTGTGACTTAAATGGAAACATCACAAAGAAGGTTCTGAGAATGCTGCTGTCTACGATTTATCTGTAATCCCGCTTCCAACGAAATCCTCAGTTTTATAGAAATATCCACTTACAGTTTCCAAAGAAAGAGTGTTTCACACGTGCTCTGTCAATAGAAAGGTTCAACACTGCTGGTTGTGAAGATAGAGCATAAACAAGTTTCTGAGATTGCTTCTATCTCATTTTGATGGGAAGATATTTCCTTTTGTACCATAGGCCAGAAAGCGCTGCAAATGTCCACTTCCAGATGCTACAAAAAGAGTGTTTCAAACCTGCTCTAGGACAGGGAATGTTCAACTCTGTGACTTAAATGGAAACATCACAAAGAAGTTTCTGAGAATGTTGCTGTCTACTTTTTATTTGTAATCCCTTTTCAAACAAAATCCTCAGAGCTATCCAAATATCCACTTGCAGATTCTACAAAAAGAGTGTTTCGAAACTGCTGTATCAAAAGAAAGGTTCAAGTCTGTTAGTTGAGGACACACATCGCAAATAAGTTTCTGAGAATGCTTCTGTCTTGTTTTTCTGGGAAGATATTTCCTTTTTAACCATAGGCCTGATACCGTTCCAAATGTCCAATTCTAGATACTACAAAAAGAGTGTTTGAAACCTGCTCTATGAAAGGGAATGTTCAACTCTGTGACTTGAATGCAAACATCACAAAGAAGTTTCTGAGAATGCTGCTGTCTACGATTTATCTGTAATCCCGCTTCCAACGAAATCCTCAGTTTTATAGAAATATCCACTTGCAGTTTCCAAAGAAAGAGTGTTTCACACGTGCTCTGTCAATAGAAAGGTTCAACACTGTTAGATGTGTAGATAGAGCATAAACAAGTTTCTGAGATTGCTTCTATCTCGTTTTTATGGGAAGATATTTCCATTTTTACCATAGGCCACAAAGCGCTGCAAATGTCCACTTCCAGATACTAAAAAAAGAGTGTTTGAAACCTGCTCTATGAAAGGGAATGTTCAACTCTGTGACTTAAATGGAAACATCACAAAGAAGTTTCTGAGAATGCTGCTGTCTACTTTTTATATGTAATCCCGTTTCCAACAAAATCCTCAGAGCTATCCAAATATCCACTTGCAGATTCTACAAAAAGAGTGTTTCGAAACTGCTGTATCAAAAGAAAGGTTCAAGTCTGTTAGTTGAGGACACACATCGCAAATAAGTTTCTGAGAATGCTTCTGTCTTGTTTTTATGGGAAGATATTTCCTTTTGAACCATAGGCCTGATACCGTTCCAAATGTCCACTTCCAGATACTACAAAAAGAGTGTTTCAAACCTGCTCTATGAAAGGGAATGTTCAACTCTGTGACTTGAATGCAAACATCACAAAGAAGTTTCTGAGAATGCTGCTGTCTACTATTTATCTGTAATCCCGCTTCCAACGAAATCCTCAGTTTTATGGAAATATCCACTTGCAGATTCCAAAAAAAGAGTGTTTCACACGTGCTCTGTCAATAGAAAGGTTCAACACTGTTAGTTGTGTAGATAGAGCATAAGCAAGTTTCTGAGATTGCTTCTATCTCGTTTTTATGGGAAGATATTTCCTTTTGTACCATAGGCCACAAAGCGCTGCAAATGTCCACTTCCAGATGCTACAAAAAGAGTGTTTCAAACCTGCTCTAGGACAGGGAATGTTCAACTCTGTGACTTGAATGCAAACGTCACAAAGAAGTTTCTGAGAATGCTGCTGTCCACTATTTTTATGTAATCCCGTTTCCAACGAAATCCTCAGAGCTATCCAAATATCCACTAGCAGATTCTACAAAAAGAGTGTTTCGAAACTGCTGTATCAAAAGAAAGGTTCAAGTCTGTTAGTTGAGGACACACAACACAAGTAAGTTTCTGAGAATGCTTCTGTCTTGTTTTTATGGGAAGATATTTCCTTTTTAACCATAGGCCTGATACCGTTCCAAATGTCCACTTCCAGATACTACAAAAAGAGTGTTTCAAACCTGTTCTATGAAAGGGAATGTTCAACTCTGTGACTTGAATGCAAACATCACAAAGAAGTTTCTGAGAATGCTGCTGTCTACTATTTATCTGTAATCCCGCTTCCAACGTAATCCTCAGTTTTATAGAAATATCCACTTGCAGATTCCAAAAAAAGAGTGTTTCAAACGTGCTCTGTCAATAGAAAGGTTCAACACTGTTAGTTGTGTAGATAGAGCATAAACAAGTTTCTGAGATTGCTTCTATCTCGTTTTTATGGGAAGATATTTCCTTTTGTACCATAGGCCACAAAGCGCTGCAAATGTCCACTTCCAGATGCTACAAAAAGAGTGTTTCAAACCTGCTCTATGACAGGGAATGTTCAACTCTGTGACTTGAATGCAAACGTCACAAAGAAGTTTCTGAGAATGCTGCTGTCCACTATTTTTATGTAATCCCGTTTCCAACGAAATCCTCAGAGCTATCCAAATATCCACTAGCAGATTCTACAAAAAGAGTGTTTCAAAACTGCTGTATCAAAAGTAAGGTTCAAGTCTGTTAGTTGAGGACACACAACACAAATAAGTTTCTGAGAATGCTTCTGTCTTGTTTTTTTGGAAGATATTTCCTTTTTAACCATAGGCCTGATACCGTTCCAAATGTCCACTTCCAGATACTACAAAAAGAGTGTTTCAAACCTGCTCTATTAAAGGGAATGTTCAACTCTGTGACTTGAATGCAAACATCACAAAGAAGTTTCTGAGAATGCTGCTGTCTACTATTTATTTGTAATCCCGCTTCCAACGAAATCCTTAGTTTTATAGAAATATCCACTTGCAGTTTCCGAAAAAAGAGTGTTTCACACGTGCTCTGTCAATAGAAATGTTCAACACTGTTAGTTGTGAAGATAGAGCATAAACAAGTTTCTGAGATTGCTTCTATCTCGTTTTTATGGGAAGATATTTCCTTTTTTAAAATAGGCCACAAAGCGCTGCAAATGTCCACTTCCAGATACTACAAAAAGAGTGTTTGAAACCTGCTCTATGAAAGGGAATGTTCAACTCTGTGACTTAAATGGAAACATCACAAAGAAGTTTCTGAGAATGCTGCTGTCTACTTTTTATATGTAATCCCGTTTCCAACAAAATCCTCAGAGCTATCCAAATATCCACTTGCTGATTCTACAAAAAGAGTGTTTCAAAACTGCTGTATCAAAAGAAAGGTTCAAGTCTGTTAGTTGAGGACACACATCGCAAATAAGTTTCTGAGAATGCTTCTGTCTTGTTTTTATGGGAAGATATTTCCTTTTTAACCATAGGCCTGATACCGTTCCAAATGTCCACTTCCAGATACTACAAAAAGAGTGTTTGAAACCTCCTCTATGAAAGGGAATGTTCAACTCTGTGACTCGAATGCAAACATCACAAAGAAGTTTCTGAGAATGCTGCTGTCTACTATTTATCTGTAATCCCGCTTCCAACGAAATGCTCAGTTTTATAGAAATATCCACTTGCAGTTTCCAAAAAAAGAGTGTTTCACACGTGCTCTGTCAATAGAAAGGTTCAACACTGCTGGTTGTGAAGATAGAGCATAAACAAGTTTCTGAGATTGCTTCTATCTCGTTTTTATGGGAAGATATTTCCTTTTTTACCATAGGCCACAAAGGGCTGCAAATGTCCACTTCCAGATACTACAAAAAGAGTGTTTGAAACCTGCTCTATGAAAGGGAATGTTCAACTCTGTGACTTAAATGGAAACATCACAAAGAAATTTCTGAGAATGCTGCTGTCTACTTTTAATATGTAATCCCGTTTTCAACAAAATCCTCAGAGCTATCCAAATATCCACTTGCAGATTCTACAAAAAGAGTGTTTCAAAACTGCTGTATAAAAAGAAAGGTTCAAGTCTGTTAGTTGAGGACACACATCGCAAATCAGTTTCTGAGAATGCTTCTGTCTTGTTTTTATGGGAAGATATTTCCTTTTTAACCATAGGCCTGATACCGTTCCAAATGTCCACTTCCAGATACTACAGAAAGAGTGTTTCAAACCTGCTGTATGAAAGGGAATGTTCAACTCTGTGACTTGAATGCAAACATCACAAAGAAGTTTCTGAGAATGCTGCTGTCTACTATTTATCTGTAATCCCGCTTCCAACGTAATCCTCAGTTTTATAGAAATATCCACTTGCAGATTCCAAAAAAAGAGTGTTTCACACGTGCTCTGTCAATAGAAAGGTTCAACACTGTTAGTTGTGTAGATAGAGGATAAACAAGTTCCTGAGATTGCTTCTATCTCGTTTTTATGGGAAGATATTTCCTTTTGTACCATAGGCCACAAAGCGCTGCAAATGTCCACTTCCAGATGCTACAAAAAGAGGGTTTCAAACCTGCTCTATGACAGGGAATGTTCAACTCTGTGACTTGAATGCAAACGTCACAAAGAAGTTTCTGAGAATGCTGCTGTCCACTATTTTTATGTAATCCCGTTTCCAACGAAATCCTCAGAGCTATCCAAATATCCACTAGCAGATTCTACAAAAAGAGTGTTTCAAAACTGCTGTATCAAAAGAAAGGTTCAAGTCTGTTAGTTGAGGACACACAACACAAATAAGTTTCTGAGAATGCTTCTGTCTTGTTTTTATGGGAAGATATTTCCTTTTTAACCATAGGCCTGATACCGTTCCAAATGTCCACTTCCAGATACTACAAAAAGAGTGTTTCAAACCTGCTCTATTAAAGGGAATGTTCAACTCTGTGACTTGAATGCAAACATCACAAAGAAGTTTCTGAGAATGCTGCTGTCTACTATTTATTTGTAATCCCGCTTCCAACGAAATCCTTAGTTTTATAGAAATATCCACTTGCAGTTTCAGATAAAAGAGTGTTTCACACGTGCTCTGTCAATAGAAAGGTTCAACACTGTTAGTTGTGAAGATAGAGCATATACAAGTTTCTGAGATTGCTTCTATCTCGTTTTTATGGGAAGATATTTCCTTTTTTACCATAGGCCACAAAGCGCTGCAAATGTCCACTTGCAGATACTACAAAAAGAGTGTTTGAAACCTGCTCTATGAAAGGGAATGTTCAACTCTGTGACTTAAATGGAAACATCACAAAGAAGTTTCTGAGAATGCTGCTGTCTACTTTTTATATGTAATCCCGTTTCCAACAAAATCCTCAGAGCTATCCAAATATCCACTTGCTGATTCTACAAAAAGAGTGTTTCAAAACTGCTGTATCAAAAGAAAGGTTCAAGTCTGTTAGTTGAGGACACACATCGCAAATAAGTTTCTGAGAATGCTTCTGTCTTGTTTTTATGGGAAGATATTTCCTTTTGAACCATAGGCCTGATACCGTTCCAAATGTCCACTTCCAGATACTACAAAAAGAGTGTTTCAAACCTGCTCTATGAAAGGGAATGTTCAACTCTGTGACTTGAATGCAAACATCACAAAGAAGTTTCTGAGAATGCTGCTGTCTACTATTTATCTGTAATCCCGCTTCCAACGAAATGCTCAGTTTTATAGAAATATCCACTTGCAGTTTCCAAAAAAAGAGTGTTTCACACGTGCTCTGTCAATAGAAAGGTTCAACACTGTTTGTTGTGAAGATAGACCATAAACAAGTTTCTGAGATTGCTTCTATCTCGTTTTTATGGGAAGATATTTCCTTTTGTACCATAGGACACAAAGCGCTGCAAATGTCCACTTCCAGATGCTACAAAAAGGGTGTTTCAAACCTGCTCTAGGACAGGGAATTTTCAACTCTGTGACTTGAATGCAAACGCCACAAAGAAGTTTCTGAGAATGCTGCTGTCCACTATTTTTATATAATCCCGTTTCCAACGAAATCCTCAGAGCTATCCAAATATCCACTTGCAGATTCTACAAAAAGAGTGTTTCAAAATTGCTGTATCAAAAGAAAGGTTCAAGTCTGTTAGTTGAGGACACACAACACAATTAAGTTTCTGAGAATGCTTCTGTCTTGTTTTTATGGGAAGATATTTCCTTTTTAACCATAGGCCTGATACCGTTCCAAATGTCCACTTCCAGATACTACAAAAACAGTGTTTCAAACCTGTTCTATGAAAGGGAATGTTCAACTCTGTGACTTGAATGCAAACATCACAAAGAAGTTTCTGAGAATGCTGCTGTCTACTATTTATCTGTAATCCCGCTTCCAACGAAATCCCCAGCTTTAAAGAAATATCCACTAGCAGTTTCCAAAAAAAGAGTGTTTCACACGTGCTCTGTCAATAGAAAGGTTCAACACTGTTAGTTGTGAAGATAGAGCATAAACAAGTTTCTGAGATTGCTTCTATCTCGTTTTTATGGGAAGATATTTCTTTTTACCATAGGCCACAAAGCGCGGCAAATGTCCACTTCCAGATACTACAAAAAGAGTGTTTGAAACCTGCTCTATGAAAGGGAATGTTCAACTCTGTGACCTAAATGGAAACATCATAAAGAAGTTTCTGAGAATGCTGCTGTCTACTTTTTATATGTAATCCCGTTTCCAACGAAATCCTCAGAGCTATCCAAATATCCACTTGCAGATTCTACAAAAAGAGTGTTTCAAAACTGCTGTATCAAAAGAAAGGTTCAAGTCTGTTAGTTGAGGACACACATCGCAAATAAGTTTCTGAGAATGCTACTGTCTGGTTTTTATGGGAAGATATTTCCTTTTTAACCATAGGCCTGATACCGTTCCAAATGTCCACTTCCAGATACTACAAAAAGAGTGTTTCAAACCTGCTCTATGAAAGGGAATGTTCAACTCTGTGACTTGAATGCAAACATCACAAAGAAGTTTCTGAGAATGCTGCTGTCTACTATTTATCTGTAATCCCGCTCCCAATGAAATCCTCAGTTTTAAAGAAATATCCACTTGCAGTTTCCGAAAAAAGAGTGTTTCACACGTGCTCTGTCAATAGAAAGGTTCAACACTGTTTGTTGTGAAGATAGAGCATAAACAAGTTTCTGAGATTGCTTCTATCTCGTTTTTATGGGAAGATATTTCCTTTTGTACCATAGGCCACAAAGCGCTGCAAATGCCCACTTCCAGATGCTACAAAAAGAGTGTTTCAAACCTGCTCTATGACAGGGAATGTTCAACTCTGTGCCTTAAATGGAAACATCACAAAGAAGTTTCTGAGAATGTTGCTGTCTACTTTTTATATGTAATCCTGTTGCAAACAAAATCCTCAGAGCTATCCAAATATCCACTTGCAGATTCTACAAAAAGAGTGTTTCAAAACTGCTGTATCAAAAGAAAGGTTCAAGTCTTTTAGTTGAGGACACACATCGCAAATAAGTTTCTGAGAATGCTTCTGTCTTGTTTTTATGGGAAGATATTTCCTTTTTAACCATAGGCCTGGTACCGTTCCAAATGTCCACTTCCAGATACTACAAAAAGAGTGTTTCAAACCTGCAGTATGAAAGGGAATGTTCGACTCTGTGACTTGAATGCAAACATCACAAAGAAGTTTCTGAGAATGCTGCTGTCTACTATTTATCTGTAATCCCGCTTCCAACGAAATCCTCAGTTTTATAGAAATATCCACTTGCAGATTCCAAAAAAAGAGTGTTTCACTAGTGCTCTGTCAATAGAAAGGTTCAACACTGTTAGTTGTGTTGATAGAGCATAAACAAGTTTCTGTGATTGCTTCTATCTCGTTTTTATGGGAAGATATTTCCTTTTTTACCATAGGCCACAAAGCGCTGCAAATGTCCACTTCCAGATGCTACAAAAAGAGTGTTTCAAACCTGCTCTAGGACAGGGAATGTTCAACTCTGTGACTTGAATGCAAACGTCACAAAGAAGTTTCTGAGAATGCTGCTGTCCACTATTTATATATAATCCCGTTTCCAACGAAATCCTCAGAGCTATCCAAATATCCACTTGCAGATTCTACAAAAAGAGAGTTTCAAAACTGCTGTATCAAAAGAAAGGTTCAAGTCTGTTAGTTGAGGACACACATCGCAAATAAGTTTCTGAGAATGCTTCAGTCTTGTTTTTATGGGAAGATATTGCTTTTTTAACCATATTCCTGATACCGTTCCAAATGTCCACTTCCAGATACTACAAAAAGAGTGTTTCAAACCTGCTCTATGAAAGGGAATGTTCAACTCTGTGACTTGAATTCAAATATCACAAAGAAGTTTCTGAAAATGCTGCTGTCTACTATTTATCTGTAATCCCGCTTCCAACGAAATCCTCAGTTTTATAGAAATATCCACTTGCAGTTTCCAAAAAAAGAGTGTTTCACACGTGCTCTGTCAATAGAAAGGTTCAACACTGTTAGTTGTGAAGATAGAGCATAAACAAGTTTCTGAGATTGCTTCTATCTCGTTTTTATGGGAAGATATTTCCTTTTTTACCATAGGCCACAAAGCGCTGCAAATGTCCACTTCCAGATACTACATAAAGAGTGTTTGAAACCTGCTCTATGAAAGGGAATGTTCAACTCTGTGACTTAAATGGAAACACCACAAAGAAGTTTCTGAGAATGCTGCTGTCTCCTTTTATATGTAATCCCGTTTCCAACGAAATCCTCAGAGCTATCCAAATATCCACTTGCAGATTCTACAAAAAGAGTCTTTCAAAACTGCTGTATCAAAAGAAAGGTTCAAGTCTGTTAGTTGAGGACACACATCGCAAATAAGTTTCTGAGAATGCTTCTGTCTTGTTTTTATGGGAAGATATTTCCTTTTTAACCATAGGCCTGATACCGTTCCAAATGTCCACTTCCAGATACTACAAAAAGAGTGTTTCAAACCTGCTCTATGAAAGGGAATGTTCAACTCTGTGACTTGAATGCAAACATCACAAAGAAGTTTCTGAGAATGCTGCTGTCTACTATTTATCTGTAATCCCGCTTCCAACGAAATCCTCAGTTTTATAGAAATATCCACTTGCAGTTTCCGAAAAAAGAGTGTTTCACACGTGCTCCGTCAATAGAAAGGTTCAACACTGTTAGTTGTGTTAATAGAGCATAAACAAGTTTCTGAGATTGCTTCTATCTCGTTTTTATGGGAAGATATTTCCTTTTGTACCATAGGCCACAAAGCGCTGCAAATGTCCACTTCCAGATGCTACAAAGAGAGTGTTTCAAACCTGCTCTATGACAGGGAATGTTCAACTCTGTGACTTGAATGCAAACGTCACAAAGAAGTTTCTGAGAATGCTGCTGTCCACTATTTTTATGTAATCCCGTTTCCAACGAAATCCTCAGAGCTATCCAAATATCCACTAGCAGATTCTACAAAAAGAGTGTTTCAAAACTGCTGTATCAGAAGAAAGGTTCAAGTCTGTTAGTTGAGGACACACAACACAAATAAGTTTCTGAGAATGCTTCTGTCTTGTTTTTATGGGAAGATATTTCCTTTTTAACCATAGGCCTGATACCGTTCCAAATGTCCACTTCCAGATACTACAAAAAGAGTGTTTCAAACCTGCTCTATGAAAGGGAATGTTCAACTCTGTGACTTGAGTGCAAACATCACAAAGAAGTTTCTGAGAATGCTGCTGTCTACTATTTATCTGTAATCCCGCTTCCAACGAAATCCTCAGTTTTATAGAAATATCCACTTTCAGTTTCCAAAGAAAGAGTGTTTCACACGTGCTCTGTCAATAGAAAGGTTCAACACTGTTAGTTGTGAAGATAGAGCATAAAGAAGTTTCTGAGATTGCTTCTATCTCGTTTTTATGGGAAGATATTTCCTTTTGTACCATAGGCCAAAAAGCGCTGCAAATGTCCACTTCCAGATGCTACAAAAAGAGTGTTTCAAACCTGCTCTATGACAGGGAATGTTCAACTCTGTGACTTGAATGCAAACGTCACAAAGAAGTCTCTGAGAATGCTGCTGTCCACTATTTTTGTGTAATCCCTTTTCCAACGAAATCCTCAGAGCTATCCAAATATCCACTTGCAGATTCTACAAAAAGAGTGTTTCAAAACTGCTGTATCAAAAGAAAGGTTCAAGTCTGTTAGTTGAGGACACACAACACAAATAAGTTTCTGAGAATGCTTCAGTCTTGTTTTTATGGGAAGATATTTCCTTTCTAACCATTGGCCTGATACCGTTCCAAATGTCCACTTCCAGATACTACAAAAAGAGTGTTTCAAACCTGCTCTATGAAAGGAAATGTTCAACTCTGTGACTTGAATGCAAACATCACAAAGAAGTTTCTGAGAATGCTGCTGTCTACTATTTATCTGTAATCCCGCTTCCAACGAAATCCTCAGCTTTATAGAAATATCCACTTGCAGTTTCCAAAAAAAGAGTGTTTCACACGTGCTCTGTCAATAGAAAGGTTCAACACTGTTAGTTGTGAAGATAGAGCATAAACAAGTTTCTGAGATTGCTTCTATCTCGTTTTTATGGGAAGATATTTCTTTTTACCATAGGCCACAAAGCGCGGCAAATATCCACTTCCAGATACTACAAAAAGAGTGTTTGAAACCTGCTCTATGAAAGGGAATGTTCAACTCTGTGACCTAAATGGAAACATCATAAAGAAGTTTCTGAGAATGCTGCTGTCTACTTTTTATATGTAATCCCATTTCCAACGAAATCCTCAGAGCTATCCAAATATCCACTTGCAGATTCTACAAAAAGAGTGTTTCAAAACTGCTGTATCAAAAGAAAGGTTCAAGTCTGTTAGTTGAGGACACACATCGCAAATAAGTTTCTGAGAATGCTACTGTCTTGTTTTTATGGGAAGATATTTCCTTTTTAACCATAGGCCTGATACCGTTCCAAATGTCCACTTCCAGATACTACAAAAAGAGTGTTTCAAACCTGCTCTATGAAAGGGAATGTTCAACTCTGTGACTTGAATGCAAACATCACAAAGAAGTTTCTGAGAATGCTGCTGTCTACTATTTATCTGTAATCCCGCTTCCAACGAAATCCTCAGTTTTATAGAAATATCCACTTGCAGTTTCCGAAAAAAGAGTGTTTCACACGTGCTCCGTCAATAGAAAGGTTCAACACTGTTAGTTGTGTAGATAGAGCATAAACAAGTTTCTGAGATTGCTTCTATCTCGTTTTTATGGGAAGATATTTCCTTTTTTACCATAGGCCACAAAGCGCTGCAAATGTCCACTTCCAGATACTACAAAAAGAGTGTTTCAAACCTGCTCTAGGACAGGGAATGTTCAACTCTGTGACTTGAATGCAAACGTCACAAAGAAGTCTCTGAGAATGCTGCTGTCCACTATTTTTATGTAATCCCGCTTCCTACGAAATCCTCCGAGCTATCCTAATATCCACTTGCAGATTCTACAAAAAGAGTGTTTCAAAACTGCTGTATCAAAAGAAAGGTTCAAGTCTGTTAGTTGGGGACACACATCGCAAATAAGTTTCTCAGAATGCTTCTGTCTTGTTTTTATTTGAAGATATTTCCTTTTTAACCATAGGCCTGATACCGTTCTAAATGTCCACTTCCAGATACTACAAAAAGAGTGTTTCAAACCTGCTCTATGAAAGGGAATGTTCAACTCTGTGACTTGAATGCAAACATCACAAAGGAGTTTGTGAGAATGCTGCTGTCTGCGATTTAGCTGTAATCCCGCTTCCAACGAAATCCTCAGTTTTATAGAAATATCCACTTGCAGTTTCCAAAAAAAGAGTGTTTCACACGTGCTCTGTCAATAGAAAGGTTCAACACTGTTAGTTGTGAAGATAGAGCATAAACAAGTTTCTGAGATTGCTTCTATCTCGTTTTTATGGGAAGATATTTCCTTTTTTATCATAGGCCACAAAGCGCTGCAAATGTCCACTTCCAGATACTACAAAAAGAGTGTTTGAAACCTGCTCTATGAAAGGGAATGTTCAACTCTGTGACTTAAATGGAAACATCACAAAGAAGTTTCTGAGAACGCTGCTGTCTACTTTTTATATGTAATCCCGTTTGCAACAAAATCCTCAGAGCTATCCAAATATCCACTTGCAGATTCTACAAAAAGAGTGTTTCGAAACTGCTGTATCAAAAGAAAGGTTCAAGTCTGTTAGTTGAGGACACACATCGCAAATAAGTTTCTGAGAATACTTCTGTCTTGTTTTTATGGGAAGATATTTCCTTTTTAACCATAGGCCTGATACCGTTCCAAATGTCCACTTCCAGATACTACAAAAAGAGTGTTTCAAACCTGCTCTATGAAAGGGAATGTTCAACTCTGTGACTTGAATGCAAACATCACAAAGAAGTTTCTGAGAATGCTGCTGTCTACTATTTATCTGTAATCCCGCTCCCAATGAAATCATCAGTTTTAAAGAAATATCCACTTGCAGTTTCCGAAAAAAGAGTGTTTCGCACGTGCTCCGTCAATAGAAAGGTTCAACACTGTTAGTTGTGTAGATAGAGCATAAACAAGTTTCTGAGATTGCTTCTATCTCCTTTTTATGGGAAGATATTTCCTTTTTTACCATAGGCCACAAAGCGCTGCAAATGTCCACTTCCAGATACTACAAAAAGCGTGTTTCAAACCTGCTCTAGGACAGGGAATGTTCAACTCTGTGACTTGAATGCAAACGTCACAAAGAAGTCTCTGAGAATCCTGCTGTCCACTATTTTTATGTAATCCCGCTTCCTACGAAATCCTCCGAGCTATCCTAATATCCACTTGCAGATTCTACAAAAAGAGTGTTTCAAAACTGCTGTATCAAAAGAAAGGTTCAAGTCTGTTAGTTGAGGACACACATCGCAAATAAGTTTCTGAGAATGCTTCAGTCTTGTTTTTATGGGAAGATATTGCTTTTTTAACCATATTCCTGATACCGTTCCAAATGTCCACTTCCAGATACTACAAAAAGAGTGTTTCAAACCTGCTTTATGAAAGGGAATGTTCAACTCTGTGACTTGAATTCAAATATCACAAAGAAGTTTCTGAAAAGGCTGCTGTCTACTATTTATCTGTAATCCCGCTTCCAACGAAATCCTCAGTTTTATAGAAATATCCACTTGCAGTTTCCGAAAAAAGAGTGTTTCACACGTGCTCCGTCAATAGAAAGGTTCAACACTGTTAGTTGTGTAGATAGAGCATAAACAAGTTTCTGAGATTGCTTCTATCTCGTTTTTATGGGAAGATATTTCCTTTTTTACCATAGGCCACAAAGCGCTGCAAATGTCCACTTCCAGATACTACAAAAAGAGTGTTTCAAACCTGCTCTAGGACAGGGAATGTTCAACTCTGTGACTTGAATGCAAACGTCACAAAGAAGTCTCTGAGAATGCTGCTGTCCACTATTTTTATGTAATCCCGCTTCCTACGAAATCCTCCGAGCTATCCTAATATCCACTTGCAGATTCTACAAAAAGAGTGTTTCAAAACTGCTGTATCAAAAGAAAGGTTCAAGTCTGTTAGTTGAGGACACACATCGCAAATAAGTTTCTCAGAATGCTTCTGTCTTGTTTTTATTTGAAGATATTTCCTTTTTAACCATAGGCCTGATACCGTTCCAAATGTCCACTTCCAGATACTACAAAAAGAGTGTTTCAAACCTGCTCTATGAAAGGGAATGTTCAACTCTGTGACTTGAATGCAAACATCACAAAGGAGTTTGTGAGAATGCTGCTGTCTGCGATTTAGCTGTAATCCCGCTTCCAACGAAATCCTCAGTTTTATAGAAATATCCACTTGCAGTTTCCAAAAAAAGAGTGTTTCACACGTGCTCTGTCAATAGAAAGGTTCAACACTGTTAGTTGTGAAGATAGAGCATAAACAAGTTTCTGAGATTGCTTCTATCTCGTTTTTATGGGAAGATATTTCCTTTTTTATCATAGGCCACAAAGCGCTGCAAATGTCCACTTCCAGATACTACAAAAAGAGTGTTTGAAACCTGCTCTATGAAAGGGAATGTTCAACTCTGTGACTTAAATGGAAACATCACAAAGAAGTTTCTGAGAACGCTGCTGTCTACTTTTTATATGTAATCCCGTTTGCAACAAAATCCTCAGAGCTATCCAAATATCCACTTGCAGATTCTACAAAAAGAGTGTTTCGAAACTGCTGTATCAAAAGAAAGGTTCAAGTCTGTTAGTTGAGGACACACATCGCAAATAAGTTTCTGAGAATACTTCTGTCTTGTTTTTATGGGAAGATATTTCCTTTTTAACCATAGGCCTGATACCGTTCCAAATGTCCACTTCCAGATACTACAAAACGAGTGTTTCAAACCTGCTCTATGAAAGGGAATGTTCAACTCTGTGACTTGAATGCAAACATCACAAAGAACTTTCTGAGAATGCTGCTGTCTACTATTTATCTGTAATCCCGCTCCCAATGAAATCCTCAGTTTTAAAGAAATATCCACTTGCAGTTTCCGAAAAAAGAGTGTTTCGCACGTGCTCCGTCAATAGAAAGGTTCAACACTGTTAGTTGTGTAGATAGAGCATAAACAAGTTTCTGAGATTGCTTCTATCTCGTTTTTATGGGAAGATATTTCCTTTTTTACCATTGGCCACAAAGCGCTGCAAATGTCCACTTCCAGATACTACAAAAAGAGTGTTTCAAACCTGCTCTAGGACAGGGAATGTTCAACTCTGTGACTTGAATGCAAACGTCACAAAGAAGTCTCTGAGAATGCTGCTGTCCAATATTTTTATGTAATCCCGCTTCCTACGAAATCCTCCGAGCTATCCTAATATCCACTTGCAGATTCTACAAAAAGAGTGTTTCAAAACTGCTGTATCAAAAGAAAGGTTCAAGTCTGTTAGTTGAGGACACACATCGCAAATAAGTTTCTGAGAATGCTTCAGTCTTGTTTTTATGGGAAGATATTGCTTTTTTAACCATATTCCTGATACCGTTCCAAATGTCCACTTCCAGATACTACAAAAAGAGTGTTTCAAACCTGCTTTATGAAAGGGAATGTTCAACTCTGTGACTTGAATTCAAATATCACAAAGAAGTTTCTGAAAATGCTGCTGTCTACTATTTATCTGTAATCCCGCTTCCAACGAAATCCTCAGTTTTATAGAAATATCCACTTGCAGTTTCCAAAAAAAGAGTGTTTCACACGTGCTCTGTCAATAGAAATGTTCAACACTGTTTGTTGTGAAGATAGAGCATAAACAAGTTTCTGAGATTGCTTCTATCTCGTTTTTATGGGAAGATATTTCCTTTTGTACCATAGGCCACAAAGCGCTGCAAATGCCCACTTCCAGATGCTACAAAAAGAGTGTTTCAAACCTGCTCTATGACAGGGAATGTTCAACTCTGTGCCTTAAATGGAAACATCACAAAGAAGTTTCTGAGAATGTTGCTGTCTACTTTTTATATGTAATCCTGTTGCAAACAAAATCCTCAGAGCTATCCAAATATCCACTTGCAGATTCTACAAAAAGAGTGTTTCAAAACTGCTGTATCAAAAGAAAGGTTCAAGTCTGTTAGTTGAGGACACACATCGCAAATAAGTTTCTGAGAATGCTTCTGTCTTGTTTTTATGGGAAGATATTTCCTTTTTAAACATAGGCCTGATACCGTTCCAAATGTCCACTTCCAGATACTACAAAAAGAGTGTTTCAAACCTGCAGTATGAAAGGGAATGTTCGACTCTGTGACTTGAATGCAAACATCACAAAGAAGTTTCTGAGAATGCTGCTGTCTACTATTTATCTGTAATCCCGCTTCCAAATAAATCCTCAGTTTTATAGAAATATCCACTTGCAGATTCCAAAAAAAGAGTGTTTCACTAGTGCTCTGTCAATAGAAAGGTTCAACACTGTTAGTTGTGTTGATAGAGCATAAACAAGTTTCTGTGATTGCTTCTATCTCGTTTTTATGGGAAGATATTTCCTTTTTTACCATAGGCCACAAAGCGCTGCAAATGTCCACTTCCAGATGCTATAAAAAGAGTGTTTCAAACCTGCTCTAGGACAGGGAATGTTCAACTCTGTGACTTGAATGCAAACGTCACAAAGAAGTTTCTGAGAATGCTGCTGTCTACTGTTTATCTGTAATCCCGCTTCCAACGAAATCCTCAGTTTTATTGAAATATCCACTTGCAGTTTCCAAAAAAAGAGTGTTTCACACGTGCTCTGTCAATGGAAAGATTGAACACTGTTAGTTGTGAAGATAGAGCATAAACAAGTTTCTGAGATTGCTTCTATCTCATTTTTATGGGAAGACATTTCCTTTTGTACCATAGGCCACAAAGCGCTGCAAATGTCCACTTCCAGATGCTACAAAAACAGTGCTTCAAACCTGCTCTATGACAGGGAATGTTCAACTCTGTGACTTGAATGCAAACGTCACAAAGAAGTCTCTGAAAATGCTGCTGTCCACTATTTTTATGTAATCCCTTTTCCAACAAAATCCTCAGAGCTATCCAAATATCCACTTGCAGATTCTACAAAAAGAGTGTTTCAAAACTGCTGTATCAAAAGAAAGGTTCAAGTCTGTTAGTTGAGGACACACAACACAAATAAGTTTCTGAGAATGCTTGTGTCTTGTTTTTATGGGAAGATATTTCCTTTTTAACCATAGGCCTGATACCGTTCCAAATGTCCACTTCCAGATACTACAAAAAGAGTGTTTCAAACCTGCTCTATGAAAGGGAATGTTCAACTCTGTGACTTGAATGCAAACATCACAAAGTAGTTTCTGAGAATGCTGCTGTCTACTATTTATCTGTAATCCCGCTTCCAACGAAATCCTCAGTTTTATAGAAATATCCACTTGCAGTTTCCAAAAAAAGAGTGTTTCACACGTGCTCTGTCAATAGAAAGGTTCAACACTGTTAGTTGTGAAGATAGAGCATAAACAAGTTTCTGAGATTGCTTCTATCTCGTTTTTATGGGAAGATATTTCCTTTTTTACCATAGGCCACAAAGCGCTGCAAATGTCCACTTCCAGATACTACATAGTGTTTGAAACCTGCTCTATGAAAGGGAATGTTCAACTCTGTGACTTAAATGGAAACACCACAAAGAAGTTTCTGAGAATGCTGCTGTCTCCTTTTATATGTAATCCCGTTTCCAACGAAATCCTCAGAGCTATCCAAATATCCACTTGCAGATTCTACAAAAAGAGTGTTTCAAAACTGCTGTATCAAAAGAAAGGTTCAAGTCTGTTAGTTGAGGACACACATCGCAAATAAGTTTCTGAGAATGCTTCTGTCTTGTTTTTATGGGAAGATATTTCCTTTTTAACCATAGGCCTGATACCGTTCCAAATGTCCACTTCCAGATACTACAAAAAGAGTGTTTCAAACCTGCTCTATGAAAGGGAATGTTCAACTCTGTGACTTGAATGCAAACATCACAAAGAAGTTTCTGAGAATGCTGCTGTCTACTATTTATCTGTAATCCCGCTTCCAACGAAATCCTCAGTTTTATAGAAATATCCACTTGCAGTTTCCGAAAAAAGAGTGTTTCACACGTGCTCCGTCAATAGAAAGGTTCAACACTGTTAGTTGTGTAGATAGAGCATAAACAAGTTTCTGAGATTGCTTCTATCTCGTTTTTATGGGAAGATATTTCCTTTTTTACCACAGGCCACAAAGCGCTGCAAATGTCCACTTCCAGATACCACAAAAAGAGTGTTTGAAACCTGCTCTAGGACAGGGAATGTTCAACTCTGTGACTTGAATGCAAACGTCACAAAGAAGTTTCTGAGAATGCTGCTGTCCACTATTTTTATGTAATCCCGTTTCCAACGAAATCCTCAGAGCTATCCAAATATCCACTTGCAGATTCTACAAAAAGAGTGTTTCAAAACTGCTGTATCAAAAGAAAGGTTCAAGTCTGTTAGTTGAGGACACACAACAAAAATAAGTTTCTCAGAATGCTTCTGTCTTGATTTTATGGGAAGATATTTCCTTTTTAACCATAGGCCTGATACCGTTCCAAATGTCCACTTCCAGATACTACAAAAAGAGTGTTTCAAACCTGCTCTATGAAAGGAAATGTTCAACTCTGTGACTTGAATGCAAACATCACAAAGAAGTTTCTGAGAATGCTGCTGTCTACTATTTATCTGTAATCCCGCTTCCAACGAAATCCTCAGCTTTATAGAAATATCCACTTGCAGTTTCCAAAAAAAGAGTGTTTCACACGTGCTCTGTCAATAGAAAGGTTCAACACTGTTAGTTGTGAAGATAGAGCATAAACAAGTTTCTGAGATTGCTTCTATCTCGTTTTTATGGGAAGATATTTCTTTTTACCATAGGCCACAAAGCGCGGCAAATATCCACTTCCAGATACTACAAAAAGAGTGTTTGAAACCTGCTCTATGAAAGGGAATGTTCAACTCTGTGACCTAAATGGAAACATCATAAAGAAGTTTCTGAGAATGCTGCTGTCTACTTTTTATATGTAATCCCATTTCCAACGAAATCCTCAGAGCTATCCAAATATCCACTTGCAGATTCTACAAAAAGAGTGTTTCAAAACTGCTGTATCAAAAGAAAGGTTCAAGTCTGTTAGTTGAGGACACACATCGCAAATAAGTTTCTGAGAATGCTACTGTCTTGTTTTTATGGGAAGATATTTCCTTTTTAACCATAGGCCTGATACCGTTCCAAATGTCCACTTCCAGATACTACAAAAAGAGTGTTTCAAACCTGCTCTATGAAAGGGAATGTTCAACTCTGTGACTTGAATGCAAACATCACAAAGAAGTTTCTGAGAATGCTGCTGTCTACTATTTATCTGTAATCCCGCTTCCAACGAAATCCTCAGTTTTATAGAAATATCCACTTGCAGTTTCCGAAAAAAGAGTGTTTCACACGTGCTCCGTCAATAGAAAGGTTCAACACTGTTAGTTGTGTAGATAGAGCATAAACAAGTTTCTGAGATTGCTTCTATCTCGTTTTTATGGGAAGATATTTCCTTTTTTACCATAGGCCACAAAGCGCTGCAAATGTCCACTTCCAGATACTACAAAAAGAGTGTTTCAAACCTGCTCTAGGACAGGGAATGTTCAACTCTGTGACTTGAATGCAAACGTCACAAAGAAGTCTCTGAGAATGCTGCTGTCCACTATTTTTATGTAATCCCGCTTCCTACGAAATCCTCCGAGCTATCCTAATATCCACTTGCAGATTCTACAAAAAGAGTGTTTCAAAACTGCTGTATCAAAAGAAAGGTTCAAGTCTGTTAGTTGAGGACACACATCGCAAATAAGTTTCTCAGAATGCTTCTGTCTTGTTTTTATTTGAAGATATTTCCTTTTTAACCATAGGCCTGATACCGTTCCAAATGTCCACTTCCAGATACTACAAAAAGAGTGTTTCAAACCTGCTCTATGAAAGGGAATGTTCAACTCTGTGACTTGAATGCAAACATCACAAAGGAGTTTGTGAGAATGCTGCTGTCTGCGATTTAGCTGTAATCCCGCTTCCAACGAAATCCTCAGTTTTATAGAAATATCCACTTGCAGTTTCCAAAAAAAGAGTGTTTCACACGTGCTCTGTCAATAGAAAAGTTCAACACTGTTAGTTGTGAAGATAGAGCATAAACAAGTTTCTGAGATTGCTTCTATCTCGTTTTTATGGGAAGATATTTCCTTTTTTATCATAGGCCACAAAGCGCTGCAAATGTCCACTTCCAGATACTACAAAAAGAGTGTTTGAAACCTGCTCTATGAAAGGGAATGTTCAACTCTGTGACTTAAACGGAAACATCACAAAGAAGTTTCTGAGAACGCTGCTGTCTACTTTTTATATGTAATCCCGTTTGCAACAAAATCCTCAGAGCTATCCAAATATCCACTTGCAGATTCTACAAAAAGAGTGTTTCGAAACTGCTGTATCAAAAGAAAGGTTCAAGTCTGTTAGTTGAGGACACACATCGCAAATAAGTTTCTGAGAATACTTCTGTCTTGTTTTTATGGGAAGATATTTCCTTTTTAACCATAGGCCTGATACCGTTCCAAATGTCCACTTCCAGATACTACAAAAAGAGTGTTTCAAACCTGCTCTATGAAAGGGAATGTTCAACTCTGTGACTTGAATGCAAACATCACAAAGAAGTTTCTGAGAATGCTGCTGTCTACTATTTATCTGTAATCCCGCTCCCAATGAAATCCTCAGTTTTAAAGAAATATCCACTTGCAGTTTCCGAAAAAAGAGTGTTTCGCACGTGCTCCGTCAATAGAAAGGTTCAACACTGTTAGTTGTGTAGATAGAGCATAAACAAGATTCTGAGATTGCTTCTATCTCGTTTTTATGGGAAGATATTTCCTTTTTTACCATAGGCCACAAAGCGCTGCAAATGTCCACTTCCAGATACTACAAAAAGCGTGTTTCAAACCTGCTCTAGGACAGGGAATGTTCAACTCTGTGACTTGAATGCAAACGTCACAAAGAAGTCTCTGAGAATGCTGCTGTCCACTATTTTTATGTAATCCCGCTTCCTACGAAATCCTCCGAGCTATCCTAATATCCACTTGCAGATTCTACAAAAAGAGTGTTTCAAAACTGCTGTATCAAAAGAAAGGTTCAAGTCTGTTAGTTGAGGACACACATCGCAAATAAGTTTCTGAGAATGCTTCAGTCTTGTTTTTATGGGAAGATATTGCTTTTTTAACCATATTCCTGATACCGTTACAAATGTCCACTTCCAGATACTACAAAAAGAGTGTTTCAAACCTGCTTTATGAAAGGGAATGTTCAACTCTGTGACTTGAATTGAAATATCACAAAGAAGTTTCTGAAAATGCTGCTGTCTACTATTTATCTGTAATCCCGCTTCCAACGAAATCCTCAGTTTTATAGAAATATCCACTTGCAGTTTCCGAAAAAAGAGTGTTTCACACGTGCTCCGTCAATAGAAAGGTTCAACACTGTTAGTTGTGTAGATAGAGCATAAACAAGTTTCTGAGATTGCTTCTATCTCGTTTTTATGGGAAGATATTTCCTTTTTTACCATAGGCCACAAAGCGCTGCAAATGTCCACTTCCAGATACTACAAAAAGAGTGTTTCAAACCTGCTCTAGGACAGGGAATGTTCAACTCTGTGACTTGAATGCAAACGTCACAAAGAAGTCTCTGAGAATGCTGCTGTCCACTATTTTTATGTAATCCCGCTTCCTACGAAATCCTCCGAGCTATCCTAATATCCACTTGCAGATTCTACAAAAAGAGTGTTTCAAAACTGCTGTATCAAAAGAAAGGTTCAAGTCTGTTAGTTGAGGACACACATCGCAAATAAGTTTCTGAGAATGCTTCAGTCTTGTTTTTATGGGAAGATATTGCTTTTTTAACCATATTCCTGATACCGTTCCAAATGTCCACTTCCAGATACTACAAAAAGAGTGTTTCAAACCTGCTTTATGAAAGGGAATGTTCAACTCTGTGACTTGAATTCAAATATCACAAAGAAGTTTCTGAAAATGCTGCTGTCTACTATTTATCTGTAATCCCGCTTCCAACGAAATCCTCAGTTTTATAGAAATATCCACTTGCAGTTTCCAAAAAAAGAGTGTTTCACACGTGCTCTGTCAATAGAAAGGTTCAACACTGTTTGTTGTGAAGATAGAGCATAAACAAGTTTCTGAGATTGCTTCTATCTCGTTTTTATGGGAAGATATTTCCTTTTGTACCATAGGCCACAAAGCGCTGCAAATGCCCAATTCCAGATGCTACAAAAAGAGTGTTTCAAACCTGCTCTATGACAGGGAATGTTCAACTCTGTGCCTTAAATGGAAACATCACAAAGAAGTTTCTGAGAATGTTGCTGTCTACTTTTTATATGTAATCCTGTTGCAAACAAAATCCTCAGAGCTATCCAAATATCCACTTGCAGATTCTACAAAAAGAGTGTTTCAAAACTGCTGTATCAAAAGAAAGGTTCAAGTCTGTTAGTTGAGGACACACATCGCAAATAAGTTTCTGAGAATGCTTCTGTCTTGTTTTTATGGGAAGATATTTCCTTTTTAAACATAGGCCTGATACCGTTCCAAATGTCCACTTCCAGATACTACAAAAAGAGTGTTTCAAACCTGCAGTATGAAAGGGAATGTTCGACTCTGTGACTTGAATGCAAACATCACAAAGAAGTTTCTGAGAATGCTGCTGTCTACTATTTATCTGTAATCCCGCTTCCAACGAAATCCTCAGTTTTATAGAAATATCCACTTGCAGATTCCAAAAAAAGAGTGTTTCACTAGTGCTCTGTCAATAGAAAGGTTCAACACTGTTAGTTGTGTTGATAGAGCATAAACAAGTTTCTGTGATTGCTTCTATCTCGTTTTTATGGGAAGATATTTCCTTTTTTACCATAGGCCACAAAGCGCTGCAAATGTCCACTTCCAGATGCTACAAAAAGAGTGTTTCAAACCTGCTCTAGGACAGGGAATGTTCAACTCTGTGACTTGAATGCAAACGTCACAAAGAAGTTTCTGAGAATGCTGCTGTCTACTGTTTATCTGTAATCCCGCTTCCAACGAAATCCTCAGTTTTATTGAAATATCCACTTGCAGTTTCCAAAAAAAGAGTGTTTCACACGTGCTCTGTCAATGGAAAGATTGAACACTGTTAGTTGTGAAGATAGAGCATAAACAAGTTTCTGAGATTGCTTCTATCTCATTTTTATGGGAAGACATTTCCTTTTGTACCATAGGCCACAAAGCGCTGCAAATGTCCACTTCCAGATGCTACAAAAACAGTGCTTCAAACCTGCTCTATGACAGGGAATGTTCAACTCTGTGACTTGAATGCAAACGTCACAAAGAAGTCTCTGAAAATGCTGCTGTCCACTATTTTTATGTAATCCCTTTTCCAACAAAATCCTCAGAGCTATCCAAATATCCACTTGCAGATTCTACAAAAAGAGTGTTTCAAAACTGCTGTATCAAAAGAAAGGTTCAAGTCTGTTAGTTGAGGACACACAACACAAATAAGTTTCTGAGAATGCTTGTGTCTTGTTTTTATGGGAAGATATTTCCTTTTTAACCATAGGCCTGATACCGTTCCAAATGTCCACTTCCAGATACTACAAAAAGAGTGTTTCAAACCTGCTCTATGAAAGGGAATGTTCAACTCTGTGACTTGAATGCAAACATCACAAAGTAGTTTCTGAGAATGCTGCTGTCTACTATTTATCTCTAATCCCGCTTCCAACGAAATCCTCAGTTTTATAGAAATATCCACTTGCAGTTTCCAAAAAAAGAGTGTTTCACACGTGCTCTGTCAATAGAAAGGTTCAACACTGTTAGTTGTGAAGATAGAGCATAAACAAGTTTCTGAGATTGCTTCTATCTCGTTTTTATGGGAAGATATTTCCTTTTTTACCATAGGCCACAAAGCGCTGCAAATGTCCACTTCCAGATACTACATAGTGTTTGAAACCTGCTCTATGAAAGGGAATGTTCAACTCTGTGACTTAAATGGAAACACCACAAAGAAGTTTCTGAGAATGCTGCTGTCTCCTTTTATATGTAATCCCGTTTCCAACGAAATCCTCAGAGCTATCCAAATATCCACTTGCAGATTCTACAAAAAGAGTGTTTCAAAACTGCTGTATCAAAAGAAAGGTTCAAGTCTGTTAGTTGAGGACACACATCGCAAATAAGTTTCTGAGAATGCTTCTGTCTTGTTTTTATGGGAAGATATTTCCTTTTTAACCATAGGCCTGATACCGTTCCAAATGTCCACTTCCAGATACTACAAAAAGAGTGTTTCAAACCTGCTCTATGAAAGGGAATGTTCAACTCTGTGACTTGAATGCAAACATCACAAAGAAGTTTCTGAGAATGCTGCTGTCTACTATTTATCTGTAATCCCGCTTCCAATGAAATCCTCAGTTTTATAGAAATATCCACTTGCAGTTTCCAAAAAAAGAGTGTTTCACACGTGCTCTGTCAATAGAAAGGTTCAACACTGCTGGTTGTGAAGATAGAGCATAAACAAGTTTCTGAGATTGCTTCTATCTCGTTTTTATGGGAAGATATTTCCTTTTTTACCATAGGACACAAAGCGCTGCAAATGTCCACTTCCAGATACTACAAAAAGAGTGTTTGAAACCTGCTCTATGAAAGGGAATGTTCAACTCTGTGACTTAAATGGAAACATCACAAAGAAGTTTCTGAGAATGCTGCTGTCTACTTTTTATATGTAATCCCGTTTCCAACGAAATCCTCGGAGCTATCCAAATATCCACTTGCAGATTCTACAAAAAGAGTGTTTCAAAACTGCTGTATCAAAAGAAAGGTTCAAGTCTGTTAGTTGAGGACACACATCGCAAATAAGTTTCTGAGAATGCTTCTGTCTTGTTTTTATGGGAAGATATTTCCTTTTTAACCATAGGCCTGATACCGTTCCAAATGTCCACTTCCAGATACTACAAAAAGAGTGTTTCAAACCTGCTCTATGAAAGGGAATGTTCAACTCTGTGACTTGAATGCAAATATCACAAAGAAGTTTCTGAGAATGCTGCTGTCTACTGTTTATCTGTCATCCCGCTTCCAACGAAATCCTCAGTTTTATTGAAATATCCACTTGCAGTTTCCAAAAAAAGAGTGTTTCACACGTGCTCTGTCAATGGAAAGTTTGAACACTGTTAGTTGTGAAGATAGAGCATAAACAAGTTTCTGAGATTGCTTCTATCTCGTTTTTATGGGAAGATATTTCCTTTTGTACCATAGGCCACAAAGCGCTGCAAATGTCCACTTCCAGATGGTACAAAAACAGTGCTTCAATCCTGCTTTATGACAGGGAATGTTCAACTCTGTGACTTGAATGCAAACGTCACAAAGAAGTCTCTGAGAATGCTGCTGTGCACTATTTTTATGTAATCCCTTTTCCAACAAAATCCTCAGAGCTATCCAAATATCCACTTGCAGATTCTACAAAAAGAGTGTTTCAAAACTGCTGTATCAAAAGAAAGGTTCAAGTCTGTTAGTTGAGGACACACAACACAAATAAGTTTCTGAGAATGCTTGTGTCTTGTTTTTATGGGAAGATATTTCCTTTTTAACCATAGGCCTGATACCGTTCCAAATGTCCACTTCCAGATACTACAAAAAGAGTGTTTCAAACCTGCTCTATGAAAGGGAATGTTCAACTCTGTGACTTGAATGCAAACATCACAAAGTAATTTCTGAGAATGCTGCTGTCTACTATTTATCTGTAATCCCGCTTCCAACGAAATCCTCAGTTTTATAGAAATATCCACTTGCAGTTTCCAAAAAAAGAGTGTTTCACACGTGCTCTGTCAATAGAAAGGTTCAACACTGTTAGTTGTGAAGATAGAGCATAAACAAGTTTCTGAGATTGCTTCTATCTCGTTTTTATGGGAAGATATTTCCTTTTTTACCATAGGCCACAAAGCGCTGCAAATGTCCACTTCCAGATACTACATAAAGAGTGTTTGAAACCTGCTCTATGAAAGGGAATGTTCAACTCTGTGACTTAAATGGAAACACCACAAAGAAGTTTCTGAGAATGCTGCTGTCTCCTTTTATATGTAATCCCGTTTCGAACGAAATCTTCAGAGCTATCCAAATATCCACTTGCAGATTCTACAAAAAGAGTGTTTCAAAACTGCTGTATCAAAAGAAAGGTTCAAGTCTGTTAGTTGAGGACACACATCGCAAATAAGTTTCTGAGAATGCTTCTGTCTTGTTTTTATGGGAAGATATTTCCTTTTTAACCATAGGCCTGATACCGTTCCAAATGTCCACTTCCAGATACTACAAAAAGAGTGTTTCAAACCTGCTCTATGAAAGGGAATGTTCAACTCTGTGACTTGAATGCAAACATCACAAAGAAGTTTCTGAGAATGCTGCTGTCTACTATTTATCTGTAATGCGGCTTCCAACGAAATCCTCAGTTTTATAGAAATATCCACTTGCAGTTTCCGAAAAAAGAGTGTTTCACACGTGCTCCGTCAATAGAAAGGTTCAACACTGTTAGTTGTGTAGATAGAGCATAAACAAGTTTCTGAGATTGCTTCTATCTCGTTTTTATGGGAAGATATTTCCTTTTTTACCATAGGCCACATAGCGCTGCAAATGTCCACTTCCAGATACCACAAAAAGAGTGTTTGAAACCTGCTCTAGGACAGGGAATGTTCAACTCTGTGACTTGAATGCAAACGTCACAAAGAAGTTTCTGAGAATGCTGCTGTCCACTATTTTTATGTAATCCCGTTTCCAACGAAATCCTCAGAGCTATCCAAATATCCACTTGCAGATTCTACAAAAAGAGTGTTTCAAAACTGCTGTATCAAAAGAAAGGTTCAAGTCTGTTAGTTGAGGACACACAACAAAAATAAGTTTCTCAGAATGCTTCTGTCTTGATTTTATGGGAAGATATTTCCTTTTTAACCATAGGCCTGATACCGTTCCAAATGTCCACTTCCGGATACTACAAAAAGAGTGTTTCAAACCTGCTCTATGAAAGGGAATGTTCAACTCTGTGACTTGAATGCAAACATCACAAAGAAGTTTCTGAGAATGCTGCTGTCTACTATTTATCTGTAATCCCGCTTCCAACGAAATCCTCAGTTTTATAGAAATATCCACTTGCAGTTTCCAAAAAAAGAGTGTTTCACATGTGCTCTGTCAATTGAAAGGTTCAACACTGTTAGTTGTGAAGATAGAGCATAAACAAGTTTCTGAGATTGCTTCTATCTCGTTTTTATGGGAAGATATTTCCTTTTTTATCATAGGCCAAAAAGCGCTGCAAATGTCCACTTCCAGATACTACAAAAAGAGTGTTTGAAACCTGCTCTATGAAAGGGAATGTTCAACTCTGTGACTTAAATGGAAACATCACAAAGAAGTTTCTGAGAACGCTGCTGTCTACTTTTTATATGTAATCCCGTTTGCAACAAAATCCTCAGAGCTATCCAAATATCCACTTGCAGATTCTACAAAAAGAGTGTTTCGAAACTGCTGTATCAAAAGAAAGGTTCAAGTCTGTTAGTTGAGGACACACATCGCAAATAAGTTTCTGAGAATACTTCTGTCTTGTTTTTATGGGAAGATATTTCCTTTTTAACCATAGGCCTGATACCGTTCCAAATGTCCACTTCCAGATACTACAAAAAGAGTGTTTGAAACCTGCTCTATGAAAGGGAATGTTCAACTCTGTGACTTGAATACAAACATCACAAAGAAGTTTCTGAGAATGCTGCTGTCTACTATTTATCTGTAATCCCGCTTCCAACGAAATCCTCAGTTTTATAGAAATATCCACTTGCAGTTTCCGAAAAAAGAGTGTTTCACACGTGCTCCGTCAATAGAAAGGTTCAACACTGTTAGTTGTGTAGATAGAGCATAAACAAGTTTCTGAGATTGCTTCTATCTCGTTTTTATGGGAAGATATTTCCTTTTTTACCACAGGCCACAAAGCGCTGCAAATGTCCACTTCCAGATACCACAAAAAGAGTGTTTGAAACCTGCTCTAGGACAGGGAATGTTCAACTCTGTGACTTGAATGCAAACGTCACAAAGAAGTTTCTGAGAATGCTGCTGTCCACTATTTTTATGTAATCCCGTTTCCAACGAAATCCTCAGAGCTATCCAAATATCCACTTGCAGATTCTACAAAAAGAGTGTTTCAAAACTGCTGTATCAAAAGAAAGGTTCAAGTCTGTTAGTTGAGGACACACAACAAAAATAAGTTTCTGAGAATGCTTCTGTCTTGATTTTATGGGAAGATATTTCCTTTTTAACCATAGGCCTGATACCGTTCCAAATGTCCACTTCCAGATACTACAAAAAGAGTGTTTCAAACCTGCTCTATGAAAGGGAATGTTCAACTCTGTGACTTGAATGCAAACATCACAAAGAAGTTTCTGAGAATGCTCCTGTCTACTATTTATCTGTAATCCCGCTTCCAATGAAATCCTCAGTTTTATAGAAATATCCACTTGCAGTTTCCAAAAAAAGAGTGTTTCCCACGTGCTCTGTCAATAGAAAGGTTCAACACTGCTGGTTGTGAAGATAGAGCATAAACAAGTTTCTGAGATTGCTTCTATCTCGTTTTTATGGGAAGATATTTCCTTTTTTACCATAGGCCACAAAGCGCTGCAAATGTCCACTTCCAGATACTACAAAAAGAGTGTTTGAAACCTGCTCTATGAAAGGGAATGTTCAACTCTGTGACTTAAATGGAAACATCACAAAGAAGTTTCTGAGAATGCTGCTGTCTACTTTTTATATGTAATCCCGTTTCCAACGAAATCCTCAGTGCTATCCAAATATCCACTTGCAGATTCTACAAAAAGAGTGTTTCAAAACTGCTGTATCAAAAGAAAGGTTCAAGTCTGTTAGTTGAGGACACACATCGCAAATAAGTTTCTGAGAATGCTTCTGTCTTGTTTTTATGGGAAGATATTTCCTTTTTAACCATAGGCCTGATACCGTTCCAAATGTCCACTTCCAGATACTACAAAAAGAGTGTTTCAAACCTGCTCTATGAAAGGGAATGTTCAACTCTGTGACTTGAATGCAAACATCACAAAGAAGTTTCTGAGAATGCTGCTGTCTACTGTTTATCTGTAATCCCGCTTCCAACGAAATCCTCAGTTTTATAGAAATATCCACTTGCAGTTTCCAAAAAAAGAGTGTTTCACACGTGCTCTGTCAATGGAAAGTTTGAACACTGTTAGTTGTGAAGATAGAGCATAAACAAGTTTCTGAGATTGCTTCTATCTCGTTTTTATGGGAAGATATTTCCTTTTGTACTATAGGCCACAAAGCGCTGCAAATGTCCACTTCCAGATGCTACAAAAACAGTGCTTCAAACCTGCTCTATGACAGGGAATGTTCAACTCTGTGACTTGAATGCAAACGTCACAAAGAAGTCTCTGAGAATGCTGCTGTCCACTATTTTTATGTAATCCCTTTTCCAACAAAATCCTCAGAGCTATCCAAATATCCACTTGCAGATTCTACAAAAAGAGTGTTTCAAAACTGCTGTATCAAAAGAAAGGTTCAAGTCTGTTAGTTGAGGACACACAACACAAATAAGTTTCTGAGAATGCTTGTGTCTTGTTTTTATGGGAAGATATTTCCTTTTTAACCATAGGCCTGATACCGTTCCAAATGTCCACTTCCAGATACTACAAAAAGAGTGTTTCAAACCTGCTCTATGAAAGGGAATGTTCAACTCTGTGACTTGAATGCAAACATCACAAAGTAGTTTCTGAGAATGCTGCTGTCTACTATTTATCTGTAATCCCGCTTCCAACGAAATCCTCAGTTTTATAGAAATATCCACTTGCAGTTTCCAAAAAAAGAGTGTTTCACACGTGCTCTGTCAATAGAAAGGTTCAACACTGTTAGTTGTGAAGATAGAGCATAAACAAGTTTCTGAGATTGCTTCTATCTCGTTTTTATGGGAAGATATTTCCTTTTTTACCATAGGCCACAAAGCGCTGCAAATGTCCACTTCCAGATACTACATAAAGAGTGTTTGAAACGTGCTCTATGAAAGGGAATGTTCAACTCTGTGACTTAAATGGAAACACCACAAAGAAGTTTCTGAGAATGCTGCTGTCTCCTTTTATATGTAATCCCGTTTCCAACGAAATCCTCAGAGCTATCCAAATATCCACTTGCAGATTCTACAAAAAGAGTGTTTCAAAACTGCTGTATCAAAAGAAAGGTTCAAGTCTGTTAGTTGAGGACACACATCGCAAATAAGTTTCTGAGAATGCTTCTGTCTTGTTTTTATGGGAAGATATTTCCTTTTTAACCATAGGCCTGATACCGTTCCAAATGTCCACTTCCAGATACTACAAAAAGAGTGTTTCAAACCTGCTCTATGAAAGGGAATGTTCAACTCTGTGACTTGAATGCAAACATCACAAAGAAGTTTCTGAGAATGCTGCTGTCTACTATTTATCTGTAATCCCGCTTCCAACGAAATCCTCAGTTTTATAGAAATATCCACTTGCAGTTTCCGAAAAAAGAGTGTTTCACACGTGCTCCGTCAATAGAAAGGTTCAACACTGTTAGTTGTGTAGATAGAGCATAAACAAGTTTCTGAGATTGCTTCTATCTCGTTTTTATGGGAAGATATTTCCTTTTTTACCATAGGCCACAAAGCACTGCAAATGTCCACTTCCAGATACCACAAAAAGAGTGTTTGAAACCTGCTCTAGGACAGGGAATGTTCAACCCTGTGACTTGAATGGAAACGTCACAAAGAAGTTTCTGAGAATGCTGCTGTCCACTATTTTTATGTAATCCCGTTTCCAACGAAATCCTCAGAGCTATCCAAATATCCACTTGCAGATTCTACAAAAAGAGTGTTTCAAAACTGCTGTATCAAAAGAAAGGTTCAAGTCTGTTAGTTGAGGACACACAACAAAAATAAGTTTCTGAGAATGCTTCTGTCTTGATTTTATGGGAAGATGTTTCCTTTTTAACCATAGGCCTGATACCGTTCCAAATGTCCACTTCCAGATACTACAAAAAGAGTGTTTCAAACCTGCTCTATGAAAGGGAATGTTCAACTCTGTGACTTGAATGCAAACATCACAAAGAAGTTTCTGAGAATGCTGCTGTCTACTATTTATCTGTAATCCCGCTTCCAATGAAATCCTCAGTTTTATAGAAATATCCACTTGCAGTTTCCAAAAAAAGAGTGTTTCACACGTACTCTGTCAATAGAAAGGTTCAACACTGCTGGTTGTGAAGATAGAGCATAAACAAGTTTCTGAGATTGCTTCTATCTCGTTTTTATGGGAAGATATTTCCTTTTTTACCATAGGCCACAAAGCGCTGCAAATGTCCACTTCCAGATACTACAAAAAGAGTGTTTGAAACCTGCTCTATGAAAGGGAATGTTCAACTCTGTGACTTAAATGGAAACATCACAAAGAAGTTTCTGAGAATGCTGCTGTCTACTTTTTATATGTAATCCCGTTTCCAACGAAATCCTCAGAGCTATCCAAATATCCACTTGCAGATTCTACAAAAAGAGTGTTTCAAAACTGCTGTATCAAAAGAAAGGTTCAAGTCTGTTAGTTGAGGACACACATCGCAAATAAGTTTCTGAGAATGCTTCTGTCTTGTTTTTATGGGAAGATATTTCCTTTTTAACCATAGGCCTGATACCGTTCCAAATGTCCACTTCCAGATACTACAAAAAGAGTGTTTCAAACCTGCTCTATGAAAGGGAATGTTCAACTCTGTGACTTGAATGCAAACATCACAAAGAAGTTTCTGAGAATGCTGCTGTCTACTGTTTATCTGTAATCCCGCTTCCAATGAAATCCTCAGTTTTATTGAAATATCCACTTGCAGTTTCCAAAAAAAGAGTGTTTCACACGTGCTCTGTCAATGGAAAGTTTGAACACTGTTAGTTGTGAAGATAGAGCATAAACAAGTTTCTGAGATTGCTTCTATCTCGTTTTTATGGGAAGATATTTCCTTTTGTACCATAGGCCACAAAGCGCTGCAAATGTCCACTTCCAGATGCTACAAAAACAGTGCTTCAAACCTGCTCTATGACAGGGAATGTTCAACTCTGTGACTTGAATGCAAACGTCACAAAGAAGTCTCTGAGAATGCTGCTGTCCACTATTTTTATGTAATCCCTTTTCCAACAAAATCCTCAGAGCTATCCAAATATCCACTTGCAGATTCTACAAAAAGAGTGTTTCAAAACTGCTGTATCAAAAGAAAGGTTCAAGTCTGTTAGTTGAGGACACACAACACAAATAAGTTTCTGAGAATGCTTGTGTCTTGTTTTTATGGGAAGATATTTCCTTTTTAACCATAGGCCTGATACCGTTCCAAATGTCCACTTCCAGATACTACAAAAAGAGTGTTTCAAACCTGCTCTATGAAAGGGAATGTTCAACTCTGTGACTTGAATGCAAACATCACAAAGTAGTTTCTGAGAATGCTGCTGTCTACTATTTATCTGTAATCCCGCTTCCAACGAAATCCTCAGTTTTATAGAAATATCCACTTGCAGTTTCCAAAAAAAGAGTGTTTCACACGTGCTCTGTCAATAGAAAGGTTCAACACTGTTAGTTGTGAAGATAGAGCATAAACAAGTTTCTGAGATTGCTTCTATCTCGTTTTTATGGGAAGATATTTCCTTTTTTACCATAGGCCACAAAGCGCTGCAAATGTCCACTTCCAGATACTACATAAAGAGTGTTTGAAACCTGCTCTATGAAAGGGAATGTTCAACTCTGTGACTTAAATGGAAACACCACAAAGAAGTTTCTGAGAATGCTGCTGTCTCCTTTTATATGTAATCCCGTTTCCAACGAAATCCTCAGAGCTATCCAAATATCCACTTGCAGATTCTACAAAAAGAGTGTTTCAAAACTGCTGTATCAAAAGAAAGGTTCAAGTCTGTTAGTTGAGGACACACATCGCAAATAAGTTTCTGAGAATGCTTCTGTCTTGTTTTTATGGGAAGATATTTCCTTTTTAACCATAGGCCTGATACCGTTCCAAATGTCCACTTCCAGATACTACAAAAAGAGTGTTTCAAACCTGCTCTATGAAAGGGAATGTTCAACTCTGTGACTTGAATGCAAACATCACAAAGAAGTTTCTGAGAATGCTGCTGTCTACTATTTATCTGTAATCCCGCTTCCAACGAAATCCTCAGTTTTATAGAAATATCCACTTGCAGTTTCCGAAAAAAGAGTGTTTCACACGTGCTCCGTCAATAGAAAGGTTCAACACTGTTAGTTGTGTAGATAGAGCATAAACAAGTTTCTGAGATTGCTTCTATCTCGTTTTTATGGGAAGATATTTCCTTTTTTACCATAGGCCACAAAGCGCTGCAAATGTCCACTTCCAGATACCACAAAAAGAGTGTTTGAAACCTGCTCTAGGACAGGGAATGTTCAACTCTGTGACTTGAATGCAAACGTCACAAAGAAGTTTCTGAGAATGCTGCTGTCCACTATTTTTATGTAATCCCGTTTCCAACGAAATCCTCAGAGCTATCCAAATATCCACTTGCAGATTCTACAAACAGAGTGTTTCAAAACTGCTGTATCAAAAGAAAGGTTCAAGTTTGTTAGTTGAGGACACACAACAAAAATAAGTTTCTGAGAATGCTTCTGTCTTGATTTTATGGGAAGATATTTCCTTTTTAACCATAGGCCTGATACCGTTCCAAATGTCCACTTCCAGATACTACAAAAAGAGTGTTTCAAACCTGCTCTATGAAAGGGAATGTTCAACTCTGTGACTTGAATGCAAACATCACAAAGAAGTTTCTGAGAATGCTGCTGTCTACTATTTATCTGTAATCCCGCTTCCAATGAAATCCTCAGTTTTATAGAAATATCCACTTGCAGTTTCCAAAAAAAGAGTGTTTCACACGTGCTCTGTCAATAGAAAGGTTCAACACTGCTGGTTGTGAAGATAGAGCATAAACAAGTTTCTGAGATTGCTTCTATGTCGTTTTTATGGGAAGATATTTCCTTTTTTACCATAGGCCACAAAGCGCTGCAAATGTCCACTTCCAGATACTACAAAAAGAGTGTTTGAAACCTGCTCTATGAAAGGGAATGTTCAACTCTGTGACTTAAATGGAAACATCACAAAGAAGTTTCTGAGAATGCTGCTGTCTACTTTTTATATGTAATCCCGTTTCCAACGAAATCCTCAGAGCTATCCAAATATCCACTTGCAGATTCTACAAAAAGAGTGTTTCAAAACTGCTGTATCAAAAGAAAGGTTCAAGTCTGTTAGTTGAGGACACACATCGCAAATAAGTTTCTGAGAATGCTTCTGTCTTGTTTTTATGGGAAGATATTTCCTTTTTAACCATAGGCCTGATACCGTTCCAAATGTCCACTTCCAGATACTACAAAAAGAGTGTTTCAAACCTGCTCTAGGAAAGGGAATGTTCAACTCTGTGACTTGAATGCAAACATCACAAAGAAGTTTCTGAGAATGCTGCTGTCTACTATTTATCTGTAATCCCGCTTCCAACGAAATCCTCAGTTTTATAGAAATATCCACTTGCAGTTTCCAAAAAAAGAGTGTTTCACATGTGCTCTGTCAATTGAAAGGTTCAACACTGTTAGTTGTGAAGATAGAGCATAAACAAGTTTCTGAGATTGCTTCTATCTCGTTTTTATGGGAAGATATTTCCTTTTTTATCATAGGCCACAAAGCGCTGCAAATGTCCACTTCCAGATACCACAAAAAGAGTGTTTGAAACCTGCTCTAGGACAGGGAATGTTCAACTCTGTGACTTGAATGCAAACGTCACAAAGAAGTTTCTGAGAATGCTGCTGTCCACTATTTTTATGTAATCCCGTTTCCAACGAAATCCTCAGAGCTATCCAAATATCCACTTGCAGATTCTACAAAAAGAGTGTTTCAAAACTGCTGTATCAAAAGAAAGGTTCAAGTCTGTTAGTTGAGGACACACAACAAAAATAAGTTTCTGAGAATGCTTCTGTCTTGATTTTATGGGAAGATATTTCCTTTTTAACCATAGGCCTGATACCGTTCCAAATGTCCACTTCCAGATACTACAAAAAGAGTGTTTCAAACCTGCTCTATGAAAGGGAATGTTCAACTCTGTGACTTGAATGCAAACATCACAAAGAAGTTTCTGAGAATGCTGCTGTCTACTATTTATCTGTAATCCCGCTTCCAATGAAATCCTCAGTTTTATAGAAATATCCACTTGCAGTTTCCAAAAAAAGAGTGTTTCACACCTGCTCTGTCAATAGAAAGGTTCAACACTGCTGGTTGTGAAGATAGAGCATAAACAAGTTTCTGAGATTGCTTCTATCTCGTTTTTATGGGAAGATATTTCCTTTTTTACCATAGGCCACAAAGCGCTGCAAATGTCCACTTCCAGATACTACAAAAAGAGTGTTTGAAACCTGCTCTATGAAAGGGAATGTTCAACTCTGTGACTTAAATGGAAACATCACAAAGAAGTTTCTGAGAATGCTGCTGTCTACTTTTTATATGTAATCCCGTTTCCAACGAAATCCTCGGAGCTATCCAAATATCCACTTGCAGATTCTACAAAAAGAGTGTTTCAAAACTGCTGTATCAAAAGAAAGGTTCAAGTCTGTTAGTTGAGGACACACATCGCAAATAAGTTTCTGAGAATGCTTCTGTCTTGTTTTTATGGGAAGATATTTCCTTTTTAACCATAGGCCTGATACCGTTCCAAATGTCCACTTCCAGATACTACAAAAAGAGTGTTTCAAACCTGCTCTATGAAAGGGAATGTTCAACTCTGTGACTTGAATGCAAACATCACAAAGAAGTTTCTGAGAATGCTGCTGTCTACTATTTATCTGTAATCCCGCTTCCAACGAAATCCTCAGTTTTATAGAAATATCCACTTGCAGTTTCCGAAAAAAGAGTGTTTCACACGTGCTCCGTCAATAGAAAGGTTCAACACTGTTAGTTGTGTAGATAGAGCATAAACAAGTTTCTGAGATTGCTTCTATCTCGTTTTTATGGGAAGATATTTCCTTTTTTACCATAGGACACAAAGCGCTGCAAATGTCCACTTCCAGATACCACAAAAAGAGTGTTTGAAACCTGCTCTAGGACAGGGAATGTTCAACTCTGTGACTTGAATGCAAACGTCACAAAGAAGTTTCTGAGAATGCTGCTGTCCACTATTTTTATGTAATCCCGTTTCCAACGAAATCCTCAGAGCTATCCAAATATCCACTTGCAGATTCTACAAAAAGAGTGTTTCAAAACTGCTGTATCAAAAGAAAGGTTCAAGTCTTTTAGTTGAGGACACACATCGCAAATAAGTTTCTGAGAATGCTTCTGTCTTGTTTTTATGGGAAGATATTTCCTTTTTAACCATAGGCCTGATACCGTTCCAAATGTCCACTTCCAGATACTACAAAAAGAGTGTTTCAAACCTGCAGTATGAAAGGGAATGTTCGACTCTGTGAATTGAATGCAAACATCACAAAGAAGTTTCTGAGAATGCTGCTGTCTACTATTTATCTGTAATCCCGCTTCCAACGAAATCCTCAGTTTTATAGAAATATCCACTTGCAGATTCCAAAAAAAGAGTGTTTCACTAGTGCTCTGTCAATAGAAAGGTTCAACACTGTTAGTTGTGTTGATAGAGCATAAACAAGTTTCTGAGATTGCTTCTATCTCGTTTTTATGGGAAGATATTTCCTTTTTTACCATAGGCCACAAAGCGCTGCAAATGTCCACTTCCAGATACTACATAGTGTTTGAAACCTGCTCTATGAAAGGGAATGTTCAACTCTGTGACTTAAATGGAAACACCACAAAGAAGTTTCTGAGAATGCTGCTGTCTCCTTTTATATGTAATCCCGTTTCCAACGAAATCCTCAGAGCTATCCAAATATCCACTTGCAGATTCTACAAAAAGAGTGTTTCAAAACTGCTGTATCAAAAGAAAGGTTCAAGTCTGTTAGTTGAGGACACACATCGCAAATAAGTTTCTGAGAATGCTTCTGTCTTGTTTTTATGGGAAGATATTTCCTTTTTAACCATAGGCCTGATACCGTTCCAAATGTCCACTTCCAGATACTACAAAAAGAGTGTTTCAAACCTGCTCTATGAAAGGGAATGTTCAACTCTGTGACTTGAATGCAAACATCACAAAGAAGTTTCTGAGAATGCTGCTGTCTACTATTTATCTGTAATCCCGCTTCCAATGAAATCCTCAGTTTTATAGAAATATCCACTTGCAGTTTCCAAAAAAAGAGTGTTTCACACGTGCTCTGTCAATAGAAAGGTTCAACACTGCTGGTTGTGAAGATAGAGCATAAACAAGTTTCTGAGATTGCTTCTATCTCGTTTTTATGGGAAGATATTTCCTTTTTTACCATAGGACACAAAGCGCTGCAAATGTCCACTTCCAGATACTACAAAAAGAGTGTTTGAAACCTGCTCTATGAAAGGGAATGTTCAACTCTGTGACTTAAATGGAAACATCACAAAGAAGTTTCTGAGAATGCTGCTGTCTACTTTTTATATGTAATCCCGTTTCCAACGAAATCCTCGGAGCTATCCAAATATCCACTTGCAGATTCTACAAAAAGAGTGTTTCAAAACTGCTGTATCAAAAGAAAGGTTCAAGTCTGTTAGTTGAGGACACACATTGCAAATAAGTTTCTGAGAATGCTTCTGTCTTGTTTTTATGGGAAGATATTTCCTTTTTAACCATAGGCCTGATACCGTTCCAAATGTCCACTTCCAGATACTACAAAAAGAGTGTTTCAAACCTGCTCTATGAAAGGGAATGTTCAACTCTGTGACTTGAATGCAAATATCACAAAGAAGTTTCTGAGAATGCTGCTGTCTACTGTTTATCTGTCATCCCGCTTCCAACGAAATCCTCAGTTTTATTGAAATATCCACTTGCAGTTTCCAAAAAAAGAGTGTTTCACACGTGCTCTGTCAATGGAAAGTTTGAACACTGTTAGTTGTGAAGATAGAGCATAAACAAGTTTCTGAGATTGCTTCTATCTCGTTTTTATGGGAAGATATTTCCTTTTGTACCATAGGCCACAAAGCGCTGCAAATGTCCACTTCCAGATGGTACAAAAACAGTGCTTCAATCCTGCTTTATGACAGGGAATGTTCAACTCTGTGACTTGAATGCAAACGTCACAAAGAAGTCTCTGAGAATGCTGCTGTGCACTATTTTTATGTAATCCCTTTTCCAACAAAATCCTCAGAGCTATCCAAATATCCACTTGCAGATTCTACAAAAAGAGTGTTTCAAAACTGCTGTATCAAAAGAAAGGTTCAAGTCTGTTAGTTGAGGACACACAACACAAATAAGTTTCTGAGAATGCTTGTGTCTTGTTTTTATGGGAAGATATTTCCTTTTTAACCATAGGCCTGATACCGTTCCAAATGTCCACTTCCAGATACTACAAAAAGAGTGTTTCAAACCTGCTCTATGAAAGGGAATGTTCAACTCTGTGACTTGAATGCAAACATCACAAAGTAATTTCTGAGAATGCTGCTGTCTACTATTTATCTGTAATCCCGCTTCCAACGAAATCCTCAGTTTTATAGAAATATCCACTTGCAGTTTCCAAAAAAAGAGTGTTTCACACGTGCTCTGTCAATAGAAAGGTTCAACACTGTTAGTTGTGAAGATAGAGCATAAACAAGTTTCTGAGATTGCTTCTATCTCGTTTTTATGGGAAGATATTTCCTTTTTTACCATAGGCCACAAAGCGCTGCAAATGTCCACTTCCAGATACTACATAAAGAGTGTTTGAAACCTGCTCTATGAAAGGGAATGTTCAACTCTGTGACTTAAATGGAAACACCACAAAGAAGTTTCTGAGAATGCTGCTGTCTCCTTTTATATGTAATCCCGTTTCGAACGAAATCTTCAGAGCTATCCAAATATCCACTTGCAGATTCTACAAAAAGAGTGTTTCAAAACTGCTGTATCAAAAGAAAGGTTCAAGTCTGTTAGTTGAGGACACACATCGCAAATAAGTTTCTGAGAATGCTTCTGTCTTGTTTTTATGGGAAGATATTTCCTTTTTAACCATAGGCCTGATACCGTTCCAAATGTCCACTTCCAGATACTACAAAAAGAGTGTTTCAAACCTGCTCTATGAAAGGGAATGTTCAACTCTGTGACTTGAATGCAAACATCACAAAGAAGTTTCTGAGAATGCTGCTGTCTACTATTTATCTGTAATGCGGCTTCCAACGAAATCCTCAGTTTTATAGAAATATCCACTTGCAGTTTCCGAAAAAAGAGTGTTTCACACGTGCTCCGTCAATAGAAAGGTTCAACACTGTTAGTTGTGTAGATAGAGCATAAACAAGTTTCTGAGATTGCTTCTATCTCGTTTTTATGGGAAGATATTTCCTTTTTTACCATAGGCCACATAGCGCTGCAAATGTCCACTTCCAGATACCACAAAAAGAGTGTTTGAAACCTGCTCTAGGACAGGGAATGTTCAACTCTGTGACTTGAATGCAAACGTCACAAAGAAGTTTCTGAGAATGCTGCTGTCCACTATTTTTATGTAATCCCGTTTCCAACGAAATCCTCAGAGCTATCCAAATATCCACTTGCAGATTCTACAAAAAGAGTGTTTCAAAACTGCTGTATCAAAAGAAAGGTTCAAGTCTGTTAGTTGAGGACACACAACAAAAATAAGTTTCTCAGAATGCTTCTGTCTTGATTTTATGGGAAGATATTTCCTTTTTAACCATAGGCCTGATACCGTTCCAAATGTCCACTTCCGGATACTACAAAAAGAGTGTTTCAAACCTGCTCTATGAAAGGGAATGTTCAACTCTGTGACTTGAATGCAAACATCACAAAGAAGTTTCTGAGAATGCTGCTGTCTACTATTTATCTGTAATCCCGCTTCCAACGAAATCCTCAGTTTTATAGAAATATCCACTTGCAGTTTCCAAAAAAAGAGTGTTTCACATGTGCTCTGTCAATTGAAAGGTTCAACACTGTTAGTTGTGAAGATAGAGCATAAACAAGTTTCTGAGATTGCTTCTATCTCGTTTTTATGGGAAGATATTTCCTTTTTTATCATAGGCCAAAAAGCGCTGCAAATGTCCACTTCCAGATACTACAAAAAGAGTGTTTGAAACCTGCTCTATGAAAGGGAATGTTCAACTCTGTGACTTAAATGGAAACATCACAAAGAAGTTTCTGAGAACGCTGCTGTCTACTTTTTATATGTAATCCCGTTTGCAACAAAATCCTCAGAGCTATCCAAATATCCACTTGCAGATTCTACAAAAAGAGTGTTTCGAAACTGCTGTATCAAAAGAAAGGTTCAAGTCTGTTAGTTGAGGACACACATCGCAAATAAGTTTCTGAGAATACTTCTGTCTTGTTTTTATGGGAAGATATTTCCTTTTTAACCATAGGCCTGATACCGTTCCAAATGTCCACTTCCAGATACTACAAAAAGAGTGTTTGAAACCTGCTCTATGAAAGGGAATGTTCAACTCTGTGACTTGAATACAAACATCACAAAGAAGTTTCTGAGAATGCTGCTGTCTACTATTTATCTGTAATCCCGCTTCCAACGAAATCCTCAGTTTTATAGAAATATCCACTTGCAGTTTCCGAAAAAAGAGTGTTTCACACGTGCTCCGTCAATAGAAAGGTTCAACACTGTTAGTTGTGTAGATAGAGCATAAACAAGTTTCTGAGATTGCTTCTATCTCGTTTTTATGGGAAGATATTTCCTTTTTTACCACAGGCCACAAAGCGCTGCAAATGTCCACTTCCAGATACCACAAAAAGAGTGTTTGAAACCTGCTCTAGGACAGGGAATGTTCAACTCTGTGACTTGAATGCAAACGTCACAAAGAAGTTTCTGAGAATGCTGCTGTCCACTATTTTTATGTAATCCCGTTTCCAACGAAATCCTCAGAGCTATCCAAATATCCACTTGCAGATTCTACAAAAAGAGTGTTTCAAAACTGCTGTATCAAAAGAAAGGTTCAAGTCTGTTAGTTGAGGACACACAACAAAAATAAGTTTCTGAGAATGCTTCTGTCTTGATTTTATGGGAAGATATTTCCTTTTTAACCATAGGCCTGATACCGTTCCAAATGTCCACTTCCAGATACTACAAAAAGAGTGTTTCAAACCTGCTCTATGAAAGGGAATGTTCAACTCTGTGACTTGAATGCAAACATCACAAAGAAGTTTCTGAGAATGCTCCTGTCTACTATTTATCTGTAATCCCGCTTCCAATGAAATCCTCAGTTTTATAGAAATATCCACTTGCAGTTTCCAAAAAAAGAGTGTTTCCCACGTGCTCTGTCAATAGAAAGGTTCAACACTGCTGGTTGTGAAGATAGAGCATAAACAAGTTTCTGAGATTGCTTCTATCTCGTTTTTATGGGAAGATATTTCCTTTTTTACCATAGGCCACAAAGCGCTGCAAATGTCCACTTCCAGATACTACAAAAAGAGTGTTTGAAACCTGCTCTATGAAAGGGAATGTTCAACTCTGTGACTTAAATGGAAACATCACAAAGAAGTTTCTGAGAATGCTGCTGTCTACTTTTTATATGTAATCCCGTTTCCAACGAAATCCTCAGTGCTATCCAAATATCCACTTGCAGATTCTACAAAAAGAGTGTTTCAAAACTGCTGTATCAAAAGAAAGGTTCAAGTCTGTTAGTTGAGGACACACATCGCAAATAAGTTTCTGAGAATGCTTCTGTCTTGTTTTTATGGGAAGATATTTCCTTTTTAACCATAGGCCTGATACCGTTCCAAATGTCCACTTCCAGATACTACAAAAAGAGTGTTTCAAACCTGCTCTATGAAAGGGAATGTTCAACTCTGTGACTTGAATGCAAACATCACAAAGAAGTTTCTGAGAATGCTGCTGTCTACTGTTTATCTGTAATCCCGCTTCCAACGAAATCCTCAGTTTTATAGAAATATCCACTTGCAGTTTCCAAAAAAAGAGTGTTTCACACGTGCTCTGTCAATGGAAAGTTTGAACACTGTTAGTTGTGAAGATAGAGCATAAACAAGTTTCTGAGATTGCTTCTATCTCGTTTTTATGGGAAGATATTTCCTTTTGTACTATAGGCCACAAAGCGCTGCAAATGTCCACTTCCAGATGCTACAAAAACAGTGCTTCAAACCTGCTCTATGACAGGGAATGTTCAACTCTGTGACTTGAATGCAAACGTCACAAAGAAGTCTCTGAGAATGCTGCTGTCCACTATTTTTATGTAATCCCTTTTCCAACAAAATCCTCAGAGCTATCCAAATATCCACTTGCAGATTCTACAAAAAGAGTGTTTCAAAACTGCTGTATCAAAAGAAAGGTTCAAGTCTGTTAGTTGAGGACACACAACACAAATAAGTTTCTGAGAATGCTTGTGTCTTGTTTTTATGGGAAGATATTTCCTTTTTAACCATAGGCCTGATACCGTTCCAAATGTCCACTTCCAGATACTACAAAAAGAGTGTTTCAAACCTGCTCTATGAAAGGGAATGTTCAACTCTGTGACTTGAATGCAAACATCACAAAGTAGTTTCTGAGAATGCTGCTGTCTACTATTTATCTGTAATCCCGCTTCCAACGAAATCCTCAGTTTTATAGAAATATCCACTTGCAGTTTCCAAAAAAAGAGTGTTTCACACGTGCTCTGTCAATAGAAAGGTTCAACACTGTTAGTTGTGAAGATAGAGCATAAACAAGTTTCTGAGATTGCTTCTATCTCGTTTTTATGGGAAGATATTTCCTTTTTTACCATAGGCCACAAAGCGCTGCAAATGTCCACTTCCAGATACTACATAAAGAGTGTTTGAAACGTGCTCTATGAAAGGGAATGTTCAACTCTGTGACTTAAATGGAAACACCACAAAGAAGTTTCTGAGAATGCTGCTGTCTCCTTTTATATGTAATCCCGTTTCCAACGAAATCCTCAGAGCTATCCAAATATCCACTTGCAGATTCTACAAAAAGAGTGTTTCAAAACTGCTGTATCAAAAGAAAGGTTCAAGTCTGTTAGTTGAGGACACACATCGCAAATAAGTTTCTGAGAATGCTTCTGTCTTGTTTTTATGGGAAGATATTTCCTTTTTAACCATAGGCCTGATACCGTTCCAAATGTCCACTTCCAGATACTACAAAAAGAGTGTTTCAAACCTGCTCTATGAAAGGGAATGTTCAACTCTGTGACTTGAATGCAAACATCACAAAGAAGTTTCTGAGAATGCTGCTGTCTACTATTTATCTGTAATCCCGCTTCCAACGAAATCCTCAGTTTTATAGAAATATCCACTTGCAGTTTCCGAAAAAAGAGTGTTTCACACGTGCTCCGTCAATAGAAAGGTTCAACACTGTTAGTTGTGTAGATAGAGCATAAACAAGTTTCTGAGATTGCTTCTATCTCGTTTTTATGGGAAGATATTTCCTTTTTTACCATAGGCCACAAAGCACTGCAAATGTCCACTTCCAGATACCACAAAAAGAGTGTTTGAAACCTGCTCTAGGACAGGGAATGTTCAACCCTGTGACTTGAATGGAAACGTCACAAAGAAGTTTCTGAGAATGCTGCTGTCCACTATTTTTATGTAATCCCGTTTCCAACGAAATCCTCAGAGCTATCCAAATATCCACTTGCAGATTCTACAAAAAGAGTGTTTCAAAACTGCTGTATCAAAAGAAAGGTTCAAGTCTGTTAGTTGAGGACACACAACAAAAATAAGTTTCTGAGAATGCTTCTGTCTTGATTTTATGGGAAGATGTTTCCTTTTTAACCATAGGCCTGATACCGTTCCAAATGTCCACTTCCAGATACTACAAAAAGAGTGTTTCAAACCTGCTCTATGAAAGGGAATGTTCAACTCTGTGACTTGAATGCAAACATCACAAAGAAGTTTCTGAGAATGCTGCTGTCTACTATTTATCTGTAATCCCGCTTCCAATGAAATCCTCAGTTTTATAGAAATATCCACTTGCAGTTTCCAAAAAAAGAGTGTTTCACACGTACTCTGTCAATAGAAAGGTTCAACACTGCTGGTTGTGAAGATAGAGCATAAACAAGTTTCTGAGATTGCTTCTATCTCGTTTTTATGGGAAGATATTTCCTTTTTTACCATAGGCCACAAAGCGCTGCAAATGTCCACTTCCAGATACTACAAAAAGAGTGTTTGAAACCTGCTCTATGAAAGGGAATGTTCAACTCTGTGACTTAAATGGAAACATCACAAAGAAGTTTCTGAGAATGCTGCTGTCTACTTTTTATATGTAATCCCGTTTCCAACGAAATCCTCAGAGCTATCCAAATATCCACTTGCAGATTCTACAAAAAGAGTGTTTCAAAACTGCTGTATCAAAAGAAAGGTTCAAGTCTGTTAGTTGAGGACACACATCGCAAATAAGTTTCTGAGAATGCTTCTGTCTTGTTTTTATGGGAAGATATTTCCTTTTTAACCATAGGCCTGATACCGTTCCAAATGTCCACTTCCAGATACTACAAAAAGAGTGTTTCAAACCTGCTCTATGAAAGGGAATGTTCAACTCTGTGACTTGAATGCAAACATCACAAAGAAGTTTCTGAGAATGCTGCTGTCTACTGTTTATCTGTAATCCCGCTTCCAATGAAATCCTCAGTTTTATTGAAATATCCACTTGCAGTTTCCAAAAAAAGAGTGTTTCACACGTGCTCTGTCAATGGAAAGTTTGAACACTGTTAGTTGTGAAGATAGAGCATAAACAAGTTTCTGAGATTGCTTCTATCTCGTTTTTATGGGAAGATATTTCCTTTTGTACCATAGGCCACAAAGCGCTGCAAATGTCCACTTCCAGATGCTACAAAAACAGTGCTTCAAACCTGCTCTATGACAGGGAATGTTCAACTCTGTGACTTGAATGCAAACGTCACAAAGAAGTCTCTGAGAATGCTGCTGTCCACTATTTTTATGTAATCCCTTTTCCAACAAAATCCTCAGAGCTATCCAAATATCCACTTGCAGATTCTACAAAAAGAGTGTTTCAAAACTGCTGTATCAAAAGAAAGGTTCAAGTCTGTTAGTTGAGGACACACAACACAAATAAGTTTCTGAGAATGCTTGTGTCTTGTTTTTATGGGAAGATATTTCCTTTTTAACCATAGGCCTGATACCGTTCCAAATGTCCACTTCCAGATACTACAAAAAGAGTGTTTCAAACCTGCTCTATGAAAGGGAATGTTCAACTCTGTGACTTGAATGCAAACATCACAAAGTAGTTTCTGAGAATGCTGCTGTCTACTATTTATCTGTAATCCCGCTTCCAACGAAATCCTCAGTTTTATAGAAATATCCACTTGCAGTTTCCAAAAAAAGAGTGTTTCACACGTGCTCTGTCAATAGAAAGGTTCAACACTGTTAGTTGTGAAGATAGAGCATAAACAAGTTTCTGAGATTGCTTCTATCTCGTTTTTATGGGAAGATATTTCCTTTTGTACCATAGGCCACAAAGCGCTGCAAATGTCCACTTCCAGATACTACATAAAGAGTGTTTGAAACCTGCTCTATGAAAGGGAATGTTCAACTCTGTGACTTAAATGGAAACACCACAAAGAAGTTTCTGAGAATGCTGCTGTCTCCTTTTATATGTAATCCCGTTTCCAACGAAATCCTCAGAGCTATCCAAATATCCACTTGCAGATTCTACAAAAAGAGTGTTTCAAAACTGCTGTATCAAAAGAAAGGTTCAAGTCTGTTAGTTGAGGACACACATCGCAAATAAGTTTCTGAGAATGCTTCTGTCTTGTTTTTATGGGAAGATATTTCCTTTTTAACCATAGGCCTGATACCGTTCCAAATGTCCACTTCCAGATACTACAAAAAGAGTGTTTCAAACCTGCTCTATGAAAGGGAATGTTCAACTCTGTGACTTGAATGCAAACATCACAAAGAAGTTTCTGAGAATGCTGCTGTCTACTATTTATCTGTAATCCCGCTTCCAACGAAATCCTCAGTTTTATAGAAATATCCACTTGCAGTTTCCGAAAAAAGAGTGTTTCACACGTGCTCCGTCAATAGAAAGGTTCAACACTGTTAGTTGTGTAGATAGAGCATAAACAAGTTTCTGAGATTGCTTCTATCTCGTTTTTATGGGAAGATATTTCCTTTTTTACCATAGGCCACAAAGCGCTGCAAATGTCCACTTCCAGATACCACAAAAAGAGTGTTTGAAACCTGCTCTAGGACAGGGAATGTTCAACTCTGTGACTTGAATGCAAACGTCACAAAGAAGTTTCTGAGAATGCTGCTGTCCACTATTTTTATGTAATCCCGTTTCCAACGAAATCCTCAGAGCTATCCAAATATCCACTTGCAGATTCTACAAACAGAGTGTTTCAAAACTGCTGTATCAAAAGAAAGGTTCAAGTTTGTTAGTTGAGGACACACAACAAAAATAAGTTTCTGAGAATGCTTCTGTCTTGATTTTATGGGAAGATATTTCCTTTTTAACCATAGGCCTGATACCGTTCCAAATGTCCACTTCCAGATACTACAAAAAGAGTGTTTCAAACCTGCTCTATGAAAGGGAATGTTCAACTCTGTGACTTGAATGCAAACATCACAAAGAAGTTTCTGAGAATGCTGCTGTCTACTATTTATCTGTAATCCCGCTTCCAATGAAATCCTCAGTTTTATAGAAATATCCACTTGCAGTTTCCAAAAAAAGAGTGTTTCACACGTGCTCTGTCAATAGAAAGGTTCAACACTGCTGGTTGTGAAGATAGAGCATAAACAAGTTTCTGAGATTGCTTCTATGTCGTTTTTATGGGAAGATATTTCCTTTTTTACCATAGGCCACAAAGCGCTGCAAATGTCCACTTCCAGATACTACAAAAAGAGTGTTTGAAACCTGCTCTATGAAAGGGAATGTTCAACTCTGTGACTTAAATGGAAACATCACAAAGAAGTTTCTGAGAATGCTGCTGTCTACTTTTTATATGTAATCCCGTTTCCAACGAAATCCTCAGAGCTATCCAAATATCCACTTGCAGATTCTACAAAAAGAGTGTTTCAAAACTGCTGTATCAAAAGAAAGGTTCAAGTCTGTTAGTTGAGGACACACATCGCAAATAAGTTTCTGAGAATGCTTCTGTCTTGTTTTTATGGGAAGATATTTCCTTTTTAACCATAGGCCTGATACCGTTCCAAATGTCCACTTCCAGATACTACAAAAAGAGTGTTTCAAACCTGCTCTAGGAAAGGGAATGTTCAACTCTGTGACTTGAATGCAAACATCACAAAGAAGTTTCTGAGAATGCTGCTGTCTACTATTTATCTGTAATCCCGCTTCCAACGAAATCCTCAGTTTTATAGAAATATCCACTTGCAGTTTCCAAAAAAAGAGTGTTTCACATGTGCTCTGTCAATTGAAAGGTTCAACACTGTTAGTTGTGAAGATAGAGCATAAACAAGTTTCTGAGATTGCTTCTATCTCGTTTTTATGGGAAGATATTTCCTTTTTTATCATAGGCCACAAAGCGCTGCAAATGTCCACTTCCAGATACCACAAAAAGAGTGTTTGAAACCTGCTCTAGGACAGGGAATGTTCAACTCTGTGACTTGAATGCAAACGTCACAAAGAAGTTTCTGAGAATGCTGCTGTCCACTATTTTTATGTAATCCCGTTTCCAACGAAATCCTCAGAGCTATCCAAATATCCACTTGCAGATTCTACAAAAAGAGTGTTTCAAAACTGCTGTATCAAAAGAAAGGTTCAAGTCTGTTAGTTGAGGACACACAACAAAAATAAGTTTCTGAGAATGCTTCTGTCTTGATTTTATGGGAAGATATTTCCTTTTTAACCATAGGCCTGATACCGTTCCAAATGTCCACTTCCAGATACTACAAAAAGAGTGTTTCAAACCTGCTCTATGAAAGGGAATGTTCAACTCTGTGACTTGAATGCAAACATCACAAAGAAGTTTCTGAGAATGCTGCTGTCTACTATTTATCTGTAATCCCGCTTCCAATGAAATCCTCAGTTTTATAGAAATATCCACTTGCAGTTTCCAAAAAAAGAGTGTTTCACACCTGCTCTGTCAATAGAAAGGTTCAACACTGCTGGTTGTGAAGATAGAGCATAAACAAGTTTCTGAGATTGCTTCTATCTCGTTTTTATGGGAAGATATTTCCTTTTTTACCATAGGCCACAAAGCGCTGCAAATGTCCACTTCCAGATACTACAAAAAGAGTGTTTGAAACCTGCTCTATGAAAGGGAATGTTCAACTCTGTGACTTAAATGGAAACATCACAAAGAAGTTTCTGAGAATGCTGCTGTCTACTTTTTATATGTAATCCCGTTTCCAACGAAATCCTCGGAGCTATCCAAATATCCACTTGCAGATTCTACAAAAAGAGTGTTTCAAAACTGCTGTATCAAAAGAAAGGTTCAAGTCTGTTAGTTGAGGACACACATCGCAAATAAGTTTCTGAGAATGCTTCTGTCTTGTTTTTATGGGAAGATATTTCCTTTTTAACCATAGGCCTGATACCGTTCCAAATGTCCACTTCCAGATACTACAAAAAGAGTGTTTCAAACCTGCTCTAGGAAAGGGAATGTTCAACTCTGTGACTTGAATGCAAACATCACAAAGAAGTTTCTGAGAATGCTGCTGTCTACTATTTATCTGTAATCCCGCTTCCAACGAAATCCTCAGTTTTATAGAAATATCCACTTGCAGTTTCCGAAAAAAGAGTGTTTCACACGTGCTCCGTCAATAGAAAGGTTCAACACTGTTAGTTGTGTAGATAGAGCATAAACAAGTTTCTGAGATTGCTTCTATCTCGTTTTTATGGGAAGATATTTCCTTTTTTACCATAGGACACAAAGCGCTGCAAATGTCCACTTCCAGATACCACAAAAAGAGTGTTTGAAACCTGCTCTAGGACAGGGAATGTTCAACTCTGTGACTTGAATGCAAACGTCACAAAGAAGTTTCTGAGAATGCTGCTGTCCACTATTTTTATGTAATCCCGTTTCCAACGAAATCCTCAGAGCTATCCAAATATCCACTTGCAGATTCTACAAAAAGAGTGTTTCAAAACTGCTGTATCAAAAGAAAGGTTCAAGTCTTTTAGTTGAGGACACACATCGCAAATAAGTTTCTGAGAATGCTTCTGTCTTGTTTTTATGGGAAGATATTTCCTTTTTAACCATAGGCCTGATACCGTTCCAAATGTCCACTTCCAGATACTACAAAAAGAGTGTTTCAAACCTGCAGTATGAAAGGGAATGTTCGACTCTGTGAATTGAATGCAAACATCACAAAGAAGTTTCTGAGAATGCTGCTGTCTACTATTTATCTGTAATCCCGCTTCCAACGAAATCCTCAGTTTTATAGAAATATCCACTTGCAGATTCCAAAAAAAGAGTGTTTCACTAGTGCTCTGTCAATAGAAAGGTTCAACACTGTTAGTTGTGTTGATAGAGCATAAACAAGTTTCTGTGATTGCTTCTATCTCGTTTTTATGGGAAGATATTTCCTTTTTTACCATAGGCCACAAAGCGCTGCAAATGTCCACTTCCAGATGCTACAAAAAGAGTGTTTCAAACCTGCTCTAGGACAGGGAATGTTCAACTCTGTGACTTGAATGCAAACGTCACAAAGAAGTTTCTGAGAATGCTGCTGTCCACTATTTTTATATAATCCCGTTTCCAACGAAATCCTCAGATCTATCCAAATATCCACTTGCAGATTCTACAAAAAGAGAGTTTCAAAACTGCTGTATCAAAAGAAAGGTTCAAGTCTGTTAGTTGAGGACACACAACACAGTTAAGTTTCTGAGAATGCTTCTGTCTTGTTTTTATGGGAAGATATTTCCTTTTTAACCATAGGCCTGATACCGTTCCAAATGTCCACTTCCAGATACTACAAAAAGAGTGTTTCAAACCTGCTCTATGAAAGGGAATGTTCAACTCTGTGACTTGAATGCAAACATCACAAAGAAGTTTCTGAGAATGCTGCTGTCTACTGTTTATCTGTAATCCCGCTTCCAACGAAATCCTCAGTTTTATTGAAATATCCACTTGCAGTTTCCAAAAAAAGAGTGTTTCACACGTGCTCTGTCAATGGAAAGATTGAACACTGTTAGTTGTGAAGATAGAGCATAAACAAGTTTCTGAGATTGCTTCTATCTCGTTTTTATGGGAAGATATTTCCTTTTGTGCCATAGGCCACAAAGCGCTGCAAATGTCCACTTCCAGATGCTACAAAAAGAGTGTTTCAAACCTGCTCTATGACAGGGAATGTTCAACTCTGTGACTTGAATGCAAACGTCACAAAGAAGTTTCTGAGAATGCTGCTGTCCACTATTTTTATGTAATCCCGTTTCCAAAGAAATCCTCAGAGCTATCCAAATATCCACTTGCAGATTCTACAAAAAGAGTGTTTCAAAACTGCTGTATCAAAAGAAAGGTTCAAGTCTGTTAGTTGAGGACACACAACACAAATAAGTTTCTGAGAATGCTTCTGTCTTGTTTTTATGGGAAGATATTTCCTTTTTAACCATAGGCCTGATACCGTTCCAAATGTCCACTTCCAGATACTACAAAAAGAGGGTTTCAAACCTGCTCTATGAAAGGGAATGTTCAACTCTGTGACTTGAATGCAAACATCACAAAGAAGTTTCTGAGAATGCTGCTGTCTACTATTTATCTGTAATCCCGATTCCAACGAAATCCTCAGTTTTATAGAAATATCCACTTGCAGTTTCCGAAAAAAGAGTGTTTCACACGTGCTCCGTCAATAGAAAGGTTCAACACTGTTAGTTGTGTAGATAGAGCATAAACAAGTTTCTGAGATTGCTTCTATCTCGTTTTTATGGGAAGATATTTCCTTTTTCACCATAGGCCACAAAGCGCTGCAAATGTCCACTTCCAGATACCACAAAAAGAGTGTTTGAAACCTGCTCTAGGACAGGGAATGTTCAACTCTGTGACTTGAATGCAAACGTCACAAAGAAGTTTCTGAGAATGCTGCTGTCCACTATTTTTATGTAATCCCGTTTCCAACGAAATCCTCAGAGCTATCCAAATATCCACTTGCAGATTCTACAAAAAGAGTGTTTCAAAACTGCTGTATCAAAAGAAAGGTTCAAGTCTGTTAGTTGAGGACACACAACAAAAATAAGTTTCTGAGAATGCTTCTGTCTTGATTTTATGGGAAGATATTTCCTTTTTAACCATAGGCCTGATACCGTTCCAAATGTCCACTTCCAGATACTACAAAAAGAGTGTTTCAAACCTGCTCTATGAAAGGGAATGTTCAACTCTGTGACTTGAATGCAAACATCACAAAGAAGTTTCTGAGAATGCTGCTGTCTACTATTTATCTGTAATCCCGCTTCCAATGAAATCCTCAGTTTTATAGAAATATCCACTTGCAGTTTCCAAAAAAAGAGTGTTTCACACGTGCTCTGTCAATAGAAAGGTTCAACACTGCTGGTTGTGAAGATAGAGCATAAACTAGTTTCTGAGATTGCTTCTATCTCGTTTTTATGGGAAGATATTTCCTTTTTTACCATAGGCCACAAAGCGCTGCAAATGTCCACTTCCAGATACTACAAAAAGAGTGTTTGAAACCTGCTCTATGAAAGGGAATGTTCAACTCTGTGACTTAAATGGAAACATCACAAAGAAGTTTCTGAGAATGCTGCTGTCTACTTTTTATATGTAATCCCGTTTCCAACGAAATCCTCAGAGCTATCCAAATATCCACTTGCAGATTCTACAAAAAGAGTGTTTCAAAACTGCTGTATCAAAAGAAAGGTTCAAGTCTGTTAGTTGAGGACACACATCGCAAATAAGTTTCTGAGAATGCTTCTGTCTTGTTTTTATGGGAAGATATTTCCTTTTTAACCATAGGCCTGATACCGTTCCAAATGTCCACTTCCAGATACTAGAAAAAGAGTGTTTCAAACCTGCTCTATGAAAGGGAATGTTCAACTCTATGACTTGAATGCAAACATCACAAAGAAGTTTCTGAGAATGCTGCTGTCTACTATTTATCTGTAATCCCGCTTCCAACGAAATCCTCAGTTTTATAGAAATATCCACTTGCAGTTTCCAAAAAAAGAGTGTTTCACACGTGCTCCGTCAATAGAAAGGTTCAACACTGTTAGTTGTGTAGATAGAGCATAAACAAGTTTCTGAGATTGCTTCTATCTCGTTTTTATGGGAAGATATTTCCTTTTTTACCATAGGCCACAAAGCGCTGCAAATGTCCACTTCCAGATACCACAAAAAGAGTGTTTGAAACCTGCTCTAGGACAGGGAATGTTCAACTCTGTGACTTGAATGCAAACGTCACAAAGAAGTTTCTGAGAATGCTGCTGTCCACTATTTTTATGTAATCCCGTTTCCAACGAAATCCTCAGAGCTATCCAAATATCCACTTGCAGATTCTACAAAAAGAGTGTTTCAAAACTGCTGTATCAAAAGAAAGGTTCAAGTCTCTTAGTTGAGGACACACAACAAAAATAAGTTTCTGAGAATGCTTCTGTCTTGTTTTTATGGGAAGATATTTCCTTTTTAACCATAGGCCTGATACCTTTCCAAGTGTCCACTTCCAGATACTACAAAAAGAGTGTTTCAAACCTGCTCTAGGAAAGGGAATGTTCAACTCTGTGACTTGAATGCAAACATCACAAAGAAGTTTCTGAGAATGCTGCTGTCTACGATTTATCTGTAATCCCGCTTCCAATGAAATCCTCAGTTTTATAGAAATATCCACGTGCAGATTCCAAAAAAAGAGTGTTTCACAAGTGCTCTGTCAATAGAAAGGTTCAACACTGTTAGTTGTGTAGATAGAGCATAAACAAGTTTCTGAGATTGCTTCTATCTCGTTTTTATGGGAAGATATTTCCTTTTGTACCATAGGCCACAAAGCGCTGCAAATGTCCACTTCCAGATGCTACAAAAAGAGTGTTTCAAACCTACTCTAGGACAGGGAATGTTCAACACTGTGACTTGCATGCAAACGTCACAAAGAAGTTTCTGAGAATGCTGCTGTCTACTTTTTATATGTAATCCCGTTTCCAACGAAATCCTCAGAGCTATCCAAATATCCACTTGCAGATTCTACAAAAAGAGTGTTTCAAAACTGCTGTATCAAAAGAAAGGTTCAAGTCTGTTAGTTGAGGACACACATCGCAAATAAGTTTCTGAGAATGCTTCTGTCTTGTTTTTATGGGAAGATATTTCCTTTTTAACCATAGGCCTGATACCGTTCCAAATGTCCACTTCCAGATACTACAAAAAGAGTGTTTCAAACCTGCTCTAGGAAAGGGAATGTTCAACTCTGTGACTTGAATGCAAACATCACAAAGAAGTTTCTGAGAATGCTGCTGTCTACTATTTATCTGTAATCCCGCTTCCAACGAAATCCTCAGTTTTATAGAAATATCCACTTGCAGTTTCCAAAAAAAGAGTGTTTCACATGTGCTCTGTCAATTGAAACGTTCAACACTGTTAGTTGTGAAGATAGAGCATAAACAAGTTTCTGAGATTGTTTCTATCTCGTTTTTATGGGAAGATATTTCCTTTTGTACCATAGGCCAAAAAGCGCTGCAAATGTCCACTTCCAGATGCTACAAAGAGAGTGTTTCAAACCTGCTCTATGACAGGGAATGTTCAACTCTGTGACTTGAATGCAAACGTCACAAAGAAGTCTCTGAGAATGCTGCTGTCCACTATTTTTGTGTAATCCCTTTTCCAACGAAATCCTCAGAGCTATCCAAATATCCACTTGCAGATTCTACATAAAGAGTGTTTCAAAAATGCTGTATCAAAAGAAAGGTTCAAGTCTGTTAGTTGAGGACACACAACACAAATAAGTTTCTGAGAATACTTCAGTCTTGTTTTTATGGGAAGATATTTCCTTTCTAACCATAGGCCTGATAGCGTTCCAAATGTCCACTTCCAGATACTACAAAAAGAGTGTTTCAAACCTGCTCTATGAAAGGGAATGTTCAACTCTGTGACTTGAATGCAAACATCACAAAGAAGTTTCTGAGAATGCTGCTGTCTACTATTTATCTGTAATCCCGCTTCCAACGAAATCCTCAGCTTTATAGAAATATCCACTTGCAGTTTCCAAAAACAGAGTGTTTCACACGTGCTCTGTCAATAGAAAGGTTCAACACTGTTAGTTGTGAAGATAGAGCATAAACAAGTTTCTGAGATTGCTTCTATCTCGTTTTTATGGGAAGATATTTCCTTTTTTACCATAAGCCACAAAGCGCGGAAAATGTCCACTTCCAGATACTACAAAAAGAGTGTTTGAAACCTGCTCTATGAAAGGGAATGTTCAACTCTGTGACTTAAATGGAAACATCATAAAGAAGTTTCTGAGAATGCTGCTGTCTACTTTTTATATGTAATCCCGTTTCCAACGAAATCCTCAGATCTATCCAAATATCCACTTGCAGATTCTACAAAAAGAGTGTTTCAAAACTGCTGTATCAAAAGAAAGGTTCAAGTCTGTTAGTTGAGGACACACAACACAAATAAGTTTCTGAGAATGCTTCAGTCTTGTTTTTATGGGAAGATATTTCCTTTCTAACCATAGGCCTGATACCGTTCCAAATGTCCACTTCCAGATACTACAAAAAGAGTGTTTCAAACCTGCTCTATGAAAGGGAATGTTCAACTCTGTGACTTGAATGCAAACATCACAAAGAAGTTTCTGAGAATGCTGCTGTCTACTATTTATCTGTAATCCCGCTTCCAACGAAATCCTCAGCTTTATAGAAATATCCACTTGCAGTTTCCAAAAAAAGAGTGTTTCACACGTGCTCTGTCAATAGAAAGGTTCAACACTGTTAGTTGTGTAGATAGAGCATAAACAAGTTTCTGAGATTGCTTCTATCTCATTTTTATGGGAAGATATTTCCTTTTTTACCATAGGCCACATAGCGCTGCAAATGTCCACTTCCAGATAATACAAAAAGAGTGTTTCAAACCTGCTCTAGGACAGGGAATGTTCAACTCTGTGACTTGAATGCAAACGTCACAAAGAAGTCTCTGAGAATGCTGCTGTCCACTATTTTTATGTAATCCCGCTTCCTACGAAATCCTCGGAGCTATCCTAATATCCACTTGCAGATTCTACAAAAAGAGTGTTTCAAAACTGCTGTATCAAAAGAAAGGTTCAAGTCTGTTAGTTGAGGACACACAACACAAATAAGTTTCTGAGAATGCTTCTGTCTTGTTTTTATGGGAAGATATTTCCTTTTTAACCATAGGCCTGATACCGTTCCAAATGTCCACTTCCAGATACTAGAAAAAGAGTGTTTCAAACCTGCTCTATGAAAGGGAATGTTCAACTCTATGACTTGAATGCAAACATCACAAAGAAGTTTCTGAGAATGCTGCTGTCTACTATTTATCTGTAATCCCGCTTCCAACGAAATCCTCAGTTTTATAGAAATATCCACTTGCAGTTTCCAAAAAAAGAGTGTTTCACACGTGCTCTGTCACTAGAAAGGTTCAACACTGTTAGTTGTGAAGATAGAGCATAAACAAGTTTCTGAGATTGCTTCTATCTCGTTTTTATGGGAAGATATTTCCTTTTTTACCATAGGCCACAAAGTGCTGCAAATGTGCACTTCCAGATACCACAAAAAGACTGTTTGAAACCTGCTCTATGAAAGGGAATGTTCAACACTGTGACTTAAATGGAAACATCATAAAGAAGTTTCTGAGAATGCTGCTGTCTACTTTTTATAAGTAATCCCGTTTCCAACAAAATCCTCAGAGCTATCCAAATATCCACTTGCAGATTCCACAAAAAGAGTGTTTCAAAACTGCTGTATCAAAAGAAAGGTTCAAGTCTGTTAGTTGAGGACACACATCGCAAATAAGTTTCTGAGAATGCTTCAGTCTTGTTTTTATGGGAAGATATTGCTTTTTTAACCATATTCCTGATACCGTTCCAAATGTCCACTTCCAGATACTACAAAAAGAGTGTTTCAAACCTGCTCTATGTAAGGGAATGTTCAACTCTGTGACTTGAATGCAAATATCACAAAGAAGTTTCTGAGAATGCTGCTGTCTACTATTTATCTGTAATCCCGCTTCCAACGAAATCCTCAGTTTTATAGAAATATCCACTTGCAGTTTCCAAAAAAAGAGTGTTTCACACGTGCTCTGTCAATAGAAAGGTTCAACACTGTTTGTTGTGAAGATAGAGCATAAACAAGTTTCTGAGATTGCTTCTATCTCGTTTTTATGGGAAGATATTTCCTTTTGTACCATAGGCCACAAAGCGCTGCAAATGCCCACTTCCAGATGCTACAAATAGAGTGTTTCAAACCTGCTCTATGACAGGGAATGTTCAACTCTGTGCCTTAAATGGAAACATCACAAAGAAGTTTCTGAGAATGTTGCTGTCTACTTTTTATATGTAATCCCGTTGCAAACAAAATCCTCAGAGCTATCCAAATATCCACTTGCAGATTCTACAAAAAGAGTGTTTCGAAACTGCTGTATCAAAAGAAAGGTTCAAGTCTTTTAGTTGAGGACACACATCGCAAATAAGTTTCTGAGAATGCTTCTGTCTTGTTTTTATGGGAACATATTTCCTTTTTAACCATAGGCCTGATACCGTTCCAAATGTCCACTTCCAGATACTACAAAAAGATTGTTACAAACCTGCTCTAGGAAAGGGAATGTTCAACTCTGTGACTTGAATGCAAACATCACAAAGAAGTTTCTGAGAATGCTGCTGTCTACTATTTATCTGTAATCCCGCTTCCAACGAAATCCTCAGTTTTAGAGAAATATCCACTTGCAGATTCCAAAAAAAGAGTGTTTCACTAGTGCTCTGTCAATAGAAAGGTTCAACACTGTTAGTTGTGTTGATAGAGCATAAACAAGTTTCTGTGATTGCTTCTATCTCGTTTTTATGGGAAGATATTTCCTTTTTTACCATAGGCCACAAAGCGCTGCAAATGTCCACTTCCAGATGCTACAAAAAGAGTGTTTCAAACCTGCTCTAGGACAGGGAATGTTCAACTCTGTGACTTGAATGCAAACGTCACAAAGAAGTTTCTGAGAATGCTGCTGTCCACTATTTTTATATAATCCCGTTTCCAACGAAATCCTCAGAGCTATCCAAATATCCACTTGCAGATTCTACAAAAAGAGAGTTTCAAAACTGCTGTATCAAAAGAAAGGTTCAAGTCTGTTAGTTGAGGACACACAACACAATTAAGTTTCTGAGAATGCTTCTGTCTTGTTTTTATGGGAAGATATTTCCTTTTTAACCATAGGCCTGATACCGTTCCAAATGTCCACTTCCAGATACTACAAAAAGAGTGTTTCAAACGTGCTCTATGAAAGGGAATGTTCAACTCTGTGACTTGAATGCAAACATCACAAAGAAGTTTCTGAGAATGCTGCTGTCTACTGTTTATCTGTAATCCCGCTTCCAACGAAATCCTCAGTTTTATTGAAATATCCACTTGCAGTTTCCAAAAAAAGAGTGTTTCACACGTGCTCTGTCAATGGAAAGTTTGAACACTGTTAGTTTTGAAGATAGAGCATCAACAAGTTTCTGAGATTGCTTCTATCTCGTTTTTATGGGAAGATATTTCCTTTTGTACCATAGGCCACAAAGCGCTGCAGATGTCCACTTCCAGATGCTACAAAAACAGTGCTTCAAACCTGCTCTATGACAGGGAATGTTCAACTCTGTGACTTGAATGCAAACGTCACAAAGAAGTCTCTGAGAATGCTGCTGTCCACTATTTTTATGTAATCCCTTTTCCAACGAAATCCTCAGAGCTATCCAAATATCCACTTGCAGATTCTACAAAAAGAGTGTTTCAAAACTGCTGTATCAAAAGAAAGGTTCAAGTCTGTTAGTTGAGGACACACAACACAAATAAGTTTCTGAGAATGCTTCTGTCTTGTTTTTATGGGAAGATATTTCCTTTTTAACCATAGGCCTGATACCGTTCCAAATGTCCACTTCCAGATACTACAAAAAGAGTGTTTCAAACCTGCTCTATGAAAGGGAATGTTCAACTCTGTGACTTGAATGCAAATATCACAAAGTAGTTTCTGAGAATGCTGCTGTCTACTATTTATCTGTAATCCCGCTTCCAACGAAATCCTCAGTTTTATAGAAATATCCACTTGCAGTTTCCAAAAAAAGAGTGTTTCACACGTGCTCTGTCAATAGAAAGGCTCAACACTGTTAGTTGTGAAGATAGAGCATAAACAAGTTTCTGAGATTGCTTCTATCTCGTTTTTATGGGAAGATATTTCCTTTTTTAACATAGGCCACAAAGCGCTGCAAATGTCCACTTCCAGATACTACATAAAGAGTGTTTGAAACCTCTTCTATGAAAGGGAATGTTCAACTCTGTGACTTAAATGGAAACACCACAAAGTAGTTTCTGAGAATGCTGCTGTCTCCTTTTATATGTAATCCCGTTTCCAACGAAATCCTCAGAGCTATCCAAATATCCACTTGCAGATTCTACAAAAAGAGTGTTTCAAAACTGCTGTATCAAAAGAAAGGTTCAAGTCTGTTAGTTGAGGACACACATCACAAATAAGTTTCTGAGAATGCTTCTGTCTTGTTTTTATGGGAAGATATTTCCTTTTTAACCATAGGCCTGATACCGTTCCAAATGTCCACTTCCAGATACTACAAAAAGAGTGTTTCAAACCTGCTCTATGAAAGGGAATGTTCAACTCTGTGACTTGAATGCAAACATCACAAAGAAGTTTCTGAGAATGCTGCTGTCTACTATTTATCTGTAATCCCGCTTCCAACGAAATCCTCAGTTTTATAGAAATATCCACTTGCAGTTTTCGAAAAAAGAGTGTTTCACACGTGCTCCGTCAATAGAAAGGTTCAACACTGTTAGTTGTGTAGATAGAGCATAAACAAGTTTCTGAGATTGCTTCTATCTCGTTTTTATGGGAAGATATTTCCTTTTTTACCATAGGCCACAAAGCGCTGCAAATGTCCACTTCCAGATACCACAAAAAGAGTGTTTGAAACCTGCTCTAGGAGAGGGAATGTTCAACTCTGTGACTTGAATGCAAACGTCACAAAGAAGTTTCTGAGAATGCTGCTGTCCACTCTTTTTATGTAATCCCGTTTCCAACGAAATCCTCAGAGCTATCCAAATATCCACTTGCAGATTCTACAAAAAGAGTGTTTCAAAACTGCTGTATCAAAAGAAAGGTTCAAGTCTCTTAGTTGAGGACACACAACAAAAATAAGTTTCTGAGAATGCTTCTGTCTTGTTTTTATGGGAAGATATTTCCTTTTTAACCATAGGCCTGATACCGTTCCAAATGTCCACTTCCAGATACTACAAAAAGAGTGTTTCAAACCTGCTCTAGGAAAGGGAATGTTCAACTCTGTGACTTGAATGCAAACATCACAAAGAAGTTTCTGAGAATGCTGCTGTCTACGATTTATCTGTAATCCCGCTTCCAATGAAATCCTCAGTTTTATAGAAATATCCACGTGCAGATTCCAAAAAAAGAGTGTTTCACAAGTGCTCTGTCAATAGAAAGGTTCAACACTGTTAGTTGTGTAGATAGAGCATAAACAAGTTTCTGAGATTGCTTCTATCTCGTTTTTATGGGAAGATATTTCCTTTTGTACCATAGGCCACAAAGCGCTGCAAATGTCCACTTCCAGATGCTACAAAAAGAGTGTTTCAAACCTACTCTAGGACAGGGAATGTTCAACACTGTGACTTGCATGCAAACGTCACAAAGAAGTTTCTGAGAATGCTGCTGTCTACTTTTTATATGTAATCCCGTTTCCAATGAAATCCTCAGAGCTATCCAAATATCCACTTGCAGATTCTACAAAAAGAGTGTTTCAAAACTGCTGTATCAAAAGAAAGGTTCAAGTCTGTTAGCTGAGGACACACATCGCAAATAAGTTTCTGAGAATGCTTCTGTCTTGTTTTTATGGGAAGATATTTCCTTTTTAACCATAGGGCTGATACCGTTCCAAATGTCCACTTCCAGATACTACAAAAAGAGTGTTTCAAACCTGCTCTAGGAAAGGGAATGTTCAACTCTGTGACTTGAATGCAAACATCACAAAGAAGTTTCTGAGAATGCTGCTGTCTACTATTTATCTGTAATCCCGCTTCCAACGAAATCCTCAGTTTTATAGAAATATCCACTTGCAGTTTCCAAAAAAAGAGTGTTTCACACGTGCTCTGTCAATAGAAAGGTTCAACACTGCTGGTTGTGAAGATAGAGCATAAACAAGTTTCTGAGATTGCTTCTATGTCGTTTTTATTGGAAGATATTTCCTTTTTTACCATAGGCCACAAAGCGCTGCAAATGTCCACTTCCAGATACTACAAAAAGAGTGTTTGAAACCTGCTCTATGAAAGGGAATGTTCAACTCTGTGACTTAAATGGAAACATCACAAAGAAGTTTCTGAGAATGCTGCTGTCTACTTTTTATATGTAATCCCGTTTCCAACGAAATCCTTAGAGCTATCCAAATATCCACATGCAGATTCTACAAAAAGAGTGTTTCAAAACTGCTGTATCAAAAGAAAGGTTCAAGTCTGTTAGTTGAGGACACACATCGCAAATAAGTTTCTGAGAATGCTTCTGTCTTGCTTTTATGGGAAGATATTTCCTTTTTAACCATAGGCCTGATACCGTTCCAAATGTCCACTTCCAGATACTACAAAAAGATTGTTACAAACCTGCTCTAGGAAAGGGAATGTTCAACTCTGTGACTTGAATGCAAACATCACAAAGAAGTTTCTGAGAATGCTGCTGTCTACTATTTATCTGTAATCCCGCTTCCAACGAAATCCTCAGTTTTATAGAAATATCCACTTGCAGTTTCCAAAAAAAGAGTGTTTCACATGTGCTCTGTCAATTGAAAGGTTCAACACTGTTAGTTGTGAAGATAGAGCATAAACAAGTTTCTGAGATTGCTTCTATCTCGTTTTTATGGGAAGATAGTTCCTTTTGTACCATAGGCCAAAAAGCGCTGCAAATGTCCACTTCCAGATGCTACAAAAAGAGTGTTTCAAACCTGCTCTATGACAGGGAATGTTCAACTCTGTGACTTGAATGCAAACGTCACAAAGAAGTCTCTGAGAATGCTGCTGTCCACTATTTTTATGTAATCCCTTTTCCAACGAAATCCTCAGAGCTATCCAAATATCCACTTGCAGATTCTACAAAAAGAGTGTTTCAAAACTGCTGTATCAAAAGAAAGGTTCAAGTCTGTTAGCTGAGGACACACATCGCAAATAAGTTTCTGAGAATGCTTCTGTCTTGTTTTTATGGGAAGATATTTCCTTTCTAACCATAGGCCTGATACCGTTCCAAATGTCCACTTCCAGATACTACAAAAAGAATGTTTCAAACCTGCTCTATGAAAGGGAATGTTCAACTCTGTGACTTGAATGCAAACATCACAAAGAAGTTTCTGAGAATGCTGCTGTCTACTATTTATCTGTAATCCCGCTTCCAACGAAATCCTCAGTTTTATAGAAATATCCACTTGCAGTTTCCGAAAAAAGAGTGTTTCACACTTGCTTCGTCAATAGAAAGGTTCAACACTGTTAGTTGTGTAGATAGAGCATAAACAAGTTTCTGAGATTGCTTCTATCTCGTTTTTATGGGAAGATATTTCCTTTTTTACCATAGGCCACAAAGCGCTGCAAATGTCCACTTCCAGATACTACAAAAAGAGTGTTTGAAACCTGCTCTAGGACAGGGAATGTTCAACTCTGTGACTTGAATGCAAACGTCACAAAGAAGTCTCTGAGAATGCTGCTGTCCACTATTTTTATATAATCCCGCTTCCTACGAAATCCTCCGAGCTATCCTAATATCCACTTGCAGATTCTACAAAAAGAGTGTTTCAAAACTGCTGTATCAAAAGAAAGGTTCAAGTCTGTTAGTTGAGGACACACAACACAAATAAGTTTCTGAGAATGCTTCTGTCTTGTTTTTATGGGAAGATATTTCCTTTTTAACCATAGGCCTGATACCGTTCCAAATGTCCACTTCCAGATACTACAAAAAGAGTGTTTCAAACCTGCTCTATGAAAGGGAATGTTCAACTCTGTGACTTGAATGCAAATATCACAAAGTAGTTTCTGAGAATGCTGCTGTCTACTATTTATCTGTAATCCCGCTTCCAACGAAATCCTCAGTTTTATAGAAATATCCACTTGCAGTTTCCAAAAAAAGAGTGTTTCACACGTGCTCTGTCAATAGAAAGGCTCAACACTGTTAGTTGTGAAGATAGAGCATAAACAAGTTTCTGAGATTGCTTCTATCTCGTTTTTATGGGAAGATATTTCCTTTTTTAACATAGGCCACAAAGCGCTGCAAATGTCCACTTCCAGATACTACATAAAGAGTGTTTGAAACCTCTTCTATGAAAGGGAATGTTCAACTCTGTGACTTAAATGGAAACACCACAAAGTAGTTTCTGAGAATGCTGCTGTCTCTTTTTATATGTAATCCCGTTTCCAACGAAATCCTCAGAGCTATCCAAATATCCACTTGCAGATTCTACAAAAAGAGTGTTTCAAAACTGCTGTATCAAAAGAAAGGTTCAAGTCTGTTAGTTGAGGACACACATCACAAATAAGTTTCTGAGAATGCTTCTGTCTTGTTTTTATGGGAAGATATTTCCTTTTTAACCATAGGCCTGATACCGTTCCAAATGTCCACTTCCAGATACTACAAAAAGAGTGTTTCAAACCTGCTCTATGAAAGGGAATGTTCAACTCTGTGACTTGAATGCAAACATCACAAAGAAGTTTCTGAGAATGCTGCTGTCTACTATTTATCTGTAATCCCGCTTCCAACGAAATCCTCAGTTTTATAGAAATATCCACTTGCAGTTTTCGAAAAAAGAGTGTTTCACACGTGCTCCGTCAATAGAAAGGTTCAACACTGTTAGTTGTGTAGATAGAGCATAAACAAGTTTCTGAGATTGCTTCTATCTCGTTTTTATGGGAAGATATTTCCTTTTTTACCATAGGCCACAAAGCGCTGCAAATGTCCACTTCCAGATACCACAAAAAGAGTGTTTGAAACCTGCTCTAGGAGAGGGAATGTTCAACTCTGTGACTTGAATGCAAACGTCACAAAGAAGTTTCTGAGAATGCTGCTGTCCACTCTTTTTATGTAATCCCGTTTCCAACGAAATCCTCAGAGCTATCCAAATATCCACTTGCAGATTCTACAAAAAGAGTGTTTCAAAACTGCTGTATCAAAAGAAAGGTTCAAGTCTCTTAGTTGAGGACACACAACAAAAATAAGTTTCTGAGAATGCTTCTGTCTTGTTTTTATGGGAAGATATTTCCTTTTTAACCATAGGCCTGATACCGTTCCAAATGTCCACTTCCAGATACTACAAAAAGAGTGTTTCAAACCTGCTCTAGGAAAGGGAATGTTCAACTCTGTGACTTGAATGCAAACATCACAAAGAAGTTTCTGAGAATGCTGCTGTCTACGATTTATCTGTAATCCCGCTTCCAATGAAATCCTCAGTTTTATAGAAATATCCACGTGCAGATTCCAAAAAAAGAGTGTTTCACAAGTGCTCTGTCAATAGAAAGGTTCAACACTGTTAGTTGTGTAGATAGAGCATAAACAAGTTTCTGAGATTGCTTCTATCTCGTTTTTATGGGAAGATATTTCCTTTTGTACCATAGGCCACAAAGCGCTGCAAATGTCCACTTCCAGATGCTACAAAAAGAGTGTTTCAAACCTACTCTAGGACAGGGAATGTTCAACACTGTGACTTGCATGCAAACGTCACAAAGAAGTTTCTGAGAATGCTGCTGTCTACTTTTTATATGTAATCCCGTTTCCAATGAAATCCTCAGAGCTATCCAAATATCCACTTGCAGATTCTACAAAAAGAGTGTTTCAAAACTGCTGTATCAAAAGAAAGGTTCAAGTCTGTTAGCTGAGGACACACATCGCAAATAAGTTTCTGAGAATGCTTCTGTCTTGTTTTTATGGGAAGATATTTCCTTTTTAACCATAGGGCTGATACCGTTCCAAATGTCCACTTCCAGATACTACAAAAAGAGTGTTTCAAACCTGCTCTAGGAAAGGGAATGTTCAACTCTGTGACTTGAATGCAAACATCACAAAGAAGTTTCTGAGAATGCTGCTGTCTACTATTTATCTGTAATCCCGCTTCCAACGAAATCCTCAGTTTTATAGAAATATCCACTTGCAGTTTCCAAAAAAAGAGTGTTTCACACGTGCTCTGTCAATAGAAAGGTTCAACACTGTTAGTTGTGAAGATAGAGCATAAACAAGTTTCTGAGATTGCTTCTATCTCGTTTTTATGGGAAGATATTTTCTTTTGTACCATAGGACACAAAGCGATGCAAATGTCCACTTCCATATACTACAAAAAGAGTGTTTGAAACCTGCTCTATGAAAGGGAATGTTCAACTCTGTGACTTGAATGCAAACGTCACAAAGAAGTCTCTGAGAATGCTGCTGTCCACTATTTTTATGTAATCCCTTTTCCAACGAAATCCTCAGAGCTATCCAAATATCCACTTGCAGATTCTACAAAAAGAGTGTTTCAAAACTGCTGTATCAAAAGAAAGGTTCAAGTCTGTTAGTTGAGGACACACAAAACAAATAAGTTTCTGAGAATGCTTCTGTCTTGTTTTTATGGGAAGATATTTCCTTTTTAACCATAGGCCTGATACCGTTCCAAATGTCCACTTCCAGATACTACAAAAAGAGTGTTTCAAACCTGCTCTAGGAAAGGGAATGTTCAACTCTGTGACTTGAATGCAAACATCACAAAGAAGTTTCTGAGAATGCTGCTGTCTACTATTTATCTGTAATCCCGCTTCCAACGAAATCCTCAGTTTTATAGAAATATCCACTTGCAGTTTCCAAAAAAAGAGTGTTTCACACGTGCTCTGTCAATAGAAAGGTTCAACACTGCTGGTTGTGAAGATAGAGCATAAACAAGTTTCTGAGATTGCTTCTATCTCGTTTTTATGGGAAGATATTTCCTTTTTTACCATAGGCCACAAAGCGCGGCAAATGTCCACTTCCAGATACTACAAAAAGAGTGTTTGAAACCTGCTCTGTGAAAGGGAATGTTCAACTCTGTGACTTAAATGGAAACATCATAAAGAAGTTTCTGAGAATGCTGCTGTCTACTTTTTATATGTAATCCCGTTTCCAACGAAATCCTCAGAGCTATCCAAATATCCACTTGCAGATTCTACAAAAAGAGTGTTTCAAAACTGCTGTATCAAAGAAAGGTTCAAGTCTGTTAGTTGAGGACACACATCGCAAATAAGTTTCTGAGAATGCTACTGTCTTGTTTTTATGGGAAGATATTTCCTTTTTAACCATAGGCCTGATACCGTTCCAAATGTCCACTTCCAGATACTACAAAAAGAATGTTTCAAACCTGCTCTATGAAAGGGAATGTTCAACTCTGTGACTTGAATGCAAACATCACAAAGAAGTTTCTGAGAATGCTGCTGTCTACTATTTATCTGTAATCCCGCTTCCAACGAAATCCTCAGTTTTATAGAAATATCCACTTGCAGTTTCCGAAAAAAGAGTGTTTCACACGTGCTTCGTCAATAGAAAGGTTCAACACTGTTAGTTGTGTAGATAGAGCATAAACAAGTTTCTGAGATTGCTTCTATCTCGTTTTTATGGGAAGATATTTCCTTTTTTACCATAGGCCACAAAGCGCTGCAAATGTCCACTTCCAGATACTACAAAAAGAGTGTTTGAAACCTGCTCTAGGACAGGGAATGTTCAACTCTGTGACTTGAATGCAAACGTCACAAAGAAGTCTCTGAGAATGCTGCTGTCCACTATTTTTATGTAATCCCGCTTCCTACGAAATCCTCCGAGCTATCCTAATATCCACTTGCAGATTCTACAAAAAGAGTGTTTCAAAACTGCTGTATCAAAAGAAAGGTTCAAGTCTTTTAGTTGAGGACACACATCGCAAATAAGTTTCTGAGAATGCTTCTGTCTTGTTTTTATGGGAAGATATTTCCTTTTTAACCATAGGCCTGATACCGTTCCAAATGTCCACTTCCAGATACTACAAAAAGAGTGTTTCAAACCTGCTCTATGAAAGGGAATGTTCAACTCTGTGACTTGAATGCAAACAACAAAAAGAAGTTAGTGAGAATGCTGCTGTCTGCGATTTAGCTGTAATCCCGCTTCCAACGAAATCCTCAGTTTTATAGAAATATCCACTTGCAGTTTCCAAAAAAAGAGTGTTTCACACGTGCTCTGTCAATAGAAAGGTTCAACACTGTTAGTTGTGAAGATAGAGCATAAACAAGTTTCTGAGATTGCTTCTATCTCGTTTTTATGGGAAGATATTTCCTTTTTTATCATAGGCCACAAAGCGCTGCAAATGTCCACTTCCAGATACTACAAAAAGAGAGTTTGAAACCTGCTCTATGAAAGGGAATGTTCAACTCTGTGACTTAAATGGAAACATCACAAAGAAGTTTCTGAGAACGCTGCTGTCTACTTTTTATATGTAATCCCGTTTGCAACAAAATCCTCAGAGCTATCCAAGTATCCACTTGCAGATTCTACAAAAAGAGTGTTTCGAAACTGCGGTATCAAAAGAAAGGATCAAGTCTGTTAGTTGAGGACACACATCGCAAATAAGTTTCTGAGAATACTTCTGTCTTTTTTTTATGGGAAGATATTTCCTTTTTAACCATAGGCCTGATACCGTTCCAAATGTCCACTTCCAGATACTACCAAAAGAGTGTTTGAAACCTGCTCTATGAAAGGGAATTTTCAACTCTGTGACTTAAATGGAAACATCACAAAGAAGTTTCTGAGAACGCTGCTGTCTACTTTTTATATGTAATCCCGTTTGCAACAAAATCCTCAGAGCTATCCAAATATCCACTTGCAGATTCTACAAAACGAGTGTTTCGAAACTGCTCTATCAAAAGAAAGCTTCAAGTCTGTTAGTTGAGGACACACATCGCAAATAAGTTTCTGAGAATACTTCTGTCTTGTTTTTATGGGAAGATATTTCCTTTTTAACCATAGGCCTGATACCGTTCCAAATGTCCACTTCCAGATACTATAAAAAGAGTGTTTGAAACCTGCTCTATGAAAGGGAATGTTCAACTCTGTGACTTGAATGCAAACATCACAAAGAAGTTTCTGAGAATGCTGCTGTCTACTATTTATCTGTAATCCCGCTTCCAACGAAATCCTCAGTTTCATAGAAATATCCACCTGCAGTTTCCGAAAAAAGAGTGTTTCGCACGTGCTCCGTCAATAGAAAGGTTCAACACTGTTAGTTGTGTAGATAGAGCATAAACAAGTTTCTGAGATTGCTTCTATCTCGTTTTTATGGGAAGATATTTCCTTTTTTACCATAGGCCACAAAGCGCTGCAAATGTCCACTTCCAGATACTACAAATAGAGTGTTTCAAACCTGCTCTAGGACAGGGAATGTTCAACTCTGTGACTTGAATGCAAACGTCACAAAGAAGTCTCTCAGAATGCTGCTGTCCACTATTTTTATGTAATCCCACTTCCTACGAAATCCTCCGAGCTATCCTAATATCCACCTGCAGATTCTACAAAAAGTGTGTTTCAAAACTGCTGTATCAAAAGAAAGGTTCAAGTCTGTTAGTTGAGGACACACATCGCAAATAAGTTTCTGAGAATGCTACTGTCTTGTTTTTATGGGAAGATATTTCCTTTTTAACCATAGGCCTGATACCGTTCCAAATGTCCACTTCCAGATACTACAAAAAGAGTGTTTCAAACCTGCTCTATGAAAGGGAATGTTCAACTCTGTGACTTGAATGCAAACATCACAAAGAAGTTTCTGAGAATGCTGCTGTCTACTATTTATCTGTAATCTCGCTTCCAACGAAATCCTCAGTTTTATAGAAATATCCACTTGCAGTTTCCAAAAAAAGAGTGTTTCACACGTGCTCTGTCACTGGAAAGGTTCAACACTGTTAGTTGTGAAGATAGAGCATAAACAAGTTTCTGAGATTGCTTCTATCTCGTTTTTATGGGAAGATATTTCCTTTTTTACCATAGGCCACAAAGTGCTGCAAATGTGCACTTCCAGATACCGCAAAAAGACTGTTTGAAACCTGCTCTATGAAAGGGAATGTTCAACTCTGTGACTTAAATGGAAACATCATAAAGAAGTTTCTGAGAATGCTGCTGTCTACTTTTTATAAGTAATCCCGTTTCCAACAAAATCCTCAGAGCTATCCAAATATCCACTTGCAGATTCCACAAAAAGAGTGTTTCAAAACTGCTGTATCAAAAGAAAGGTTCAAGTCTGTTAGTTGAGGACACACATCGCAAATAAGTTTCTGAGAATGCTTCAGTCTTGTTTTTATTGGAAGATATTTCTTTTTTAACCATATTCCTGATACCGTTCCAAATGTCCACTGCCAGATACTACAAAAAGAGTGTTTCAAACCTGCTCTAGGAAAGGGAATGTTCAACTCTGTGACTTGAATTCAAATATCACAAAGAAGTTTCTGAGAATGCTGCTGTCTACTATTTATCTGTAATCCCGCTTCCAACGAAATCCTCAATTTTATAGAAATATCCACTTGCAGTTTCCAAAAAAAGAGTGTTTCACACGTGCTCTGTCAATAGAAACGTTCAACACTCTTTGTTGTGAAGATAGAGCATAAACAAGTTTCTGAGATTGCTTCTATCTCGTTTTTATGGGAAGATATTTCCTTTTGTACCATAGGCCACAAAGCGCTGCAAATGCCCACTTCCAGATGCTACAAAAAGAGTGTTTCAAACCTGCTCTATGACAGGGAATGTTCAACTCTGTGACTTAAATGGAAACATCACAAAGAAGTTTCTGAGAATGTTGCTGTCTACTTTTTATATGTAATCCCGTTGCAAACAAAATCCTCAGAGCTATCCAAATATCCACTTGCAGATTCTACAATAAGAGTGTTTCGAAACTGCTGTATCAAAAGAAAGGTTCAAGTCTGTTAGTTGAGGACACACATAGCAAATAAGTTTCTGAGAATGCTTCTGTCTTGTTTTTATGGGAAGATATTTCCTTTTGAACCATAGGCCTGATACCGTTCCAAATGTCCACTTCCAGATACTACAAAAAGAGTGTTTCAAACCTGCTCTATGAAAGGGAATGTTCAACTCTGTGACTTGAATGCAAACATCACAAAGAAGTTTCTGAGAATGCTGCTGTCTACTGTTTATCTGTAATCCCGCTTCCAACGATATCCTCAGTTTTATTGAAATATCCACTTGCAGTTTCCAAAAAAAGAGTGTTTCACACGTGCTCTGTCAATGGAAAGTTTGAACACTGTTAGTTGTGAAGATAGAGCATAAACAAGTTTCTGAGATTGCTTCTATCTCGTTTTTATGGGAAGATATTTCCTTTTGTACCATAGGCCACAAAGCGCTGCAAATGTCCACTTCCAGATGCTACAAAAACAGTGCTTCAAACCTGCTCTATGACAGGGAATGTTCAACTCTGTGACTTGAATGCAAACGTCACAAAGAAGTCTCTGAGAATACTGCTGTCCACTATTTTTATGTAATCCCTTTTCCAACGAAATCCTCAAAGCTATCCAAATATCCACTTGCAGATTCTACAAAAAGTGTGTTTCAAAACTGCTGTATCAAAAGAAACGTTCAAGTCTGTTAGTTGAGGACACACAACAAAAATAAGTTTCTGAGAATGCTTCTGTCTTGTTTTTATGGGAAGATATTTCCTTTTTAACCATAGGCCTGATACCGTTCCAAATGTCCACTTCCAGATACTACAAAAGAGTGTTTCAAACCTGCTCTAGGAAAGGGAATGTTCAACTCTGTGACTTGAATGCAAACATCACAAAGAAGTTTCTGAGAATGCTGCTGTCTACGATTTATCTGTAATCCCGCTTCCAACGAAATCCTCAGTTTTATAGAAATATCCACGTGCAGATTCCAAAAAAAGAGTGTTTCACAAGTGCTCTGTCAATAGAAAGGTTCAACACTGTTAGTTGTGTAGATAGAGCATAAACAAGTTTCTGAGATTGCTTCTATCTCGTTTTTATGGGAAGATATTTCCTTTTGTACCATAGGCCACAAAGCGCTGCAAATGTACACTTCCAGATGCTACAAAAAGAGTGTTTCAAACCTGCTCTAGGACAGGGAATGTTCAAATCTGTGACTTGCATGCAAACGTCACAAAGAAGTTTCTGAGAATGCTGCTGTCTACTTTTTACATGTAATCCCGTTTCCAATGAAATCCTCAGAGCTATCCAAATATCCACTTGCAGATTCTACAAAAAGAGTGTTTCAAAACTGCTGTATCAAAAGAAAGGTTCAAGTCTGTTAGTTGAGGACACACATCGCAAATAAGTTTCTGAGAATGCTTCTGTCTTGTTTTTATGGGAAGATATTTCCTTTTTAACCATAGGCCTGATACCGTTCCAAATGTCCACTTCCAGATACTACAAAAAGAGTGTTTCAAACGTGCTCTATGAAAGGGAATGTTCAACTCTGTGACTTGAATGCAAACATCACAAAGAAGTTTCTGAGAATGCTGCTGTCTACTATTTATCTGTAATCCCTCTTCCAACGATATCCTCAATTTTCTGGAAATATCAACTTGCAGTTTCCGAAAAAAGAGTGCTTCACACGTGCTCTGTCAATAGAAAGGTTCAACACTTTTAGTTGTGTAGATAGAGCATAAACAAGTTTCTGAGATTGCTTCTATCTCGTTTTTATGGGAAGATATTTCCTTTTTTACCATAGGCCACAAAGCGCTGCAAATGTCCACTTCCAGATACTTCAAAAAAAGTGTTTCAAACCTGCTCTATGACAGGGAATGTTCAACTCTGTGACTTGAATGCAAACGTCACAAAGAAGTTTCTCAGAATGCTGCTGTCCACTATTTTTATGTAATCCCGTTTCCAACGAAATCCTCAGAGCTATCCAAATATCCACTTGCAGATTCTACAAAAAGAGTGTTTCAAAACTGCTGTATCAAAAGAAAGGTTCAAGTCTGTTAGTTGAGGACACACAACAAAAATAAGTTTCTGAGAATGTTTCTGTCTTGTTTTTTTGGGAAGATATTTCCTTTTTAACCATAGGCCTGATACCGTTCCAAATGTCCACTTCCAGATACTACAAAAAGATTGTTTGAAACCTGCTCTATGAAAGGGAATGTTCAACTCTGTGACTTGAATGCAAACATCACAAAGAAGTTTCTGAGAATGCTGCTGTCTACTATTTATCTGTAATCCCGCTTCCAACGAAATCCTCAGTTTTATAGAAATATCCACTTGCAGTTTCCAAAAAAAGAGTGTTTCACACGTGCTCTGTCACTAGAAAGGTTCAAAACTGTTAGTTGTGAAGATAGAGCATAAAAAAGTTTCTGAGATTGTTTCTATCTCCTTTTTATGGGTACATATCTCCTTCTTTACCATAGGCCACAAAGCGCTGCAAATGTCCACTTCCAGATACTACAAAAAGAGTGTTTGAAACCTGCTCTATGAAAGGGAATGTTCAACTCTGTGACTTAAATGGAAACATCACAAAGAAGTTTCTAAGAATGCTGCTGTCTACTTTTTATATGTAATCCCGTTTCCAACGAAATCCTCAGAGCTATCCAAATATCCACTTGCAGATTCTACAAAAAGAGTGTTTCGAAACTGCTGTATCAAAAGAAAGGTTCAAGTCTGTTAGTTGAGGACACACATCGCAAATAAGTTTCTGAGAATGCTTCTGTCTTGTTTTTATGGGAAGATATTTCCTTTTTAACCATAGGCCTGATGCCGTTCCAAATGTCCACTTCCAGATACTACAAAAAGAATGTTTCAAACCTGCTCTATGAAAGGGAATGTTCAACTCTGTGATTTGAATGCAAACATCACAAAGAAGTTTCTGAGAATGCTGCTGTCTACTATTTATCTGTAATCCCGCTTCCAACGAAATCCTCAGTTTTATAGAAATATCCACTTGCAGTTTCCGAAAAAAGAGTGTTTCACACGTGCTCCGTCAATAGAAAGGTTCAACACTGTTAGTTGTGTAGGTAGAGCATAAACAAGTTTCTGAGATTGCTTCTATCTCGTTTTTATGGGAAGATATTTCGTTTTGTACCATAGGCCACAAAGCGCTGCAAATGTCCACTTCCAGATGCTACAAAAAGAGTGTTTCAAACCTGCTCTATGACAGGGAATGTTCAACTCTGAGACTTGAATGCAAACGTCACATAGAAGTTTCTGAGAATGCTGCTGTCCACTATTTTTATGTAATCCCTTTTCCAACGAAATCCTCAGAGCTTTCCAAATATCCACTTGCAGATTCCACAAAAAGAGTGTTTCAAAACTGCTGTATCAAAAGAAAGGTTCAAGTCCGTTAGTTGAGGACACACAACACAAATAAGTTTCTGAGAATGCTTCTGTCTTGTTTTTATGGGAAGATATTTCCATTCTAACCATAGGCCTGATTCCGTTCCAAATGTCCACTTCCAGATACTACAAAAAGAGTGTTTCAAACCTGCTCTATGACAGGGAATGTTCAACTCTGTGACTTGAATGCAAACATCACAAAGAAGTTTCTGAGATTGCTGCTGTCTACTATTTATCTGTAATCCCGCTTCCAACGAAATCCTCAGTTTTATAGAAATATCCACTTGCAGTTTCCAAAAAAAGAGTGTTTCACACGTGCTCTGTCAATAGAAATGTTCAACACTGTTAGTTGTGTAGATAGAGCATAAACAAGTTTCTGAGATTGCTTCAATGTCGTTTTTATGGGAAGATATTTCCTTTTGTACCATAGGCCACAAAGCGCTTCAAATGTCCACTTCCAGATGCTACAAAAAGAGTGTTTCAAACCTGCTCTATGACAGGGAATGTTGAACTCTGTGACTTGAATGCAAACGTCACAAAGAAGCTTCTGAGAATGCTGCTGTCCACTATTTTTATGTAATCCCTTTTCCAACGAAATCCTCTGAGCTATCCAAATATCCAGTTGCAGATTCTACAAAAAGAGTGTTTCAAAACTGCTGTATCAAAAGAAAGGTTCAAGTCTGTTAGTTGAGGACACACAACACAAATAAGTTTCTGAGAATGCTTCTCTCTTGTTTTTATGGGAAGATATTTCCTTTCTAACCATAGGGCTGATACCGTTCCAAATGTCCACTTCCAGATACTACAAAAAGAGTGTTTCAAACCTGCTCTATGAAAGGGAATGTTCAACTCTGTGACTTGAATGCAAACATCACAAAGAAGTTTCTGAGAATGCTGCTGTCTACTATTTATCTGTAATCCCGCTTCCAACGAAATCCTCAGTTTTATAGAAATATCCACTTGCAGTTTCCAAAAAAAGTGTGTTTCACACGTGCTCTGTCAATAGAAAGGTTCAACACTGTTAGTTGTGAAGATAGAGCATAAACAAGTTTCTGAGATTGCTTCTATCTCGTTTTTATTGGAATATATTTCCTTTTTTTACCATAGGCCACAAAGCGCTGCAAATGTCCACTTCCAGATACTACAAAAAGAGTGTTTGAAACCTGCTCTATGAAAGGGAATGTTCAACTCTGTGACTTAAATGGAAACGTCACAAAGAAGTTTCTGAGAATGCTGCTGTCTACTTTTTATATGTAATCCCGTTTCCAACGAAATCCTCAGAGCTATCCAAATATCCACTTGCAGATTCTACAAAAGGAGTGTTTCAAAACTGCTGTATCAAAAGAAAGGTTCAAGTCTGTTAGTTGAGGACACACATCGCAAATAAGTTTCTGAGAATGCTTCTGTCTTGTTTTTATGGGAAGATATTTCCTTTTTAACCATAGGCCTGATACCGTTCCAAATGTCCACTTCCAGATACTACAAAAAGAGTGTTTCAAACCTGCTCTATGAAAGGGAATGTTCAACTCTGTGACTTGAATGCAAACATCACAAAGAAGTTTCTGAGAATGCTGCTGTCTACTATTTATCTGTAATCCCGCTTCCAACGAAATCCTCAGTTTTATAGAAATATCCACTTGCAGTTTCCAAAAAAAGAGTGTTTCACACGTGCTCCGTCAATAGAAAGGTTCAACACTGTTAGTTGTGTAGATAGAGCATAAACAAGTTTCTGAGATTGCTTCTATCTCGTTTTTATGGGAAGATATTTCCTTTTTTACCATAGGCCACAAAGCGCTGCAAATGTCCACTTCCAGATACTACAAAAAGAGTGTTTGAAACCTGCTCTATGAAAGGGAATGTTCAACTCTGTGACTTACATGGAAACATCACAAAGACGTTTCTGAGAATGCTGCTGTCTACTTTTTATATGTAATCCCGTTTCCAACGAAATCCTCGGAGCTATCCAAGTATCCACTTGCAGATTCTACAAAAAGAGTGTTTCAAAACTGCTGTATCAAAAGAAAGGTTCAAGTCTGTTAGTTGAGGACACACATCGCAAATAAGTTTCTGAGAATGCTTCTGTCTTGTTTTTATGGGAAGATATTTCCTTTTTTACCATAGGCCTGATACCGTTCCAAATGTCCACTTCCAGATACTACAAAAAGAGTGTTTCAAACCTGCTCTATGAAAGGGAATGTTCAACTCTCTGACTTGAATGCAAACATCACAAAGAAGTTTCTGAGAATGCTGCTGTCTACTATTTACCTGTAATCCCGCTTCCAACGAAATCCTCAGTTTTAAAGGAATATCCACTTGCAGTTTCCGAAAAAAGAGTTTTTCACACGTGCTCCGTCAATAGAAAGGTTCAACACTGTTAGTTGTGAAGATAGAGCATAAACAAGTTTCTGCGATTGCTTCTATCTCGTTTTTATGGGAAGATATTTCCTTTTTTACCATAGGCCAAAAAAGCGCTGCAAATGTCCACTTCCAGATACTACAAAAAGAGTGTTTCAAACCTGCTCTAGGACAGGGAATGTTCAACTCTGTGACTTGAATGCAAACGTCATAAAGAAGTTTCTGAGAATGCTGCTGTCCACTATTTTAATATAATCCCGTTTCCAACGAAATCCTCAGAGCTATCCAAATATCCACTTGCAGATTCTACAAAAAGAGTGTTTCAAAACTGCTGTATCAAAAGAAAGATTCAAGTCTGTTAGTTGAGGACACACAACACAATTAAGTTTCTGAGAATGCTTCTGTCTTGTTTTTATGGGAAGATATTTCCTTTTTAACCATAGGCCTGATACCGTTCCAAATGTCCACTTCTAGATACTACAAAAAGAGTGTTTGAAACCTGCTCTATGAAAGGGAATGTTCAACTCTGTGACTTGAATGCAAACATCACAAAGAAGTTTCTGAGAATGCTGCTGTCTACGATTTATCTGTAATCCCGCTTCCAACGAAATCCTCAGTTTTATACAAATATCCACTTGCAGTTTCCAAAGAAAGAGTGTTTCACACGTGCTCTGTCAATAGAAAGGTTCAACACTGTTAGTTGTGAAGATAGAGCATAAACAAGTTTCTGAGATTGCTTCTATCTCGTTTTTATGGGAAGATATTTCCTTTTTTACCATAGGCCACAAAGCGCTGCAAATGTCCACTTCCAGATACTACAAAAAGAGTGTTTCAAACCTGCTGTATGAAAGGGAATGTTCAACTCTGTGACTTGAATGCAAACATCACAAAGAAGTTTCTGAGAATGCTGCTCTCTACTTTTTATCTGTAATCCCGCTTCCAACGAAATCCTCAGTTCTATAGAAATATCCTCTTGCAGATTCCAAAAAAACAGTGTATCACACCTGCTCTATCAATAGAAAGGTTAAACACTGTTACTTCAGTACATAGAGCGTAAACAAGTTTCTGAGATTGCTTCTATCTCGTTTTCATGGGAAGATATATCCTTTTTTACCATAGACCACAAAGCGCTGCAAATGCCCACTTCCAGATACTACAAAAAGAGTGTTTGAAACCTGCTCTATGAAAGGGAATGTTGAACTCTGTGACTTAAATGGAAACATCACAAAGACGTATCTGAGAATGCTGCTGTCTACTTTTTATATGTAATCCCGTTTCCAACGAAATCCTCGGAGCTATCCAAATATCCACTTGCAGATTCTACAAAAAGAGTGTTTCAAAACTGCTGCAAAAAAAAAAGGTTCAAGTCTGTTAGTTGAGGACACACATCGCAAATAAGTTTCTGAGAATGCTTCTGTCTTGTTTTTATGGGAAGATATTTCCTTTTTAACCATAGGCCTGATACCGTTCCAAATGTCCACTTCCAGATACTACAAAAAGAGTGTTTCAAACCTGCTCTATGAAAGGGAATGTTCAACTCTGTGACTTGAATGCAAACATCACAAAGAAGTTTCTGAGAATGCTGCTGTCTACGATTTATCTGTAATCCCGCTTCCAACGAAATCCTCAGTTTTATACAAATATCCACTTGCAGTTTCCAAAAAAAGAGTGTTTCACACGTGCTCTGTCAATAGAAAAGTTCAAAACTGTTAGTTGTGAAGATAGAGCATAAACAAGTTTCTGGGATTGCTTCTATATCGTTTTTATTGGAAGATATTTCCTTTTTTACCATAGGCCACAAAGCGCTGCAAATGTCCACTTCCAGATACTACAAAAAGAGTGTTTCAAACCTGCTCTATGAAAGGGAATGTTCAACTCTGTGACTTGAATGCAAACATCACAAAGGATTTTCTGAGAATGCTGCTCTCTACTTTTTATCTGTAATCCCGCTTCCAACGAAATCCTCAGTTCTATAGAAATATCCTCTTGCAGATTCCAAAAAAACAGTGTATCACACCTGCTCTATCAATAGAAAGGTTAAACACTGTTACTTCAGTACATAGAGCATAAACAAGTTTCTGAGATTGCTTCTATCTCGTTTTCATGGGAAGATATATCCTTTTTTACCATAGACCACAAAGCGCTGCAAATGTCCACTTCCAGATACTACAAAAAGAGTGTTTGAAACCTGCTCTATGAAAGGGAATGTTGAACTCTGTGACTTAAATGGAAACATCACAAAGAAGTTTCTGAGAATGCTGCTGTCTACTTTTTATATGTAATCCCGTTTCCAACGATATACTCAGAGCTATCCAAATATCCACTTGCAGATTCTACAAAAAGAGTGTTTCAAAACTGCTGTGTCAAAAGAAAGGTTCAAGTCTGTTAGTTGAGGACACACAACACAAATAAGTTTCTGAGAATCCTTCCGTCTTGTTTTTATGCGACGATATATCCTTTTGAACAATAGGCCTGGTACCGTTCCAAATGTCCACTTCCAGATACTACAAAAAGAGTGTTTCAAACCTGCTGTATGAAAGGGAATGTTCAACTCTGTGACTTGAATGCAAACATCACAAAGAAGTTTCTGAGAATGCTGCTCTCTACTTTTTATCTGTAATCCTTCTTCCAACGAAATCCTCAGTTCTATAGAGATATCCACGTGCAGATTCCAAAAAAACAGTGTTTCACACCTGCTCTATCAATAGAAAGGTTCAACACTGTTACTTCAGTACATACAGCATAAACAAGTTTCTGAGATTGCTTCTATCTCGTTTTCATGGGAAGATATTTCCTTTTTTACCATAGGCCACAAAGCGCTGCAAATGTCCACTTCCAGATACTACAAAAAGTGTGTTTCAAACCTGCTCTATGAAAGAGAATGTTCAACTCTGTGACTTGAATGGAAACATCACAAAGAAGTTTCTGAGAATGCTTCTGTCTAGATTTTATAGGGAGATATTCCCGTTTCCAAAGAAATCGTCAAAGGTATCCAAATATCCACTTGCAGATACAACAAAAAGAGTGGTTCAAACGTGCTCTATAAAAAGAAAGGTTCAAGTCCGTTAGTTGAGGACACACATCAGAAATAAGTTTCTGAGAATGCTTCTGTCTTGTTTTTATGGGAAGATACTTCCTTCTTCGCCGTAGGCAAGAAAGCGTTGGAAATGTCCACTTCCAGATGGTACAAAAAGAGTGTTTCAAACCTGCTCTATGACAGGGAATGTTCAACTCTGTGACTTGAATGCAAACGTCACAAAGAAGTTTCTGAGAATGCTGCTATCCACTATTTTTATGTAATCCCGTTTCCAACGAAATCCTCAGAGCTATCCAAATATCCACTTGCAGATTCTACAAAAAGAGTGTTTCAAAACTGCTGTATCAAAAGAAATGTTCAAGTCTGTTAGTTGAGGACACACATCGCAAATAAGTTTCTGAGAATGCTTCTGTCTTGTTTTTATGGGAAGATATTTCCTTTTTAACCATAGGCCTGATACCGTTCCAAATGTCCACTTCCAGATACTACAAAAAGAGTGTTTCAAACCTGCTCCATGAAAGGGAATGTTCAACTCTGCGACTTGAATGCAAACATCACAAAGAAGTTTCTGAGAATGCTTCTGTCAACTATTTATCTGTAATCCCGCTTCCAATGAAATCCTCAGTTTTATAGAAATATCCACTTGCAGATTCCAAAAAAAGAGTGTTTCACACGTGCTCTGTCAATAGAAAGGTTCAACACTGTTAGTTGTGTAGATAGAGCATAAACAAGTTTCTGAGATTGCTTCTATCTCGTTTTTATGGGAAGATATTTCCTTTTTTACCACAGGCCACAAAGCACTGCAAATGTCCACTTCCAGATACTACAAAAAGTGTTTTTGAAACCTGCTCTATGAAAGGGAATGTTCAACTCTGTGACTTAAATGGAAACATCACAAAGAAGTTTCTGAGAATGCTGCTGTCTACTTTTTATATTTAATCCGGTTTCCAACGAAATCCTCAGAGCTATCCAAATATCCACTTGCAGATTCTACAAAAAGAGTGTTTCAAAACTGCTGTGTCAAAAGAAAGGTTCAAGTCTGTTAGTTGAGGACGCAAAACACAAATAAGTTTCTGAGAATGCTTCCGTCTTGTTTTTAAGCGACGATATTTCCCTTTGAACCATAGGCCTGGTACCGTTCCAAATGTCCACTTCCAGATACTACAAAAAGAGTGTTTCAAACCTGCTGTATGAAAGGGAATGTTCAACTCTGTGACTTGAATGCAAACATCACAAAGAAGTTTCTGAGAATGCTGCTCTCTACTTTTTATCTGTAATCCCGCATACAAAGAAATCCTCAGTTCTATAGAAATATCCACTTGCAGATTCCAAAAAAACAGTTTTTCACACATTCTCTATCAATAGAAAGGTTCAACACTGTTACTTCAGTACATAGAGCATAAACAAGTTCCTGAGATTGCTTCTATCTCGTTTTCATGGGAAGATATTTCCTTTTTTACCATAGACCACAAAGCGCTGCAAATGTCCACTTCCAGATACGACAAAAAGTGTGTTTGAAACCTGTTCTATGAAAGGGAATGTTGAACTCTGTGACTTAAATGGAAACATCACAAAGAAGTTTCTGAGAATGCTGCTGTCTACTTTTTATATATAATCCTGTTTCCAACGAAATCCTCAGAGCTATCCAAATATCCACTTGCAGATTCTACAAAAAGAGTGTTTCAAAACTGCTGTGTCAAAAGAAAGGTTCAAGTCTGTTAGTTGAGGACACGCAACATAAATAAGTTTCTGAGAATGCTTCCGTCTTGTTTTTATGCGATGATATTTCCTTTTGAACCATAGGCCAGGTACCGTACCAAATGTCCTATTCCAGATACTACAAAAACAGTGTTTCAAACCTGCTGTATGGAAGGGAATGTTCAACTCTGTGACTTGAATGCAAACATCACAAAGAAGTTTCTGAGAATGCTGCTGTCTACTTTTTATCTGTAATTCTTCTTCCAACGAAATCCTCAGTTCTATAGAATTATCCACTTGCAGATTCCAAAAAAACAGTGTTTCACACCTGCTCTATCAATAGAAAGGTTCAACACTGTTACGACAGTACATACAGCATAAACAAGTTTCTGAGATTGCTTCTATCTCGTTTTCATGGGAATATATTTCCTTTTTTACCATAGGCAACAAAGCGCTGCAAATGTCCACTTCCAGATACTACAAAAAGAGTGTTTCAAACCTGCTCCATGAAAGAGAATGTTCAACTCTGTGACTTGAATGGAAACATTACAAAGAAGTTTCTGAAAATGCTTCTGTCTCGATTTTATAGGGAGATATTCCCGTTTCCAACGAAATCGTCAAAACTATTTAAATATCCGCTTGCAGATACAACAAAAAGAGTGGTTCAAACGTGCTCTATAAAAAGAAAGGTTCAAGTCCGTTAGTTGAGGACACACATCAGAAATAAGATTCTGAGAATGCTTCTGTCTTGTTTTTATGGGAAGATACTTCCTTCTTCGCCGTAGGCAAGAAAGCGTTGGAAATGTCCACTTCCAGATGGTACAAAAAGAGTGTTTCAAACCTGCTCTATGACACGGAATGTTCAACTCTGTGACTTGAATGCAAACGTCACAAAGAAGTTTCTGAGAATGCTGCTGTCCTCTATTTTTCTGTAATGCCGTTTCCAACGAAATCCTCAGAGCAATCCAAATATCCACTTGCAGATTCTACAAAAAGAGTGTTTCAAAACTGCTGCATCAAAAGAAAGGTTCAAGTCTATTAGTTGAGGACACACATCGCAAATAAGTTTCTGAGAATGCTTCTGTCTTGTTTTTATGGGAAGATATTTCTTTTTAACCATAGGCCTGATACCGTTCCAAATGTCCACTTCCAGATACTATAAAAAGAGTGTTTCAAACCTGCTCTATGAAAGGGAATGTTCAAATCTGTGACTTGAATGCAAACATCACAAAGAAGTTTCTGAGAATGCTACTGTCTACTATTTATCCGTAATCAGGATTCCAACGATATCCTCAGTTTTATAGAAATATCCAGTTGCAGATTCCAAAAAAAGAGTGTTTCACACGTGCTCTGTCAATAGAAAGGTTCAACACTGTTAGTTGTGTAGATAGAGCATAAACAAGTTTCTGAGATTGCTTCTATCTCTTTTTTATCGGAAGATATTTCCTTTTTTACCATAGGCCACAAAGCGCTGCAAATGTCCACTTCCAGATACTACAAAAAGTGTGTTTGAAACCTGCTCCATGAAAGAGAATGTTCAACTCTGTGACTTAAATGGAAACATCACAACGAAGATTCTGAGAATGCTGCTGTCTCCTTTTTATATGTAATCGGGTTTCCAACGAAATCCTCAGAGCTATCCAAATATCCACTTGCAGATTCTACAAAAAGAGTGTTTCAAAACTGCTGTGTCAAAAGAAAGGTTCAAGTCTGTTAGTTGAGGACACACAACACAAATAAGTTTCTGAGAATGCTTCCGTCTTGTTTTTATGCGACGATATTTCGTTTTGAACCACAGGGCTGGTACCGTTCCAAATGTCCACTTCCAGATACTACAAAAAGAGTGTTTCAAACCTGCTGTATGAAAGGGAATGTTCAACTCTGTGACTTGAATGCAAACATCACAAAGAAGTTTCTGAGAATGCTGCTCTCTACTTTTTATCTGTAATCCCGTTTCCAACGAAATCCTCAGTTCTATAGAAATATCCTCTTGCAGATTCCAAAAAAACAGTGTTTCACACCTGCTCTATCAATAGAAAGGTTCAACACTGTTACTTCAGTACATAGAGCATAAACAAGTTTCTGAGATTGCTTCTATCTCGTTTTCATGGGAAGATATTTCCTTTTTTACCATAGACCACAAAGCGCTGCAAATGCCCACTTCCAGATACGACAAAAAGAGTGTTTGAAACCTGTTCTATGAAAGGGAATGTTGAACTCTGTGACTTAAATGGAAACATCACAAAGAAGTTTCTGAGAATGCTGCTGTCTACTTTTTATATGTAATCCTTTTTCCAACGAAATCCTCAGAGCTATCCAAATATCCACTTGCAGATTCTACAAAAAGAGTGTTTCAAAACTGCTGTATCAAAAGAAAGTTTCAAGTCTGTCAGTTGAGGACACACATCGCAAATAAGTTTCTGAGAATGCTTCCGTCTTGTTTTTATGCGACGATATTTCCTTTTGAACCAAAGGCCTGGTACCGTTCCAAATGTCCGATTCCAGATGCTTCAAAAAGAGTGTTTCAAACCTGCTGTATGAAAGGGAATGTTCAACTCTGTGACTTGAATGCAAACATCACAAAGAAGTTTCTGAGAATGCTGCTCTCTACTTTTTATCTGTAATAATGCTTCCAACGAAATCCTCAGTTCTATAGAAATATCCTCTTGCAGATTCCAAAAAAACAGTGTTTCACACCTGCTCTATCAATAGAAAGGTTCAACACTGTTACTTCAGTACATACAGCATAAAGACGTTTCTGAGATTGCTTCTATCTCGTTTTCATGGGAAGATATTTCCTTTTTTACCATAGGCCACAAAGCGCTGCAAATGTCCACTTCCAGATACTACAAAAAGAGTGTTTCAAACCTGCTCTATGAAAGAGAATGTTCAACTCTGTGACTTGAATGGAAACATCACAAAGAAGTTTCTGAGAATGCTTCTGTCTCGATTTTATAGGGAGATATTCCCGCTTCCAACGAAATCGTCAAAGCTATTGACATATCCACTTGCAGGTACAACAAAAAGAGTGGTTCAAACGTGCTCTGTAAAAAGAAAGGTTCAAGTCCGTTAGTTGAGGACACACATCAGAAATAAGTTTCTGAGAATGCTTCTGTCTTGTTTTTATGGGAAGATACTTCCTTCTTCGCCGTAGGCAAGAAAGCGTTGGAAATGTCCACTTCCAGATGCTACTAAAAGAGTGTTTCAAACCTGCTCTATGACAGGGAATGTTCAACTCTGTGACTTGAATGCAAACGTCACAAAGAAGTTTCTGAGAATGCTGCTGTACACTATTTTTATGTAATCCCGTTTCCTACGAAATCCTCAGAGCTATCCAAATATCCACTTGCAGATTCTCCAAAAAGAGTGTTTCAAAACTGCTCTATCAAAAGAAAGGTTCAAGTCTGTTAGTTGAGGACACACATCGCAAATAAGTTTCTGAGAATGCTTCTGTCTTGTTTTTATGGGAAGATATTTCCTTTTTAACCATAGGCCAGATACCGTTCTAAATGTCCACTTCCAGATGCTACAAAAAGTCTGTTTCCAACCTGCTCTATGAAAGGGAATGTTCAACACTGTGACTTGAATGCAAACATCACAAAGAAGTTTCTGAGAATGCTGCTGTCTTCTATTTATCTGTAATCCCGCTTCCAACGAAATCCTCAGTTTCATAGAAATATCCACTTGCAGATTCCAAAAAAATAGTGTTTCACACGTGCTCTGTCAATAGAAAGGTTCAACACTGTTACTTGTGTAGATAGAGCATAAACAAGTCTCTGAGATTGCTTCTATCTCGTTTTTATGGGAAGATATTTCCTTTTTTACCACAGGCCACAAAGTGCTGCAAATGTCCACTTCCAGATACTACAAAAAGAGTGTTTGAAACCTGCTCCATGAAAGGGAATGTTCAACTCTGTGCCTTAAATGGAAACATCACAAAGAAGTTTCTGAGAAGGCTGCTGTCTACGTTTTGTATGTATTCCCGTTTCCAACGAAATCCTCAGAGCTATCCAAATATCTACTTGCAGATTCTACAAAAAGAGTGTTTCAAAACTGCTGTGTCAAAATAAAGGTTCAAGTCTGTTAGTTGAGGACACACAACACAAATAAGTTTCTGAGAATGCTTCCGTCTTGTTTTTATGTGACGATATTTCCTTTTGAACCATAGGCCTGGTACCGTTCCAAATGTCCACTTCCAGATACTACAAAAAGAGTGTTTCAAACCTGCTGTATGAAAGGGAATGTTCAACTCTGTGACTTGAATGCAAACATCACAAAGAATTTTCTGAGAATGCTGCTCTCTACTTTTTATCTGTAATCCCGCTTCCAACGAAATCCTCAGTTCTATAGAAATATCCTCTTGCAGATTTCAAAAAAACAGTGTTTCACACCTGCTCTATCAATAGAAAGGTTCAACACTGTTACTTCAGTACATACAGCATAAACAAGTTTCTGAGATTGCTTCTATCTCGTTTTCATGGGAAGATATTTCATTTTTTACCATAGGCCACAAAGCGCTGCAAATGTCCAGTTCCAGATACTACAAAAAGAGTGTTTCAAACCTGCTCTATGAAAGAGAATGTTCAACTCTGTGACTTGAATGGAAACATCACAAAGAAGTTTCTGAGAATGCTGGTCTCTACTTTTTATCTGTAATCCCGCTTCCAACGAAATCCTCAGTTCTATAGAAATATCCTCTTGCAGATTCCAAAAAAACAGTGTTTCACACCTTCTCTATCAATAGAAAGGTTCAACACTGTTACGTCAGTACATAGAGCATAAACAAGTTTCTGAGATTGCTTCTATCTCGTTTTCAAGGGAAGATATTTCCTTTTTTACCATAGGCCACAAAGCGCTGCAAAATGTCCACTTCCAGATACGATAAAAAGAGTGTTTGAAACCTGCTCTATGAAAGGGAATGTTCAACTCTGTGACTTAAATGAAAACATCACAAAGAAGTTTCTGAGAATGCTGCTGTCTACTTTTTATATGTAATCCGGTTTCCAAGGAAATCCTCAGAGCTATCCAAATATCCACTTGCAGATTCTACAAAAAGAGTGTTTCAAAACTGCTGTATCAAAAGAAAGGTTCAAGTCCGTTAGTTGAGGACACACAACACAAATAAGTTTCTGAGAATGCTTCCGTCTTGTTTTTATGCGACGATATTTCCTTTTGAACCATAGGCCTGGTTCCGTTCCAAATGTCCACTTCCAGATACTACAAAAAGAGTGTTTCAAACCTGCTGTATGAAAGGGAATGTTCAACTCTGTGACTTGAATGCAAACATCACAAAGAAGTTTCTGAGAATGCTGCTCTCTACTTTTTATCTGTAATCCCGCTTCCAACGAAATCCTCAGTTCTATAGAAATATCCTCTTGCAGATTCCAAAAAAACAGTGCTTCACACCTGCTCTATCAATAGAAAGGTTCAACACTGTTACTTCAGTACATACAGCATAAACAAGTTTCTGAGATTGCTTCTATCTCGTTTTCATGGGAAGATATTTCCTTTTTTACCATAGGCCACAAAGCGCTGCAAATGTCCACTTCCAGATACTACAAAAAGTGTGTTTCAAACCTGCTCTATGAAAGAGAATGTTCAACTCTGTGACTTGAATGGAAACATCACAAAGAAGTTTCTGAGAATGCTTCTGTCTAGATTTTATATGGCGATACTCCCGTTTCCAACGAAATCGTCAAAACTATCCAAATATCCACTTTCAGATACAACAAAAAGAGTGGTTCAAACGTGCTCTATAAAAAGAAAGGTTCAAGTCCGTTAGTTGAGGACACACATCAGAAATAAGATTCTGAGAATGCTTCTGTCTTGTTTTTATGGGAAGATTCTTCCATCTTCGCCGGAGGCAAGAAAGCGTTGGAAATGTCCACTTCCAGATGCTACAAAAAGAGTGTTTCAAACCTGCTCTATGACAGGGAATGTTCAAATCTTTGACTTGAATGAAAACGTCACAAAGAAGTTTCTGAGAATGCTGCTGTCCACTATTATTTTCTAATCCCGTTTCCAACGGAATCCTCAGAGCTATCCAAATATCCACTTGCAGATTCTAAAAAAAGAGTGATTCAAAACTGCTGTATCAAAAGAAAGGTTCAAGTCTGTTAGTTGAGGACACACATCGCAAATAAGTTTCTCAGAATGCTTCTGTCTTCTTTTATGGGAAGATATTTCCTTTTTAACCATAGGCCTGATACCGTTCCAAATGTCCACTTCCAGATACTACAAAAAGAGTGTTTCAAACCTGCTGTATGAAAGGTAATGTTCAACTCTGTGACTTGAATGCAAACATGACAAAGAAGTTTCTGAGAATGCTGCTCTCTACTTTTTATCTGTAATCCCGCTTCCAACGAAATCCTCAGTTCTACAGAAATATCCTCTTGCAGATTCCAAAAAACAGTGTTTCACACCTGCTCTATCAATAGAAAGGTTCAACACTGTTACTTCAGTACATAGAGCATAAACAAGTTTCTGAGATTGCTTCTATCTCGTTTTCATGGGAAGATATTTCATTTTTTACCATAGACCACAAAGCGCTGCAAATGTCCACTTCCAGATACGACAAAAAGAGTGTTTGAAACCTGCTCTATGAAAGGGAATGTTCAACTCTGTGACTTAAATGGAAACGTCACAAAGAAGTTTCTGAGAATGCTGCTGTCTAATTTTTATATGTAATCCGGTTTCAAACGAAATCATGAGAGCTATCCAAATATCCAGTTGCAGATTCTACAAAAAGAGTGTTTCAAAACTGCTGTGTCAAAAGAAAGGATCAAGTCTGTTAGTTGAGGACACACAACACAAATAAGTTTCTGAGAATGCTTCCGTCTTGTTTTTATGCGACGATATTTCCTTTTGAACCATAGGCCTGGTACCGTTCCAAATGTCCACTTCCAGATACTACAAAAAGAGTGTTTCAATCCTGCTGTATGAAAGGGAATGTTCAACTCTGTGACTTGAATGCAAACATCACAAAGAAGTTTCTGAGAATGCTGCTCTCTACTTTTTATCTGTAATCCCGCTTCCAACGAAATCCTCAGTTCTATAGAAATATCCTCTTGCAGATTCCAAAAAACAGTGCTTCACACCTTCTCTATCAATAGAAAGGTTCAACACTGTTACTTCAGTACATAGAGCATAAACAAGTTTCTGAGATTGCTTCTATCTCGTTTTCATGGGAAGATATTTCCTTTTTTACCATAGACCACAAAGCGCTGCAAAATGTCCACTTCCAGATACGACAAAAAGAGTGTTTGAAACCTGCTCTATGAAAGGGAATGTTGAACTCTGTGACTTGAATGGAAACATCACAAAGAAGTTTCTGACAATGCCGCTGTCTACTTTTTTTATGTAATCCGGTTTCCAACGAAGTCCTCAGAGCTATCCAAATATCCACTCGCAGATTCTACAAAAAGAGTGTTTCAAAACTGCTGTGTCAAAAGAAAGGTTCAAGTCTGTTAGTTGAGGACACACAACACAAATAAGTTTCTGAGAATGCTTCCGTCTTGTTTTTATGCGACAATATTTCCTTTTGAACCGTAGGCCTGGCACCGTTCCTAATGTCCACTTCCAGATACTACAAAAAGAGTGTTTCAAACCTGCTGTATGAAAGGGAATCTTCAACTCTGTGACTTGAATGCAAACATCACAAAGAAGTTTCTGAGAATGCTGCTCTCTACATTTTATCTGAAATCCCGTTTACAACGAAATCCTCAGTTCTGTAGAAATATCCTCTTGCAGATTCCAAAAAAACAGTGCTTCACACCTGCTCTATCAATAGAAAGGTTCAACACTGTTACTTCAGTACATACAGCATAAACAAGTTTCTGAGATTGCTTCTATCTCTTTTTCATGGGAAGATATTTCCTTTTTTACCATAGGCCACAAAGCGCTGCAAATGTCCACTTCCAGATACTACAAAAAGAGTGTTTCTAACCTGCTCTATGACAGGGAATGTTCAAATCTGTGACTTGAATGCAAACGTCACAAAGAAGTTTCTGAGAATGCTGCTGTCCACTATTTTTATGTAATCCCGTTTCCAACGAAATCCTCAGAGCTATCCAAATATCCACTTGCAGATTCTACAAAAAGAGTGTTTCAAAACTGCTCTATCAAAAGAAAGGTTCATGTCTGTTAGTTGAGGACACACATCGCAAATAAGTTTCTGAGAATGCTTCTGTCTTTTTTTTATGGGATGATATTTCCTTTTTAACCATAGGCCTGATACCGTTCCTAATGCCCACTTCCAGATACTACAAAAAGAGTGTTTCCAACCAGCTCTACGAAAGGGAATGTTCAACTCTGTGACTTGAATGCAAACATCACAAAGAAGTTTCTGAGAATGCTGCTGTCTACTATTTATCTGTAATCCCGCTTCCAACGAAATCCTCACTTTTATAGAAATATCCACTTGCAGAATCCAAAAAAAGAGTGTTTCACACGTGCTCTGTCAATAGAAAGGTTCAACACTGTTAGTTGTGTAGATAGAGAATAAACAAGTTTCTGAGATGGCTTCTATCTCGTTTTTATGGGAAGATATTTCCTTTTTTACCATAGGCCACAAAGCGCTGCAAATGTCCACTTCCAGATACTACAAAAAGAGTGTTTGAAACCTGCTCTATGAAAGGGAATGTTCAACTCTGTGACTTAAATGGAAACATCACAAAGAAGTTTCTGAGAATGCTGCTGTCTACTTTTTATATGTAATCTGGTTTCCAACGAAATCCTAAGAGCTATCCAAATATCCAATTGCAGATTCTACAAAAAGAGTGTTTTAAAACTGCTGTGTCAAAAGAAAGGTTCAAGTCTGTTAGTTGAGAACACACAACACAAATAAGTTTCTGAGAATGCTTCCGTCTTGTTTTTATGCGACGATATTTCCTTTTTAACCATAGGCCTGGTACCGTTCCAAATGTCCACTTCCAGATACTACAAAAAGAGTGTTTCAAACCTGCTGTATGAAAGGGAATGTTCAACTCTGCGACTTGAATGCAAACATCACAAAGAAGTTTCTGAGAATGCTTCTGTCAACTATTTATCTGTAATCCCGCTTCCAATGAAATCCTCAGTTTTATAGAAATATCCACTTGCAGATTCTACAAAAAGAGTGTTTCACACGTGCTCTGTCAATAGAAAGGTTCAACACTGTTAGTTGTGTAGATAGAGCATAAACAAGTTTCTGAGATTGCTTCTATCTCGTTTTTATGGGAAGATATTTCCTTTTTTACCATAGGCCACAAAGCGCTGCAAATGCCCACTTCCAGATAGTACAAAAAGAGTGTTTGAAACCTGCTCTATGAAAGGGAATGTTCAACTCTGTGACTTAAATGGAAACATCACAAAGAAGTTTCTGAGAATGCTGCTGTCTACTTTTTATATGTAATCCGGTTTCCAACGAAATCCTCACAGCTATCCAAATATCCACTTGCAGATTCTACAAAAAGAGTGTTTCAAAACTGCTGTGTCAAAAGAAAGGTTCAAGTCTGTTAGTTGAGGACGCAAAACACAAATTAGTTTCTGAGAATGCTTCCGTCTTGTTTTTATGCGACAATATTTCCTTTGAACCATAGGCCTGGTACCGTTCCAAATGTCCACTTCCAGATACTACAAAAAGAGTGTTTCAAACCTGCTGTATGAAAGGGAATGTTCAACTCTGTGACTTGAATGCAAACATCACAAAGAAGTTTCTGAGAATGCTGCTCTCTACTTTTTATCTGTAATTCTTCTTCCAACGAAATCCTCAGTTCTATAGAATTATCCACTTGCAGATTCCAAAAAAACAGTGTTTCACACCTGCTCTATCAATAGAAAGGTTCAACACTGTTACGACAGTACATACAGCATAAACAAGTTTCTGAGATTGCTTCTATCTCGTTTTCATGGGAAGATATTTCCTTTTTTACCATAGGCAACAAAGCGCTGCAAATGTCCACTTCCAGATACTACAAAAAGAGTGATTCAAACCTGCTCCATGAAAGAGAATGTTCAACTCTGTGACTTGAATGGAAACATTACAAAGAAGTTTCTGAAAATGCTTCTGTCTCGATTTTATAGGGAGATATTCCCGTTTCCAACGAAATCGTCAAAACTATTGAAATATCCGCTTGCAGATACAACAAAAAGAGTGGTTCAAACGTGCTCTATAAAAAGAAAGGTTCAAGTCCGTTAGTTGAGGACACACATCAGAAATAAGATTCTGAGAATGCTTCTGTCTTGTTTTTATGGGAAGATACTTCCTTCTTCGCCGTAGGCAAGAAAGCGTTGGAAATGTCCACTTCCAGATGGTACAAAAAGAGTGTTTCAAACCTGCTCTATGACACGGAATGTTCAATTCTGTGACTTGAATGCAAACGTCACAAAGAAGTTTCTGAGAATGCTGCTGTCCTCTATTTTTCTGTAATGCCGTTTCCAACGAAATCCTCAGAGCAATCCAAATATCCACTTGCAGATTCTACAAAAAGAGTGTTTCAAAACTGCTGCATCAAAAGAAAGGTTCAAGTCTATTAGTTGAGGACACACATCGCAAATAAGTTTCTGAGAATGCTTCTGTCTTGTTTTTATGGGAAGATATTTCTTTTTAACCATAGGCCTGATACCGTTCCAAATGTCCACTTCCAGATACTACAAAAAGAGTGTTTCAAACCTGCTGTATGAAAGGGAATGTTCAACTCTGTGACTTGAATGCAAACATCACAAAGAAGTTTCTGAGAATGCTGCTCTCTACTTTTTATCTGTAATCCCGTTTCCAACGAAATCCTCAGTTCTATAGAAATATCCTCTTGCAGATTCCAAAAAAACAGTGTTTCACACCTGCTCTATCAATAGAAAGGTTCAACACTGTTACTTCAGTACATAGAGCATAAACAAGTTTCTGAGATTGCTTCTATCTCGTTTTCATGGGAAGATATTTCCTTTTTTACCATAGACCACAAAGCGCTGCAAATGCCCACTTCCAGATACGACAAAAAGAGTGTTTGAAACCTGTTCTATGAAAGGGAATGTTGAACTCTGTGACTTAAATGGAAACATCACAAAGAAGTTTCTGAGAATGCTGCTGTCTACTTTTTATATGTAATCCTTTTTCCAACGAAATCCTCAGAGCTATCCAAATATCCACTTGCAGATTCTACAAAAAGAGTGTTTCAAAACTGCTGTATCAAAAGAAAGTTTCAAGTCTGTCAGTTGAGGACACACATCGCAAATAAGTTTCTGAGAAAGCTTCCGTCTTGTTTTTATGCGACGATATTTCCTTTTGAACCAAAGGCCTGGTACCGTTCCAAATGTCCAATTCCAGATGCTTCAAAAAGAGTGTTTCAAACCTGCGGTATGAAAGGGAATGTTCAACTCTGTGACTTGAATGCAAACATCACAAAGAAGTTTCTGAGAATGCTGCTCTCTACTTTTTATCTGTAATAATGCTTCCAACGAAATCCTCAGTTCTATAGAAATATCCTCTTGCAGATTCCAAAAAAACAGTGTTTCACACCTGCTCTATCAATAGAAAGGTTCAACACTGTTACTTCAGTACATACAGCATAAAGAAGTTTCTGAGATTGCTTCTATCTCGTTTTCATGGGAAGATATTTCCTTTTTTACCATAGGCCACAAAGCGCTGCAAATGTCCACTTCCAGATACTACAAAAAGAGTGTTTCAAACCTGCTCTATGAAAGAGAATGTTCAACTCTGTGACTTGAATGGAAACATCACAAAGAAGTTTCTGAGAATGCTTCTGTCTCGATTTTATAGGGAGATATTCCCGCTTCCAACGAAATCGTCAAAGCTATTGACATATCCACTTGCAGGTACAACAAAAAGAGTGGTTCAAACGTGCTCTGTAAAAAGAAAGGTTCAAGTCCGTTAGTTGAGGACACACATCAGAAATAAGTTTCTGAGAATGCTTCTGTCTTGTTTTTATGGGAAGATACTTCCTTCTTCGCCGTAGGCAAGAAAGCGTTGGAAATGTCCACTTCCAGATGCTACTAAAAGAGTGTTTCAAACCTGCTCTATGACAGGGAATGTTCAACTCTGTGACTTGAATGCAAACGTCACAAAGAAGTTTCTGAGAATGCTGCTGTACACTATTTTTATGTAATCCCGTTTCCTACGAAATCCTCAGAGCTATCCAAATATCCACTTGCAGATTCTCCAAAAAGAGTGTTTCAAAACTGCTCTATCAAAAGAAAGGTTCAAGTCTGTTAGTTGAGGACACACATCGCAAATAAGTTTCTGAGAATGCTTCTGTCTTGTTTTTATGGAAAGATATTTCCTTTTTAACCATAGGCCAGATACCGTTCTAAATGTCCACTTCCAGATGCTACAAAAAGTCTGTTTCCAACCTGCTCTATGAAAGGGAATGTTCAACACTGTGACTTGAATGCAAACATCACAAAGAAGTTTCTGAGAATGCTGCTGTCTTCTATTTATCTGTAATCCCGCTTCCAACGAAATCCTCAGTTTCATAGAAATATCCACTTGCAGATTCCAAAAAAATAGTGTTTCACACGTGCTCTGTCAATAGAAAGGTTCAACACTGTTACTTGTGTAGATAGAGCATAAACAAGTCTCTGAGATTGCTTCTATCTCGTTTTTATGGGAAGATATTTCCTTTTTTACCACAGGCCACAAAGTGCTGCAAATGTCCACTTCCAGATACTACAAAAAGAGTGTTTGAAACCTGCTCCATGAAAGGGAATGTTCAACTCTGTGCCTTAAATGGAAACATCACAAAGAAGTTTCTGAGAAGGCTGCTGTCTACTTTTTGTATGTATTCCCGTTTCCAACGAAATCCTCAGAGCTATCCAAATATCTACTTGCAGATTCTACAAAAAGAGTGTTTCAAAACTGCTGTGTCAAAATAAAGGTTCAAGTCTGTTAGTTGAGGACACACAACACAAATAAGTTTCTGAGAATGCTTCCGTCTTGTTTTTATGTGACGATATTTCCTTTTGAACCATAGGCCTGGTACCGTTCCAAATGTCCACTTCCAGATACTACAAAAAGAGTGTTTCAAACCTGCTGTATGAAAGGGAATGTTCAACTCTGTGACTTGAATGCAAACATCACAAAGAATTTTCTGAGAATGCTGCTCTCTACTTTTTATCTGTAATCCCGCTTCCAACGAAATCCTCAGTTCTATAGAAATATCCTCTTGCAGATTTCAAAAAAACAGTGTTTCACACCTGCTCTATCAATAGAAAGGTTCAACACTGTTACTTCAGTACATACAGCATAAACAAGTTTCTGAGATTGCTTCTATCTCGTTTTCATGGGAAGATATTTCATTTTTTACCATAGGCCACAAAGCGCTGCAAATGTCCAGTTCCAGATACTACAAAAAGAGTGTTTCAAACCTGCTCTATGAAAGAGAATGTTCAACTCTGTGACTTGAATGGAAACATCACAAAGAAGTTTCTGAGAATGCTGGTCTCTACTTTTTATCTGTAATCCCGCTTCCAACGAAATCCTCAGTTCTATAGAAATATCCTCTTGCAGATTCCAAAAAAACAGTGTTTCACACCTTCTCTATCAATAGAAAGGTTCAACACTGTTACGTCAGTACATAGAGCATAAACAAGTTTCTGAGATTGCTTCTATCTCGTTTTCAAGGGAAGATATTTCCTTTTTTACCATAGGCCACAAAGCGCTGCAAATGTCCACTTCCAGATACGATAAAAAGAGTGTTTGAAACCTGCTCTATGAAAGGGAATGTTCAACTCTGTGACTTAAATGAAAACATCACAAAGAAGTTTCTGAGAATGCTGCTGTCTACTTTTTATATGTAATCCGGTTTCCAAGGAAATCCTCAGAGCTATCCAAATATCCACTTGCAGATTCTACAAAAAGAGTGTTTCAAAACTGCTGTATCAAAAGAAAGGTTCAAGTCCGTTAGTTGAGGACACACAACACAAATAAGTTTCTGAGAATGCTTCCGTCTTGTTTTTATGCGACGATATTTCCTTTTGAACCATAGGCCTGGTTCCGTTCCAAATGTCCACTTCCAGATACTACAAAAAGAGTGTTTCAAACCTGCTGTATGAAAGGGAATGTTCAACTCTGTGACTTGAATGCAAACATCACAAAGAAGTTTCTGAGAATGCTGCTCTCTACTTTTTATCTGTAATCCCGCTTCCAACGAAATCCTCAGTTCTATAGAAATATCCTCTTGCAGATTCCAAAAAAACAGTGCTTCACACCTGCTCTATCAATAGAAAGGTTCAACACTGTTACTTCAGTACATACAGCATAAACAAGTTTCTGAGATTGCTTCTATCTCGTTTTCATGGGAAGATATTTCCTTTTTTACCATAGGCCACAAAGCGCTGCAAATGTCCACTTCCAGATACTACAAAAAGTGTGTTTCAAACCTGCTCTATGAAAGAGAATGTTCAACTCTGTGACTTGAATGGAAACATCACAAAGAAGTTTCTGAGAATGCTTCTGTCTAGATTTTATATGGCGATACTCCCGTTTCCAACGAAATCGTCAAAACTATCCAAATATCCACTTTCAGATACAACAAAAAGAGTGGTTCAAACGTGCTCTATAAAAAGAAAGGTTCAAGTCCGTTAGTTGAGGACACACATCAGAAATAAGTTTCTGAGAATGCTTCTGTCTTGTTTTTATGGGAAGATTCTTCCATCTTCGCCGGAGGCAAGAAAGCGTTGGAAATGTCCACTTCCAGATGCTACAAAAAGAGTGTTTCAAACCTGCTCTATGACAGGGAATGTTCAAATCTTTGACTTGAATGAAAACGTCACAAAGAAGTTTCTGAGAATGCTGCTGTCCACTATTATTTTCTAATCCCGTTTCCAACGGAATCCTCAGAGCTATCCAAATATCCACTTGCAGATTCTAAAAAAAGAGTGATTCAAAACTGCTGTATCAAAAGAAAGGTTCAAGTCTGTTAGTTGAGGACACACATCGCAAATAAGTTTCTCAGAATGCTTCTGTCTTCTTTTATGGGAAGATATTTCCTTTTTAACCATAGGCCTGATACCGTTCCAAATGTCCACTTCCAGATACTACAAAAAGAGTGTTTCAAACCTGCTGTATGAAAGGTAATGTTCAACTCTGTGACTTGAATGCAAACATGACAAAGAAGTTTCTGAGAATGCTGCTCTCTACTTTTTATCTGTAATCCCGCTTCCAACGAAATCCTCAGTTCTACAGAAATATCCTCTTGCAGATTCCAAAAAACAGTGTTTCACACCTGCTCTATCAATAGAAAGGTTCAACACTGTTACTTCAGTACATAGAGCATAAACAAGTTTCTGAGATTGCTTCTATCTCGTTTTCATGGGAAGATATTTCATTTTTTACCATAGACCACAAAGCGCTGCAAATGTCCACTTCCAGATACGACAAAAAGAGTGTTTGAAACCTGCTCTATGAAAGGGAATGTTGAACTCTGTGACTTGAATGGAAACATCACAAAGAAGTTTCTGACAATGCCGCTGTCTACTTTTTTTATGTAATCCGGTTTCCAACGAAGTCCTCAGAGCTATCCAAATATCCACTCGCAGATTCTACAAAAAGAGTGTTTCAAAACTGCTGTGTCAAAAGAAAGGTTCAAGTCTGTTAGTTGAGGACACACAACACAAATAAGTTTCTGAGAATGCTTCCGTCTTGTTTTTATGCGACAATATTTCCTTTTGAACCGTAGGCCTGGCACCGTTCCTAATGTCCACTTCCAGATACTACAAAAAGAGTGTTTCAAACCTGCTGTATGAAAGGGAATCTTCAACTCTGTGACTTGAATGCAAACATCACAAAGAAGTTTCTGAGAATGCTGCTCTCTACATTTTATCTGAAATCCCGTTTACAACGAAATCCTCAGTTCTGTAGAAATATCCTCTTGCAGATTCCAAAAAAACAGTGCTTCACACCTGCTCTATCAATAGAAAGGTTCAACACTGTTACTTCAGTACATACAGCATAAACAAGTTTCTGAGATTGCTTCTATCTCTTTTTCATGGGAAGATATTTCCTTTTTTACCATAGGCCACAAAGCGCTGCAAATGTCCACTTCCAGATACTACAAAAAGAGTGTTTCTAACCTGCTCTATGACAGGGAATGTTCAAATCTGTGACTTGAATGCAAACGTCACAAAGAAGTTTCTGAGAATGCTGCTGTCCACTATTTTTATGTAATCCCGTTTCCAACGAAATCCTCAGAGCTATCCAAATATCCACTTGCAGATTCTACAAAAAGAGTGTTTCAAAACTGCTCTATCAAAAGAAAGGTTCATGTCTGTTAGTTGAGGACACACATCGCAAATAAGTTTCTGAGAATGCTTCTGTCTTTTTTTTATGGGATGATATTTCCTTTTTAACCATAGGCCTGATACCGTTCCTAATGCCCACTTCCAGATACTACAAAAAGAGTGTTTCCAACCAGCTCTACGAAAGGGAATGTTCAACTCTGTGACTTGAATGCAAACATCACAAAGAAGTTTCTGAGAATGCTGCTGTCTACTATTTATCTGTAATCCCGCTTCCAACGAAATCCTCACTTTTATAGAAATATCCACTTGCAGAATCCAAAAAAAGAGTGTTTCACACGTGCTCTGTCAATAGAAAGGTTCAACACTGTTAGTTGTGTAGATAGAGAATAAACAAGTTTCTGAGATGGCTTCTATCTCGTTTTTATGGGAAGATATTTCCTTTTTTACCATAGGCCACAAAGCGCTGCAAATGTCCACTTCCAGATACTACAAAAAGAGTGTTTGAAACCTGCTCTATGAAAGGGAATGTTCAACTCTGTGACTTAAATGGAAACATCACAAAGAAGTTTCTGAGAATGCTGCTGTCTACTTTTTATATGTAATCTGGTTTCCAACGAAATCCTAAGAGCTATCCAAATATCCAATTGCAGATTCTACAAAAAGAGTGTTTTAAAACTGCTGTGTCAAAAGAAAGGTTCAAGTCTGTTAGTTGAGAACACACAACACAAATAAGTTTCTGAGAATGCTTCCGTCTTGTTTTTATGCGACGATATTTCCTTTTTAACCATAGGCCTGGTACCGTTCCAAATGTCCACTTCCAGATACTACAAAAAGAGTGTTTCAAACCTGCTGTATGAAAGGGAATGTTCAACTCTGTGACTTGAATGCAAATATCACAAAGAAGTTTCTGAGAATGCTGCTCTCTACTTTTTATCTGTAATCCCGCTTCCAACGTAATCCTCAGTTCTTTAGAAATATCCTCTTGCAGATTCCAAAAAAACAGTGTTTCACACCTGCTCTATCAATAGAAAGGTTCAACACTGTTACTTCAGTACATACAGCATAAACAAGTTTCTGAGATTGCTTCTATCTCTTTTTCATGGGAAGATATTTCCTTTGTTACCATAGGCCACAAAGCGCTGCAAATGTCCACTTCCAGATACTACAAAAAGAGTGTTTCAAACCTGCTCTATGAAAGAGAATGTTCAACTCTGTGACTTGAATGGAAACATCACAAAGAAGTTTCTGAGAATGCTTCTGTCTCGATTTTATAGGGAGATATTCCCGTTTCCAATGAAATCGTCAAAGCTATCCAAATATCCGCTTTCAGATAGAACAAAAAGAGTGGTTCAAACGTGCTCTATAAAAAGAAAGGTTCAAGTCCGTTACTTAAGGGCACACATCAGAAATAAGTTTCTGACAATCCTTCTGTCTTGTTTTTATGGTAAGATATTTCCTTCTTCGCCGTAGGCAAGAAAGCGTTGGAAATGTCCACTTCCAGATGCTACAAAAAGAGTGTTTCAAACCTGCTCTATGACAGGGAATATTCAACACTGTGAGTTGAATGCAAACGTCACAAAGAAGTTTCTGAGAATGCTGCTGTCCACTATTTTTATGTAATCCCGTTTCCAACGAAATCCTCAGTTCTATAGAAATATCCACTTGCAGATTCAAAAAAAAAGAGTGTTTGAAACCTGCTCTACCGATAGATAGGTTCAACATTGTTACTTCAGTGCATACAGCATAAACAAGTTTCTGAGATTGCTTCTACCTGGTTTTCATGGGAAGATATTTCGTTTTACATCGTAGGCCTCCAAGCGCTCCAAATCTCCACTTCTAGATACTACAAAAAGACTCTTTCAAACCTGCTCTCTGAAAGGCAATGTTCAACTCTGTGACTTGAATGTAAACATCAGAAAGCTGTTTCTGAGAATGCTTCTGTCTAGATTTTCTATGAAGATATTCCCGTTTCCAACGAAATCCTCAAAGCTATCCAAACATCCACTTGCAAATTCTACAGAAAGAGTTTTTCAAAAGTGTTCTAACAAAAGAAAGGTTCAACTCTGTTTGTTGAGTACACAGATGACTGACATGATTCTGAAAATGCTTCTGTCTAGTTTTCATGGGAAGATATTTCCTTTTCAAACATATGCCTGAAAGCGTTCCAAGTGTCCACTTCCATATGCCACAAAACGACTGTTTCACACCTGCTCTATGAAAGGGAATGTTCAACTCTGTGACTTGAATGCAAACATCACAAAGAAGATTCTGAGAACGCTGCTGTCTACTATTAATCTGTAATCCCGTTTCCAACGAAATCCTCAGTTTTATAGAAATCTCCACTTGCAGATTCCAAAAAAAGAATGTTTCACACATGCTCTTTCAATAAAAAGTTTCAACACTGTTAGTTGTGTAGATAGAGCATAAACATGTTTCTGAGATTGCTTCTATCTCGTTTTTGTAGGAAGATATTTCCTTTTTTACCATAGGCCACAAAGCGCTGCAATGTCCACTTCCAGATACTACAAAAAGAGTGTTTGAATCCTGCTCTATGACAGGGAATGTTCAACTTTGTGACTTGAATGCAAACGTCACAAAGAAGTTTCTGAGAATGCTCCTGTCTACTTTTTATATGTAATCCCGTTTCCAACGAAATCGTCAAAGCTATCCAAATATCCACTTGCAGATTCTACAAAAAGAGTGTTTCAAAACTGCTGTGTCAAAAGAAAGGTTCAAGTCTGTTAGTTGACTACACACAAAACAAATAAGTTTCTGAGAATGCTTCCATCTTGTTTTTCTGCGACGATATTTCCTTTTTAACCATAGGCCTGATACCGTTCCAAATGTCCACTTCCAGATATGACAAAAAGAGTGTTTCAAACCTACTGTTTGAAAGGGACTGTTCAACTCTGTGACTTGAATGCAAACATTACAAAGTAGCTTCTGAGAATGCTGCTCTCTACTTTTTGTCTGTAATCCCGCTTCCAACGAAATCCTCAGTTCTATAGAAATATCCTCTCACAGATTCCAAAAAAACAGTGTTTCACACATGCTCTATCAATAGAAAGGTTCAACTCTGTTACTTCAGTACATACAGCATAAACAAGTTTCTGAGATTGCTTCTACCTGGTTTTCATGGGAAGATATTTCCTTTTTTACCATAGGCCACAAAGAGCTGCAAATGTCCACTTCCAGATACTACAAAAAGAGTGTTTCAAACCTGCTCTATGAAAGAGAATGATCAACTCTGTGACTTGAATGCAAACATCACAAAGAAGTTTCTGAGAGTGCTTCTGTCTAGATTTTATAGGGAGATATTCCCGTTTCCAACGAAATCGTCAAAGCTATCCAAATATCCACTTGCAGATACAACAAAAACAGTGGTACAAACGTGCTCTATAAAAAGAATGTTTCAAGTCCGCTAGTTGAGGACACACATCAGAAATAAGTTTCTGAGAATGGTTCTGTCTTGTTTTTATTGGAAGATATTTCCTTCTTCACCGAAGGCAAGAAAGCGTTGGAAATGTGCACTTCCGGATACTACAAAAGGAGTGTTTCAAACCTGCTCTATGACAGGGAATGTTCAACTCTGTGACTTGAATGCAAACATCACAAAGAAGTTTCTGACATTGCTGCTGTCCACTTTTTATATGTAATCCCGTTTCCAACGCAATCCTCAGAGCTATCCAAATATCCACTTGCAGATTCTACAAAAAGAGTGTTTCAAAACTGCTGTATGAAAAGAAAGGTTCAAGTCTGTGAGTTGAGGACACAAATCGCAAATCAGTTTCTCAGAATGCTTCTGTCTTGTTTTATGGGAAGATATTTCCTTTTTAACCATAGGCCTGATACCGTTCCAAATGTCCACTTCCAGATACTACAAAAAGAGTATTTCAAACCTGCTCTATGAAAGGGAATGTTCAACTCTGTGACCTGAATGCAAACATCACAAAGAAGTTTCTGAGAATGCTGCTGTCTACTTTCTTTCTGTAATCCCGCTTCCAACGAAATCCTCAGTTCTATAGAAATATCCACTTGCAGATTCGAAAAAAAGAGTGTTTCAAACCTGCTCTACCGATAGAGAGGTTCAACACTGTTACTTCAGTACATACAGCATAAACAAGTTTCTGAGATTGCTTCTACCTCGTTTTCATGGGAAGATAGTTCGTTTTAGACCGTAGGCCTCCAAGCGCTCCAAATGTCCACTTCTAGATACTACAAAAAGTCTGTTTCACACCTGCTCTATGAAAGGCAATGTTCAACTCAGTGACTTGAATGCAAACATCACAAAGAAGTTTCTGAGAACGCTGCTGTCTACTATTTATCTGTAATCCCGCTTCCAACGAAATCCTCAGTTTTATAGAAATATCCACTTGCAGATTCCAAAAAAAGAGTGTTTCACACGTGCTCTATCAATAGAAAGGTTCAACTCTGTTAGTTGTGTAGATAGAGCATAAACAAGTTTCTCAGATTGCTTCTATCTCGTTTTTATGGGCAGAGATTTCCTTTATTACCATAGGCCACAGAGCGCTGAAATGTCCACTTCCAGATACTACAAAAAGAGTGTTTAAAAACTGCTCTATGAAAGGGAATGTTCAACTCTGTGACTTAAATGGAAACATCACAAAGAAGTTTCTGAGAATGCTGCTGTCTAATTTATATATGTAATCCCGTTTCCAACGAATTCCTCAGAGCTATCCAAATATCGACTTGCAGATTCTACAAAAAGAGTGTTTCAAAACTGCTGTGTCAAAAGAAAGGTTCAAGTCTGTTAGTTGAGGACACACAACACAAATAAGTTCCTGAGAATGCTTCCGTCTTTTTTTTGTGAGATGATATTTCTTTTTTAACCATAGGCATGATACCGTACCAAATGTCCTGTTCAGGATACTATAAAAAGAGTGTTTCAAACCTGCTCTATGAAAGTTAATGTTCAACTCTGTGACTTGAATGCAAACATCACAAAGAAGTTTCTGAGAATGCTGCTGTCTACTTTTTATCTGTAATCACTCTTCCAACGAAATTCTCAGTTCTATAGAAATATCCTCTTGCAGACTCCAAAAAAACAGTGTTTCACACCTGCTCTATCAATAGAAAGGTTCAACACTGTTACTCCACCACATACAGCATAAACAAGTTTCTGAGATTGCTTCTACCTCGTTTTCATGGGTAGATATTTCCTTTTTTACCATAGGCCACAAAGCGCTGCAAATGTCCACTTCCAGATACTACAAAAAGAGTGTTTCAAACCTGTTGTATGAAAGAGAATGTTCAACTCTGTGACTTGAATGGAAACATCACAAAGAAGTTTCTGAGAATGCTTCTGTCTCGATTTTATAGGGAGATATTCCCGTTTCCAGCGAAGTCGTCAAAGCTATCCAAATATCCACTTGCAGATACAACAAAAAGAGTGGTTCAAATGTGCTCTATAAAAAGAAAAGTTCAATTCTGTTAGTTGAGGACACACATCAGAAATAAGATTCTGAGAATGCTTCTGTCTTGTTTTTATGGGAAGATATTACCTTCTTCGCCGTAGGCAAGAAAGCGTTGGAAATGTCCACTTCCACATACTACAAAAGGAGTGTTTCAAACCTGCTCCATGACAGGGAATGTTCAACTCTGTGACTTGAATGCAAACTTCACAAACAAGTGTCTGAGAATGCTGCTCTCCACTTTTTATACGTAATCCCGTTTCCAACGAAATCCTCAGAGCCATACAAATATCCACCTGCAGATTCTACAAAAAGAGAGATTCAAAACTGCTGTATGAAAAGAAAGGTTCAAGTCTGTTAGTTGAGGACACAAATCGCAAATAAGTTTCTGAGAATGCTTCTGTCTTCTTTTATGGGAAGATATTTCCTTTTTAACCATAGGCCTGATACCGTTCCAAATGTCCACTTCCAGATACTACAAAAAGAGTGTTTCAAACATGCTCTATGAAAGGGAATGTTCAACTCTGTGACTTGAATGCAAACATCACAAAGAAGTTTCTGAGAATGCTGCTGTCTACTTTCTTTCTGTAATCCCGTTTCCAACGAAATCCTCAGTTCTATAGAAATATCCACTTGCAGATTCGAAAAAAAGAGTGTTTCACACCTGCTCTACCGATAGAGAGGTTCAACACTGTTACTTCAGTACATACAGCATAAACAAGTTTCTGAGATTGCTTCTACCTCGTTTTCATGGGAAGATATTTCGTTTTACACCGTAGGCCTCCAAGCGCTCCAAATGTCCACTTCTACATACTACAAAAAGTCTGTTTCACACCTGCTCTATGAAAGGCAATGTTCAACTCAGTGACTTGAATGTAAACATCACAAAGAAGTTTCTGAGAACGCTGCTGTCTACTATTTATCTGTAATCCCGCTTCCAACGAAATCCTCAGTTTTATAGAAATATCCACTTGCAGATTCCAAAGAAAGAGTGTTTCACACGTGCTCTATCAATAGAAAGGTTCAACTCTGTTAGTTGTGTAGATAGAGCATAAACAAGTCTCTGAGATTGCTTCTATCTCGTTTTTATGGGCAGAGATTTCCTTTATTACCATAGGCCACAGAGCGCTGAAATGTCCACTTCGAGATACTACAAAAACAGTGTTTGAAACCTGCTCTATGAAAGGGAATGTTCAACTCTGTGACTTAAATGGAAACATCACAAAGAAGTTTCTGAGAATGCTGCTGTCTAATTTTTATATGTAATCCCGTTTCCAACGAATTCCTCAGAGCTATCCAAATATCGACTTGCAGATTCTACAAAAAGAGTGTTTCAAAACTGCTGTGTCAAAAGAAAGGTTCAAGTCTGTTAGTTGAGGACACACAACACAAATGAGTTTCTGAGAATGCTTCCGTCTTGTTTTTATGAGACAATATTTCCTTTTTAACCATAGGCCTGATACCGTTCCAAATGTCCAGTTCAGGATACTATAAAAAGAGTGTTTCAAACCTGCTCTCTGAAAGGGAATGTTCAACTCTCTGACTTGAATGCAAACATCATAAAGAAGTTTCTGAGAATGCTGCTGTCTACTTTTTATCTGTAATCACGCTTCCAACGAAATCATCAGTTCTATAGAAATATCCACTTGCAGATTCCAAAAAAACAGTGTTTCACACCTGCTCTATCAATAGAAAGGTTCAACACTGTTACTTCAGTACACACAGCATGAGCAAGTTTCTGAGATTGCTTCTATCTCGTTTTCATGGGAAGATATTTCCTTTTTTACCATAGGCCACAAAGCGCTGCAAATGTCCACTTCCAGATACTACAAAAAGAGTGTTTCAAACCTGCTCTATGAAAGAGAATATTCAACTCTGTGACTTGAATGGAAACATCACATAGAAGTTTCCGAAAATGCTTCTGTCTAGATTTTATAGGGAGATATTCCCGTTTCCAGTGAAGTCGTCAAAGCTATACAAATACCAACTGGAGATACAACAGAAATAGTGGTTCAAACGTGCTCTATAAAAAGAAAGGTTCAAGTCCGTTAGTTGAGGACACACATCAGAAATAAGTTTCTGAGAATGCTTCTGTGTTGTTTTTACGGGAAGATATTTCCTTCTTCGCCGTACGCAAGTAAGCGTTGGAATTGTCCACTTCCAGATACTACAAAAGGAGTGTTTCAAACCTGCTCTATGACAGGGAATGTTCAACTCTGTGACTTGAAAGCAAACTTCAAAAAGAAGTTTCTGAGAATGCTGCTGCCCACTTTTTATATGTAATCCTGTTTCCAACGAAATCCTCAGAGCTATACAAATTTCCACTTGCAGATTCTACAGAAAGAGTGTTTCAAAACTGCTGTATGAAAAGAAAGGTTGAAGTCTCTTAGTTGAGGGCACAAGTCGCAAATAAGTTTCTGAGAATTCTTCTGTCTTGTTTTATGGGAAGATATTTCCTTTTTAACCAGAGGCCTGATACCGTTCCAAATGTCCACTACCAGATACTACAAAAAGAGTGTTTCAAACCTGCTCTATGAAAGGGAATGTTCAACTCTGTGACTTGAATGCAAATATCACAAAGAAGTTTCTGAGAATGCTGCTGTCTACTTTGTTTCTGTAATCCCGCTTCCAACGAAATCCTCAGTTCTATGGAAATATCCACTTGCAGATTCGAAAAAAAGGGTGTTTCAAACCTACTCTACCGATAGATAGCTTCATCACTGTTACGTCAGTACATACAGCATAAACAAGTTTCTGAGATTGCTTCTACCTCGTTTTCATGGGAAGATATTTCGTTTTACACCATAGGCCTCCAAGCGCGCCAAATGTCCATTTCTAGATACTACAAAAAGACTGTTTCAAACCTGCTCTATGAAAGGCAATGTTCAACTCTGTGACTTGAATTTAAATATCACAAAGATGTTTCTGAGAATGCTTCTGTCTAGATTTTCTATGAAGATATTCCCGTTTCCAACGAAATCCTCAAAGCTATCCAAACATCCACTTGCAAATTCTACAGAAAGAGTTTTTCAAAAGTGTTCTAACAAAAGAAAGGTTCAACTCTGTTTGTTGAGTACACAGATGACTGACATGATTCTGAAAATGCTTCTGTCTAGTTTTCATGGGAAGATATTTCCTTTTCAAACATATGCCTGAAAGTGTTCCAAGTGTCCACTTCCAGATGCCACAAAACGACTGTTTCACACCTGCTCTATGAAAGGGAATGTTCAACTCTGTGACTTGAATGCAAACATCACAAAGAAGATTCTGAGAACGCTGCTGTCTACTATTAATCTGTAATCCCGTTTCCAACGAAATCCTCAGTTTTATAGAAATCTCCACTTGCAGATTCCAAAAAAAGAATGTTTCACACATGCTCTTTCAATAAAAAGTTTCAACACTGTTAGTTGTGTAGATAGAGCATAAACATGTTTCTGAGATTGCTTCTATCTCGTTTTTGTAGGAAGATATTTCCTTTTTTACCATAGGCCACAAAGCGCTGCAATGTCCACTTCCAGATACTACAAAAAGAGTGTTTGAATCCTGCTCTATGACAGGGAATGTTCAACTTTGTGACTTGAATGCAAACGTCACAAAGAAGTTTCTGAGAATGCTCCTGTCTACTTTTTATATGTAATCCCGTTTCCAACGAAATCGTCAAAGCTATCCAAATATCCACTTGCAGATTCTACAAAAAGAGTGTTTCAAAACTGCTGTGTCAAAAGAAAGGTTCAAGTCTGTTAGTTGACTACACACAAAACAAATAAGTTTCTGAGAATGCTTCCATCTTGTTTTTCTGCGACGATATTTCCTTTTTAACCATAGGCCTGATACCGTTCCAAATGTCCACTTCCAGATATGACAAAAAGAGTGTTTCAAACCTACTGTTTGAAAGGGACTGTTCAACTCTGTGACTTGAATGCAAACATTACAAAGTAGCTTCTGAGAATGCTGCTCTCTACTTTTTGTCTGTAATCCCGCTTCCAACGAAATCCTCAGTTCTATAGAAATATCCTCTCACAGATTCCAAAAAAACAGTGTTTCACACATGCTCTATCAATAGAAAGGTTCAACTCTGTTACTTCAGTACATACAGCATAAACAAGTTTCTGAGATTGCTTCTACCTGGTTTTCATGGGAAGATATTTCCTTTTTTACCATAGGCCACAAAGAGCTGCAAATGTCCACTTCCAGATACTACAAAAAGAGTGTTTCAAACCTGCTCTATGAAAGAGAATGATCAACTCTGTGACTTGAATGCAAACATCACAAAGAAGTTTCTGAGAGTGCTTCTGTCTAGATTTTATAGGGAGATATTCCCGTTTCCAACGAAATCGTCAAAGCTATCCAAATATCCACTTGCAGATACAACAAAAACAGTGGTACAAACGTGCTCTATAAAAAGAATGTTTCAAGTCCGCTAGTTGAGGACACACATCAGAAATAAGTTTCTGAGAATGGTTCTGTCTTGTTTTTATTGGAAGATATTTCCTTCTTCACCGAAGGCAAGAAAGCGTTGGAAATGTGCACTTCCGGATACTACAAAAGGAGTGTTTCAAACCTGCTCTATGACAGGGAATGTTCAACCCTGTGACTTGAAAGCAAACATCACAAAGAAGTTTCTGACATTGCTGCTGTCCACTTTTTATATGTAATCCCGTTTCCAACGCAATCCTCAGAGCTATCCAAATATCCACTTGCAGATTCTACAAAAAGAGTGTTTCAAAACTGCTGTATGAAAAGAAAGGTTCAAGTCTGTGAGTTGAGGACACAAATCGCAAATCAGTTTCTCAGAATGCTTCTGTCTTGTTTTATGGGAAGATATTTCCTTTTTAACCATAGGCCTGATACCGTTCCAAATGTCCACTTCCAGATACCACAAAAAGAGTATTTCAAACCTGCTCTATGAAAGGGAATGTTCAACTCTGTGACCTGAATGCAAACATCACAAAGAAGTTTCTGAGAATGCTGCTGTCTACTTTCTTTCTGTAATCCCGCTTCCAACGAAATCCTCAGTTCTATAGAAATATCCACTTGCAGATTCGAAAAAAAGAGTGTTTCACACCTGCTCTACCGATAGAGAGGTTCAACACTGTTACTTCAGTACATACAGCATAAACAAGTTTCTGAGATTGCTTCTACCTCGTTTTCATGGGAAGATAGTTCGTTTTAGACCGTAGGCCTCCAAGCGCTCCAAATGTCCACTTCTAGATACTACAAAAAGTCTGTTTCACACCTGCTCTATGAAAGGCAATGTTCAACTCAGTGACTTGAATGTAAACATCACAAAGAAGTTTCTGAGAACGCTGCTGTCTACTATTTATCTGTAATCCCGCTTCCAACGAAATCCTCAGTTTTATAGAAATATCCACTTGCAGATTCCAAAAAAAGAGTGTTTCACACGTGCTCTATCAATAGAAAGGTTCAACTCTGTTAGTTGTGTAGATAGAGCATAAACAAGTTTCTCAGATTGCTTCTATCTCGTTTTTATGGGCAGAGATTTCCTTTATTACCATAGGCCACAGAGCGCTGAAATGTCCACTTCCAGATACTACAAAAAGAGTGTTTAAAAACTGCTCTATGAAAGGGAATGTTCAACTCTGTGACTTAAATGGAAACATCACAAAGAAGTTTCTGAGAATGCTGCTGTCTAATTTATATATGTAATCCCGTTTCCAACGAATTCCTCAGAGCTATCCAAATATCGACTTGCAGATTCTACAAAAAGAGTGTTTCAAAACTGCTGTGTCAAAAGAAAGGTTCAAGTCTGTTAGTTGAGGACACACAACACAAATAAGTTCCTGAGAATGCTTCCGTCTTTTTTTTGTGAGATGATATTTCTTTTTTAACCATAGGCATGATACCGTACCAAATGTCCTGTTCAGGATACTATAAAAAGAGTGTTTCAAACCTGCTCTATGAAAGTTAATGTTCAACTCTGTGACTTGAATGCAAACATCACAAAGAAGTTTCTGAGAATGCTGCTGTCTACTTTTTATCTGTAATCACTCTTCCAACGAAATTCTCAGTTCTATAGAAATATCCTCTTGCAGACTCCAAAAAAACAGTGTTTCACACCTGCTCTATCAATAGAAAGGTTCAACACTGTTACTCCACCACATACAGCATAAACAAGTTTCTGAGATTGCTTCTACCTCGTTTTCATGGGTAGATATTTCCTTTTTTACCATAGGCCACAAAGCGCTGCAAATGTCCACTTCCAGATACTACAAAAAGAGTGTTTCAAACCTGTTGTATGAAAGAGAATGTTCAACTCTGTGACTTGAATGGAAACATCACAAAGAAGTTTCTGAGAATGCTTCTGTCTCGATTTTATAGGGAGATATTCCCGTTTCCAGCGAAGTCGTCAAAGCTATCCAAATATCCACTTGCAGATACAACAAAAAGAGTGGTTCAAATGTGCTCTATAAAAAGAAAAGTTCAATTCTGTTAGTTGAGGACACACATCAGAAATAAGATTCTGAGAATGCTTCTGTCTTGTTTTTATGGGAAGATATTACCTTCTTCGCCGTAGGCAAGAAAGCGTTGGAAATGTCCACTTCCACATACTACAAAAGGAGTGTTTCAAACCTGCTCCATGACAGGGAATGTTCAACTCTGTGACTTGAATGCAAACTTCACAAACAAGTGTCTGAGAATGCTGCTCTCCACTTTTTATATGTAATCCCGTTTCCAACGAAATCCTCAGAGCCATACAAATATCCACCTGCAGATTCTACAAAAAGAGAGATTCAAAACTGCTGTATGAAAAGAAAGGTTCAAGTCTGTTAGTTGAGGACACAAATCGCAAATAAGTTTCTGAGAATGCTTCTGTCTTCTTTTATGGGAAGATATTTCCTTTTTAACCATAGGCCTGATACCGTTCCAAATGTCCACTTCCAGATACTACAAAAAGAGTGTTTCAAACATGCTCTATGAAAGGGAATGTTCAACTCTGTGACTTGAATGCAAACATCACAAAGAAGTTTCTGAGAATGCTGCTGTCTACTTTCTTTCTGTAATCCCGTTTCCAACGAAATCCTCAGTTCTATAGAAATATCCACTTGCAGATTCGAAAAAAAGAGTGTTTCACACCTGCTCTACCGATAGAGAGGTTCAACACTGTTACTTCAGTACATACAGCATAAACAAGTTTCTGAGATTGCTTCTACCTCGTTTTCATGGGAAGATATTTCGTTTTACACCGTAGGCCTCCAAGCGCTCCAAATGTCCACTTCTACATACTACAAAAAGTCTGTTTCACACCTGCTCTATGAAAGGCAATGTTCAACTCAGTGACTTGAATGTAAACATCACAAAGAAGTTTCTGAGAACGCTGCTGTCTACTATTTATCTGTAATCCCGCTTCCAACGAAATCCTCAGTTTTATAGAAATATCCACTTGCAGATTCCAAAGAAAGAGTGTTTCACACGTGCTCTATCAATAGAAAGGTTCAACTCTGTTAGTTGTGTAGATAGAGCATAAACAAGTCTCTGAGATTGCTTCTATCTCGTTTTTATGGGCAGAGATTTCCTTTATTACCATAGGCCACAGAGCGCTGAAATGTCCACTTCGAGATACTACAAAAACAGTGTTTGAAACCTGCTCTATGAAAGGGAATGTTCAACTCTGTGACTTAAATGGAAACATCACAAAGAAGTTTCTGAGAATGCTGCTGTCTAATTTTTATATGTAATCCCGTTTCCAACGAATTCCTCAGAGCTATCCAAATATCGACTTGCAGATTCTACAAAAAGAGTGTTTCAAAACTGCTGTGTCAAAAGAAAGGTTCAAGTCTGTTAGTTGAGGACACACAACACAAATGAGTTTCTGAGAATGCTTCCATCTTGTTTTTATGAGACAATATTTCCTTTTTAACCATAGGCCTGATACCGTTCCAAATGTCCAGTTCAGGATACTATAAAAAGAGTGTTTCAAACCTGCTCTCTGAAAGGGAATGTTCAACTCTCTGACTTGAATGCAAACATCATAAAGAAGTTTCTGAGAATGCTGCTGTCTACTTTTTATCTGTAATCACGCTTCCAACGAAATCATCAGTTCTATAGAAATATCCACTTGCAGATTCCAAAAAAACAGTGTTTCACACCTGCTCTATCAATAGAAAGGTTCAACACTGTTACTTCAGTACACACAGCATGAGCAAGTTTCTGAGATTGCTTCTATCTCGTTTTCATGGGAAGATATTTCCTTTTTTACCATAGGCCACAAAGCGCTGCAAATGTCCACTTCCAGATACTACAAAAAGAGTGTTTCAAACCTGCTCTATGAAAGAGAATATTCAACTCTGTGACTTGAATGGAAACATCACATAGAAGTTTCCGAAAATGCTTCTGTCTAGATTTTATAGGGAGATATTCCCGTTTCCAGTGAAGTCGTCAAAGCTATACAAATACCAACTGGAGATACAACAGAAATAGTGGTTCAAACGTGCTCTATAAAAAGAAAGGTTCAAGTCCGTTAGTTGAGGACACACATCAGAAATAAGTTTCTGAGAATGCTTCTGTGTTGTTTTTACGGGAAGATATTTCCTTCTTCGCCGTACGCAAGTAAGCGTTGGAATTGTCCACTTCCAGATACTACAAAAGGAGTGTTTCAAACCTGCTCTATGACAGGGAATGTTCAACTCTGTGACTTGAAAGCAAACTTCAAAAAGAAGTTTCTGAGAATGCTGCTGTCCACTTTTTATATGTAATCCTGTTTCCAACGAAATCCTCAGAGCTATACAAATTTCCACTTGCAGATTTTACAGAAAGAGTGTTTCAAAACTGCTGTATGAAAAGAAAGGTTGAAGTCTCTTAGTTGAGGGCACAAGTCGCAAATAAGTTTCTGAGAATTCTTCTGTCTTGTTTTATGGGAAGATATTTCCTTTTTAACCAGAGGCCTGATACCGTTCCAAATGTCCACTACCAGATACTACAAAAAGAGTGTTTCAAACCTGCTCTATGAAAGGGAATGTTCAACTCTGTGACTTGAATGCAAATATCACAAAGAAGTTTCTGAGAATGCTGCTGTCTACTTTGTTTCTGTAATCCCGCTTCCAACGAAATCCTCAGTTCTATGGAAATATCCACTTGCAGATTCGAAAAAAAGGGTGTTTCAAACCTACTCTACCGATAGATAGCTTCATCACTGTTACGTCAGTACATACAGCATAAACAAGTTTCTGAGATTGCTTCTACCTCGTTTTCATGGGAAGATATTTCGTTTTACACCATAGGCCTCCAAGCGCGCCAAATGTCCATTTCTAGATACTACAAAAAGACTGTTTCAAACCTGCTCTATGAAAGGCAATGTTCAACTCTGTGACTTGAATTTAAATATCACAAAGATGTTTCTGAGAATGCTTCTGTCTAGATTTTCTATGAAGATATTCCCGTTTCCAACGAAATCCTCAAAGCTATCCAAACATCCACTTGCAAATTCTACAGAAAGAGTTTTTCAAAAGTGTTCTAACAAAAGAAAGGTTCAACTCTGTTTGTTGAGTACACAGATGACTGACATGATTCTGAAAATGCTTCTGTCTAGTTTTCATGGGAAGATATTTCCTTTTCAAACATATGCCTGAAAGCGTTCCAAGTGTCCACTTCCAGATGCCACAAAACGACTGTTTCACACCTGCTCTATGAAAGGGAATGTTCAACTCTGTGACTTGAATGCAAACATCACAAAGAAGATTCTGAGAACGCTGCTGTCTACTATTAATCTGTAATCCCGTTTCCAACGAAATCCTCAGTTTTATAGAAATCTCCACTTGCAGATTCCAAAAAAAGAATGTTTCACACATGCTCTTTCAATAAAAAGTTTCAACACTGTTAGTTGTGTAGATAGAGCATAAACATGTTTCTGAGATTGCTTCTATCTCGTTTTTGTAGGAAGATATTTCCTTTTTTACCATAGGCCACAAAGCGCTGCAATGTCCACTTCCAGATACTACAAAAAGAGTGTTTGAATCCTGCTCTATGACAGGGAATGTTCAACTTTGTGACTTGAATGCAAACGTCACAAAGAAGTTTCTGAGAATGCTCCTGTCTACTTTTTATATGTAATCCCGTTTCCAACGAAATCGTCAAAGCTATCCAAATATCCACTTGCAGATTCTACAAAAAGAGTGTTTCAAAACTGCTGTGTCAAAAGAAAGGTTCAAGTCTGTTAGTTGACTACACACAAAACAAATAAGTTTCTGAGAATGCTTCCATCTTGTTTTTCTGCGACGATATTTCCTTTTTAACCATAGGCCTGATACCGTTCCAAATGTCCACTTCCAGATATGACAAAAAGAGTGTTTCAAACCTACTGTTTGAAAGGGACTGTTCAACTCTGTGACTTGAATGCAAACATTACAAAGTAGCTTCTGAGAATGCTGCTCTCTACTTTTTGTCTGTAATCCCGCTTCCAACGAAATCCTCAGTTCTATAGAAATATCCTCTCACAGATTCCAAAAAAACAGTGTTTCACACATGCTCTATCAATAGAAAGGTTCAACTCTGTTACTTCAGTACATACAGCATAAACAAGTTTCTGAGATTGCTTCTACCTGGTTTTCATGGGAAGATATTTCCTTTTTTACCATAGGCCACAAAGAGCTGCAAATGTCCACTTCCAGATACTACAAAAAGAGTGTTTCAAACCTGCTCTATGAAAGAGAATGATCAACTCTGTGACTTGAATGCAAACATCACAAAGAAGTTTCTGAGAGTGCTTCTGTCTAGATTTTATAGGGAGATATTCCCGTTTCCAACGAAATCGTCAAAGCTATCCAAATATCCACTTGCAGATACAACAAAAACAGTGGTACAAACGTGCTCTATAAAAAGAATGTTTCAAGTCCGCTAGTTGAGGACACACATCAGAAATAAGTTTCTGAGAATGGTTCTGTCTTGTTTTTATTGGAAGATATTTCCTTCTTCACCGAAGGCAAGAAAGCGTTGGAAATGTGCACTTCCGGATACTACAAAAGGAGTGTTTCAAACCTGCTCTATGACAGGGAATGTTCAACCCTGTGACTTGAAAGCAAACATCACAAAGAAGTTTCTGACATTGCTGCTGTCCACTTTTTATATGTAATCCCGTTTCCAACGCAATCCTCAGAGCTATCCAAATATCCACTTGCAGATTCTACAAAAAGAGTGTTTCAAAACTGCTGTATGAAAAGAAAGGTTCAAGTCTGTGAGTTGAGGACACAAATCGCAAATCAGTTTCTCAGAATGCTTCTGTCTTGTTTTATGGGAAGATATTTCCTTTTTAACCATAGGCCTGATACCGTTCCAAATGTCCACTTCCAGATACTACAAAAAGAGTATTTCAAACCTGCTCTATGAAAGGGAATGTTCAACTCTGTGACCTGAATGCAAACATCACAAAGAAGTTTCTGAGAATGCTGCTGTCTACTTTCTTTCTGTAATCCCGCTTCCAACGAAATCCTCAGTTCTATAGAAATATCCACTTGCAGATTCGAAAAAAAGAGTGTTTCACACCTGCTCTACCGATAGAGAGGTTCAACACTGTTACTTCATTACATACAGCATAAACAAGTTTCTGAGATTGCTTCTACCTCGTTTTCATGGGAAGATAGTTCGTTTTAGACCGTAGGCCTCCAAGCGCTCCAAATGTCCACTTCTAGATACTACAAAAAGTCTGTTTCACACCTGCTCTATGAAAGGCAATGTTCAACTCAGTGACTTGAATGCAAACATCACAAAGAAGTTTCTGAGAACGCTGCTGTCTACTATTTATCTGTAATCCCGCTTCCAACGAAATCCTCAGTTTTATAGAAATATCCACTTGCAGATTCCAAAAAAAGAGTGTTTCACACGTGCTCTATCAATAGAAAGGTTCAACTCTGTTAGTTGTGTAGATAGAGCATAAACAAGTTTCTCAGATTGCTTCTATCTCGTTTTTATGGGCAGAGATTTCCTTTATTACCATAGGCCACAGAGCGCTGAAATGTCCACTTCCAGATACTACAAAAAGAGTGTTTAAAAACTGCTCTATGAAAGGGAATGTTCAACTCTGTGACTTAAATGGAAACATCACAAAGAAGTTTCTGAGAATGCTGCTGTCTAATTTATATATGTAATCCCGTTTCCAACGAATTCCTCAGAGCTATCCAAATATCGACTTGCAGATTCTACAAAAAGAGTGTTTCAAAACTGCTGTGTCAAAAGAAAGGTTCAAGTCTGTTAGTTGAGGACACACAACACAAATAAGTTCCTGAGAATGCTTCCGTCTTTTTTTTGTGAGATGATATTTCTTTTTTAACCATAGGCATGATACCGTACCAAATGTCCTGTTCAGGATACTATAAAAAGAGTGTTTCAAACCTGCTCTATGAAAGTTAATGTTCAACTCTGTGACTTGAATGCAAACATCACAAAGAAGTTTCTGAGAATGCTGCTGTCTACTTTTTATCTGTAATCACTCTTCCAACGAAATTCTCAGTTCTATAGAAATATCCTCTTGCAGACTCCAAAAAAACAGTGTTTCACACCTGCTCTATCAATAGAAAGGTTCAACACTGTTACTCCACCACATACAGCATAAACAAGTTTCTGAGATTGCTTCTACCTCGTTTTCATGGGTAGATATTTCCTTTTTTACCATAGGCCACAAAGCGCTGCAAATGTCCACTTCCAGATACTACAAAAAGAGTGTTTCAAACCTGTTGTATGAAAGAGAATGTTCAACTCTGTGACTTGAATGGAAACATCACAAAGAAGTTTCTGAGAATGCTTCTGTCTCGATTTTATAGGGAGATATTCCCGTTTCCAGCGAAGTCGTCAAAGCTATCCAAATATCCACTTGCAGATACAACAAAAAGAGTGGTTCAAATGTGCTCTATAAAAAGAAAAGTTCAATTCTGTTAGTTGAGGACACACATCAGAAATAAGATTCTGAGAATGCTTCTGTCTTGTTTTTATGGGAAGATATTACCTTCTTCGCCGTAGGCAAGAAAGCGTTGGAAATGTCCACTTCCACATACTACAAAAGGAGTGTTTCAAACCTGCTCCATGACAGGGAATGTTCAACTCTGTGACTTGAATGCAAACTTCACAAACAAGTGTCTGAGAATGCTGCTCTCCACTTTTTATATGTAATCCCGTTTCCAACGAAATCCTCAGAGCCATACAAATATCCACCTGCAGATTCTACAAAAAGAGAGATTCAAAACTGCTGTATGAAAAGAAAGGTTCAAGTCTGTTAGTTGAGGACACAAATCGCAAATAAGTTTCTGAGAATGCTTCTGTCTTCTTTTATGGGAAGATATTTCCTTTTTAACCATAGGCCTGATACCGTTCCAAATGTCCACTTCCAGATACTACAAAAAGAGTGTTTCAAACATGCTCTATGAAAGGGAATGTTCAACTCTGTGACTTGAATGCAAACATCACAAAGAAGTTTCTGAGAATGCTGCTGTCTACTTTCTTTCTGTAATCCCGCTTCCAACGAAATCCTCAGTTCTATAGAAATATCCACTTGCAGATTCGAAAAAAAGAGTGTTTCACACCTGCTCTACCGATAGAGAGGTTCAACACTGTTACTTCATTACATACAGCATAAACAAGTTTCTGAGATTGCTTCTACCTCGTTTTCATGGGAAGATAGTTCGTTTTAGACCGTAGGCCTCCAAGCGCTCCAAATGTCCACTTCTAGATACTACAAAAAGTCTGTTTCACACCTGCTCTATGAAAGGCAATGTTCAACTCAGTGACTTGAATGCAAACATCACAAAGAAGTTTCTGAGAACGCTGCTGTCTACTATTTATCTGTAATCCCGCTTCCAACGAAATCCTCAGTTTTATAGAAATATCCACTTGCAGATTCCAAAAAAAGAGTGTTTCACACGTGCTCTATCAATAGAAAGGTTCAACTCTGTTAGTTGTGTAGATAGAGCATAAACAAGTTTCTCAGATTGCTTCTATCTCGTTTTTATGGGCAGAGATTTCCTTTATTACCATAGGCCACAGAGCGCTGAAATGTCCACTTCCAGATACTACAAAAAGAGTGTTTAAAAACTGCTCTATGAAAGGGAATGTTCAACTCTGTGACTTAAATGGAAACATCACAAAGAAGTTTCTGAGAATGCTGCTGTCTAATTTATATATGTAATCCCGTTTCCAACGAATTCCTCAGAGCTATCCAAATATCGACTTGCAGATTCTACAAAAAGAGTGTTTCAAAACTGCTGTGTCAAAAGAAAGGTTCAAGTCTGTTAGTTGAGGACACACAACACAAATAAGTTCCTGAGAATGCTTCCGTCTTTTTTTTGTGAGATGATATTTCTTTTTTAACCATAGGCATGATACCGTACCAAATGTCCTGTTCAGGATACTATAAAAAGAGTGTTTCAAACCTGCTCTATGAAAGTTAATGTTCAACTCTGTGACTTGAATGCAAACATCACAAAGAAGTTTCTGAGAATGCTGCTGTCTACTTTTTATCTGTAATCACTCTTCCAACGAAATTCTCAGTTCTATAGAAATATCCTCTTGCAGACTCCAAAAAAACAGTGTTTCACACCTGCTCTATCAATAGAAAGGTTCAACACTGTTACTCCACCACATACAGCATAAACAAGTTTCTGAGATTGCTTCTACCTCGTATTCATGGGTAGATATTTCCTTTCTTACCATAGGCCACAAAGCGCTGCAAATGTCCACTTCCAGATACTACAAAAAGAGTGTTTCAAACCTGTTGTATGAAAGAGAATGTTCAACTCTGTGACTTGAATGGAAACATCACAAAGAAGTTTCTGAGAATGCTTCTGTCTCGATTTTATAGGGAGATATTCCCGTTTCCAGCGAAGTCGTCAAAGCTATCCAAATATCCACTTGCAGATACAACAAAAAGAGTGGTTCAAATGTGCTCTATAAAAAGAAAAGTTCAATTCTGTTAGTTGAGGACACACATCAGAAATAAGATTCTGAGAATGCTTCTGTCTTGTTTTTATGGGAAGATATTACCTTCTTCGCCGTAGGCAAGAAAGCGTTGGAAATGTCCACTTCCACATACTACAAAAGGAGTGTTTCAAACCTGCTCCATGACAGGGAATGTTCAACTCTGTGACTTGAATGCAAACTTCACAAACAAGTGTCTGAGAATGCTGCTCTCCACTTTTTATATGTAATCCCGTTTCCAACGAAATCCTCAGAGCCATACAAATATCCACCTGCAGATTCTACAAAAAGAGAGATTCAAAACTGCTGTATGAAAAGAAAGGTTCAAGTCTGTTAGTTGAGGACACAAATCGCAAATAAGTTTCTGAGAATGCTTCTGTCTTCTTTTATGGGAAGATATTTCCTTTTTAACCATAGGCCTGATACCGTTCCAAATGTCCACTTCCAGATACTACAAAAAGAGTGTTTCAAACATGCTCTATGAAAGGGAATGTTCAACTCTGTGACTTGAATGCAAACATCACAAAGAAGTTTCTGAGAATGCTGCTGTCTACTTTCTTTCTGTAATCCCGTTTCCAACGAAATCCTCAGTTCTATAGAAATATCCACTTGCAGATTCGAAAAAAAGAGTGTTTCACACCTGCTCTACTGATAGAGAGGTTCAACACTGTTACTTCAGTACATACAGCATAAACAAGTTTCTGAGATTGCTTCTACCTCGTTTTCATTGGAAGATATTTCGTTTTACACCGTAGGCCTCCAAGCGCTCCAAATGTCCACTTCTACATACTACAAAAAGTCTGTTTCACACCTGCTCTATGAAAGGCAATGTTCAACTCAGTGACTTGAATGTAAACATCACAAAGAAGTTTCTGAGAACGCTGCTGTCTACTATTTATCTGTAATCCCGCTTCCAACGAAATCCTCAGTTTTATAGAAATATCCACTTGCAAATTCCAAAGAAAGAGTGTTTCACACGTGCTCTATCAATAGAAAGGTTCAACTCTGTTAGTTGTGTAGATAGAGCATAAACAAGTCTCTGAGATTGCTTCTATCTCGTTTTTATGGGCAGAGATTTCCTTTATTACCATAGGCCACAGAGCGCTGAAATGTCCACTTCGAGATACTACAAAAACAGTGTTTGAAACCTGCTCTATGAAAGGGAATGTTCAACTCTGTGACTTAAATGGAAACATCACAAAGAAGTTTCTGAGAATGCTGCTGTCTAATTTTTATATGTAATCCCGTTTCCAACGAATTCCTCAGAGCTATCCAAATATCGACTTGCAGATTCTACAAAAAGAGTGTTTCAAAACTGCTGTGTCAAAAGAAAGGTTCAAGTCTGTTAGTTGAGGACACACAACACAAATGAGTTTCTGAGAATGCTTCCGTCTTGTTTTTATGAGACAATATTTCCTTTTTAACCATAGGCCTGATACCGTTCCAAATGTCCAGTTCAGGATACTATAAAAAGAGTGTTTCAAACCTGCTCTCTGAAAGGGAATGTTCAACTCTCTGACTTGAATGCAAACATCATAAAGAAGTTTCTGAGAATGCTGCTGTCTACTTTTTATCTGTAATCACGCTTCCAACGAAATCATCAGTTCTATAGAAATATCCACTTGCAGATTCCAAAAAAACAGTGTTTCACACCTGCTCTATCAATAGAAAGGTTCAACACTGTTACTTCAGTACACACAGCATGAGCAAGTTTCTGAGATTGCTTCTATCTCGTTTTCATGGGAAGATATTTCCTTTTTTACCATAGGCCACAAAGCGCTGCAAATGTCCACTTCCAGATACTACAAAAAGAGTGTTTCAAACCTGCTCTATGAAAGAGAATATTCAACTCTGTGACTTGAATGGAAACATCACATAGAAGTTTCCGAAAATGCTTCTGTCTAGATTTTATAGGGAGATATTCCCGTTTCCAGTGAAGTCGTCAAAGCTATACAAATACCAACTGGAGATACAACAGAAATAGTGGTTCAAACGTGCTCTATAAAAAGAAAGGTTCAAGTCCGTTAGTTGAGGACACACATCAGAAATAAGTTTCTGAGAATGCTTCTGTGTTGTTTTTACGGGAAGATATTTCCTTCTTCGCCGTACGCAAGTAAGCGTTGGAATTGTCCACTTCCAGATACTACAAAAGGAGTGTTTCAAACCTGCTCTATGACAGGGAATGTTCAACTCTGTGACTTGAAAGCAAACTTCAAAAAGAAGTTTCTGAGAATGCTGCTGTCCACTTTTTATATGTAATCCTGTTTCCAACGAAATCCTCAGAGCTATACAAATTTCCACTTGCAGATTTTACAGAAAGAGTGTTTCAAAACTGCTGTATGAAAAGAAAGGTTGAAGTCTCTTAGTTGAGGGCACAAGTCGCAAATAAGTTTCTGAGAATTCTTCTGTCTTGTTTTATGGGAAGATATTTCCTTTTTAACCAGAGGCCTGATACCGTTCCAAATGTCCACTACCAGATACTACAAAAAGAGTGTTTCAAACCTGCTCTATGAAAGGGAATGTTCAACTCTGTGACTTGAATGCAAATATCACAAAGAAGTTTCTGAGAATGCTGCTGTCTACTTTGTTTCTGTAATCCCGCTTCCAACGAAATCCTCAGTTGTATGGAAATATCCACTTGCAGATTCGAAAAAAAGGGTGTTTCAAACCTACTCTACCGATAGATAGCTTCATCACTGTTACGTCAGTACATACAGCATAAACAAGTTTCTGAGATTGCTTCTACCTCGTTTTCATGGGAAGATATTTCGTTTTACACCATAGGCCTCCAAGCGCGCCAAATGTCCATTTCTAGATACTACAAAAAGACTGTTTCAAACCTGCTCTATGAAAGGCAATGTTCAACTCTGTGACTTGAATTTAAATATCACAAAGATGTTTCTGAGAATGCTTCTGTCTAGATTTTCTATGAAGATATTCCCGTTTCCAACGAAATCCTCAAAGCTATCCAAACATCCACTTGCAAATTCTACAGAAAGAGTTTTTCAAAAGTGTTCTAACAAAAGAAAGGTTCAACTCTGTTTGTTGAGTACACAGATGACTGACATGATTCTGAAAATGCTTCTGTCTAGTTTTCATGGGAAGATATTTCCTTTTCAAACATATGCCTGAAAGCGTTCCAAGTGTCCACTTCCAGATGCCACAAAACGACTGTTTCACACCTGCTCTATGAAAGGGAATGTTCAACTCTGTGACTTGAATGCAAACATCACAAAGAAGATTCTGAGAACGCTGCTGTCTACTATTAATCTGTAATCCCGTTTCCAACGAAATCCTCAGTTTTATAGAAATCTCCACTTGCAGATTCCAAAAAAAGAATGTTTCACACATGCTCTTTCAATAAAAAGTTTCAACACTGTTAGTTTTGTAGATAGAGCATAAACATGTTTCTGAGATTGCTTCTATCTCGTTTTTTTAGGAAGATATTTCCTTTTTTACCATAGGCCACAAAGCGCTGCAATGTCCACTTCCAGATACTACAAAAAGAGTGTTTGAATCCTGCTCTATGACAGGGAATGTTCAACTTTGTGACTTGAATGCAAACGTCACAAAGAAGTTTCTGAGAATGCTCCTGTCTACTTTTTATATGTAATCCCGTTTCCAACGAAATCGTCAAAGCTATCCAAATATCCACTTGCAGATTCTACAAAAAGAGTGTTTCAAAACTGCTGTGTCAAAAGAAAGGTTCAAGTCTGTTAGTTGACTACACACAAAACAAATAAGTTTCTGAGAATGCTTCCATCTTGTTTTTCTGCGACGATATTTCCTTTTTAACCATAGGCCTGATACCGTTCCAAATGTCCACTTCCAGATATGACAAAAAGAGTGTTTCAAACCTACTGTTTGAAAGGGACTGTTCAACTCTGTGACTTGAATGCAAACATTACAAAGTAGCTTCTGAGAATGCTGCTCTCTACTTTTTGTCTGTAATCCCGCTTCCAACGAAATCCTCAGTTTTATAGAAATATCCACTTGCAGATTCCAAAGAAAGAGTGTTTCACACGTGCTCTATCAATAGAAAGGTTCAACTCTGTTAGTTGTGTAGATAGAGCATAAACAAGTTTCTCAGATTGCTTCTACCTCGTTTTTATGGGCAGAAATTTCCTTTATTACCATAGGCCACAGAGCGCTGAAATGTCCACTTCCAGATACTACAAAAAGAGTGTTTAAAAACTGCTCTATGAAGGGGAATGTTCAACTCTGTGACTTAAATGGAAACATCACAAAGAAGTTTCTGAGAATGCTGCTGTCTAATTTATATATGTAATCCCGTTTCCAACGAATTCCTCAGAGCTATCCAAATATCGACTTGCAGATTCTACAAAAAGAGTGTTTCAAAACTGCTGTGTCAAAAGAAAGGTTCAAGTCTGTTAGTTGAGGACACACAACACAAATAAGTTCCTGAGAATGCTTCCGTCTTTTTTTTGTGAGATGATATTTCTTTTTTAACCATAGGCATGATACCGTACCAAATGTCCTGTTCAGGATACTATAAAAAGAGTGTTTCAAACCTGCTCTATGAAAGTTAATGTTCAACTCTGTGACTTGAATGCAAACATCACAAAGAAGTTTCTGAGAATGCTGCTGTCTACTTTTTATCTGTAATCACTCTTCCAACGAAATTCTCAGTTCTATAGAAATATCCTCTTGCAGACTCCAAAAAAACAGTGTTTCACACCTGCTCTATCAATAGAAAGGTTCAACACTGTTACTCCACCACATACAGCATAAACAAGTTTCTGAGATTGCTTCTACCTCGTTTTCATGGGTAGATATTTCCTTTTTTACCATAGGCCACAAAGCGCTGCAAATGTCCACTTCCAGATACTACAAAAAGAGTGTTTCAAACCTGTTGTATGAAAGAGAATGTTCAACTCTGTGACTTGAATGGAAACATCACAAAGAAGTTTCTGAGAATGCTTCTGTCTCGATTTTATAGGGAGATATTCCCGTTTCCAGCGAAGTCGTCAAAGCTATCCAAATATCCACTTGCAGATACAACAAAAAGAGTGGTTCAAATGTGCTCTATAAAAAGAAAAGTTCAATTCTGTTAGTTGAGGACACACATCAGAAATAAGATTCTGAGAATGCTTCTGTCTTGTTTTTATGGGAAGATATTACCTTCTTCGCCGTAGGCAAGAAAGCGTTGGAAATGTCCACTTCCACATACTACAAAAGGAGTGTTTCAAACCTGCTCCATGACAGGGAATGTTCAACTCTGTGACTTGAATGCAAACTTCACAAACAAGTGTCTGAGAATGCTGCTCTCCACTTTTTATATGTAATCCCGTTTCCAACGAAATCCTCAGAGCCATACAAATATCCACCTGCAGATTCTACAAAAAGAGAGATTCAAAACTGCTGTATGAAAAGAAAGGTTCAAGTCTGTTAGTTGAGGACACAAATCGCAAATAAGTTTCTGAGAATGCTTCTGTCTTCTTTTATGGGAAGATATTTCCTTTTTAACCATAGGCCTGATACCGTTCCAAATGTCCACTTCCAGATACTACAAAAAGAGTGTTTCAAACATGCTCTATGAAAGGGAATGTTCAACTCTGTGACTTGAATGCAAACATCACAAAGAAGTTTCTGAGAATGCTGCTGTCTACTTTCTTTCTGTAATCCCGTTTCCAACGAAATCCTCAGTTCTATAGAAATATCCACTTGCAGATTCGAAAAAAAGAGTGTTTCACACCTGCTCTACCGATAGAGAGGTTCAACACTGTTACTTCAGTACATACAGCATAAACAAGTTTCTGAGATTGCTTCTACCTCGTTTTCATGGGAAGATATTTCGTTTTACACCGTAGGCCTCCAAGCGCTCCAAATGTCCACTTCTACATACTACAAAAAGTCTGTTTCACACCTGCTCTATGAAAGGCAATGTTCAACTCAGTGACTTGAATGTAAACATCACAAAGAAGTTTCTGAGAACGCTGCTGTCTACTATTTATCTGTAATCCCGCTTCCAACGAAATCCTCAGTTTTATAGAAATATCCACTTGCAGATTCCAAAGAAAGAGTGTTTCACACGTGCTCTATCAATAGAAAGGTTCAACTCTGTTAGTTGTGTAGATAGAGCATAAACAAGTCTCTGAGATTGCTTCTATCTCGTTTTTATGGGCAGAGATTTCCTTTATTACCATAGGCCACAGAGCGCTGAAATGTCCACTTCGAGATACTACAAAAACAGTGTTTGAAACCTGCTCTATGAAAGGGAATGTTCAACTCTGTGACTTAAATGGAAACATCACAAAGAAGTTTCTGAGAATGCTGCTGTCTAATTTTTATATGTAATCCCGTTTCCAACGAATTCCTCAGAGCTATCCAAATATCGACTTGCAGATTCTACAAAAAGAGTGTTTCAAAACTGCTGTGTCAAAAGAAAGGTTCAAGTCTGTTAGTTGAGGACACACAACACAAATGAGTTTCTGAGAATGCTTCCGTCTTGTTTTTATGAGACAATATTTCCTTTTTAACCATAGGCCTGATACCGTTCCAAATGTCCAGTTCAGGATACTATAAAAAGAGTGTTTCAAACCTGCTCTCTGAAAGGGAATGTTCAACTCTCTGACTTGAATGCAAACATCATAAAGAAGTTTCTGAGAATGCTGCTGTCTACTTTTTATCTGTAATCACGCTTCCAACGAAATCATCAGTTCTATAGAAATATCCACTTGCAGATTCCAAAAAAACAGTGTTTCACACCTGCTCTATCAATAGAAAGGTTCAACACTGTTACTTCAGTACACACAGCATGAGCAAGTTTCTGAGATTGCTTCTATCTCGTTTTCATGGGAAGATATTTCCTTTTTTACCATAGGCCACAAAGCGCTGCAAATGTCCACTTCCAGATACTACAAAAAGAGTGTTTCAAACCTGCTCTATGAAAGAGAATATTCAACTCTGTGACTTGAATGGAAACATCACATAGAAGTTTCCGAAAATGCTTCTGTCTAGATTTTATAGGGAGATATTCCCGTTTCCAGTGAAGTCGTCAAAGCTATACAAATACCAACTGGAGATACAACAGAAATAGTGGTTCAAACGTGCTCTATAAAAAGAAAGGTTCAAGTCCGTTAGTTGAGGACACACATCAGAAATAAGTTTCTGAGAATGCTTCTGTGTTGTTTTTACGGGAAGATATTTCCTTCTTCGCCGTACGCAAGTAAGCGTTGGAATTGTCCACTTCCAGATACTACAAAAGGAGTGTTTCAAACCTGCTCTATGACAGGGAATGTTCAACTCTGTGACTTGAAAGCAAACTTCAAAAAGAAGTTTCTGAGAATGCTGCTGTCCACTTTTTATATGTAATCCTGTTTCCAACGAAATCCTCAGAGCTATACAAATTTCCACTTGCAGATTTTACAGAAAGAGTGTTTCAAAACTGCTGTATGAAAAGAAAGGTTGAAGTCTCTTAGTTGAGGGCACAAGTCGCAAATAAGTTTCTGAGAATTCTTCTGTCTTGTTTTATGGGAAGATATTTCCTTTTTAACCAGAGGCCTGATACCGTTCCAAATGTCCACTACCAGATACTACAAAAAGAGTGTTTCAAACCTGCTCTATGAAAGGGAATGTTCAACTCTGTGACTTGAATGCAAATATCACAAAGAAGTTTCTGAGAATGCTGCTGTCTACTTTGTTTCTGTAATCCCGCTTCCAACGAAATCCTCAGTTGTATGGAAATATCCACTTGCAGATTCGAAAAAAAGGGTGTTTCAAACCTACTCTACCGATAGATAGCTTCATCACTGTTACGTCAGTACATACAGCATAAACAAGTTTCTGAGATTGCTTCTACCTCGTTTTCATGGGAAGATATTTCGTTTTACACCATAGGCCTCCAAGCGCGCCAAATGTCCATTTCTAGATACTACAAAAAGACTGTTTCAAACCTGCTCTATGAAAGGCAATGTTCAACTCTGTGACTTGAATTTAAATATCACAAAGATGTTTCTGAGAATGCTTCTGTCTAGATTTTCTATGAAGATATTCCCGTTTCCAACGAAATCCTCAAAGCTATCCAAACATCCACTTGCAAATTCTACAGAAAGAGTTTTTCAAAAGTGTTCTAACAAAAGAAAGGTTCAACTCTGTTTGTTGAGTACACAGATGACTGACATGATTCTGAAAATGCTTCTGTCTAGTTTTCATGGGAAGATATTTCCTTTTCAAACATATGCCTGAAAGCGTTCCAAGTGTCCACTTCCAGATGCCACAAAACGACTGTTTCACACCTGCTCTATGAAAGGGAATGTTCAACTCTGTGACTTGAATGCAAACATCACAAAGAAGATTCTGAGAACGCTGCTGTCTACTATTAATCTGTAATCCCGTTTCCAACGAAATCCTCAGTTTTATAGAAATCTCCACTTGCAGATTCCAAAAAAAGAATGTTTCACACATGCTCTTTCAATAAAAAGTTTCAACACTGTTAGTTGTGTAGATAGAGCATAAACATGTTTCTGAGATTGCTTCTATCTCGTTTTTGTAGGAAGATATTTCCTTTTTTACCATAGGCCACAAAGCGCTGCAATGTCCACTTCCAGATACTACAAAAAGAGTGTTTGAATCCTGCTCTATGACAGGGAATGTTCAACTTTGTGACTTGAATGCAAACGTCACAAAGAAGTTTCTGAGAATGCTCCTGTCTACTTTTTATATGTAATCCCGTTTCCAACGAAATCGTCAAAGCTATCCAAATATCCACTTGCAGATTCTACAAAAAGAGTGTTTCAAAACTGCTGTGTCAAAAGAAAGGTTCAAGTCTGTTAGTTGACTACACACAAAACAAATAAGTTTCTGAGAATGCTTCCATCTTGTTTTTCTGCGACGATATTTCCTTTTTAACCATAGGCCTGATACCGTTCCAAATGTCCACTTCCAGATATGACAAAAAGAGTGTTTCAAACCTACTGTTTGAAAGGGACTGTTCAACTCTGTGACTTGAATGCAAACATTACAAAGTAGCTTCTGAGAATGCTGCTCTCTACTTTTTGTCTGTAATCCCGCTTCCAACGAAATCCTCAGTTCTATAGAAATATCCTCTCACAGATTCCAAAAAAACAGTGTTTCACACATGCTCTATCAATAGAAAGGTTCAACTCTGTTACTTCAGTACATACAGCATAAACAAGTTTCTGAGATTGCTTCTACCTGGTTTTCATGGGAAGATATTTCCTTTTTTACCATAGGCCACAAAGAGCTGCAAATGTCCACTTCCAGATACTACAAAAAGAGTGTTTCAAACCTGCTCTATGAAAGAGAATGATCAACTCTGTGACTTGAATGCAAACATCACAAAGAAGTTTCTGAGAGTGCTTCTGTCTAGATTTTATAGGGAGATATTCCCGTTTCCAACGAAATCGTCAAAGCTATCCAAATATCCACTTGCAGATACAACAAAAACAGTGGTACAAACGTGCTCTATAAAAAGAATGTTTCAAGTCCGCTAGTTGAGGACACACATCAGAAATAAGTTTCTGAGAATGGTTCTGTCTTGTTTTTATTGGAAGATATTTCCTTCTTCACCGAAGGCAAGAAAGCGTTGGAAATGTGCACTTCCGGATACTACAAAAGGAGTGTTTCAAACCTGCTCTATGACAGGGAATGTTCAACCCTGTGACTTGAAAGCAAACATCACAAAGAAGTTTCTGACATTGCTGCTGTCCACTTTTTATATGTAATCCCGTTTCCAACGCAATCCTCAGAGCTATCCAAATATCCACTTGCAGATTCTACAAAAAGAGTGTTTCAAAACTGCTGTATGAAAAGAAAGGTTCAAGTCTGTGAGTTGAGGACACAAATCGCAAATCAGTTTCTCAGAATGCTTCTGTCTTGTTTTATGGGAAGATATTTCCTTTTTAACCATAGGCCTGATACCGTTCCAAATGTCCACTTCCAGATACTACAAAAAGAGTATTTCAAACCTGCTCTATGAAAGGGAATGTTCAACTCTGTGACCTGAATGCAAACATCACAAAGAAGTTTCTGAGAATGCTGCTGTCTACTTTCTTTCTGTAATCCCGCTTCCAACGAAATCCTCAGTTCTATAGAAATATCCACTTGCAGATTCGAAAAAAAGAGTGTTTCACACCTGCTCTACCGATAGAGAGGTTCAACACTGTTACTTCATTACATACAGCATAAACAAGTTTCTGAGATTGCTTCTACCTCGTTTTCATGGGAAGATAGTTCGTTTTAGACCGTAGGCCTCCAAGCGCTCCAAATGTCCACTTCTAGATACTACAAAAAGTCTGTTTCACACCTGCTCTATGAAAGGCAATGTTCAACTCAGTGACTTGAATGCAAACATCACAAAGAAGTTTCTGAGAACGCTGCTGTCTACTATTTATCTGTAATCCCGCTTCCAACGAAATCCTCAGTTTTATAGAAATATCCACTTGCAGATTCCAAAAAAAGAGTGTTTCACACGTGCTCTATCAATAGAAAGGTTCAACTCTGTTAGTTGTGTAGATAGAGCATAAACAAGTTTCTCAGATTGCTTCTATCTCGTTTTTATGGGCAGAGATTTCCTTTATTACCATAGGCCACAGAGCGCTGAAATGTCCACTTCCAGATACTACAAAAAGAGTGTTTAAAAACTGCTCTATGAAAGGGAATGTTCAACTCTGTGACTTAAATGGAAACATCACAAAGAAGTTTCTGAGAATGCTGCTGTCTAATTTATATATGTAATCCCGTTTCCAACGAATTCCTCAGAGCTATCCAAATATCGACTTGCAGATTCTACAAAAAGAGTGTTTCAAAACTGCTGTGTCAAAAGAAAGGTTCAAGTCTGTTAGTTGAGGACACACAACACAAATAAGTTCCTGAGAATGCTTCCGTCTTTTTTTTGTGAGATGATATTTCTTTTTTAACCATAGGCATGATACCGTACCAAATGTCCTGTTCAGGATACTATAAAAAGAGTGTTTCAAACCTGCTCTATGAAAGTTAATGTTCAACTCTGTGACTTGAATGCAAACATCACAAAGAAGTTTCTGAGAATGCTGCTGTCTACTTTTTATCTGTAATCACTCTTCCAACGAAATTCTCAGTTCTATAGAAATATCCTCTTGCAGACTCCAAAAAAACAGTGTTTCACACCTGCTCTATCAATAGAAAGGTTCAACACTGTTACTCCACCACATACAGCATAAACAAGTTTCTGAGATTGCTTCTACCTCGTATTCATGGGTAGATATTTCCTTTTTTACCATAGGCCACAAAGCGCTGCAAATGTCCACTTCCAGATACTACAAAAAGAGTGTTTCAAACCTGTTGTATGAAAGAGAATGTTCAACTCTGTGACTTGAATGGAAACATCACAAAGAAGTTTCTGAGAATGCTTCTGTCTCGATTTTATAGGGAGATATTCCCGTTTCCAGCGAAGTCGTCAAAGCTATCCAAATATCCACTTGCAGATACAACAAAAAGAGTGGTTCAAATGTGCTCTATAAAAAGAAAAGTTCAATTCTGTTAGTTGAGGACACACATCAGAAATAAGATTCTGAGAATGCTTCTGTCTTGTTTTTATGGGAAGATATTACCTTCTTCGCCGTAGGCAAGAAAGCGTTGGAAATGTCCACTTCCACATACTACAAAAGGAGTGTTTCAAACCTGCTCCATGACAGGGAATGTTCAACTCTGTGACTTGAATGCAAACTTCACAAACAAGTGTCTGAGAATGCTGCTCTCCACTTTTTATATGTAATCCCGTTTCCAACGAAATCCTCAGAGCCATACAAATATCCACCTGCAGATTCTACAAAAAGAGAGATTCAAAACTGCTGTATGAAAAGAAAGGTTCAAGTCTGTTAGTTGAGGACACAAATCGCAAATAAGTTTCTGAGAATGCTTCTGTCTTCTTTTATGGGAAGATATTTCCTTTTTAACCATAGGCCTGATACCGTTCCAAATGTCCACTTCCAGATACTACAAAAAGAGTGTTTCAAACATGCTCTATGAAAGGGAATGTTCAACTCTGTGACTTGAATGCAAACATCACAAAGAAGTTTCTGAGAATGCTGCTGTCTACTTTCTTTCTGTAATCCCGTTTCCAACGAAATCCTCAGTTCTATAGAAATATCCACTTGCAGATTCGAAAAAAAGAGTGTTTCACACCTGCTCTACCGATAGAGAGGTTCAACACTGTTACTTCAGTACATACAGCATAAACAAGTTTCTGAGATTGCTTCTACCTCGTTTTCATGGGAAGATATTTCGTTTTACACCGTAGGCCTCCAAGCGCTCCAAATGTCCACTTCTACATACTACAAAAAGTCTGTTTCACACCTGCTCTATGAAAGGCAATGTTCAACTCAGTGACTTGAATGTAAACATCACAAAGAAGTTTCTGAGAACGCTGCTGTCTACTATTTATCTGTAATCCCGCTTCCAACGAAATCCTCAGTTTTATAGAAATATCCACTTGCAGATTCCAAAGAAAGAGTGTTTCACACGTGCTCTATCAATAGAAAGGTTCAACTCTGTTAGTTGTGTAGATAGAGCATAAACAAGTCTCTGAGATTGCTTCTATCTCGTTTTTATGGGCAGAGATTTCCTTTATTACCATAGGCCACAGAGCGCTGAAATGTCCACTTCGAGATACTACAAAAACAGTGTTTGAAACCTGCTCTATGAAAGGGAATGTTCAACTCTGTGACTTAAATGGAAACATCACAAAGAAGTTTCTGAGAATGCTGCTGTCTAATTTTTATATGTAATCCCGTTTCCAACGAATTCCTCAGAGCTATCCAAATATCGACTTGCAGATTCTACAAAAAGAGTGTTTCAAAACTGCTGTGTCAAAAGAAAGGTTCAAGTCTGTTAGTTGAGGACACACAACACAAATGAGTTTCTGAGAATGCTTCCGTCTTGTTTTTATGAGACAATATTTCCTTTTTAACCATAGGCCTGATACCGTTCCAAATGTCCAGTTCAGGATACTATAAAAAGAGTGTTTCAAACCTGCTCTCTGAAAGGGAATGTTCAACTCTCTGACTTGAATGCAAACATCATAAAGAAGTTTCTGAGAATGCTGCTGTCTACTTTTTATCTGTAATCACGCTTCCAACGAAATCATCAGTTCTATAGAAATATCCACTTGCAGATTCCAAAAAAACAGTGTTTCACACCTGCTCTATCAATAGAAAGGTTCAACACTGTTACTTCAGTACACACAGCATGAGCAAGTTTCTGAGATTGCTTCTATCTCGTTTTCATGGGAAGATATTTCCTTTTTTACCATAGGCCACAAAGCGCTGCAAATGTCCACTTCCAGATACTACAAAAAGAGTGTTTCAAACCTGCTCTATGAAAGAGAATATTCAACTCTGTGACTTGAATGGAAACATCACATAGAAGTTTCCGAAAATGCTTCTGTCTAGATTTTATAGGGAGATATTCCCGTTTCCAGTGAAGTCGTCAAAGCTATACAAATACCAACTGGAGATACAACAGAAATAGTGGTTCAAACGTGCTCTATAAAAAGAAAGGTTCAAGTCCGTTAGTTGAGGACACACATCAGAAATAAGTTTCTGAGAATGCTTCTGTGTTGTTTTTACGGGAAGATATTTCCTTCTTCGCCGTACGCAAGTAAGCGTTGGAATTGTCCACTTCCAGATACTACAAAAGGAGTGTTTCAAACCTGCTCTATGACAGGGAATGTTCAACTCTGTGACTTGAAAGCAAACTTCAAAAAGAAGTTTCTGAGAATGCTGCTGTCCACTTTTTATATGTAATCCTGTTTCCAACGAAATCCTCAGAGCTATACAAATTTCCACTTGCAGATTTTACAGAAAGAGTGTTTCAAAACTGCTGTATGAAAAGAAAGGTTGAAGTCTCTTAGTTGAGGGCACAAGTCGCAAATAAGTTTCTGAGAATTCTTCTGTCTTGTTTTATGGGAAGATATTTCCTTTTTAACCAGAGGCCTGATACCGTTCCAAATGTCCACTACCAGATACTACAAAAAGAGTGTTTCAAACCTGCTCTATGAAAGGGAATGTTCAACTCTGTGACTTGAATGCAAATATCACAAAGAAGTTTCTGAGAATGCTGCTGTCTACTTTGTTTCTGTAATCCCGCTTCCAACGAAATCCTCAGTTGTATGGAAATATCCACTTGCAGATTCGAAAAAAAGGGTGTTTCAAACCTACTCTACCGATAGATAGCTTCATCACTGTTACGTCAGTACATACAGCATAAACAAGTTTCTGAGATTGCTTCTACCTCGTTTTCATGGGAAGATATTTCGTTTTACACCATAGGCCTCCAAGCGCGCCAAATGTCCATTTCTAGATACTACAAAAAGACTGTTTCAAACCTGCTCTATGAAAGGCAATGTTCAACTCTGTGACTTGAATTTAAATATCACAAAGATGTTTCTGAGAATGCTTCTGTCTAGATTTTCTATGAAGATATTCCCGTTTCCAACGAAATCCTCAAAGCTATCCAAACATCCACTTGCAAATTCTACAGAAAGAGTTTTTCAAAAGTGTTCTAACAAAAGAAAGGTTCAACTCTGTTTGTTGAGTACACAGATGACTGACATGATTCTGAAAATGCTTCTGTCTAGTTTTCATGGGAAGATATTTCCTTTTCAAACATATGCCTGAAAGCGTTCCAAGTGTCCACTTCCAGATGCCACAAAACGACTGTTTCACACCTGCTCTATGAAAGGGAATGTTCAACTCTGTGACTTGAATGCAAACATCACAAAGAAGATTCTGAGAACGCTGCTGTCTACTATTAATCTGTAATCCCGTTTCCAACGAAATCCTCAGTTTTATAGAAATCTCCACTTGCAGATTCCAAAAAAAGAATGTTTCACACATGCTCTTTCAATAAAAAGTTTCAACACTGTTAGTTGTGTAGATAGAGCATAAACATGTTTCTGAGATTGCTTCTATCTCGTTTTTGTAGGAAGATATTTCCTTTTTTACCATAGGCCACAAAGCGCTGCAATGTCCACTTCCAGATACTACAAAAAGAGTGTTTGAATCCTGCTCTATGACAGGGAATGTTCAACTTTGTGACTTGAATGCAAACGTCACAAAGAAGTTTCTGAGAATGCTCCTGTCTACTTTTTATATGTAATCCCGTTTCCAACGAAATCGTCAAAGCTATCCAAATATCCACTTGCAGATTCTACAAAAAGAGTGTTTCAAAACTGCTGTGTCAAAAGAAAGGTTCAAGTCTGTTAGTTGACTACACACAAAACAAATAAGTTTCTGAGAATGCTTCCATCTTGTTTTTCTGCGACGATATTTCCTTTTTAACCATAGGCCTGATACCGTTCCAAATGTCCACTTCCAGATATGACAAAAAGAGTGTTTCAAACCTACTGTTTGAAAGGGACTGTTCAACTCTGTGACTTGAATGCAAACATTACAAAGTAGCTTCTGAGAATGCTGCTCTCTACTTTTTGTCTGTAATCCCGCTTCCAACGAAATCCTCAGTTCTATAGAAATATCCTCTCACAGATTCCAAAAAAACAGTGTTTCACACATGCTCTATCAATAGAAAGGTTCAACTCTGTTACTTCAGTACATACAGCATAAACAAGTTTCTGAGATTGCTTCTACCTGGTTTTCATGGGAAGATATTTCCTTTTTTACCATAGGCCACAAAGAGCTGCAAATGTCCACTTCCAGATACTACAAAAAGAGTGTTTCAAACCTGCTCTATGAAAGAGAATGATCAACTCTGTGACTTGAATGCAAACATCACAAAGAAGTTTCTGAGAGTGCTTCTGTCTAGATTTTATAGGGAGATATTCCCGTTTCCAACGAAATCGTCAAAGCTATCCAAATATCCACTTGCAGATACAACAAAAACAGTGGTACAAACGTGCTCTATAAAAAGAATGTTTCAAGTCCGCTAGTTGAGGACACACATCAGAAATAAGTTTCTGAGAATGGTTCTGTCTTGTTTTTATTGGAAGATATTTCCTTCTTCACCGAAGGCAAGAAAGCGTTGGAAATGTGCACTTCCGGATACTACAAAAGGAGTGTTTCAAACCTGCTCTATGACAGGGAATGTTCAACCCTGTGACTTGAAAGCAAACATCACAAAGAAGTTTCTGACATTGCTGCTGTCCACTTTTTATATGTAATCCCGTTTCCAACGCAATCCTCAGAGCTATCCAAATATCCACTTGCAGATTCTACAAAAAGAGTGTTTCAAAACTGCTGTATGAAAAGAAAGGTTCAAGTCTGTGAGTTGAGGACACAAATCGCAAATCAGTTTCTCAGAATGCTTCTGTCTTGTTTTATGGGAAGATATTTCCTTTTTAACCATAGGCCTGATACCGTTCCAAATGTCCACTTCCAGATACTACAAAAAGAGTATTTCAAACCTGCTCTATGAAAGGGAATGTTCAACTCTGTGACCTGAATGCAAACATCACAAAGAAGTTTCTGAGAATGCTGCTGTCTACTTTCTTTCTGTAATCCCGCTTCCAACGAAATCCTCAGTTCTATAGAAATATCCACTTGCAGATTCGAAAAAAAGAGTGTTTCACACCTGCTCTACCGATAGAGAGGTTCAACACTGTTACTTCATTACATACAGCATAAACAAGTTTCTGAGATTGCTTCTACCTCGTTTTCATGGGAAGATAGTTCGTTTTAGACCGTAGGCCTCCAAGCGCTCCAAATGTCCACTTCTAGATACTACAAAAAGTCTGTTTCACACCTGCTCTATGAAAGGCAATGTTCAACTCAGTGACTTGAATGCAAACATCACAAAGAAGTTTCTGAGAACGCTGCTGTCTACTATTTATCTGTAATCCCGCTTCCAACGAAATCCTCAGTTTTATAGAAATATCCACTTGCAGATTCCAAAAAAAGAGTGTTTCACACGTGCTCTATCAATAGAAAGGTTCAACTCTGTTAGTTGTGTAGATAGAGCATAAACAAGTTTCTCAGATTGCTTCTATCTCGTTTTTATGGGCAGAGATTTCCTTTATTACCATAGGCCACAGAGCGCTGAAATGTCCACTTCCAGATACTACAAAAAGAGTGTTTAAAAACTGCTCTATGAAAGGGAATGTTCAACTCTGTGACTTAAATGGAAACATCACAAAGAAGTTTCTGAGAATGCTGCTGTCTAATTTATATATGTAATCCCGTTTCCAACGAATTCCTCAGAGCTATCCAAATATCGACTTGCAGATTCTACAAAAAGAGTGTTTCAAAACTGCTGTGTCAAAAGAAAGGTTCAAGTCTGTTAGTTGAGGACACACAACACAAATAAGTTCCTGAGAATGCTTCCGTCTTTTTTTTGTGAGATGATATTTCTTTTTTAACCATAGGCATGATACCGTACCAAATGTCCTGTTCAGGATACTATAAAAAGAGTGTTTCAAACCTGCTCTATGAAAGTTAATGTTCAACTCTGTGACTTGAATGCAAACATCACAAAGAAGTTTCTGAGAATGCTGCTGTCTACTTTTTATCTGTAATCACTCTTCCAACGAAATTCTCAGTTCTATAGAAATATCCTCTTGCAGACTCCAAAAAAACAGTGTTTCACACCTGCTCTATCAATAGAAAGGTTCAACACTGTTACTCCACCACATACAGCATAAACAAGTTTCTGAGATTGCTTCTACCTCGTTTTCATGGGTAGATATTTCCTTTTTTACCATAGGCCACAAAGCGCTGCAAATGTCCACTTCCAGATACTACAAAAAGAGTGTTTCAAACCTGTTGTATGAAAGAGAATGTTCAACTCTGTGACTTGAATGGAAACATCACAAAGAAGTTTCTGAGAATGCTTCTGTCTCGATTTTATAGGGAGATATTCCCGTTTCCAGCGAAGTCGTCAAAGCTATCCAAATATCCACTTGCAGATACAACAAAAAGAGTGGTTCAAATGTGCTCTATAAAAAGAAAAGTTCAATTCTGTTAGTTGAGGACACACATCAGAAATAAGATTCTGAGAATGCTTCTGTCTTGTTTTTATGGGAAGATATTACCTTCTTCGCCGTAGGCAAGAAAGCGTTGGAAATGTCCACTTCCACATACTACAAAAGGAGTGTTTCAAACCTGCTCCATGACAGGGAATGTTCAACTCTGTGACTTGAATGCAAACTTCACAAACAAGTGTCTGAGAATGCTGCTCTCCACTTTTTATATGTAATCCCGTTTCCAACGAAATCCTCAGAGCCATACAAATATCCACCTGCAGATTCTACAAAAAGAGAGATTCAAAACTGCTGTATGAAAAGAAAGGTTCAAGTCTGTTAGTTGAGGACACAAATCGCAAATAAGTTTCTGAGAATGCTTCTGTCTTCTTTTATGGGAAGATATTTCCTTTTTAACCATAGGCCTGATACCGTTCCAAATGTCCACTTCCAGATACTACAAAAAGAGTGTTTCAAACATGCTCTATGAAAGGGAATGTTCAACTCTGTGACTTGAATGCAAACATCACAAAGAAGTTTCTGAGAATGCTGCTGTCTACTTTCTTTCTGTAATCCCGCTTCCAACGAAATCCTCAGTTCTATAGAAATATCCACTTGCAGATTCGAAAAAAAGAGTGTTTCAAACCTGCTCTACCGATAGAGAGGTTCAACACTGTTACTTCATTACATACAACATAAACAAGTTTCTGAGATTGCTTCTACCTCGTTTTCATGGGAAGATAGTTCGTTTTAGACCGTAGGCCTCCAAGCGCTCCAAATGTCCACTTCTAGATACTACAAAAAGTCTGTTTCACACCTGCTCTATGAAAGGCAATGTTCAACTCAGTGACTTGAATGCAAACATCACAAAGAAGTTTCTGAGAACGCTGCTGTCTACTATTTATCTGTAATCCCGCTTCCAACGAAATCCTCAGTTTTATAGAAATATCCACTTGCAGATTCCAAAAAAAGAGTGTTTCACACGTGCTCTATCAATAGAAAGGTTCAACTCTGTTAGTTGTGTAGATAGAGCATAAACAAGTCTCTCAGATTGCTTCTATCTCGTTTTTATGGGCAGAGATTTCCTTTATTACCATAGGCCACAGAGCGCTGAAATGTCCACTTCCAGATACTACAAAAAGAGTGTTTAAAAACTGCTCTATGAAAGGGAATGTTCAACTCTGTGACTTAAATGGAAACATCACAAAGAAGTTTCTGAGAATGCTGCTGTCTAATTTATATATGTAATCCCGTTTCCAACGAATTCCTCAGAGCTATCCAAATATCGACTTGCAGATTCTACAAAAAGAGTGTTTCAAAACTGCTGTGTCAAAAGAAAGGTTCAAGTCTGTTAGTTGAGGACACACAACACAAATAAGTTCCTGAGAATGCTTCCGTCTTTTTTTTGTGAGATGATATTTCTTTTTTAACCATAGGCATGATACCGTACCAAATGTCCTGTTCAGGATACTATAAAAAGAGTGTTTCAAACCTGCTCTATGAAAGTTAATGTTCAACTCTGTGACTTGAATGCAAACATCACAAAGAAGTTTCTGAGAATGCTGCTGTCTACTTTTTATCTGTAATCACTCTTCCAACGAAATTCTCAGTTCTATAGAAATATCCTCTTGCAGACTCCAAAAAAACAGTGTTTCACACCTGCTCTATCAATAGAAAGGTTCAACACTGTTACTCCACCACATACAGCATAAACAAGTTTCTGAGATTGCTTCTACCTCGTGTTCATGGGTAGATATTTCCTTTTTTACCATAGGCCACAAAGCGCTGCAAATGTCCACTTCCAGATACTACAAAAAGAGTGTTTCAAACCTGTTGTATGAAAGAGAATGTTCAACTCTGTGACTTGAATGGAAACATCACAAAGAAGTTTCTGAGAATGCTTCTGTCTCGATTTTATAGGGAGATATTCCCGTTTCCAGCGAAGTCGTCAAAGCTATCCAAATATCCACTTGCAGATACAACAAAAAGAGTGGTTCAAATGTGCTCTATAAAAAGAAAAGTTCAATTCTGTTAGTTGAGGACACACATCAGAAATAAGATTCTGAGAATGCTTCTGTCTTGTTTTTATGGGAAGATATTACCTTCTTCGCCGTAGGCAAGAAAGCGTTGGAAATGTCCACTTCCACATACTACAAAAGGAGTGTTTCAAACCTGCTCCATGACAGGGAATGTTCAACTCTGTGACTTGAATGCAAACTTCACAAACAAGTGTCTGAGAATGCTGCTCTCCACTTTTTATATGTAATCCCGTTTCCAACGAAATCCTCAGAGCCATACAAATATCCACCTGCAGATTCTACAAAAAGAGAGATTCAAAACTGCTGTATGAAAAGAAAGGTTCAAGTCTGTTAGTTGAGGACACAAATCGCAAATAAGTTTCTGAGAATGATTCTGTCTTCTTTTATGGGAAGATATTTCCTTTTTAACCATAGGCCTGATACCGTTCCAAATGTCCACTTCCAGATACTACAAAAAGAGTGTTTCAAACATGCTCTATGAAAGGGAATGTTCAACTCTGTGACTTGAATGCAAACATCACAAAGAAGTTTCTGAGAATGCTGCTGTCTACTTTCTTTCTGTAATCCCGTTTCCAACGAAATCCTCAGTTCTATAGAAATATCCACTTGCAGATTCGAAAAAAAGAGTGTTTCACACCTGCTCTACCGATAGAGAGGTTCAACACTGTTACTTCAGTACATACAGCATAAACAAGTTTCTGAGATTGCTTCTACCTCGTTTTCATGGGAAGATATTTCGTTTTACACCGTAGGCCTCCAAGCGCTCCAAATGTCCACTTCTACATACTACAAAAAGTCTGTTTCACACCTGCTCTATGAAAGGCAATGTTCAACTCAGTGACTTGAATGTAAACATCACAAAGAAGTTTCTGAGAACGCTGCTGTCTACTATTTATCTGTAATCCCGCTTCCAACGAAATCCTCAGTTTTATAGAAATATCCACTTGCAGATTCCAAAGAAAGAGTGTTTCACACGTGCTCTATCAATAGAAAGGTTCAACTCTGTTAGTTGTGTAGATAGAGCATAAACAAGTCTCTGAGATTGCTTCTATCTCGTTTTTATGGGCAGAGATTTCCTTTATTACCATAGGCCACAGAGCGCTGAAATGTCCACTTCGAGATACTACAAAAACAGTGTTTGAAACCTGCTCTATGAAAGGGAATGTTCAACTCTGTGACTTAAATGGAAACATCACAAAGAAGTTTCTGAGAATGCTGCTGTCTAATTTTTATATGTAATCCCGTTTCCAACGAATTCCTCAGAGCTATCCAAATATCGACTTGCAGATTCTACAAAAAGAGTGTTTCAAAACTGCTGTGTCAAAAGAAAGGTTCAAGTCTGTTAGTTGAGGACACACAACACAAATGAGTTTCTGAGAATGCTTCCGTCTTGTTTTTATGAGACAATATTTCCTTTTTAACCATAGGCCTGATACCGTTCCAAATGTCCAGTTCAGGATACTATAAAAAGAGTGTTTCAAACCTGCTCTCTGAAAGGGAATGTTCAACTCTCTGACTTGAATGCAAACATCATAAAGAAGTTTCTGAGAATGCTGCTGTCTACTTTTTATCTGTAATCACGCTTCCAACGAAATCATCAGTTCTATAGAAATATCCACTTGCAGATTCCAAAAAAACAGTGTTTCACACCTGCTCTATCAATAGAAAGGTTCAACACTGTTACTTCAGTACACACAGCATGAGCAAGTTTCTGAGATTGCTTCTATCTCGTTTTCATGGGAAGATATTTCCTTTTTTACCATAGGCCACAAAGCGCTGCAAATGTCCACTTCCAGATACTACAAAAAGAGTGTTTCAAACCTGCTCTATGAAAGAGAATATTCAACTCTGTGACTTGAATGGAAACATCACATAGAAGTTTCCGAAAATGCTTCTGTCTAGATTTTATAGGGAGATATTCCCGTTTCCAGTGAAGTCGTCAAAGCTATACAAATACCAACTGGAGATACAACAGAAATAGTGGTTCAAACGTGCTCTATAAAAAGAAAGGTTCAAGTCCGTTAGTTGAGGACACACATCAGAAATAAGTTTCTGAGAATGCTTCTGTGTTGTTTTTACGGGAAGATATTTCCTTCTTCGCCGTACGCAAGTAAGCGTTGGAATTGTCCACTTCCAGATACTACAAAAGGAGTGTTTCAAACCTGCTCTATGACAGGGAATGTTCACCTCTGTGACTTGAAAGCAAACTTCAAAAAGAAGTTTCTGAGAATGCTGCTGTCCACTTTTTATATGTAATCCTGTTTCCAACGAAATCCTCAGAGCTATACAAATTTCCACTTGCAGATTCTACAGAAAGAGTGTTTCAAAACTGCTGTATGAAAAGAAAGGTTGAAGTCTCTTAGTTGAGGGCACAAGTCGCAAATAAGTTTCTGAGAATTCTTCTGTCTTGTTTTATGGGAAGATATTTCCTTTTTAACCAGAGGCCTGATACCGTTCCAAATGTCCACTTCCAGATACTACAAAAAGAGTGTTTCAAACATGCTCTATGAAAGGGAATGTTCAACTCTGTGACTTGAATGCAAACATCACAAAGAAGTTTCTGAGAATGCTGCTGTCTACTTTCTTTCTGTAATCCCGTTTCCAACGAAATCCTCAGTTCTATAGAAATATCCACTTGCAGATTCGAAAAAAAGAGTGTTTCACACCTGCTCTACCGATAGAGAGGTTCAACACTGTTACTTCAGTACATACAGCATAAACAAGTTTCTGAGATTGCTTCTACCTCGTTTTCATGGGAAGATATTTCGTTTTACACCGTAGGCCTCCAAGCGCTCCAAATGTCCACTTCTACATACTACAAAAAGTCTGTTTCACACCTGCTCTATGAAAGGCAATGTTCAACTCAGTGACTTGAATGTAAACATCACAAAGAAGTTTCTGAGAACGCTGCTGTCTACTATTTATCTGTAATCCCGCTTCCAACGAAATCCTCAGTTTTATAGAAATATCCACTTGCAGATTCCAAAGAAAGAGTGTTTCACACGTGCTCTATCAATAGAAAGGTTCAACTCTGTTAGTTGTGTAGATAGAGCATAAACAAGTCTCTGAGATTGCTTCTATCTCGTTTTTATGGGAAGAGATTTCCTTTATTACCATAGGCCACAGAGCGCTGAAATGTCCACTTCGAGATACTACAAAAACAGTGTTTGAAACCTGCTCTATGAAAGGGAATGTTCAACTCTGTGACTTAAATGGAAACATCACAAAGAAGTTTCTGAGAATGCTGCTGTCTAATTTTTATATGTAATCCCGTTTCCAACGAATTCCTCAGAGCTATCCAAATATCGACTTGCAGATTCTACAAAAAGAGTGTTTCAAAACTGCTGTGTCAAAAGAAAGGTTCAAGTCTGTTAGTTGAGGACACACAACACAAATGAGTTTCTGAGAATGCTTCCGTCTTGTTTTTATGAGACAATATTTCCTTTTTAACCATAGGCCTGATACCGTTCCAAATGTCCAGTTCAGGATACTATAAAAAGAGTGTTTCAAACCTGCTCTCTGAAAGGGAATGTTCAACTCTCTGACTTGAATGCAAACATCATAAAGAAGTTTCTGAGAATGCTGCTGTCTACTTTTTATCTGTAATCACGCTTCCAACGAAATCATCAGTTCTATAGAAATATCCACTTGCAGATTCCAAAAAAACAGTGTTTCACACCTGCTCTATCAATAGAAAGGTTCAACACTGTTACTTCAGTACACACAGCATGAGCAAGTTTCTGAGATTGCTTCTATCTCGTTTTCATGGGAAGATATTTCCTTTTTTACCATAGGCCACAAAGCGCTGCAAATGTCCACTTCCAGATACTACAAAAAGAGTGTTTCAAACCTGCTCTATGAAAGAGAATATTCAACTCTGTGACTTGAATGGAAACATCACATAGAAGTTTCCGAAAATGCTTCTGTCTAGATTTTATAGGGAGATATTCCCGTTTCCAGTGAAGTCGTCAAAGCTATACAAATACCAACTGGAGATACAACAGAAATAGTGGTTCAAACGTGCTCTATAAAAAGAAAGGTTCAAGTCCGTTAGTTGAGGACACACATCAGAAATAAGTTTCTGAGAATGCTTCTGTGTTGTTTTTACGGGAAGATATTTCCTTCTTCGCCGTACGCAAGTAAGCGTTGGAATTGTCCACTTCCAGATACTACAAAAGGAGTGTTTCAAACCTGCTCTATGACAGGGAATGTTCAACTCTGTGACTTGAAAGCAAACTTCAAAAAGAAGTTTCTGAGAATGCTGCTGTCCACTTTTTATATGTAATCCTGTTTCCAACGAAATCCTCAGAGCTATACAAATTTCCACTTGCAGATTCTACAGAAAGAGTGTTTCAAAACTGCTGTATGAAAAGAAAGGTTGAAGTCTCTTAGTTGAGGGCACAAGTCGCAAATAAGTTTCTGAGAATTCTTCTGTCTTGTTTTATGGGAAGATATTTCCTTTTTAACCAGAGGCCTGATACCGTTCCAAATGTCCACTACCAGATACTACAAAAAGAGTGTTTCAAACCTGCTCTATGAAAGGGAATGTTCAACTCTGTGACTTGAATGCAAATATCACAAAGAAGTTTCTGAGAATGCTGCTGTCTACTTTGTTTCTGTAATCCCGCTTCCAACGAAATCCTCAGTTGTATGGAAATATCCACTTGCAGATTCGAAAAAAAGGGTGTTTCAAACCTACTCTACCGATAGATAGCTTCATCACTGTTACGTCAGTACATACAGCATAAACAAGTTTCTGAGATTGCTTCTACCTCGTTTTCATGGGAAGATATTTCGTTTTACACCATAGGCCTCCAAGCGCGCCAAATGTCCATTTCTAGATACTACAAAAAGACTGTTTCAAACCTGCTCTATGAAAGGCAATGTTCAACTCTGTGACTTGAATTTAAATATCACAAAGATGTTTCTGAGAATGCTTCTGTCTAGATTTTCTATGAAGATATTCCCGTTTCCAACGAAATCCTCAAAGCTATCCAAACATCCACTTGCAAATTCTACAGAAAGAGTTTTTCAAAAGTGTTCTAACAAAAGAAAGGTTCAACTCTGTTTGTTGAGTACACAGATGACTGACATGATTCTGAAAATGCTTCTGTCTAGTTTTCATGGGAAGATATTTCCTTTTCAAACATATGCCTGAAAGCGTTCCAAGTGTCCACTTCCAGATGCCACAAAACGACTGTTTCACACCTGCTCTATGAAAGGGAATGTTCAACTCTGTGACTTGAATGCAAACATCACAAAGAAGATTCTGAGAACGCTGCTGTCTACTATTAATCTGTAATCCCGTTTCCAACGAAATCCTCAGTTTTATAGAAATCTCCACTTGCAGATTCCAAAAAAAGAATGTTTCACACATGCTCTTTCAATAAAAAGTTTCAACACTGTTAGTTGTGTAGATAGAGCATAAACATGTTTCTGAGATTGCTTCTATCTCGTTTTTGTAGGAAGATATTTCCTTTTTTACCATAGGCCACAAAGCGCTGCAATGTCCACTTCCAGATACTACAAAAAGAGTGTTTGAATCCTGCTCTATGACAGGGAATGTTCAACTTTGTGACTTGAATGCAAACGTCACAAAGAAGTTTCTGAGAATGCTCCTGTCTACTTTTTATATGTAATCCCGTTTCCAACGAAATCGTCAAAGCTATCCAAATATCCACTTGCAGATTCTACAAAAAGAGTGTTTCAAAACTGCTGTGTCAAAAGAAAGGTTCAAGTCTGTTAGTTGACTACACACAAAACAAATAAGTTTCTGAGAATGCTTCCATCTTGTTTTTCTGCGACGATATTTCCTTTTTAACCATAGGCCTGATACCGTTCCAAATGTCCACTTCCAGATATGACAAAAAGAGTGTTTCAAACCTACTGTTTGAAAGGGACTGTTCAACTCTGTGACTTGAATGCAAACATTACAAAGTAGCTTCTGAGAATGCTGCTCTCTACTTTTTGTCTGTAATCCCGCTTCCAACGAAATCCTCAGTTCTATAGAAATATCCTCTCACAGATTCCAAAAAAACAGTGTTTCACACATGCTCTATCAATAGAAAGGTTCAACTCTGTTACTTCAGTACATACAGCATAAACAAGTTTCTGAGATTGCTTCTACCTGGTTTTCATGGGAAGATATTTCCTTTTTTACCATAGGCCACAAAGAGCTGCAAATGTCCACTTCCAGATACTACAAAAAGAGTGTTTCAAACCTGCTCTATGAAAGAGAATGATCAACTCTGTGACTTGAATGCAAACATCACAAAGAAGTTTCTGAGAGTGCTTCTGTCTAGATTTTATAGGGAGATATTCCCGTTTCCAACGAAATCGTCAAAGCTATCCAAATATCCACTTGCAGATACAACAAAAACAGTGGTACAAACGTGCTCTATAAAAAGAATGTTTCAAGTCCGCTAGTTGAGGACACACATCAGAAATAAGTTTCTGAGAATGGTTCTGTCTTGTTTTTATTGGAAGATATTTCCTTCTTCACCGAAGGCAAGAAAGCGTTGGAAATGTGCACTTCCGGATACTACAAAAGGAGTGTTTCAAACCTGCTCTATGACAGGGAATGTTCAACCCTGTGACTTGAAAGCAAACATCACAAAGAAGTTTCTGACATTGCTGCTGTCCACTTTTTATATGTAATCCCGTTTCCAACGCAATCCTCAGAGCTATCCAAATATCCACTTGCAGATTCTACAAAAAGAGTGTTTCAAAACTGCTGTATGAAAAGAAAGGTTCAAGTCTGTGAGTTGAGGACACAAATCGCAAATCAGTTTCTCAGAATGCTTCTGTCTTGTTTTATGGGAAGATATTTCCTTTTTAACCATAGGCCTGATACCGTTCCAAATGTCCACTTCCAGATACTACAAAAAGAGTATTTCAAACCTGCTCTATGAAAGGGAATGTTCAACTCTGTGACCTGAATGCAAACATCACAAAGAAGTTTCTGAGAATGCTGCTGTCTACTTTCTTTCTGTAATCCCGCTTCCAACGAAATCCTCAGTTCTATAGAAATATCCACTTGCAGATTCGAAAAAAAGAGTGTTTCACACCTGCTCTACCGATAGAGAGGTTCAACACTGTTACTTCATTACATACAGCATAAACAACTTTCTGAGATTGCTTCTACCTCGTTTTCATGGGAAGATAGTTCGTTTTAGACCGTAGGCCTCCAAGCGCTCCAAATGTCCACTTCTAGATACTACAAAAAGTCTGTTTCACACCTGCTCTATGAAAGGCAATGTTCAACTCAGTGACTTGAATGCAAACATCACAAAGAAGTTTCTGAGAACGCTGCTGTCTACTATTTATCTGTAATCCCGCTTCCAACGAAATCCTCAGTTTTATAGAAATATCCACTTGCAGATTCCAAAAAAAGAGTGTTTCACACGTGCTCTATCAATAGAAAGGTTCAACTCTGTTAGTTGTGTAGATAGAGCATAAACAAGTTTCTCAGATTGCTTCTATCTCGTTTTTATGGGCAGAGATTTCCTTTATTACCATAGGCCACAGAGCGCTGAAATGTCCACTTCCAGATACTACAAAAAGAGTGTTTAAAAACTGCTCTATGAAAGGGAATGTTCAACTCTGTGACTTAAATGGAAACATCACAAAGAAGTTTCTGAGAATGCTGCTGTCTAATTTATATATGTAATCCCGTTTCCAACGAATTCCTCAGAGCTATCCAAATATCGACTTGCAGATTCTACAAAAAGAGTGTTTCAAAACTGCTGTGTCAAAAGAAAGGTTCAAGTCTGTTAGTTGAGGACACACAACACAAATAAGTTCCTGAGAATGCTTCCGTCTTTTTTTTGTGAGATGATATTTCTTTTTTAACCATAGGCATGATACCGTACCAAATGTCCTGTTCAGGATACTATAAAAAGAGTGTTTCAAACCTGCTCTATGAAAGTTAATGTTCAACTCTGTGACTTGAATGCAAACATCACAAAGAAGTTTCTGAGAATGCTGCTGTCTACTTTTTATCTGTAATCACTCTTCCAACGAAATTCTCAGTTCTATAGAAATATCCTCTTGCAGACTCCAAAAAAACAGTGTTTCACACCTGCTCTATCAATAGAAAGGTTCAACACTGTTACTCCACCACATACAGCATAAACAAGTTTCTGAGATTGCTTCTACCTCGTTTTCATGGGTAGATATTTCCTTTTTTACCATAGGCCACAAAGCGCTGCAAATGTCCACTTCCAGATACTACAAAAAGAGTGTTTCAAACCTGTTGTATGAAAGAGAATGTTCAACTCTGTGACTTGAATGGAAACATCACAAAGAAGTTTCTGAGAATGCTTCTGTCTCGATTTTATAGGGAGATATTCCCGTTTCCAGCGAAGTCGTCAAAGCTATCCAAATATCCACTTGCAGATACAACAAAAAGAGTGGTTCAAATGTGCTCTATAAAAAGAAAAGTTCAATTCTGTTAGTTGAGGACACACATCAGAAATAAGATTCTGAGAATGCTTCTGTCTTGTTTTTATGGGAAGATATTACCTTCTTCGCCGTAGGCAAGAAAGCGTTGGAAATGTCCACTTCCACATACTACAAAAGGAGTGTTTCAAACCTGCTCCATGACAGGGAATGTTCAACTCTGTGACTTGAATGCAAACTTCACAAACAAGTGTCTGAGAATGCTGCTCTCCACTTTTTATATGTAATCCCGTTTCCAACGAAATCCTCAGAGCCATACAAATATCCACCTGCAGATTCTACAAAAAGAGAGATTCAAAACTGCTGTATGAAAAGAAAGGTTCAAGTCTGTTAGTTGAGGACACAAATCGCAAATAAGTTTCTGAGAATGCTTCTGTCTTCTTTTATGGGAAGATATTTCCTTTTTAACCATAGGCCTGATACCGTTCCAAATGTCCACTTCCAGATACTACAAAAAGAGTGTTTCAAACATGCTCTATGAAAGGGAATGTTCAACTCTGTGACTTGAATGCAAACATCACAAAGAAGTTTCTGAGAATGCTGCTGTCTACTTTCTTTCTGTAATCCCGTTTCCAACGAAATCCTCAGTTCTATAGAAATATCCACTTGCAGATTCGAAAAAAAGAGTGTTTCACACCTGCTCTACCGATAGAGAGGTTCAACACTGTTACTTCAGTACATACAGCATAAACAAGTTTCTGAGATTGCTTCTACCTCGTTTTCATGGGAAGATATTTCGTTTTACACCGTAGGCCTCCAAGCGCTCCAAATGTCCACTTCTACATACTACAAAAAGTCTGTTTCACACCTGCTCTATGAAAGGCAATGTTCAACTCAGTGACTTGAATGTAAACATCACAAAGAAGTTTCTGAGAACGCTGCTGTCTACTATTTATCTGTAATCCCGCTTCCAACGAAATCCTCAGTTTTATAGAAATATCCACTTGCAGATTCCAAAGAAAGAGTGTTTCACACGTGCTCTATCAATAGAAAGGTTCAACTCTGTTAGTTGTGTAGATAGAGCATAAACAAGTCTCTGAGATTGCTTCTATCTCGTTTTTATGGGAAGAGATTTCCTTTATTACCATAGGCCACAGAGCGCTGAAATGTCCACTTCGAGATACTACAAAAACAGTGTTTGAAACCTGCTCTATGAAAGGGAATGTTCAACTCTGTGACTTAAATGGAAACATCACAAAGAAGTTTCTGAGAATGCTGCTGTCTAATTTTTATATGTAATCCCGTTTCCAACGAATTCCTCAGAGCTATCCAAATATCGACTTGCAGATTCTACAAAAAGAGTGTTTCAAAACTGCTGTGTCAAAAGAAAGGTTCAAGTCTGTTAGTTGAGGACACACAACACAAATGAGTTTCTGAGAATGCTTCCGTCTTGTTTTTATGAGACAATATTTCCTTTTTAACCATAGGCCTGATACCGTTCCAAATGTCCAGTTCAGGATACTATAAAAAGAGTGTTTCAAACCTGCTCTCTGAAAGGGAATGTTCAACTCTCTGACTTGAATGCAAACATCATAAAGAAGTTTCTGAGAATGCTGCTGTCTACTTTTTATCTGTAATCACGCTTCCAACGAAATCATCAGTTCTATAGAAATATCCACTTGCAGATTCCAAAAAAACAGTGTTTCACACCTGCTCTATCAATAGAAAGGTTCAACACTGTTACTTCAGTACACACAGCATGAGCAAGTTTCTGAGATTGCTTCTATCTCGTTTTCATGGGAAGATATTTCCTTTTTTACCATAGGCCACAAAGCGCTGCAAATGTCCACTTCCAGATACTACAAAAAGAGTGTTTCAAACCTGCTCTATGAAAGAGAATATTCAACTCTGTGACTTGAATGGAAACATCACATAGAAGTTTCCGAAAATGCTTCTGTCTAGATTTTATAGGGAGATATTCCCGTTTCCAGTGAAGTCGTCAAAGCTATACAAATACCAACTGGAGATACAACAGAAATAGTGGTTCAAACGTGCTCTATAAAAAGAAAGGTTCAAGTCCGTTAGTTGAGGACACACATCAGAAATAAGTTTCTGAGAATGCTTCTGTGTTGTTTTTACGGGAAGATATTTCCTTCTTCGCCGTACGCAAGTAAGCGTTGGAATTGTCCACTTCCAGATACTACAAAAGGAGTGTTTCAAACCTGCTCTATGACAGGGAATGTTCACCTCTGTGACTTGAAAGCAAACTTCAAAAAGAAGTTTCTGAGAATGCTGCTGTCCACTTTTTATATGTAATCCTGTTTCCAACGAAATCCTCAGAGCTATACAAATTTCCACTTGCAGATTCTACAGAAAGAGTGTTTCAAAACTGCTGTATGAAAAGAAAGGTTGAAGTCTCTTAGTTGAGGGCACAAGTCGCAAATAAGTTTCTGAGAATTCTTCTGTCTTGTTTTATGGGAAGATATTTCCTTTTTAACCAGAGGCCTGATACCGTTCCAAATGTCCACTTCCAGATACTACAAAAAGAGTGTTTCAAACATGCTCTATGAAAGGGAATGTTCAACTCTGTGACTTGAATGCAAACATCACAAAGAAGTTTCTGAGAATGCTGCTGTCTACTTTCTTTCTGTAATCCCGTTTCCAACGAAATCCTCAGTTCTATAGAAATATCCACTTGCAGATTCGAAAAAAAGAGTGTTTCACACCTGCTCTACCGATAGAGAGGTTCAACACTGTTACTTCAGTACATACAGCATAAACAAGTTTCTGAGATTGCTTCTACCTCGTTTTCATGGGAAGATATTTCGTTTTACACCGTAGGCCTCCAAGCGCTCCAAATGTCCACTTCTACATACTACAAAAAGTCTGTTTCACACCTGCTCTATGAAAGGCAATGTTCAACTCAGTGACTTGAATGTAAACATCACAAAGAAGTTTCTGAGAACGCTGCTGTCTACTATTTATCTGTAATCCCGCTTCCAACGAAATCCTCAGTTTTATAGAAATATCCACTTGCAGATTCCAAAGAAAGAGTGTTTCACACGTGCTCTATCAATAGAAAGGTTCAACTCTGTTAGTTGTGTAGATAGAGCATAAACAAGTCTCTGAGATTGCTTCTATCTCGTTTTTATGGGAAGAGATTTCCTTTATTACCATAGGCCACAGAGCGCTGAAATGTCCACTTCGAGATACTACAAAAACAGTGTTTGAAACCTGCTCTATGAAAGGGAATGTTCAACTCTGTGACTTAAATGGAAACATCACAAAGAAGTTTCTGAGAATGCTGCTGTCTAATTTTTATATGTAATCCCGTTTCCAACGAATTCCTCAGAGCTATCCAAATATCGACTTGCAGATTCTACAAAAAGAGTGTTTCAAAACTGCTGTGTCAAAAGAAAGGTTCAAGTCTGTTAGTTGAGGACACACAACACAAATGAGTTTCTGAGAATGCTTCCGTCTTGTTTTTATGAGACAATATTTCCTTTTTAACCATAGGCCTGATACCGTTCCAAATGTCCAGTTCAGGATACTATAAAAAGAGTGTTTCAAACCTGCTCTCTGAAAGGGAATGTTCAACTCTCTGACTTGAATGCAAACATCATAAAGAAGTTTCTGAGAATGCTGCTGTCTACTTTTTATCTGTAATCACGCTTCCAACGAAATCATCAGTTCTATAGAAATATCCACTTGCAGATTCCAAAAAAACAGTGTTTCACACCTGCTCTATCAATAGAAAGGTTCAACACTGTTACTTCAGTACACACAGCATGAGCAAGTTTCTGAGATTGCTTCTATCTCGTTTTCATGGGAAGATATTTCCTTTTTTACCATAGGCCACAAAGCGCTGCAAATGTCCACTTCCAGATACTACAAAAAGAGTGTTTCAAACCTGCTCTATGAAAGAGAATATTCAACTCTGTGACTTGAATGGAAACATCACATAGAAGTTTCCGAAAATGCTTCTGTCTAGATTTTATAGGGAGATATTCCCGTTTCCAGTGAAGTCGTCAAAGCTATACAAATACCAACTGGAGATACAACAGAAATAGTGGTTCAAACGTGCTCTATAAAAAGAAAGGTTCAAGTCCGTTAGTTGAGGACACACATCAGAAATAAGTTTCTGAGAATGCTTCTGTGTTGTTTTTACGGGAAGATATTTCCTTCTTCGCCGTACGCAAGTAAGCGTTGGAATTGTCCACTTCCAGATACTACAAAAGGAGTGTTTCAAACCTGCTCTATGACAGGGAATGTTCAACTCTGTGACTTGAAAGCAAACTTCAAAAAGAAGTTTCTGAGAATGCTGCTGTCCACTTTTTATATGTAATCCTGTTTCCAACGAAATCCTCAGAGCTATACAAATTTCCACTTGCAGATTCTACAGAAAGAGTGTTTCAAAACTGCTGTATGAAAAGAAAGGTTGAAGTCTCTTAGTTGAGGGCACAAGTCGCAAATAAGTTTCTGAGAATTCTTCTGTCTTGTTTTATGGGAAGATATTTCCTTTTTAACCAGAGGCCTGATACCGTTCCAAATGTCCACTACCAGATACTACAAAAAGAGTGTTTCAAACCTGCTCTATGAAAGGGAATGTTCAACTCTGTGACTTGAATGCAAATATCACAAAGAAGTTTCTGAGAATGCTGCTGTCTACTTTGTTTCTGTAATCCCGCTTCCAACGAAATCCTCAGTTGTATGGAAATATCCACTTGCAGATTCGAAAAAAAGGGTGTTTCAAACCTACTCTACCGATAGATAGCTTCATCACTGTTACGTCAGTACATACAGCATAAACAAGTTTCTGAGATTGCTTCTACCTCGTTTTCATGGGAAGATATTTCGTTTTACACCATAGGCCTCCAAGCGCGCCAAATGTCCATTTCTAGATACTACAAAAAGACTGTTTCAAACCTGCTCTATGAAAGGCAATGTTCAACTCTGTGACTTGAATTTAAATATCACAAAGATGTTTCTGAGAATGCTTCTGTCTAGATTTTCTATGAAGATATTCCCGTTTCCAACGAAATCCTCAAAGCTATCCAAACATCCACTTGCAAATTCTACAGAAAGAGTTTTTCAAAAGTGTTCTAACAAAAGAAAGGTTCAACTCTGTTTGTTGAGTACACAGATGACTGACATGATTCTGAAAATGCTTCTGTCTAGTTTTCATGGGAAGATATTTCCTTTTCAAACATATGCCTGAAAGCGTTCCAAGTGTCCACTTCCAGATGCCACAAAACGACTGTTTCACACCTGCTCTATGAAAGGGAATGTTCAACTCTGTGACTTGAATGCAAACATCACAAAGAAGATTCTGAGAACGCTGCTGTCTACTATTAATCTGTAATCCCGTTTCCAACGAAATCCTCAGTTTTATAGAAATCTCCACTTGCAGATTCCAAAAAAAGAATGTTTCACACATGCTCTTTCAATAAAAAGTTTCAACACTGTTAGTTGTGTAGATAGAGCATAAACATGTTTCTGAGATTGCTTCTATCTCGTTTTTGTAGGAAGATATTTCCTTTTTTACCATAGGCCACAAAGCGCTGCAATGTCCACTTCCAGATACTACAAAAAGAGTGTTTGAATCCTGCTCTATGACAGGGAATGTTCAACTTTGTGACTTGAATGCAAACGTCACAAAGAAGTTTCTGAGAATGCTCCTGTCTACTTTTTATATGTAATCCCGTTTCCAACGAAATCGTCAAAGCTATCCAAATATCCACTTGCAGATTCTACAAAAAGAGTGTTTCAAAACTGCTGTGTCAAAAGAAAGGTTCAAGTCTGTTAGTTGACTACACACAAAACAAATAAGTTTCTGAGAATGCTTCCATCTTGTTTTTCTGCGACGATATTTCCTTTTTAACCATAGGCCTGATACCGTTCCAAATGTCCACTTCCAGATATGACAAAAAGAGTGTTTCAAACCTACTGTTTGAAAGGGACTGTTCAACTCTGTGACTTGAATGCAAACATTACAAAGTAGCTTCTGAGAATGCTGCTCTCTACTTTTTGTCTGTAATCCCGCTTCCAACGAAATCCTCAGTTCTATAGAAATATCCTCTCACAGATTCCAAAAAAACAGTGTTTCACACATGCTCTATCAATAGAAAGGTTCAACTCTGTTACTTCAGTACATACAGCATAAACAAGTTTCTGAGATTGCTTCTACCTGGTTTTCATGGGAAGATATTTCCTTTTTTACCATAGGCCACAAAGAGCTGCAAATGTCCACTTCCAGATACTACAAAAAGAGTGTTTCAAACCTGCTCTATGAAAGAGAATGATCAACTCTGTGACTTGAATGCAAACATCACAAAGAAGTTTCTGAGAGTGCTTCTGTCTAGATTTTATAGGGAGATATTCCCGTTTCCAACGAAATCGTCAAAGCTATCCAAATATCCACTTGCAGATACAACAAAAACAGTGGTACAAACGTGCTCTATAAAAAGAATGTTTCAAGTCCGCTAGTTGAGGACACACATCAGAAATAAGTTTCTGAGAATGGTTCTGTCTTGTTTTTATTGGAAGATATTTCCTTCTTCACCGAAGGCAAGAAAGCGTTGGAAATGTGCACTTCCGGATACTACAAAAGGAGTGTTTCAAACCTGCTCTATGACAGGGAATGTTCAACTCTGTGACTTGAATGCAAACATCACAAAGAAGTTTCTGACATTGCTGCTGTCCACTTTTTATATGTAATCCCGTTTCCAACGCAATCCTCAGAGCTATCCAAATATCCACTTGCAGATTCTACAAAAAGAGTGTTTCAAAACTGCTGTATGAAAAGAAAGGTTCAAGTCTGTGAGTTGAGGACACAAATCGCAAATCAGTTTCTCAGAATGCTTCTGTCTTGTTTTATGGGAAGATATTTCCTTTTTAACCATAGGCCTGATACCGTTCAAAATGTCCACTTCCAGATACTACAAAAAGAGTATTTCAAACCTGCTCTATGAAAGGGAATGTTCAACTCTGTGACCTGAATGCAAACATCACAAAGAAGTTTCTGAGAATGCTGCTGTCTACTTTCTTTCTGTAATCCCGCTTCCAACGAAATCCTCAGTTCTATAGAAATATCCACTTGCAGATTCGAAAAAAAGAGTGTTTCAAACCTGCTCTACCGATAGAGAGGTTCAACACTGTTACTTCAGTACATACAGCATAAACAAGTTTCTGAGATTGCTTCTACCTCGTTTTCATGGGAAGATAGTTCGTTTTAGACCGTAGGCCTCCAAGCGCTCCAAATGTCCACTTCTAGATACTACAAAAAGTCTGTTTCACACCTGCTCTATGAAAGGCAATGTTCAACTCAGTGACTTGAATGCAAACATCACAAAGAAGTTTCTGAGAACGCTGCTGTCTACTATTTATCTGTAATCCCGCTTCCAACGAAATCCTCAGTTTTATAGAAATATCCACTTGCAGATTCCAAAAAAAGAGTGTTTCACACGTGCTCTATCAATAGAAAGGTTCAACTCTGTTAGTTGTGTAGATAGAGCATAAACAAGTTTCTCAGATTGCTTCTATCTCGTTTTTATGGGCAGAGATTTCCTTTATTACCATTGGCCACAGAGCGCTGAAATGTCCACTTCCAGATACTACAAAAAGAGTGTTTAAAAACTGCTCTATGAAAGGGAATGTTCAACTCTGTGACTTAAATGGAAACATCACAAAGAAGTTTCTGAGAATGCTGCTGTCTAATTTATATATGTAATCCCGTTTCCAACGAATTCCTCAGAGCTATCCAAATATCGACTTGCAGATTCTACAAAAAGAGTGTTTCAAAACTGCTGTGTCAAAAGAAAGGTTCAAGTCTGTTAGTTGAGGACACACAACACAAATAAGTTCCTGAGAATGCTTCCGTCTTTTTTTTGTGAGATGATATTTCTTTTTTAACCATAGGCATGATACCGTACCAAATGTCCTGTTCAGGATACTATAAAAAGAGTGTTTCAAACCTGCTCTATGAAAGTTAATGTTCAACTCTGTGACTTGAATGCAAACATCACAAAGAAGTTTCTGAGAATGCTGCTGTCTACTTTTTATCTGTAATCACTCTTCCAACGAAATTCTCAGTTCTATAGAAATATCCTCTTGCAGACTCCAAAAAAACAGTGTTTCACACCTGCTCTATCAATAGAAAGGTTCAACACTGTTACTCCACCACATACAGCATAAACAAGTTTCTGAGATTGCTTCTACCTCGTTTTCATGGGTAGATATTTCCTTTTTTACCATAGGCCACAAAGCGCTGCAAATGTCCACTTCCAGATACTACAAAAAGAGTGTTTCAAACCTGTTGTATGAAAGAGAATGTTCAACTCTGTGACTTGAATGGAAACATCACAAAGAAGTTTCTGAGAATGCTTCTGTCTCGATTTTATAGGGAGATATTCCCGTTTCCAGCGAAGTCGTCAAAGCTATCCAAATATCCACTTGCAGATACAACAAAAAGAGTGGTTCAAATGTGCTCTATAAAAAGAAAAGTTCAATTCTGTTAGTTGAGGACACACATCAGAAATAAGATTCTGAGAATGCTTCTGTCTTGTTTTTATGGGAAGATATTACCTTCTTCGCCGTAGGCAAGAAAGCGTTGGAAATGTCCACTTCCACATACTACAAAAGGAGTGTTTCAAACCTGCTCCATGACAGGGAATGTTCAACTCTGTGACTTGAATGCAAACTTCACAAACAAGTGTCTGAGAATGCTGCTCTCCACTTTTTATATGTAATCCCGTTTCCAACGAAATCCTCAGAGCCATACAAATATCCACCTGCAGATTCTACAAAAAGAGAGATTCAAAACTGCTGTATGAAAAGAAAGGTTCAAGTCTGTTAGTTGAGGACACAAATCGCAAATAAGTTTCTGAGAATGCTTCTGTCTTCTTTTATGGGAAGATATTTCCTTTTTAACCATAGGCCTGATACCGTTCCAAATGTCCACTTCCAGATACTACAAAAAGAGTGTTTCAAACATGCTCTATGAAAGGGAATGTTCAACTCTGTGACTTGAATGCAAACATCACAAAGAAGTTTCTGAGAATGCTGCTGTCTACTTTCTTTCTGTAATCCCGTTTCCAACGAAATCCTCAGTTCTATAGAAATATCCACTTGCAGATTCGAAAAAAAGAGTGTTTCACACCTGCTCTACCGATAGAGAGGTTCAACACTGTTACTTCAGTACATACAGCATAAACAAGTTTCTGAGATTGCTTCTACCTCGTTTTCATGGGAAGATATTTCGTTTTACACCGTAGGCCTCCAAGCGCTCCAAATGTCCACTTCTACATACTACAAAAAGTCTGTTTCACACCTGCTCTATGAAAGGCAATGTTCAACTCAGTGACTTGAATGTAAACATCACAAAGAAGTTTCTGAGAACGCTGCTGTCTACTATTTATCTGTAATCCCGCTTCCAACGAAATCCTCAGTTTTATAGAAATATCCACTTGCAGATTCCAAAGAAAGAGTGTTTCACACGTGCTCTATCAATAGAAAGGTTCAACTCTGTTAGTTGTGTAGATAGAGCATAAACAAGTCTCTGAGATTGCTTCTATCTCGTTTTTATGGGAAGAGATTTCCTTTATTACCATAGGCCACAGAGCGCTGAAATGTCCACTTCGAGATACTACAAAAACAGTGTTTGAAACCTGCTCTATGAAAGGGAATGTTCAACTCTGTGACTTAAATGGAAACATCACAAAGAAGTTTCTGAGAATGCTGCTGTCTAATTTTTATATGTAATCCCGTTTCCAACGAATTCCTCAGAGCTATCCAAATATCGACTTGCAGATTCTACAAAAAGAGTGTTTCAAAACTGCTGTGTCAAAAGAAAGGTTCAAGTCTGTTAGTTGAGGACACACAACACAAATGAGTTTCTGAGAATGCTTCCGTCTTGTTTTTATGAGACAATATTTCCTTTTTAACCATAGGCCTGATACCGTTCCAAATGTCCAGTTCAGGATACTATAAAAAGAGTGTTTCAAACCTGCTCTCTGAAAGGGAATGTTCAACTCTCTGACTTGAATGCAAACATCATAAAGAAGTTTCTGAGAATGCTGCTGTCTACTTTTTATCTGTAATCACGCTTCCAACGAAATCATCAGTTCTATAGAAATATCCACTTGCAGATTCCAAAAAAACAGTGTTTCACACCTGCTCTATCAATAGAAAGGTTCAACACTGTTACTTCAGTACACACAGCATGAGCAAGTTTCTGAGATTGCTTCTATCTCGTTTTCATGGGAAGATATTTCCTTTTTTACCATAGGCCACAAAGCGCTGCAAATGTCCACTTCCAGATACTACAAAAAGAGTGTTTCAAACCTGCTCTATGAAAGAGAATATTCAACTCTGTGACTTGAATGGAAACATCACATAGAAGTTTCCGAAAATGCTTCTGTCTAGATTTTATAGGGAGATATTCCCGTTTCCAGTGAAGTCGTCAAAGCTATACAAATACCAACTGGAGATACAACAGAAATAGTGGTTCAAACGTGCTCTATAAAAAGAAAGGTTCAAGTCCGTTAGTTGAGGACACACATCAGAAATAAGTTTCTGAGAATGCTTCTGTGTTGTTTTTACGGGAAGATATTTCCTTCTTCGCCGTACGCAAGTAAGCGTTGGAATTGTCCACTTCCAGATACTACAAAAGGAGTGTTTCAAACCTGCTCTATGACAGGGAATGTTCACCTCTGTGACTTGAAAGCAAACTTCAAAAAGAAGTTTCTGAGAATGCTGCTGTCCACTTTTTATATGTAATCCTGTTTCCAACGAAATCCTCAGAGCTATACAAATTTCCACTTGCAGATTCTACAGAAAGAGTGTTTCAAAACTGCTGTATGAAAAGAAAGGTTGAAGTCTCTTAGTTGAGGGCACAAGTCGCAAATAAGTTTCTGAGAATTCTTCTGTCTTGTTTTATGGGAAGATATTTCCTTTTTAACCAGAGGCCTGATACCGTTCCAAATGTCCACTTCCAGATACTACAAAAAGAGTGTTTCAAACATGCTCTATGAAAGGGAATGTTCAACTCTGTGACTTGAATGCAAACATCACAAAGAAGTTTCTGAGAATGCTGCTGTCTACTTTCTTTCTGTAATCCCGTTTCCAACGAAATCCTCAGTTCTATAGAAATATCCACTTGCAGATTCGAAAAAAAGAGTGTTTCACACCTGCTCTACCGATAGAGAGGTTCAACACTGTTACTTCAGTACATACAGCATAAACAAGTTTCTGAGATTGCTTCTACCTCGTTTTCATGGGAAGATATTTCGTTTTACACCGTAGGCCTCCAAGCGCTCCAAATGTCCACTTCTACATACTACAAAAAGTCTGTTTCACACCTGCTCTATGAAAGGCAATGTTCAACTCAGTGACTTGAATGTAAACATCACAAAGAAGTTTCTGAGAACGCTGCTGTCTACTATTTATCTGTAATCCCGCTTCCAACGAAATCCTCAGTTTTATAGAAATATCCACTTGCAGATTCCAAAGAAAGAGTGTTTCACACGTGCTCTATCAATAGAAAGGTTCAACTCTGTTAGTTGTGTAGATAGAGCATAAACAAGTCTCTGAGATTGCTTCTATCTCGTTTTTATGGGAAGAGATTTCCTTTATTACCATAGGCCACAGAGCGCTGAAATGTCCACTTCGAGATACTACAAAAACAGTGTTTGAAACCTGCTCTATGAAAGGGAATGTTCAACTCTGTGACTTAAATGGAAACATCACAAAGAAGTTTCTGAGAATGCTGCTGTCTAATTTTTATATGTAATCCCGTTTCCAACGAATTCCTCAGAGCTATCCAAATATCGACTTGCAGATTCTACAAAAAGAGTGTTTCAAAACTGCTGTGTCAAAAGAAAGGTTCAAGTCTGTTAGTTGAGGACACACAACACAAATGAGTTTCTGAGAATGCTTCCGTCTTGTTTTTATGAGACAATATTTCCTTTTTAACCATAGGCCTGATACCGTTCCAAATGTCCAGTTCAGGATACTATAAAAAGAGTGTTTCAAACCTGCTCTCTGAAAGGGAATGTTCAACTCTCTGACTTGAATGCAAACATCATAAAGAAGTTTCTGAGAATGCTGCTGTCTACTTTTTATCTGTAATCACGCTTCCAACGAAATCATCAGTTCTATAGAAATATCCACTTGCAGATTCCAAAAAAACAGTGTTTCACACCTGCTCTATCAATAGAAAGGTTCAACACTGTTACTTCAGTACACACAGCATGAGCAAGTTTCTGAGATTGCTTCTATCTCGTTTTCATGGGAAGATATTTCCTTTTTTACCATAGGCCACAAAGCGCTGCAAATGTCCACTTCCAGATACTACAAAAAGAGTGTTTCAAACCTGCTCTATGAAAGAGAATATTCAACTCTGTGACTTGAATGGAAACATCACATAGAAGTTTCCGAAAATGCTTCTGTCTAGATTTTATAGGGAGATATTCCCGTTTCCAGTGAAGTCGTCAAAGCTATACAAATACCAACTGGAGATACAACAGAAATAGTGGTTCAAACGTGCTCTATAAAAAGAAAGGTTCAAGTCCGTTAGTTGAGGACACACATCAGAAATAAGTTTCTGAGAATGCTTCTGTGTTGTTTTTACGGGAAGATATTTCCTTCTTCGCCGTACGCAAGTAAGCGTTGGAATTGTCCACTTCCAGATACTACAAAAGGAGTGTTTCAAACCTGCTCTATGACAGGGAATGTTCAACTCTGTGACTTGAAAGCAAACTTCAAAAAGAAGTTTCTGAGAATGCTGCTGTCCACTTTTTATATGTAATCCTGTTTCCAACGAAATCCTCAGAGCTATACAAATTTCCACTTGCAGATTCTACAGAAAGAGTGTTTCAAAACTGCTGTATGAAAAGAAAGGTTGAAGTCTCTTAGTTGAGGGCACAAGTCGCAAATAAGTTTCTGAGAATTCTTCTGTCTTGTTTTATGGGAAGATATTTCCTTTTTAACCAGAGGCCTGATACCGTTCCAAATGTCCACTACCAGATACTACAAAAAGAGTGTTTCAAACCTGCTCTATGAAAGGGAATGTTCAACTCTGTGACTTGAATGCAAATATCACAAAGAAGTTTCTGAGAATGCTGCTGTCTACTTTGTTTCTGTAATCCCGCTTCCAACGAAATCCTCAGTTGTATGGAAATATCCACTTGCAGATTCGAAAAAAAGGGTGTTTCAAACCTACTCTACCGATAGATAGCTTCATCACTGTTACGTCAGTACATACAGCATAAACAAGTTTCTGAGATTGCTTCTACCTCGTTTTCATGGGAAGATATTTCGTTTTACACCATAGGCCTCCAAGCGCGCCAAATGTCCATTTCTAGATACTACAAAAAGACTGTTTCAAACCTGCTCTATGAAAGGCAATGTTCAACTCTGTGACTTGAATTTAAATATCACAAAGATGTTTCTGAGAATGCTTCTGTCTAGATTTTCTATGAAGATATTCCCGTTTCCAACGAAATCCTCAAAGCTATCCAAACATCCACTTGCAAATTCTACAGAAAGAGTTTTTCAAAAGTGTTCTAACAAAAGAAAGGTTCAACTCTGTTTGTTGAGTACACAGATGACTGACATGATTCTGAAAATGCTTCTGTCTAGTTTTCATGGGAAGATATTTCCTTTTCAAACATATGCCTGAAAGCGTTCCAAGTGTCCACTTCCAGATGCCACAAAACGACTGTTTCACACCTGCTCTATGAAAGGGAATGTTCAACTCTGTGACTTGAATGCAAACATCACAAAGAAGATTCTGAGAACGCTGCTGTCTACTATTAATCTGTAATCCCGTTTCCAACGAAATCCTCAGTTTTATAGAAATCTCCACTTGCAGATTCCAAAAAAAGAATGTTTCACACATGCTCTTTCAATAAAAAGTTTCAACACTGTTAGTTGTGTAGATAGAGCATAAACATGTTTCTGAGATTGCTTCTATCTCGTTTTTGTAGGAAGATATTTCCTTTTTTACCATAGGCCACAAAGCGCTGCAATGTCCACTTCCAGATACTACAAAAAGAGTGTTTGAATCCTGCTCTATGACAGGGAATGTTCAACTTTGTGACTTGAATGCAAACGTCACAAAGAAGTTTCTGAGAATGCTCCTGTCTACTTTTTATATGTAATCCCGTTTCCAACGAAATCGTCAAAGCTATCCAAATATCCACTTGCAGATTCTACAAAAAGAGTGTTTCAAAACTGCTGTGTCAAAAGAAAGGTTCAAGTCTGTTAGTTGACTACACACAAAACAAATAAGTTTCTGAGAATGCTTCCATCTTGTTTTTCTGCGACGATATTTCCTTTTTAACCATAGGCCTGATACCGTTCCAAATGTCCACTTCCAGATATGACAAAAAGAGTGTTTCAAACCTACTGTTTGAAAGGGACTGTTCAACTCTGTGACTTGAATGCAAACATTACAAAGTAGCTTCTGAGAATGCTGCTCTCTACTTTTTGTCTGTAATCCCGCTTCCAACGAAATCCTCAGTTCTATAGAAATATCCTCTCACAGATTCCAAAAAAACAGTGTTTCACACATGCTCTATCAATAGAAAGGTTCAACTCTGTTACTTCAGTACATACAGCATAAACAAGTTTCTGAGATTGCTTCTACCTGGTTTTCATGGGAAGATATTTCCTTTTTTACCATAGGCCACAAAGAGCTGCAAATGTCCACTTCCAGATACTACAAAAAGAGTGTTTCAAACCTGCTCTATGAAAGAGAATGATCAACTCTGTGACTTGAATGCAAACATCACAAAGAAGTTTCTGAGAGTGCTTCTGTCTAGATTTTATAGGGAGATATTCCCGTTTCCAACGAAATCGTCAAAGCTATCCAAATATCCACTTGCAGATACAACAAAAACAGTGGTACAAACGTGCTCTATAAAAAGAATGTTTCAAGTCCGCTAGTTGAGGACACACATCAGAAATAAGTTTCTGAGAATGGTTCTGTCTTGTTTTTATTGGAAGATATTTCCTTCTTCACCGAAGGCAAGAAAGCGTTGGAAATGTGCACTTCCGGATACTACAAAAGGAGTGTTTCAAACCTGCTCTATGACAGGGAATGTTCAACTCTGTGACTTGAATGCAAACATCACAAAGAAGTTTCTGACATTGCTGCTGTCCACTTTTTATATGTAATCCCGTTTCCAACGCAATCCTCAGAGCTATCCAAATATCCACTTGCAGATTCTACAAAAAGAGTGTTTCAAAACTGCTGTATGAAAAGAAAGGTTCAAGTCTGTGAGTTGAGGACACAAATCGCAAATCAGTTTCTCAGAATGCTTCTGTCTTGTTTTATGGGAAGATATTTCCTTTTTAACCATAGGCCTGATACCGTTCAAAATGTCCACTTCCAGATACTACAAAAAGAGTATTTCAAACCTGCTCTATGAAAGGGAATGTTCAACTCTGTGACCTGAATGCAAACATCACAAAGAAGTTTCTGAGAATGCTGCTGTCTACTTTCTTTCTGTAATCCCGCTTCCAACGAAATCCTCAGTTCTATAGAAATATCCACTTGCAGATTCGAAAAAAAGAGTGTTTCAAACCTGCTCTACCGATAGAGAGGTTCAACACTGTTACTTCAGTACATACAGCATAAACAAGTTTCTGAGATTGCTTCTACCTCGTTTTCATGGGAAGATAGTTCGTTTTAGACCGTAGGCCTCCAAGCGCTCCAAATGTCCACTTCTAGATACTACAAAAAGTCTGTTTCACACCTGCTCTATGAAAGGCAATGTTCAACTCAGTGACTTGAATGCAAACATCACAAAGAAGTTTCTGAGAACGCTGCTGTCTACTATTTATCTGTAATCCCGCTTCCAACGAAATCCTCAGTTTTATAGAAATATCCACTTGCAGATTCCAAAAAAAGAGTGTTTCACACGTGCTCTATCAATAGAAAGGTTCAACTCTGTTAGTTGTGTAGATAGAGCATAAACAAGTTTCTCAGATTGCTTCTATCTCGTTTTTATGGGCAGAGATTTCCTTTATTACCATTGGCCACAGAGCGCTGAAATGTCCACTTCCAGATACTACAAAAAGAGTGTTTAAAAACTGCTCTATGAAAGGGAATGTTCAACTCTGTGACTTAAATGGAAACATCACAAAGAAGTTTCTGAGAATGCTGCTGTCTAATTTATATATGTAATCCCGTTTCCAACGAATTCCTCAGAGCTATCCAAATATCGACTTGCAGATTCTACAAAAAGAGTGTTTCAAAACTGCTGTGTCAAAAGAAAGGTTCAAGTCTGTTAGTTGAGGACACACAACACAAATAAGTTCCTGAGAATGCTTCCGTCTTTTTTTTGTGAGATGATATTTCTTTTTTAACCATAGGCATGATACCGTACCAAATGTCCTGTTCAGGATACTATAAAAAGAGTGTTTCAAACCTGCTCTATGAAAGTTAATGTTCAACTCTGTGACTTGAATGCAAACATCACAAAGAAGTTTCTGAGAATGCTGCTGTCTACTTTTTATCTGTAATCACTCTTCCAACGAAATTCTCAGTTCTATAGAAATATCCTCTTGCAGACTCCAAAAAAACAGTGTTTCACACCTGCTCTATCAATAGAAAGGTTCAACACTGTTACTCCACCACATACAGCATAAACAAGTTTCTGAGATTGCTTCTACCTCGTTTTCATGGGTAGATATTTCCTTTTTTACCATAGGCCACAAAGCGCTGCAAATGTCCACTTCCAGATACTACAAAAAGAGTGTTTCAAACCTGTTGTATGAAAGAGAATGTTCAACTCTGTGACTTGAATGGAAACATCACAAAGAAGTTTCTGAGAATGCTTCTGTCTCGATTTTATAGGGAGATATTCCCGTTTCCAGCGAAGTCGTCAAAGCTATCCAAATATCCACTTGCAGATACAACAAAAAGAGTGGTTCAAATGTGCTCTATAAAAAGAAAAGTTCAATTCTGTTAGTTGAGGACACACATCAGAAATAAGATTCTGAGAATGCTTCTGTCTTGTTTTTATGGGAAGATATTACCTTCTTCGCCGTAGGCAAGAAAGCGTTGGAAATGTCCACTTCCACATACTACAAAAGGAGTGTTTCAAACCTGCTCCATGACAGGGAATGTTCAACTCTGTGACTTGAATGCAAACTTCACAAACAAGTGTCTGAGAATTTTTATATGTAATCCCGTTTCCAACGAAATCCTCAGAGCCATACAAATATCCACCTGCAGATTCTACAAAAAGAGAGATTCAAAACTGCTGTATGAAAAGAAAGGTTCAAGTCTGTTAGTTGAGGACACAAATCGCAAATAAGTTTCTGAGAATGCTTCTGTCTTCTTTTATGGGAAGATATTTCCTTTTTAACCATAGGCCTGATACCGTTCCAAATGTCCACTTCCAGATACTACAAAAAGAGTGTTTCAAACATGCTCTATGAAAGGGAATGTTCAACTCTGTGACTTGAATGCAAACATCACAAAGAAGTTTCTGAGAATGCTGCTGTCTACTTTCTTTCTGTAATCCCGTTTCCAACGAAATCCTCAGTTCTATAGAAATATCCACTTGCAGATTCGAAAAAAAGAGTGTTTCACACCTGCTCTACCGATAGAGAGGTTCAACACTGTTACTTCAGTACATACAGCATAAACAAGTTTCTGAGATTGCTTCTACCTCGTTTTCATGGGAAGATATTTCGTTTTACACCGTAGGCCTCCAAGCGCTCCAAATGTCCACTTCTACATACTACAAAAAGTCTGTTTCACACCTGCTCTATGAAAGGCAATGTTCAACTCAGTGACTTGAATGTAAACATCACAAAGAAGTTTCTGAGAACGCTGCTGTCTACTATTTATCTGTAATCCCGCTTCCAACGAAATCCTCAGTTTTATAGAAATATCCACTTGCAGATTCCAAAGAAAGAGTGTTTCACACGTGCTCTATCAATAGAAAGGTTCAACTCTGTTAGTTGTGTAGATAGAGCATAAACAAGTCTCTGAGATTGCTTCTATCTCGTTTTTATGGGAAGAGATTTCCTTTATTACCATAGGCCACAGAGCGCTGAAATGTCCACTTCGAGATACTACAAAAACAGTGTTTGAAACCTGCTCTATGAAAGGGAATGTTCAACTCTGTGACTTAAATGGAAACATCACAAAGAAGTTTCTGAGAATGCTGCTGTCTAATTTTTATATGTAATCCCGTTTCCAACGAATTCCTCAGAGCTATCCAAATATCGACTTGCAGATTCTACAAAAAGAGTGTTTCAAAACTGCTGTGTCAAAAGAAAGGTTCAAGTCTGTTAGTTGAGGACACACAACACAAATGAGTTTCTGAGAATGCTTCCGTCTTGTTTTTATGAGACAATATTTCCTTTTTAACCATAGGCCTGATACCGTTCCAAATGTCCAGTTCAGGATACTATAAAAAGAGTGTTTCAAACCTGCTCTCTGAAAGGGAATGTTCAACTCTCTGACTTGAATGCAAACATCATAAAGAAGTTTCTGAGAATGCTGCTGTCTACTTTTTATCTGTAATCACGCTTCCAACGAAATCATCAGTTCTATAGAAATATCCACTTGCAGATTCCAAAAAAACAGTGTTTCACACCTGCTCTATCAATAGAAAGGTTCAACACTGTTACTTCAGTATACACAGCATGAGCAAGTTTCTGAGATTGCTTCTATCTCGTTTTCATGGGAAGATATTTCCTTTTTTACCATAGGCCACAAAGCGCTGCAAATGTCCACTTCCAGATACTACAAAAAGAGTGTTTCAAACCTGCTCTATGAAAGAGAATATTCAACTCTGTGACTTGAATGGAAACATCACATAGAAGTTTCCGAAAATGCTTCTGTCTAGATTTTATAGGGAGATATTCCCGTTTCCAGTGAAGTCGTCAAAGCTATACAAATACCAACTGGAGATACAACAGAAATAGTGGTTCAAACGTGCTCTATAAAAAGAAAGGTTCAAGTCCGTTAGTTGAGGACACACATCAGAAATAAGTTTCTGAGAATGCTTCTGTGTTGTTTTTACGGGAAGATATTTCCTTCTTCGCCGTACGCAAGTAAGCGTTGGAATTGTCCACTTCCAGATACTACAAAAGGAGTGTTTCAAACCTGCTCTATGACAGGGAATGTTCACCTCTGTGACTTGAAAGCAAACTTCAAAAAGAAGTTTCTGAGAATGCTGCTGTCCACTTTTTATATGTAATCCTGTTTCCAACGAAATCCTCAGAGCTATACAAATTTCCACTTGCAGATTCTACAGAAAGAGTGTTTCAAAACTGCTGTATGAAAAGAAAGGTTGAAGTCTCTTAGTTGAGGGCACAAGTCGCAAATAAGTTTCTGAGAATTCTTCTGTCTTGTTTTATGGGAAGATATTTCCTTTTTAACCAGAGGCCTGATACCGTTCCAAATGTCCACTTCCAGATACTACAAAAAGAGTGTTTCAAACATGCTCTATGAAAGGGAATGTTCAACTCTGTGACTTGAATGCAAACATCACAAAGAAGTTTCTGAGAATGCTGCTGTCTACTTTCTTTCTGTAATCCCGTTTCCAACGAAATCCTCAGTTCTATAGAAATATCCACTTGCAGATTCGAAAAAAAGAGTGTTTCACACCTGCTCTACCGATAGAGAGGTTCAACACTGTTACTTCAGTACATACAGCATAAACAAGTTTCTGAGATTGCTTCTACCTCGTTTTCATGGGAAGATATTTCGTTTTACACCGTAGGCCTCCAAGCGCTCCAAATGTCCACTTCTACATACTACAAAAAGTCTGTTTCACACCTGCTCTATGAAAGGCAATGTTCAACTCAGTGACTTGAATGTAAACATCACAAAGAAGTTTCTGAGAACGCTGCTGTCTACTATTTATCTGTAATCCCGCTTCCAACGAAATCCTCAGTTTTATAGAAATATCCACTTGCAGATTCCAAAGAAAGAGTGTTTCACACGTGCTCTATCAATAGAAAGGTTCAACTCTGTTAGTTGTGTAGATAGAGCATAAACAAGTCTCTGAGATTGCTTCTATCTCGTTTTTATGGGAAGAGATTTCCTTTATTACCATAGGCCACAGAGCGCTGAAATGTCCACTTCGAGATACTACAAAAACAGTGTTTGAAACCTGCTCTATGAAAGGGAATGTTCAACTCTGTGACTTAAATGGAAACATCACAAAGAAGTTTCTGAGAATGCTGCTGTCTAATTTTTATATGTAATCCCGTTTCCAACGAATTCCTCAGAGCTATCCAAATATCGACTTGCAGATTCTACAAAAAGAGTGTTTCAAAACTGCTGTGTCAAAAGAAAGGTTCAAGTCTGTTAGTTGAGGACACACAACACAAATGAGTTTCTGAGAATGCTTCCGTCTTGTTTTTATGAGACAATATTTCCTTTTTAACCATAGGCCTGATACCGTTCCAAATGTCCAGTTCAGGATACTATAAAAAGAGTGTTTCAAACCTGCTCTCTGAAAGGGAATGTTCAACTCTCTGACTTGAATGCAAACATCATAAAGAAGTTTCTGAGAATGCTGCTGTCTACTTTTTATCTGTAATCACGCTTCCAACGAAATCATCAGTTCTATAGAAATATCCACTTGCAGATTCCAAAAAAACAGTGTTTCACACCTGCTCTATCAATAGAAAGGTTCAACACTGTTACTTCAGTACACACAGCATGAGCAAGTTTCTGAGATTGCTTCTATCTCGTTTTCATGGGAAGATATTTCCTTTTTTACCATAGGCCACAAAGCGCTGCAAATGTCCACTTCCAGATACTACAAAAAGAGTGTTTCAAACCTGCTCTATGAAAGAGAATATTCAACTCTGTGACTTGAATGGAAACATCACATAGAAGTTTCCGAAAATGCTTCTGTCTAGATTTTATAGGGAGATATTCCCGTTTCCAGTGAAGTCGTCAAAGCTATACAAATACCAACTGGAGATACAACAGAAATAGTGGTTCAAACGTGCTCTATAAAAAGAAAGGTTCAAGTCCGTTAGTTGAGGACACACATCAGAAATAAGTTTCTGAGAATGCTTCTGTGTTGTTTTTACGGGAAGATATTTCCTTCTTCGCCGTACGCAAGTAAGCGTTGGAATTGTCCACTTCCAGATACTACAAAAGGAGTGTTTCAAACCTGCTCTATGACAGGGAATGTTCAACTCTGTGACTTGAAAGCAAACTTCAAAAAGAAGTTTCTGAGAATGCTGCTGTCCACTTTTTATATGTAATCCTGTTTCCAACGAAATCCTCAGAGCTATACAAATTTCCACTTGCAGATTCTACAGAAAGAGTGTTTCAAAACTGCTGTATGAAAAGAAAGGTTGAAGTCTCTTAGTTGAGGGCACAAGTCGCAAATAAGTTTCTGAGAATTCTTCTGTCTTGTTTTATGGGAAGATATTTCCTTTTTAACCAGAGGCCTGATACCGTTCCAAATGTCCACTACCAGATACTACAAAAAGAGTCTTTCAAACCTGCTCTATGAAAGGGAATGTTCAACTCTGTGACTTGAATGCAAATATCACAAAGAAGTTTCTGAGAATGCTGCTGTCTACTTTGTTTCTGTAATCCCGCTTCCAACGAAATCCTCAGTTCTATGGAAATATCCACTTGCAGATTCGAAAAAAAGGGTGTTTCAAACCTACTCTACCGATAGATAGCTTCATCACTGTTACGTCAGTACATACAGCATAAACAAGTTTCTGAGATTGCTTCTACCTCGTTTTCATGGGAAGATATTTCGTTTTACACCATAGGCCTCCAAGCGCGCCAAATGTCCATTTCTAGATACTACAAAAAGACTGTTTCAAACCTGCTCTATGAAAGGCAATGTTCAACTCTGTGACTTGAATTTAAATATCACAAAGATGTTTCTGAGAATGCTTCTGTCTAGATTTTCTATGAAGATATTCCCGTTTCCAACGAAATCCTCAAAGCTATCCAAACATCCACTTGCAAATTCTACAGAAAGAGTTTTTCAAAAGTGTTCTAACAAAAGAAAGGTTCAACTCTGTTTGTTGAGTACACAGATGACTGACATGATTCTGAAAATGCTTCTGTCTAGTTTTCACGGGAAGATATTTCCTTTTCAAACATATGCCTGAAAGCGTTCCAAGTGTCCACTTCCAGATGCCACAAAACGACTGTTTCACACCTGCTCTATGAAAGGGAATGTTCAACTCTGTGACTTGAATGCAAACATCACAAAGAAGATTCTGAGAACGCTGCTGTCTACTATTAATCTGTAATCCCGTTTCCAACGAAATCCTCAGTTTTATAGAAATCTCCACTTGCAGATTCCAAAAAAAGAATGTTTCACACATGCTCTTTCAATAAAAAGTTTCAACACTGTTAGTTGTGTAGATAGAGCATAAACATGTTTCTGAGATTGCTTCTATCTCGTTTTTGTAGGAAGATATTTCCTTTTTTACCATAGGCCACAAAGCGCTGCAATGTCCACTTCCAGATACTACAAAAAGAGTGTTTGAATCCTGCTCTATGACAGGGAATGTTCAACTTTGTGACTTGAATGCAAACGTCACAAAGAAGTTTCTGAGAATGCTCCTGTCTACTTTTTATATGTAATCCCGTTTCCAACGAAATCGTCAAAGCTATCCAAATATCCACTTGCAGATTCTACAAAAAGAGTGTTTCAAAACTGCTGTGTCAAAAGAAAGGTTCAAGTCTGTTAGTTGACTACACACAAAACAAATAAGTTTCTGAGAATGCTTCCATCTTGTTTTTCTGCGACGATATTTCCTTTTTAACCATAGGCCTGATACCGTTCCAAATGTCCACTTCCAGATATGACAAAAAGAGTGTTTCAAACCTACTGTTTGAAAGGGACTGTTCAACTCTGTGACTTGAATGCAAACATTACAAAGTAGCTTCTGAGAATGCTGCTCTCTACTTTTTGTCTGTAATCCCGCTTCCAACGAAATCCTCAGTTCTATAGAAATATCCTCTCACAGATTCCAAAAAAACAGTGTTTCACACATGCTCTATCAATAGAAAGGTTCAACTCTGTTACTTCAGTACATACAGCATAAACAAGTTTCTGAGATTGCTTCTACCTGGTTTTCATGGGAAGATATTTCCTTTTTTACCATAGGCCACAAAGAGCTGCAAATGTCCACTTCCAGATACTACAAAAAGAGTGTTTCAAACCTGCTCTATGAAAGAGAATGATCAACTCTGTGACTTGAATGCAAACATCACAAAGAAGTTTCTGAGAGTGCTTCTGTCTAGATTTTATAGGGAGATAATCCCGTTTCCAACGAAATCGTCAAAGCTATCCAAATATCCACTTGCAGATACAACAAAAACAGTGGTACAAACGTGCTCTATAAAAAGAATGTTTCAAGTCCGCTAGTTGAGGACACACATCAGAAATAAGTTTCTGAGAATGGTTCTGTCTTGTTTTTATTGGAAGATATTTCCTTCTTCACCGAAGGCAAGAAAGCGTTGGAAATGTGCACTTCCGGATACTACAAAAGGAGTGTTTCAAACCTGCTCTATGACAGGGAATGTTCAACTCTGTGACTTGAATGCAAACATCACAAAGAAGTTTCTGACATTGCTGCTGTCCACTTTTTATATGTAATCCCGTTTCCAACGCAATCCTCAGAGCTATCCAAATATCCACTTGCAGATTCTACAAAAAGAGTGTTTCAAAACTGCTGTATGAAAAGAAAGGTTCAAGTCTGTGAGTTGAGGACACAAATCGCAAATCAGTTTCTCAGAATGCTTCTGTCTTGTTTTATGGGAAGATATTTCCTTTTTAACCATAGGCCTGATACCGTTCAAAATGTCCACTTCCAGATACTACAAAAAGAGTATTTCAAACCTGCTCTATGAAAGGGAATGTTCAACTCTGTGACCTGAATGCAAACATCACAAAGAAGTTTCTGAGAATGCTGCTGTCTACTTTCTTTCTGTAATCCCGCTTCCAACGAAATCCTCAGTTCTATAGAAATATCCACTTGCAGATTCGAAAAAAAGAGTGTTTCAAACCTGCTCTACCGATAGAGAGGTTCAACACTGTTACTTCATTACATACAGCATAAACAAGTTTCTGAGATTGCTTCTACCTCGTTTTCATGGGAAGATAGTTCGTTTTAGACCGTAGGCCTCCAAGCGCTCCAAATGTCCACTTCTAGATACTACAAAAAGTCTGTTTCACACCTGCTCTATGAAAGGCAATGTTCAACTCAGTGACTTGAATGCAAACATCACAAAGAAGTTTCTGAGAACGCTGCTGTCTACTATTTATCTGTAATCCCGCTTCCAATGAAATCCTCTGTTTTATAGAAATATCCACTTGCAAATTCCAAAAAAAGAGTGTTTCACACGTGCTCTATCAATAGAAAGGTTCAACTCTGTTAGTTGTGTAGATAGAGCATAAACAAGTTTCTCAGATTGCTTCTATCTCGTTTTTATGGGCAGAGATTTCCTTTATTACCATAGGCCACAGAGCGCTGAAATGTCCACTTCCAGATACTACAAAAAGAGTGTTTAAAAACTGCTCTATGAAAGGGAATGTTCAACTCTGTGACTTAAATGGAAACATCACAAAGAAGTTTCTGAGAATGCTGCTGTCTAATTTATATATGTAATCCCGTTTCCAACGAATTCCTCAGAGCTATCCAAATATCGACTTGCAGATTCTACAAAAAGAGTGTTTCAAAACTGCTGTGTCAAAAGAAAGGTTCAAGTCTGTTAGTTGAGGACACACAACACAAATAAGTTCCTGAGAATGCTTCCGTCTTTTTTTTGTGAGATGATATTTCTTTTTTAACCATAGGCATGATACCGTACCAAATGTCCTGTTCAGGATACTATAAAAAGAGTGTTTCAAACCTGCTCTATGAAAGTTAATGTTCAACTCTGTGACTTGAATGCAAACATCACAAAGAAGTTTCTGAGAATGCTGCTGTCTACTTTTTATCTGTAATCACTCTTCCAACGAAATTCTCAGTTCTATAGAAATATCCTCTTGCAGACTCCAAAAAAACAGTGTTTCACACCTGCTCTATCAATAGAAAGGTTCAACACTGTTACTCCACCACATACAGCATAAACAAGTTTCTGAGATTGCTTCTACCTCGTTTTCATTGGTAGATATTTCCTTTTTTACCATAGGCCACAAAGCGCTGCAAATGTCCACTTCCAGATACTACAAAAAGAGTGTTTCAAACCTGTTGTATGAAAGAGAATGTTCAACTCTGTGACTTGAATGGAAACATCACAAAGAAGTTTCTGAGAATGCTTCTGTCTCGATTTTATAGGGAGATATTCCCGTTTCCAGCGAAGTCGTCAAAGCTATCCAAATATCCACTTGCAGATACAACAAAAAGAGTGGTTCAAATGTGCTCTATAAAAAGAAAAGTTCAATTCTGTTAGTTGAGGACACACATCAGAAATAAGATTCTGAGAATGCTTCTGTCTTGTTTTTATGGGAAGATATTACCTTCTTCGCCGTAGGCAAGAAAGCGTTGGAAATGTCCACTTCCACATACTACAAAAGGAGTGTTTCAAACCTGCTCCATGACAGGGAATGTTCAACTCTGTGACTTGAATGCAAACTTCACAAACAAGTGTCTGAGAATGCTGCTCTCCACTTTTTATATGTAATCCCGTTTCCAACGAAATCCTCAGAGCCATACAAATATCCACCTGCAGATTCTACAAAAAGAGAGATTCAAAACTGCTGTATGAAAAGAAAGGTTCAAGTCTGTTAGTTGAGGACACAAATCGCAAATAAGTTTCTGAGAATGCTTCTGTCTTCTTTTATGGGAAGATATTTCCTTTTTAACCATAGGCCTGATACCGTTCCAAATGTCCACTTCCAGATACTACAAAAAGAGTGTTTCAAACATGCTCTATGAAAGGGAATGTTCAACTCTGTGACTTGAATGCAAACATCACAAAGAAGTTTCTGAGAATGCTGCTGTCTACTTTCTTTCTGTAATCCCGCTTCCAACGAAATCCTCAGTTCTATAGAAATATCCACTTGCAGATTCGAAAAAAAGAGTGTTTCAAACCTGCTCTACCGATAGAGAGGTTCAACACTGTTACTTCATTACATACAGCATAAACAAGTTTCTGAGATTGCTTCTACCTCGTTTTCATGGGAAGATAGTTCGTTTTAGACCGTAGGCCTCCAAGCGCTCCAAATGTCCACTTCTAGATACTACAAAAAGTCTGTTTCACACCTGCTCTATGAAAGGCAATGTTCAACTCAGTGACTTGAATGCAAACATCACAAAGAAGTTTCTGAGAACGCTGCTGTCTACTATTTATCTGTAATCCCGCTTCCAACGAAATCCTCAGTTTTATAGAAATATCCACTTGCAGATTCCAAAAAAAGAGTGTTTCACACGTGCTCTATCAATAGAAAGGTTCAACTCTGTTAGTTGTGTAGATAGAGCATAAACAAGTTTCTCAGATTGCTTCTACCTCGTTTTTATGGGCAGAGATTTCCTTTATTACCATAGGCCACAGAGCGCTGAAATGTCCACTTCCAGATACTACAAAAAGAGTGTTTAAAAACTGCTCTATGAAAGGGAATGTTCAACTCTGTGACTTAAATGGAAACATCACAAAGAAGTTTCTGAGAATGCTGCTGTCTAATTTATATATGTAATCCCGTTTCCAACGAATTCCTCAGAGCTATCCAAATATCGACTTGCAGATTCTACAAAAAGAGTGTTTCAAAACTGCTGTGTCAAAAGAAAGGTTCAAGTCTGTTAGTTGAGGACACACAACACAAATAAGTTCCTGAGAATGCTTCCGTCTTTTTTTTGTGAGATGATATTTCTTTTTTAACCATAGGCATGATACCGTACCAAATGTCCTGTTCAGGATACTATAAAAAGAGTGTTTCAAACCTGCTCTATGAAAGTTAATGTTCAACTCTGTGACTTGAATGCAAACATCACAAAGAAGTTTCTGAGAATGCTGCTGTCTACTTTTTATCTGTAATCACTCTTCCAACGAAATTCTCAGTTCTATAGAAATATCCTCTTGCAGACTCCAAAAAAACAGTGTTTCACACCTGCTCTATCAATAGAAAGGTTCAACACTGTTACTCCACCACATACAGCATAAACAAGTTTCTGAGATTGCTTCTACCTCGTTTTCATGGGTAGATATTTCCTTTTTTACCATAGGCCACAAAGCGCTGCAAATGTCCACTTCCAGATACTACAAAAAGAGTGTTTCAAACCTGTTGTATGAAAGAGAATGTTCAACTCTGTGACTTGAATGGAAACATCACAAAGAAGTTTCTGAGAATGCTTCTGTCTCGATTTTATAGGGAGATATTCCCGTTTCCAGCGAAGTCGTCAAAGCTATCCAAATATCCACTTGCAGATACAACAAAAAGAGTGGTTCAAATGTGCTCTATAAAAAGAAAAGTTCAATTCTGTTAGTTGAGGACACACATCAGAAATAAGATTCTGAGAATGCTTCTGTCTTGTTTTTATGGGAAGATATTACCTTCTTCGCCGTAGGCAAGAAAGCGTTGGAAATGTCCACTTCCACATACTACAAAAGGAGTGTTTCAAACCTGCTCCATGACAGGGAATGTTCAACTCTGTGACTTGAATGCAAACTTCACAAACAAGTGTCTGAGAATGCTGCTCTCCACTTTTTATATGTAATCCCGTTTCCAACGAAATCCTCAGAGCCATACAAATATCCACCTGCAGATTCTACAAAAAGAGAGATTCAAAACTGCTGTATGAAAAGAAAGGTTCAAGTCTGTTAGTTGAGGACACAAATCGCAAATAAGTTTCTGAGAATGCTTCTGTCTTCTTTTATGGGAAGATATTTCCTTTTTAACCAGAGGCCTGATACCGTTCCAAATGTCCACTTCCAGATACTACAAAAAGAGTGTTTCAAACATGCTCTATGAAAGGGAATGTTCAACTCTGTGACTTGAATGCAAACATCACAAAGAAGTTTCTGAGAATGCTGCTGTCTACTTTCTTTCTGTAATCCCGTTTCCAACGAAATCCTCAGTTCTATAGAAATATCCACTTGCAGATTCGAAAAAAAGAGTGTTTCACACCTGCTCTACCGATAGAGAGGTTCAACACTGTTACTTCAGTACATACAGCATAAACAAGTTTCTGAGATTGCTTCTACCTCGTTTTCATGGGAAGATATTTCGTTTTACACCGTAGGCCTCCAAGCGCTCCAAATGTCCACTTCTACATACTACAAAAAGTCTGTTTCACACCTGCTCTATGAAAGGCAATGTTCAACTCAGTGACTTGAAGGTAAACATCACAAAGAAGTTTCTGAGAACGCTGCTGTCTACTATTTATCTGTAATCCCGCTTCCAACGAAATCCTCAGTTTTATAGAAATATCCACTTGCAGATTCCAAAGAAAGAGTGTTTCACACGTGCTCTATCAATAGAAAGGTTCAACTCTGTTAGTTGTGTAGATAGAGCATAAACAAGTCTCTGAGATTGCTTCTATCTCGTTTTTATGGGAAGAGATTTCCTTTATTACCATAGGCCACAGAGCGCTGAAATGTCCACTTCGAGATACTACAAAAACAGTGTTTGAAACCTGCTCTATGAAAGGGAATGTTCAACTCTGTGACTTAAATGGAAACATCACAAAGAAGTTTCTGAGAATGCTGCTGTCTAATTTTTATATGTAATCCCGTTTCCAACGAATTCCTCAGAGCTATCCAAATATCGACTTGCAGATTCTACAAAAAGAGTGTTTCAAAACTGCTGTGTCAAAAGAAAGGTTCAAGTCTGTTAGTTGAGGACACACAACACAAATGAGTTTCTGAGAATGCTTCCGTCTTGTTTTTATGAGACAATATTTCCTTTTTAACCATAGGCCTGATACCGTTCCAAATGTCCAGTTCAGGATACTATAAAAAGAGTGTTTCAAACCTGCTCTCTGAAAGGGAATGTTCAACTCTCTGACTTGAATGCAAACATCATAAAGAAGTTTCTGAGAATGCTGCTGTCTACTTTTTATCTGTAATCACGCTTCCAACGAAATCATCAGTTCTATAGAAATATCCACTTGCAGATTCCAAAAAAACAGTGTTTCACACCTGCTCTATCAATAGAAAGGTTCAACACTGTTACTTCAGTACACACAGCATGAGCAAGTTTCTGAGATTGCTTCTATCTCGTTTTCATGGGAAGATATTTCCTTTTTTACCATAGGCCACAAAGCGCTGCAAATGTCCACTTCCAGATACTACAAAAAGAGTGTTTCAAACCTGCTCTATGAAAGAGAATATTCAACTCTGTGACTTGAATGGAAACATCACATAGAAGTTTCCGAAAATGCTTCTGTCTAGATTTTATAGGGAGATATTCCCGTTTCCAGTGAAGTCGTCAAAGCTATACAAATACCAACTGGAGATACAACAGAAATAGTGGTTCAAACGTGCTCTATAAAAAGAAAGGTTCAAGTCCGTTAGTTGAGGACACACATCAGAAATAAGTTTCTGAGAATGCTTCTGTGTTGTTTTTACGGGAAGATATTTCCTTCTTCGCCGTACGCAAGTAAGCGTTGGAATTGTCCACTTCCAGATACTACAAAAGGAGTGTTTCAAACCTGCTCTATGACAGGGAATGTTCACCTCTGTGACTTGAAAGCAAACTTCAAAAAGAAGTTTCTGAGAATGCTGCTGTCCACTTTTTATATGTAATCCTGTTTCCAACGAAATCCTCAGAGCTATACAAATTTCCACTTGCAGATTCTACAGAAAGAGTGTTTCAAAACTGCTGTATGAAAAGAAAGGTTGAAGTCTCTTAGTTGAGGGCACAAGTCGCAAATAAGTTTCTGAGAATTCTTCTGTCTTGTTTTATGGGAAGATATTTCCTTTTTAACCAGAGGCCTGATACCGTTCCAAATGTCCACTTCCAGATACTACAAAAAGAGTGTTTCAAACATGCTCTATGAAAGGGAATGTTCAACTCTGTGACTTGAATGCAAACATCACAAAGAAGTTTCTGAGAATGCTGCTGTCTACTTTCTTTCTGTAATCCCGTTTCCAACGAAATCCTCAGTTCTATAGAAATATCCACTTGCAGATTCGAAAAAAAGAGTGTTTCACACCTGCTCTACCGATAGAGAGGTTCAACACTGTTACTTCAGTACATACAGCATAAACAAGTTTCTGAGATTGCTTCTACCTCGTTTTCATGGGAAGATATTTCGTTTTACACCGTAGGCCTCCAAGCGCTCCAAATGTCCACTTCTACATACTACAAAAAGTCTGTTTCACACCTGCTCTATGAAAGGCAATGTTCAACTCAGTGACTTGAATGTAAACATCACAAAGGAGTTTCTGAGAACGCTGCTGTCTACTATTTATCTGTAATCCCGCTTCCAACGAAATCCTCAGTTTTATAGAAATATCCACTTGCAGATTCCAAAGAAAGAGTGTTTCACACGTGCTCTATCAATAGAAAGGTTCAACTCTGTTAGTTGTGTAGATAGAGCATAAACAAGTCTCTGAGATTGCTTCTATCTCGTTTTTATGGGAAGAGATTTCCTTTATTACCATAGGCCACAGAGCGCTGAAATGTCCACTTCCAGATACTACAAAAAGAGTGTTTAAAAACTGCTCTATGAAAGGGAATGTTCAACTCTGTGACTTAAATGGAAACATCACAAAGAAGTTTCTGAGAATGCTGCTGTCTAATTTATATATGTAATCCCGTTTCCAACGAATTCCTCAGAGCTATCCAAATATCGACTTGCAGATTCTACAAAAAGAGTGTTTCAAAACTGCTGTGTCAAAAGAAAGTTCAAGTCTGTTAGTTGAGGACACACAACACAAATAAGTTCCTGAGAATGCTTCCGTCTTTTTTTTGTGAGATGATATTTCTTTTTTAACCATAGGCATGATACCGTACCAAATGTCCTGTTCAGGATACTATAAAAAGAGTGTTTCAAACCTGCTCTATGAAAGTTAATGTTCAACTCTGTGACTTGAATGCAAACATCACAAAGAAGTTTCTGAGAATGCTGCTGTCTACTTTTTATCTGTAATCACTCTTCCAACGAAATTCTCAGTTCTATAGAAATATCCTCTTGCAGACTCCAAAAAAACAGTGTTTCACACCTGCTCTATCAATAGAAAGGTTCAACACTGTTACTCCACCACATACAGCATAAACAAGTTTCTGAGATTGCTTCTACCTCGTGTTCATGGGTAGATATTTCCTTTTTTACCATAGGCCACAAAGCGCTGCAAATGTCCACTTCCAGATACTACAAAAAGAGTGTTTCAAACCTGTTGTATGAAAGAGAATGTTCAACTCTGTGACTTGAATGGAAACATCACAAAGAAGTTTCTGAGAATGCTTCTGTCTCGATTTTATAGGGAGATATTCCCGTTTCCAGCGAAGTCGTCAAAGCTATCCAAATATCCACTTGCAGATACAACAAAAAGAGTGGTTCAAATGTGCTCTATAAAAAGAAAAGTTCAATTCTGTTAGTTGAGGACACACATCAGAAATAAGATTCTGAGAATGCTTCTGTCTTGTTTTTATGGGAAGATATTACCTTCTTCGCCGTAGGCAAGAAAGCGTTGGAAATGTCCACTTCCACATACTACAAAAGGAGTGTTTCAAACCTGCTCCATGACAGGGAATGTTCAACTCTGTGACTTGAATGCAAACTTCACAAACAAGTGTCTGAGAATGCTGCTCTCCACTTTTTATATGTAATCCCGTTTCCAACGAAATCCTCAGAGCCATACAAATATCCACCTGCAGATTCTACAAAAAGAGAGATTCAAAACTGCTGTATGAAAAGAAAGGTTCAAGTCTGTTAGTTGAGGACACAAATCGCAAATAAGTTTCTGAGAATGATTCTGTCTTCTTTTATGGGAAGATATTTCCTTTTTAACCATAGGCCTGATACCGTTCCAAATGTCCACTTCCAGATACTACAAAAAGAGTGTTTCAAACATGCTCTATGAAAGGGAATGTTCAACTCTGTGACTTGAATGCAAACATCACAAAGAAGTTTCTGAGAATGCTGCTGTCTACTTTCTTTCTGTAATCCCGTTTCCAACGAAATCCTCAGTTCTATAGAAATATCCACTTGCAGATTCGAAAAAAAGAGTGTTTCACACCTGCTCTACCGATAGAGAGGTTCAACACTGTTACTTCAGTACATACAGCATAAACAAGTTTCTGAGATTGCTTCTACCTCGTTTTCATGGGAAGATATTTCGTTTTACACCGTAGGCCTCCAAGCGCTCCAAATGTCCACTTCTACATACTACAAAAAGTCTGTTTCACACCTGCTCTATGAAAGGCAATGTTCAACTCAGTGACTTGAAGGTAAACATCACAAAGAAGTTTCTGAGAACGCTGCTGTCTACTATTTATCTGTAATCCCGCTTCCAACGAAATCCTCAGTTTTATAGAAATATCCACTTGCAGATTCCAAAGAAAGAGTGTTTCACACGTGCTCTATCAATAGAAAGGTTCAACTCTGTTAGTTGTGTAGATAGAGCATAAACAAGTCTCTGAGATTGCTTCTATCTCGTTTTTATGGGAAGAGATTTCCTTTATTACCATAGGCCACAGAGCGCTGAAATGTCCACTTCGAGATACTACAAAAACAGTGTTTGAAACCTGCTCTATGAAAGGGAATGTTCAACTCTGTGACTTAAATGGAAACATCACAAAGAAGTTTCTGAGAATGCTGCTGTCTAATTTTTATATGTAATCCCGTTTCCAACGAATTCCTCAGAGCTATCCAAATATCGACTTGCAGATTCTACAAAAAGAGTGTTTCAAAACTGCTGTGTCAAAAGAAAGGTTCAAGTCTGTTAGTTGAGGACACACAACACAAATGAGTTTCTGAGAATGCTTCCGTCTTGTTTTTATGAGACAATATTTCCTTTTTAACCATAGGCCTGATACCGTTCCAAATGTCCAGTTCAGGATACTATAAAAAGAGTGTTTCAAACCTGCTCTCTGAAAGGGAATGTTCAACTCTCTGACTTGAATGCAAACATCATAAAGAAGTTTCTGAGAATGCTGCTGTCTACTTTTTATCTGTAATCACGCTTCCAACGAAATCATCAGTTCTATAGAAATATCCACTTGCAGATTCCAAAAAAACAGTGTTTCACACCTGCTCTATCAATAGAAAGGTTCAACACTGTTACTTCAGTACACACAGCATGAGCAAGTTTCTGAGATTGCTTCTATCTCGTTTTCATGGGAAGATATTTCCTTTTTTACCATAGGCCACAAAGCGCTGCAAATGTCCACTTCCAGATACTACAAAAAGAGTGTTTCAAACCTGCTCTATGAAAGAGAATATTCAACTCTGTGACTTGAATGGAAACATCACATAGAAGTTTCCGAAAATGCTTCTGTCTAGATTTTATAGGGAGATATTCCCGTTTCCAGTGAAGTCGTCAAAGCTATACAAATACCAACTGGAGATACAACAGAAATAGTGGTTCAAACGTGCTCTATAAAAAGAAAGGTTCAAGTCCGTTAGTTGAGGACACACATCAGAAATAAGTTTCTGAGAATGCTTCTGTGTTGTTTTTACGGGAAGATATTTCCTTCTTCGCCGTACGCAAGTAAGCGTTGGAATTGTCCACTTCCAGATACTACAAAAGGAGTGTTTCAAACCTGCTCTATGACAGGGAATGTTCAACTCTGTGACTTGAAAGCAAACTTCAAAAAGAAGTTTCTGAGAATGCTGCTGTCCACTTTTTATATGTAATCCTGTTTCCAACGAAATCCTCAGAGCTATACAAATTTCCACTTGCAGATTCTACAGAAAGAGTGTTTCAAAACTGCTGTATGAAAAGAAAGGTTGAAGTCTCTTAGTTGAGGGCACAAGTCGCAAATAAGTTTCTGAGAATTCTTCTGTCTTGTTTTATGGGAAGATATTTCCTTTTTAACCAGAGGCCTGATACCGTTCCAAATGTCCACTTCCAGATACTACAAAAAGAGTGTTTCAAACATGCTCTATGAAAGGGAATGTTCAACTCTGTGACTTGAATGCAAACATCACAAAGAAGTTTCTGAGAATGCTGCTGTCTACTTTCTTTCTGTAATCCCGTTTCCAACGAAATCCTCAGTTCTATAGAAATATCCACTTGCAGATTCGAAAAAAAGAGTGTTTCACACCTGCTCTACCGATAGAGAGGTTCAACACTGTTACTTCAGTACATACAGCATAAACAAGTTTCTGAGATTGCTTCTACCTCGTTTTCATGGGAAGATATTTCGTTTTACACCGTAGGCCTCCAAGCGCTCCAAATGTCCACTTCTACATACTACAAAAAGTCTGTTTCACACCTGCTCTATGAAAGGCAATGTTCAACTCAGTGACTTGAATGTAAACATCACAAAGAAGTTTCTGAGAACGCTGCTGTCTACTATTTATCTGTAATCCCGCTTCCAACGAAATCCTCAGTTTTATAGAAATATCCACTTGCAGATTCCAAAGAAAGAGTGTTTCACACGTGCTCTATCAATAGAAAGGTTCAACTCTGTTAGTTGTGTAGATAGAGCATAAACAAGTCTCTGAGATTGCTTCTATCTCGTTTTTATGGGAAGAGATTTCCTTTATTACCATAGGCCACAGAGCGCTGAAATGTCCACTTCGAGATACTACAAAAACAGTGTTTGAAACCTGCTCTATGAAAGGGAATGTTCAACTCTGTGACTTAAATGGAAACATCACAAAGAAGTTTCTGAGAATGCTGCTGTCTAATTTTTATATGTAATCCCGTTTCCAACGAATTCCTCAGAGCTATCCAAATATCGACTTGCAGATTCTACAAAAAGAGTGTTTCAAAACTGCTGTGTCAAAAGAAAGGTTCAAGTCTGTTAGTTGAGGACACACAACACAAATGAGTTTCTGAGAATGCTTCCGTCTTGTTTTTATGAGACAATATTTCCTTTTTAACCATAGGCCTGATACCGTTCCAAATGTCCAGTTCAGGATACTATAAAAAGAGTGTTTCAAACCTGCTCTCTGAAAGGGAATGTTCAACTCTCTGACTTGAATGCAAACATCATAAAGAAGTTTCTGAGAATGCTGCTGTCTACTTTTTATCTGTAATCACGCTTCCAACGAAATCATCAGTTCTATAGAAATATCCACTTGCAGATTCCAAAAAAACAGTGTTTCACACCTGCTCTATCAATAGAAAGGTTCAACACTGTTACTTCAGTACACACAGCATGAGCAAGTTTCTGAGATTGCTTCTATCTCGTTTTCATGGGAAGATATTTCCTTTTTTACCATAGGCCACAAAGCGCTGCAAATGTCCACTTCCAGATACTACAAAAAGAGTGTTTCAAACCTGCTCTATGAAAGAGAATATTCAACTCTGTGACTTGAATGGAAACATCACATAGAAGTTTCCGAAAATGCTTCTGTCTAGATTTTATAGGGAGATATTCCCGTTTCCAGTGAAGTCGTCAAAGCTATACAAATACCAACTGGAGATACAACAGAAATAGTGGTTCAAACGTGCTCTATAAAAAGAAAGGTTCAAGTCCGTTAGTTGAGGACACACATCAGAAATAAGTTTCTGAGAATGCTTCTGTGTTGTTTTTACGGGAAGATATTTCCTTCTTCGCCGTACGCAAGTAAGCGTTGGAATTGTCCACTTCCAGATACTACAAAAGGAGTGTTTCAAACCTGCTCTATGACAGGGAATGTTCACCTCTGTGACTTGAAAGCAAACTTCAAAAAGAAGTTTCTGAGAATGCTGCTGTCCACTTTTTATATGTAATCCTGTTTCCAACGAAATCCTCAGAGCTATACAAATTTCCACTTGCAGATTCTACAGAAAGAGTGTTTCAAAACTGCTGTATGAAAAGAAAGGTTGAAGTCTCTTAGTTGAGGGCACAAGTCGCAAATAAGTTTCTGAGAATTCTTCTGTCTTGTTTTATGGGAAGATATTTCCTTTTTAACCAGAGGCCTGATACCGTTCCAAATGTCCACTTCCAGATACTACAAAAAGAGTGTTTCAAACATGCTCTATGAAAGGGAATGTTCAACTCTGTGACTTGAATGCAAACATCACAAAGAAGTTTCTGAGAATGCTGCTGTCTACTTTCTTTCTGTAATCCCGTTTCCAACGAAATCCTCAGTTCTATAGAAATATCCACTTGCAGATTCGAAAAAAAGAGTGTTTCACACCTGCTCTACCGATAGAGAGGTTCAACACTGTTACTTCAGTACATACAGCATAAACAAGTTTCTGAGATTGCTTCTACCTCGTTTTCATGGGAAGATATTTCGTTTTACACCGTAGGCCTCCAAGCGCTCCAAATGTCCACTTCTACATACTACAAAAAGTCTGTTTCACACCTGCTCTATGAAAGGCAATGTTCAACTCAGTGACTTGAATGTAAACATCACAAAGGAGTTTCTGAGAACGCTGCTGTCTACTATTTATCTGTAATCCCGCTTCCAACGAAATCCTCAGTTTTATAGAAATATCCACTTGCAGATTCCAAAGAAAGAGTGTTTCACACGTGCTCTATCAATAGAAAGGTTCAACTCTGTTAGTTGTGTAGATAGAGCATAAACAAGTCTCTGAGATTGCTTCTATCTCGTTTTTATGGGAAGAGATTTCCTTTATTACCATAGGCCACAGAGCGCTGAAATGTCCACTTCCAGATACTACAAAAAGAGTGTTTAAAAACTGCTCTATGAAAGGGAATGTTCAACTCTGTGACTTAAATGGAAACATCACAAAGAAGTTTCTGAGAATGCTGCTGTCTAATTTATATATGTAATCCCGTTTCCAACGAATTCCTCAGAGCTATCCAAATATCGACTTGCAGATTCTACAAAAAGAGTGTTTCAAAACTGCTGTGTCAAAAGAAAGTTCAAGTCTGTTAGTTGAGGACACACAACACAAATAAGTTCCTGAGAATGCTTCCGTCTTTTTTTTGTGAGATGATATTTCTTTTTTAACCATAGGCATGATACCGTACCAAATGTCCTGTTCAGGATACTATAAAAAGAGTGTTTCAAACCTGCTCTATGAAAGTTAATGTTCAACTCTGTGACTTGAATGCAAACATCACAAAGAAGTTTCTGAGAATGCTGCTGTCTACTTTTTATCTGTAATCACTCTTCCAACGAAATTCTCAGTTCTATAGAAATATCCTCTTGCAGACTCCAAAAAAACAGTGTTTCACACCTGCTCTATCAATAGAAAGGTTCAACACTGTTACTCCACCACATACAGCATAAACAAGTTTCTGAGATTGCTTCTACCTCGTGTTCATGGGTAGATATTTCCTTTTTTACCATAGGCCACAAAGCGCTGCAAATGTCCACTTCCAGATACTACAAAAAGAGTGTTTCAAACCTGTTGTATGAAAGAGAATGTTCAACTCTGTGACTTGAATGGAAACATCACAAAGAAGTTTCTGAGAATGCTTCTGTCTCGATTTTATAGGGAGATATTCCCGTTTCCAGCGAAGTCGTCAAAGCTATCCAAATATCCACTTGCAGATACAACAAAAAGAGTGGTTCAAATGTGCTCTATAAAAAGAAAAGTTCAATTCTGTTAGTTGAGGACACACATCAGAAATAAGATTCTGAGAATGCTTCTGTCTTGTTTTTATGGGAAGATATTACCTTCTTCGCCGTAGGCAAGAAAGCGTTGGAAATGTCCACTTCCACATACTACAAAAGGAGTGTTTCAAACCTGCTCCATGACAGGGAATGTTCAACTCTGTGACTTGAATGCAAACTTCACAAACAAGTGTCTGAGAATGCTGCTCTCCACTTTTTATATGTAATCCCGTTTCCAACGAAATCCTCAGAGCCATACAAATATCCACCTGCAGATTCTACAAAAAGAGAGATTCAAAACTGCTGTATGAAAAGAAAGGTTCAAGTCTGTTAGTTGAGGACACAAATCGCAAATAAGTTTCTGAGAATGATTCTGTCTTCTTTTATGGGAAGATATTTCCTTTTTAACCATAGGCCTGATACCGTTCCAAATGTCCACTTCCAGATACTACAAAAAGAGTGTTTCAAACATGCTCTATGAAAGGGAATGTTCAACTCTGTGACTTGAATGCAAACATCACAAAGAAGTTTCTGAGAATGCTGCTGTCTACTTTCTTTCTGTAATCCCGTTTCCAACGAAATCCTCAGTTCTATAGAAATATCCACTTGCAGATTCGAAAAAAAGAGTGTTTCACACCTGCTCTACCGATAGAGAGGTTCAACACTGTTACTTCAGTACATACAGCATAAACAAGTTTCTGAGATTGCTTCTACCTCGTTTTCATGGGAAGATATTTCGTTTTACACCGTAGGCCTCCAAGCGCTCCAAATGTCCACTTCTACATACTACAAAAAGTCTGTTTCACACCTGCTCTATGAAAGGCAATGTTCAACTCAGTGACTTGAATGTAAACATCACAAAGAAGTTTCTGAGAACGCTGCTGTCTACTATTTATCTGTAATCCCGCTTCCAACGAAATCCTCAGTTTTATAGAAATATCCACTTGCAGATTCCAAAGAAAGAGTGTTTCACACGTGCTCTATCAATAGAAAGGTTCAACTCTGTTAGTTGTGTAGATAGAGCATAAACAAGTCTCTGAGATTGCTTCTATCTCGTTTTTATGGGAAGAGATTTCCTTTATTACCATAGGCCACAGAGCGCTGAAATGTCCACTTCGAGATACTACAAAAACAGTGTTTGAAACCTGCTCTATGAAAGGGAATGTTCAACTCTGTGACTTAAATGGAAACATCACAAAGAAGTTTCTGAGAATGCTGCTGTCTAATTTTTATATGTAATCCCGTTTCCAACGAATTCCTCAGAGCTATCCAAATATCGACTTGCAGATTCTACAAAAAGAGTGTTTCAAAACTGCTGTGTCAAAAGAAAGGTTCAAGTCTGTTAGTTGAGGACACACAACACAAATGAGTTTCTGAGAATGCTTCCGTCTTGTTTTTATGAGACAATATTTCCTTTTTAACCATAGGCCTGATACCGTTCCAAATGTCCAGTTCAGGATACTATAAAAAGAGTGTTTCAAACCTGCTCTCTGAAAGGGAATGTTCAACTCTCTGACTTGAATGCAAACATCATAAAGAAGTTTCTGAGAATGCTGCTGTCTACTTTTTATCTGTAATCACGCTTCCAACGAAATCATCAGTTCTATAGAAATATCCACTTGCAGATTCCAAAAAAACAGTGTTTCACACCTGCTCTATCAATAGAAAGGTTCAACACTGTTACTTCAGTACACACAGCATGAGCAAGTTTCTGAGATTGCTTCTATCTCGTTTTCATGGGAAGATATTTCCTTTTTTACCATAGGCCACAAAGCGCTGCAAATGTCCACTTCCAGATACTACAAAAAGAGTGTTTCAAACCTGCTCTATGAAAGAGAATATTCAACTCTGTGACTTGAATGGAAACATCACATAGAAGTTTCCGAAAATGCTTCTGTCTAGATTTTATAGGGAGATATTCCCGTTTCCAGTGAAGTCGTCAAAGCTATACAAATACCAACTGGAGATACAACAGAAATAGTGGTTCAAACGTGCTCTATAAAAAGAAAGGTTCAAGTCCGTTAGTTGAGGACACACATCAGAAATAAGTTTCTGAGAATGCTTCTGTGTTGTTTTTACGGGAAGATATTTCCTTCTTCGCCGTACGCAAGTAAGCGTTGGAATTGTCCACTTCCAGATACTACAAAAGGAGTGTTTCAAACCTGCTCTATGACAGGGAATGTTCACCTCTGTGACTTGAAAGCAAACTTCAAAAAGAAGTTTCTGAGAATGCTGCTGTCCACTTTTTATATGTAATCCTGTTTCCAACGAAATCCTCAGAGCTATACAAATTTCCACTTGCAGATTCTACAGAAAGAGTGTTTCAAAACTGCTGTATGAAAAGAAAGGTTGAAGTCTCTTAGTTGAGGGCACAAGTCGCAAATAAGTTTCTGAGAATTCTTCTGTCTTGTTTTATGGGAAGATATTTCCTTTTTAACCAGAGGCCTGATACCGTTCCAAATGTCCACTTCCAGATACTACAAAAAGAGTGTTTCAAACATGCTCTATGAAAGGGAATGTTCAACTCTGTGACTTGAATGCAAACATCACAAAGAAGTTTCTGAGAATGCTGCTGTCTACTTTCTTTCTGTAATCCCGTTTCCAACGAAATCCTCAGTTCTATAGAAATATCCACTTGCAGATTCGAAAAAAAGAGTGTTTCACACCTGCTCTACCGATAGAGAGGTTCAACACTGTTACTTCAGTACATACAGCATAAACAAGTTTCTGAGATTGCTTCTACCTCGTTTTCATGGGAAGATATTTCGTTTTACACCGTAGGCCTCCAAGCGCTCCAAATGTCCACTTCTACATACTACAAAAAGTCTGTTTCACACCTGCTCTATGAAAGGCAATGTTCAACTCAGTGACTTGAATGTAAACATCACAAAGAAGTTTCTGAGAACGCTGCTGTCTACTATTTATCTGTAATCCCGCTTCCAACGAAATCCTCAGTTTTATAGAAATATCCACTTGCAGATTCCAAAGAAAGAGTGTTTCACACGTGCTCTATCAATAGAAAGGTTCAACTCTGTTAGTTGTGTAGATAGAGCATAAACAAGTCTCTGAGATTGCTTCTATCTCGTTTTTATGGGAAGAGATTTCCTTTATTACCATAGGCCACAGAGCGCTGAAATGTCCACTTCGAGATACTACAAAAACAGTGTTTGAAACCTGCTCTATGAAAGGGAATGTTCAACTCTGTGACTTAAATGGAAACATCACAAAGAAGTTTCTGAGAATGCTGCTGTCTAATTTTTATATGTAATCCCGTTTCCAACGAATTCCTCAGAGCTATCCAAATATCGACTTGCAGATTCTACAAAAAGAGTGTTTCAAAACTGCTGTGTCAAAAGAAAGGTTCAAGTCTGTTAGTTGAGGACACACAACACAAATGAGTTTCTGAGAATGCTTCCGTCTTGTTTTTATGAGACAATATTTCCTTTTTAACCATAGGCCTGATACCGTTCCAAATGTCCAGTTCAGGATACTATAAAAAGAGTGTTTCAAACCTGCTCTCTGAAAGGGAATGTTCAACTCTCTGACTTGAATGCAAACATCATAAAGAAGTTTCTGAGAATGCTGCTGTCTACTTTTTATCTGTAATCACGCTTCCAACGAAATCATCAGTTCTATAGAAATATCCACTTGCAGATTCCAAAAAAACAGTGTTTCACACCTGCTCTATCAATAGAAAGGTTCAACACTGTTACTTCAGTACACACAGCATGAGCAAGTTTCTGAGATTGCTTCTATCTCGTTTTCATGGGAAGATATTTCCTTTTTTACCATAGGCCACAAAGCGCTGCAAATGTCCACTTCCAGATACTACAAAAAGAGTGTTTCAAACCTGCTCTATGAAAGAGAATATTCAACTCTGTGACTTGAATGGAAACATCACATAGAAGTTTCCGAAAATGCTTCTGTCTAGATTTTATAGGGAGATATTCCCGTTTCCAGTGAAGTCGTCAAAGCTATACAAATACCAACTGGAGATACAACAGAAATAGTGGTTCAAACGTGCTCTATAAAAAGAAAGGTTCAAGTCCGTTAGTTGAGGACACACATCAGAAATAAGTTTCTGAGAATGCTTCTGTGTTGTTTTTACGGGAAGATATTTCCTTCTTCGCCGTACGCAAGTAAGCGTTGGAATTGTCCACTTCCAGATACTACAAAAGGAGTGTTTCAAACCTGCTCTATGACAGGGAATGTTCACCTCTGTGACTTGAAAGCAAACTTCAAAAAGAAGTTTCTGAGAATGCTGCTGTCCACTTTTTATATGTAATCCTGTTTCCAACGAAATCCTCAGAGCTATACAAATTTCCACTTGCAGATTCTACAGAAAGAGTGTTTCAAAACTGCTGTATGAAAAGAAAGGTTGAAGTCTCTTAGTTGAGGGCACAAGTCGCAAATAAGTTTCTGAGAATTCTTCTGTCTTGTTTTATGGGAAGATATTTCCTTTTTAACCAGAGGCCTGATACCGTTCCAAATGTCCACTTCCAGATACTACAAAAAGAGTGTTTCAAACATGCTCTATGAAAGGGAATGTTCAACTCTGTGACTTGAATGCAAACATCACAAAGAAGTTTCTGAGAATGCTGCTGTCTACTTTCTTTCTGTAATCCCGCTTCCAACGAAATCCTCAGTTCTATAGAAATATCCACTTGCAGATTCGAAAAAAAGAGTGTTTCAAACCTGCTCTACCGATAGAGAGGTTCAACACTGTTACTTCATTACATACAGCATAAACAAGTTTCTGAGATTGCTTCTACCTCGTTTTCATGGGAAGATAGTTCGTTTTAGACCGTAGGCCTCCAAGCGCTCCAAATGTCCACTTCTAGATACTACAAAAAGTCTGTTTCACACCTGCTCTATGAAAGGCAATGTTCAACTCAGTGACTTGAATGCAAACATCACAAAGAAGTTTCTGAGAACGCTGCTGTCTACTATTTATCTGTAATCCCGCTTCCAACGAAATCCTCAGTTTTATAGAAATATCCACTTGCAGATTCCAAAAAAAGAGTGTTTCACACGTGCTCTATCAATAGAAAGGTTCAACTCTGTTAGTTGTGTAGATAAAGCATAAACAAGTTTCTCAGATTGCTTCTATCTCGTTTTTATGGGCAGAGATTTCCTTTATTACCATAGGCCACAGAGCGCTGAAATGTCCACTTCCAGATACTACAAAAAGAGTGTTTAAAAACTGCTCTATGAAAGGGAATGTTCAACTCTGTGACTTAAATGGAAACATCACAAAGAAGTTTCTGAGAATGCTGCTGTCTAATTTATATATGTAATCCCGTTTCCAACGAATTCCTCAGAGCTATCCAAATATCGACTTGCAGATTCTACAAAAAGAGTGTTTCAAAACTGCTGTGTCAAAAGAAAGGTTCAAGTCTGTTAGTTGAGGACACACAACACAAATAAGTTCCTGAGAATGCTTCCGTCTTTTTTTTGTGAGATGATATTTCTTTTTTAACCATAGGCATGATACCGTACCAAATGTCCTGTTCAGGATACTATAAAAAGAGTGTTTCAAACCTGCTCTATGAAAGTTAATGTTCAACTCTGTGACTTGAATGCAAACATCACAAAGAAGTTTCTGAGAATGCTGCTGTCTACTTTTTATCTGTAATCACTCTTCCAACGAAATTCTCAGTTCTATAGAAATATCCTCTTGCAGACTCCAAAAAAACAGTGTTTCACACCTGCTCTATCAATAGAAAGGTTCAACACTGTTACTCCACCACATACAGCATAAACAAGTTTCTGAGATTGCTTCTACCTCGTTTTCATGGGTAGATATTTCCTTTTTTACCATAGGCCACAAAGCGCTGCAAATGTCCACTTCCAGATACTACAAAAAGAGTGTTTCAAACCTGTTGTATGAAAGAGAATGTTCAACTCTGTGACTTGAATGGAAACATCACAAAGAAGTTTCTGAGAATGCTTCTGTCTCGATTTTATAGGGAGATATTCCCGTTTCCAGCGAAGTCGTCAAAGCTATCCAAATATCCACTTGCAGATACAACAAAAAGAGTGGTTCAAATGTGCTCTATAAAAAGAAAAGTTCAATTCTGTTAGTTGAGGACACACATCAGAAATAAGATTCTGAGAATGCTTCTGTCTTGTTTTTATGGGAAGATATTACCTTCTTCGCCGTAGGCAAGAAAGCGTTGGAAATGTCCACTTCCACATACTACAAAAGGAGTGTTTCAAACCTGCTCCATGACAGGGAATGTTCAACTCTGTGACTTGAATGCAAACTTCACAAACAAGTGTCTGAGAATGCTGCTCTCCACTTTTTATATGTAATCCCGTTTCCAACGAAATCCTCAGAGCCATACAAATATCCACCTGCAGATTCTACAAAAAGAGAGATTCAAAACTGCTGTATGAAAAGAAAGGTTCAAGTCTGTTAGTTGAGGACACAAATCGCAAATAAGTTTCTGAGAATGATTCTGTCTTCTTTTATGGGAAGATATTTCCTTTTTAACCATAGGCCTGATACCGTTCCAAATGTCCACTTCCAGATACTACAAAAAGAGTGTTTCAAACATGCTCTATGAAAGGGAATGTTCAACTCTGTGACTTGAATGCAAACATCACAAAGAAGTTTCTGAGAATGCTGCTGTCTACTTTCTTTCTGTAATCCCGTTTCCAACGAAATCCTCAGTTCTATAGAAATATCCACTTGCAGATTCGAAAAAAAGAGTGTTTCACACCTGCTCTACCGATAGAGAGGTTCAACACTGTTACTTCAGTACATACAGCATAAACAAGTTTCTGAGATTGCTTCTACCTCGTTTTCATGGGAAGATATTTCGTTTTACACCGTAGGCCTCCAAGCGCTCCAAATGTCCACTTCTACATACTACAAAAAGTCTGTTTCACACCTGCTCTATGAAAGGCAATGTTCAACTCAGTGACTTGAATGTAAACATCACAAAGAAGTTTCTGAGAACGCTGCTGTCTACTATTTATCTGTAATCCCGCTTCCAACGAAATCCTCAGTTTTATAGAAATATCCACTTGCAGATTCCAAAGAAAGAGTGTTTCACACGTGCTCTATCAATAGAAAGGTTCAACTCTGTTAGTTGTGTAGATAGAGCATAAACAAGTCTCTGAGATTGCTTCTATCTCGTTTTTATGGGCAGAGATTTCCTTTATTACCATAGGCCACAGAGCGCTGAAATGTCCACTTCGAGATACTACAAAAACAGTGTTTGAAACCTGCTCTATGAAAGGGAATGTTCAACTCTGTGACTTAAATGGAAACATCACAAAGAAGTTTCTGAGAATGCTGCTGTCTAATTTTTATATGTAATCCCGTTTCCAACGAATTCCTCAGAGCTATCCAAATATCGACTTGCAGATTCTACAAAAAGAGTGTTTCAAAACTGCTGTGTCAAAAGAAAGGTTCAAGTCTGTTAGTTGAGGACACACAACACAAATGAGTTTCTGAGAATGCTTCCGTCTTGTTTTTATGAGACAATATTTCCTTTTTAACCATAGGCCTGATACCGTTCCAAATGTCCAGTTCAGGATACTATAAAAAGAGTGTTTCAAACCTGCTCTCTGAAAGGGAATGTTCAACTCTCTGACTTGAATGCAAACATCATAAAGAAGTTTCTGAGAATGCTGCTGTCTACTTTTTATCTGTAATCACGCTTCCAACGAAATCATCAGTTCTATAGAAATATCCACTTGCAGATTCCAAAAAAACAGTGTTTCACACCTGCTCTATCAATAGAAAGGTTCAACACTGTTACTTCAGTACACACAGCATGAGCAAGTTTCTGAGATTGCTTCTATCTCGTTTTCATGGGAAGATATTTCCTTTTTTACCATAGGCCACAAAGCGCTGCAAATGTCCACTTCCAGATACTACAAAAAGAGTGTTTCAAACCTGCTCTATGAAAGAGAATATTCAACTCTGTGACTTGAATGGAAACATCACATAGAAGTTTCCGAAAATGCTTCTGTCTAGATTTTATAGGGAGATATTCCCGTTTCCAGTGAAGTCGTCAAAGCTATACAAATACCAACTGGAGATACAACAGAAATAGTGGTTCAAACGTGCTCTATAAAAAGAAAGGTTCAAGTCCGTTAGTTGAGGACACACATCAGAAATAAGTTTCTGAGAATGCTTCTGTGTTGTTTTTACGGGAAGATATTTCCTTCTTCGCCGTACGCAAGTAAGCGTTGGAATTGTCCACTTCCAGATACTACAAAAGGAGTGTTTCAAACCTGCTCTATGACAGGGAATGTTCAACTCTGTGACTTGAAAGCAAACTTCAAAAAGAAGTTTCTGAGAATGCTGCTGTCCACTTTTTATATGTAATCCTGTTTCCAACGAAATCCTCAGAGCTATACAAATTTCCACTTGCAGATTTCACAGAAAGAGTGTTTCAAAACTGCTGTATGAAAAGAAAGGTTGAAGTCTCTTAGTTGAGGGCACAAGTCGCAAATAAGTTTCTGAGAATTCTTCTGTCTTGTTTTATGGGAAGATATTTCCTTTTTAACCAGAGGCCTGATACCGTTCCAAATGTCCACTACCAGATACTACAAAAAGAGTGTTTCAAACCTGCTCTATGTAAGGGAATGTTCAACTCTGTGACTTGAATGCAAATATCACAAAGAAGTTTCTGAGAATGCTGCTGTCTACTTTGTTTCTGTAATCCCGCTTCCAACGAAATCCTCAGTTCTATGGAAATATCCACTTGCAGATTCGAAAAAAAGGGTGTTTCAAACCTACTCTACCGATAGATAGCTTCATCACTGTTACGTCAGTACATACAGCATAAACAAGTTTCTGAGATTGCTTCTACCTCGTTTTCATGGGAAGATATTTCGTTTTACACCATAGGCCTCCAAGCGCGCCAAATGTCCATTTCTAGATACTACAAAAAGACTGTTTCAAACCTGCTCTATGAAAGGCAATGTTCAACTCTGTGACTTGAATTTAAATATCACAAAGATGTTTCTGAGAATGCTTCTGTCTAGATTTTCTATGAAGATATTCCCGTTTCCAACGAAATCCTCAAAGCTATCCAAACATCCACTTGCAAATTCTACAGAAAGAGTTTTTCAAAAGTGTTCTAACAAAAGAAAGGTTCAACTCTGTTTGTTGAGTACACAGATGACTGACATGATTCTGAAAATGCTACTGTCTAGTTTTCATGGGAAGATATTTCCTTTTCAAACATATGCCTGAAAGCGTTCCAAGTGTCCACTTCCAGATGCCACAAAACGACTGTTTCACACCTGCTCTATGAAAGGGAATGTTCAACTCTGTGACTTGAATGCAAACATCACAAAGAAGATTCTGAGAACGCTGCTGTCTACTATTAATCTGTAATCCCGTTTCCAACGAAATCCTCAGTTTTATAGAAATCTCCACTTGCAGATTCCAAAAAAAGAATGTTTCACACATGCTCTTTCAATAAAAAGTTTCAACACTGTTAGTTGTGTAGATAGAGCATAAACATGTTTCTGAGATTGCTTCTATCTCGTTTTTGTAGGAAGATATTTCCTTTTTTACCATAGGCCACAAAGCGCTGCAATGTCCACTTCCAGATACTACAAAAAGAGTGTTTGAATCCTGCTCTATGACAGGGAATGTTCAACTTTGTGACTTGAATGCAAACGTCACAAAGAAGTTTCTGAGAATGCTCCTGTCTACTTTTTATATGTAATCCCGTTTCCAACGAAATCGTCAAAGCTATCCAAATATCCACTTGCAGATTCTACAAAAAGAGTGTTTCAAAACTGCTGTGTCAAAAGAAAGGTTCAAGTCTGTTAGTTGACTACACACAAAACAAATAAGTTTCTGAGAATGCTTCCATCTTGTTTTTCTGCGACGATATTTCCTTTTTAACCATAGGCCTGATACCGTTCCAAATGTCCACTTCCAGATATGACAAAAAGAGTGTTTCAAACCTACTGTTTGAAAGGGACTGTTCAACTCTGTGACTTGAATGCAAACATTACAAAGTAGCTTCTGAGAATGCTGCTCTCTACTTTTTGTCTGTAATCCCGCTTCCAACGAAATCCTCAGTTCTATAGAAATATCCTCTCACAGATTCCAAAAAAACAGTGTTTCACACATGCTCTATCAATAGAAAGGTTCAACTCTGTTACTTCAGTACATACAGCATAAACAAGTTTCTGAGATTGCTTCTACCTGGTTTTCATGGGAAGATATTTCCTTTTTTACCATAGGCCACAAAGAGCTGCAAATGTCCACTTCCAGATACTACAAAAAGAGTGTTTCAAACCTGCTCTATGAAAGAGAATGATCAACTCTGTAACTTGAATGCAAACATCACAAAGAAGTTTCTGAGAGTGCTTCTGTCTAGATTTTATAGGGAGATATTCCCGTTTCCAACGAAATCGTCAAAGCTATCCAAATATCCACTTGCAGATACAACAAAAACAGTGGCACAAACGTGCTCTATAAAAAGAATGTTTCAAGTCCGCTAGTTGAGGACACACATCAGAAATAAGTTTCTGAGAATGGTTCTGTCTTGTTTTTATTGGAAGATATTTCCTTCTTCTCAGAAGGCAAGAAAGAGTTGGAAATGTGCACTTCCGGATACTACAAAAGGAGTGTTTCAAACCTGCTCTATGACAGGGAATGTTCAACTCTGTGACTTGAATGCAAACATCACAAAGAAGTTTCTGACATTGCTGCTGTCCACTTTTTATATGTAATCCCGTTTCCAACGCAATCCTCAGAGCTATCCAAATATCCACTTGCAGATTCTACAAAAAGAGTGTTTCAAAACTGCTGTATGAAAAGAAAGGTTCAAGTCTGTGAGTTGAGGACACAAATCGCAAATCAGTTTCTCAGAATGCTTCTGTCTTGTTTTATGGGAAGATATTTCCTTTTTAACCATAGGCCTGATACTGTTCAAAATGTCCACTTCCAGATACTACAAAAAGAGTATTGCAAACCTGCTCTATGAAAGGGAATGTTCAACTCTGTGACCTGAATGCAAACATCACAAAGAAGTTTCTGAGAATGCTGCTGTCTACTTTCTTTCTGTAATCCCGCTTCCAACGAAATCCTCAGTTCTACAGAAATATCCACTTGCAGATTCGAAAAAAAGAGTGTTTCACACCTGCTCTACCGATAGAGAGGTTCAACACTGTTACTTCAGTACATACAGCATAAACAAGTTTCTGAGATTGCTTCTACCTCGTTTTCATGGGAAGATATTTCGTTTTACACCGTAGGCCTCCAAGCGCTCCAAATGTCCACTTCTACATACTACAAAAAGTCTGTTTCACACCTGCTCTATGAAAGGCAATGTTCAACTCAGTGACTTGAATGTAAACATCACAAAGAAGTTTCTGAGAACGCTGCTGTCTACTATTTATCTGTAATCCCGCTTCCAACGAAATCCTCAGTTTTATAGAAATATCCACTTGCAGATTCCAAAGAAAGAGTGTTTCACACGTGCTCTATCAATAGAAAGGTTCAACTCTGTTAGTTGTGTAGATAGAGCATAAACAAGTCTCTGAGATTGCTTCTATCTCGTTTTTATGGGAAGAGATTTCCTTTATTACCATAGGCCACAGAGCGCTGAAATGTCCACTTCGAGATACTACAAAAACAGTGTTTGAAACCTGCTCTATGAAAGGGAATGTTCAACTCTGTGACTTAAATGGAAACATCACAAAGAAGTTTCTGAGAATGCTGCTGTCTAATTTTTATATGTAATCCCGTTTCCAACGAATTCCTCAGAGCTATCCAAATATCGACTTGCAGATTCTACAAAAAGAGTGTTTCAAAACTGCTGTGTCAAAAGAAAGGTTCAAGTCTGTTAGTTGAGGACACACAACACAAATGAGTTTCTGAGAATGCTTCCGTCTTGTTTTTATGAGACAATATTTCCTTTTTAACCATAGGCCTGATACCGTTCCAAATGTCCAGTTCAGGATACTATAAAAAGAGTGTTTCAAACCTGCTCTCTGAAAGGGAATGTTCAACTCTCTGACTTGAATGCAAACATCATAAAGAAGTTTCTGAGAATGCTGCTGTCTACTTTTTATCTGTAATCACGCTTCCAACGAAATCATCAGTTCTATAGAAATATCCACTTGCAGATTCCAAAAAAACAGTGTTTCACACCTGCTCTATCAATAGAAAGGTTCAACACTGTTACTTCAGTACACACAGCATGAGCAAGTTTCTGAGATTGCTTCTATCTCGTTTTCATGGGAAGATATTTCCTTTTTTACCATAGGCCACAAAGCGCTGCAAATGTCCACTTCCAGATACTACAAAAAGAGTGTTTCAAACCTGCTCTATGAAAGAGAATATTCAACTCTGTGACTTGAATGGAAACATCACATAGAAGTTTCCGAAAATGCTTCTGTCTAGATTTTATAGGGAGATATTCCCGTTTCCAGTGAAGTCGTCAAAGCTATACAAATACCAACTGGAGATACAACAGAAATAGTGGTTCAAACGTGCTCTATAAAAAGAAAGGTTCAAGTCCGTTAGTTGAGGACACACATCAGAAATAAGTTTCTGAGAATGCTTCTGTGTTGTTTTTACGGGAAGATATTTCCTTCTTCGCCGTACGCAAGTAAGCGTTGGAATTGTCCACTTCCAGATACTACAAAAGGAGTGTTTCAAACCTGCTCTATGACAGGGAATGTTCACCTCTGTGACTTGAAAGCAAACTTCAAAAAGAAGTTTCTGAGAATGCTGCTGTCCACTTTTTATATGTAATCCTGTTTCCAACGAAATCCTCAGAGCTATACAAATTTCCACTTGCAGATTCTACAGAAAGAGTGTTTCAAAACTGCTGTATGAAAAGAAAGGTTGAAGTCTCTTAGTTGAGGGCACAAGTCGCAAATAAGTTTCTGAGAATTCTTCTGTCTTGTTTTATGGGAAGATATTTCCTTTTTAACCAGAGGCCTGATACCGTTCCAAATGTCCACTTCCAGATACTACAAAAAGAGTGTTTCAAACATGCTCTATGAAAGGGAATGTTCAACTCTGTGACTTGAATGCAAACATCACAAAGAAGTTTCTGAGAATGCTGCTGTCTACTTTCTTTCTGTAATCCCGTTTCCAACGAAATCCTCAGTTCTATAGAAATATCCACTTGCAGATTCGAAAAAAAGAGTGTTTCACACCTGCTCTACCGATAGAGAGGTTCAACACTGTTACTTCAGTACATACAGCATAAACAAGTTTCTGAGATTGCTTCTACCTCGTTTTCATGGGAAGATATTTCGTTTTACACCGTAGGCCTCCAAGCGCTCCAAATGTCCACTTCTACATACTACAAAAAGTCTGTTTCACACCTGCTCTATGAAAGGCAATGTTCAACTCAGTGACTTGAATGTAAACATCACAAAGAAGTTTCTGAGAACGCTGCTGTCTACTATTTATCTGTAATCCCGCTTCCAACGAAATCCTCAGTTTTATAGAAATATCCACTTGCAGATTCCAAAGAAAGAGTGTTTCACACGTGCTCTATCAATAGAAAGGTTCAACTCTGTTAGTTGTGTAGATAGAGCATAAACAAGTCTCTGAGATTGCTTCTATCTCGTTTTTATGGGAAGAGATTTCCTTTATTACCATAGGCCACAGAGCGCTGAAATGTCCACTTCGAGATACTACAAAAACAGTGTTTGAAACCTGCTCTATGAAAGGGAATGTTCAACTCTGTGACTTAAATGGAAACATCACAAAGAAGTTTCTGAGAATGCTGCTGTCTAATTTTTATATGTAATCCCGTTTCCAACGAATTCCTCAGAGCTATCCAAATATCGACTTGCAGATTCTACAAAAAGAGTGTTTCAAAACTGCTGTGTCAAAAGAAAGGTTCAAGTCTGTTAGTTGAGGACACACAACACAAATGAGTTTCTGAGAATGCTTCCGTCTTGTTTTTATGAGACAATATTTCCTTTTTAACCATAGGCCTGATACCGTTCCAAATGTCCAGTTCAGGATACTATAAAAAGAGTGTTTCAAACCTGCTCTCTGAAAGGGAATGTTCAACTCTCTGACTTGAATGCAAACATCATAAAGAAGTTTCTGAGAATGCTGCTGTCTACTTTTTATCTGTAATCACGCTTCCAACGAAATCATCAGTTCTATAGAAATATCCACTTGCAGATTCCAAAAAAACAGTGTTTCACACCTGCTCTATCAATAGAAAGGTTCAACACTGTTACTTCAGTACACACAGCATGAGCAAGTTTCTGAGATTGCTTCTATCTCGTTTTCATGGGAAGATATTTCCTTTTTTACCATAGGCCACAAAGCGCTGCAAATGTCCACTTCCAGATACTACAAAAAGAGTGTTTCAAACCTGCTCTATGAAAGAGAATATTCAACTCTGTGACTTGAATGGAAACATCACATAGAAGTTTCCGAAAATGCTTCTGTCTAGATTTTATAGGGAGATATTCCCGTTTCCAGTGAAGTCGTCAAAGCTATACAAATACCAACTGGAGATACAACAGAAATAGTGGTTCAAACGTGCTCTATAAAAAGAAAGGTTCAAGTCCGTTAGTTGAGGACACACATCAGAAATAAGTTTCTGAGAATGCTTCTGTGTTGTTTTTACGGGAAGATATTTCCTTCTTCGCCGTACGCAAGTAAGCGTTGGAATTGTCCACTTCCAGATACTACAAAAGGAGTGTTTCAAACCTGCTCTATGACAGGGAATGTTCACCTCTGTGACTTGAAAGCAAACTTCAAAAAGAAGTTTCTGAGAATGCTGCTGTCCACTTTTTATATGTAATCCTGTTTCCAACGAAATCCTCAGAGCTATACAAATTTCCACTTGCAGATTCTACAGAAAGAGTGTTTCAAAACTGCTGTATGAAAAGAAAGGTTGAAGTCTCTTAGTTGAGGGCACAAGTCGCAAATAAGTTTCTGAGAATTCTTCTGTCTTGTTTTATGGGAAGATATTTCCTTTTTAACCAGAGGCCTGATACCGTTCCAAATGTCCACTTCCAGATACTACAAAAAGAGTGTTTCAAACATGCTCTATGAAAGGGAATGTTCAACTCTGTGACTTGAATGCAAACATCACAAAGAAGTTTCTGAGAATGCTGCTGTCTACTTTCTTTCTGTAATCCCGTTTCCAACGAAATCCTCAGTTCTATAGAAATATCCACTTGCAGATTCGAAAAAAAGAGTGTTTCACACCTGCTCTACCGATAGAGAGGTTCAACACTGTTACTTCAGTACATACAGCATAAACAAGTTTCTGAGATTGCTTCTACCTCGTTTTCATGGGAAGATATTTCGTTTTACACCGTAGGCCTCCAAGCGCTCCAAATGTCCACTTCTACATACTACAAAAAGTCTGTTTCACACCTGCTCTATGAAAGGCAATGTTCAACTCAGTGACTTGAATGTAAACATCACAAAGAAGTTTCTGAGAACGCTGCTGTCTACTATTTATCTGTAATCCCGCTTCCAACGAAATCCTCAGTTTTATAGAAATATCCACTTGCAGATTCCAAAGAAAGAGTGTTTCACACGTGCTCTATCAATAGAAAGGTTCAACTCTGTTAGTTGTGTAGATAGAGCATAAACAAGTCTCTGAGATTGCTTCTATCTCGTTTTTATGGGAAGAGATTTCCTTTATTACCATAGGCCACAGAGCGCTGAAATGTCCACTTCGAGATACTACAAAAACAGTGTTTGAAACCTGCTCTATGAAAGGGAATGTTCAACTCTGTGACTTAAATGGAAACATCACAAAGAAGTTTCTGAGAATGCTGCTGTCTAATTTTTATATGTAATCCCGTTTCCAACGAATTCCTCAGAGCTATCCAAATATCGACTTGCAGATTCTACAAAAAGAGTGTTTCAAAACTGCTGTGTCAAAAGAAAGGTTCAAGTCTGTTAGTTGAGGACACACAACACAAATGAGTTTCTGAGAATGCTTCCGTCTTGTTTTTATGAGACAATATTTCCTTTTTAACCATAGGCCTGATACCGTTCCAAATGTCCAGTTCAGGATACTATAAAAAGAGTGTTTCAAACCTGCTCTCTGAAAGGGAATGTTCAACTCTCTGACTTGAATGCAAACATCATAAAGAAGTTTCTGAGAATGCTGCTGTCTACTTTTTATCTGTAATCACGCTTCCAACGAAATCATCAGTTCTATAGAAATATCCACTTGCAGATTCCAAAAAAACAGTGTTTCACACCTGCTCTATCAATAGAAAGGTTCAACACTGTTACTTCAGTACACACAGCATGAGCAAGTTTCTGAGATTGCTTCTATCTCGTTTTCATGGGAAGATATTTCCTTTTTTACCATAGGCCACAAAGCGCTGCAAATGTCCACTTCCAGATACTACAAAAAGAGTGTTTCAAACCTGCTCTATGAAAGAGAATATTCAACTCTGTGACTTGAATGGAAACATCACATAGAAGTTTCCGAAAATGCTTCTGTCTAGATTTTATAGGGAGATATTCCCGTTTCCAGTGAAGTCGTCAAAGCTATACAAATACCAACTGGAGATACAACAGAAATAGTGGTTCAAACGTGCTCTATAAAAAGAAAGGTTCAAGTCCGTTAGTTGAGGACACACATCAGAAATAAGTTTCTGAGAATGCTTCTGTGTTGTTTTTACGGGAAGATATTTCCTTCTTCGCCGTACGCAAGTAAGCGTTGGAATTGTCCACTTCCAGATACTACAAAAGGAGTGTTTCAAACCTGCTCTATGACAGGGAATGTTCAACTCTGTGACTTGAAAGCAAACTTCAAAAAGAAGTTTCTGAGAATGCTGCTGTCCACTTTTTATATGTAATCCTGTTTCCAACGAAATCCTCAGAGCTATACAAATTTCCACTTGCAGATTCTACAGAAAGAGTGTTTCAAAACTGCTGTATGAAAAGAAAGGTTGAAGTCTCTTAGTTGAGGGCACAAGTCGCAAATAAGTTTCTGAGAATTCTTCTGTCTTGTTTTATGGGAAGATATTTCCTTTTTAACCAGAGGCCTGATACCGTTCCAAATGTCCACTTCCAGATACTACAAAAAGAGTGTTTCAAACATGCTCTATGAAAGGGAATGTTCAACTCTGTGACTTGAATGCAAACATCACAAAGAAGTTTCTGAGAATGCTGCTGTCTACTTTCTTTCTGTAATCCCGTTTCCAACGAAATCCTCAGTTCTATAGAAATATCCACTTGCAGATTCGAAAAAAAGAGTGTTTCACACCTGCTCTACCGATAGAGAGGTTCAACACTGTTACTTCAGTACATACAGCATAAACAAGTTTCTGAGATTGCTTCTACCTCGTTTTCATGGGAAGATATTTCGTTTTACACCGTAGGCCTCCAAGCGCTCCAAATGTCCACTTCTACATACTACAAAAAGTCTGTTTCACACCTGCTCTATGAAAGGCAATGTTCAACTCAGTGACTTGAAGGTAAACATCACAAAGAAGTTTCTGAGAACGCTGCTGTCTACTATTTATCTGTAATCCCGCTTCCAACGAAATCCTCAGTTTTATAGAAATATCCACTTGCAGATTCCAAAGAAAGAGTGTTTCACACGTGCTCTATCAATAGAAAGGTTCAACTCTGTTAGTTGTGTAGATAGAGCATAAACAAGTCTCTGAGATTGCTTCTATCTCGTTTTTATGGGAAGAGATTTCCTTTATTACCATAGGCCACAGAGCGCTGAAATGTCCACTTCGAGATACTACAAAAACAGTGTTTGAAACCTGCTCTATGAAAGGGAATGTTCAACTCTGTGACTTAAATGGAAACATCACAAAGAAGTTTCTGAGAATGCTGCTGTCTAATTTTTATATGTAATCCCGTTTCCAACGAATTCCTCAGAGCTATCCAAATATCGACTTGCAGATTCTACAAAAAGAGTGTTTCAAAACTGCTGTGTCAAAAGAAAGGTTCAAGTCTGTTAGTTGAGGACACACAACACAAATGAGTTTCTGAGAATGCTTCCGTCTTGTTTTTATGAGACAATATTTCCTTTTTAACCATAGGCCTGATACCGTTCCAAATGTCCAGTTCAGGATACTATAAAAAGAGTGTTTCAAACCTGCTCTCTGAAAGGGAATGTTCAACTCTCTGACTTGAATGCAAACATCATAAAGAAGTTTCTGAGAATGCTGCTGTCTACTTTTTATCTGTAATCACGCTTCCAACGAAATCATCAGTTCTATAGAAATATCCACTTGCAGATTCCAAAAAAACAGTGTTTCACACCTGCTCTATCAATAGAAAGGTTCAACACTGTTACTTCAGTACACACAGCATGAGCAAGTTTCTGAGATTGCTTCTATCTCGTTTTCATGGGAAGATATTTCCTTTTTTACCATAGGCCACAAAGCGCTGCAAATGTCCACTTCCAGATACTACAAAAAGAGTGTTTCAAACCTGCTCTATGAAAGAGAATATTCAACTCTGTGACTTGAATGGAAACATCACATAGAAGTTTCCGAAAATGCTTCTGTCTAGATTTTATAGGGAGATATTCCCGTTTCCAGTGAAGTCGTCAAAGCTATACAAATACCAACTGGAGATACAACAGAAATAGTGGTTCAAACGTGCTCTATAAAAAGAAAGGTTCAAGTCCGTTAGTTGAGGACACACATCAGAAATAAGTTTCTGAGAATGCTTCTGTGTTGTTTTTACGGGAAGATATTTCCTTCTTCGCCGTACGCAAGTAAGCGTTGGAATTGTCCATTTCCAGATACTACAAAAGGAGTGTTTCAAACCTGCTCTATGACAGGGAATGTTCACCTCTGTGACTTGAAAGCAAACTTCAAAAAGAAGTTTCTGAGAATGCTGCTGTCCACTTTTTATATGTAATCCTGTTTCCAACGAAATCCTCAGAGCTATACAAATTTCCACTTGCAGATTCTACAGAAAGAGTGTTTCAAAACTGCTGTATGAAAAGAAAGGTTGAAGTCTCTTAGTTGAGGGCACAAGTCGCAAATAAGTTTCTGAGAATTCTTCTGTCTTGTTTTATGGGAAGATATTTCCTTTTTAACCAGAGGCCTGATACCGTTCCAAATGTCCACTTCCAGATACTACAAAAAGAGTGTTTCAAACATGCTCTATGAAAGGGAATGTTCAACTCTGTGACTTGAATGCAAACATCACAAAGAAGTTTCTGAGAATGCTGCTGTCTACTTTCTTTCTGTAATCCCGTTTCCAACGAAATCCTCAGTTCTATAGAAATATCCACTTGCAGATTCGAAAAAAAGAGTGTTTCACACCTGCTCTACCGATAGAGAGGTTCAACACTGTTACTTCAGTACATACAGCATAAACAAGTTTCTGAGATTGCTTCTACCTCGTTTTCATGGGAAGATATTTCGTTTTACACCGTAGGCCTCCAAGCGCTCCAAATGTCCACTTCTACATACTACAAAAAGTCTGTTTCACACCTGCTCTATGAAAGGCAATGTTCAACTCAGTGACTTGAAGGTAAACATCACAAAGAAGTTTCTGAGAACGCTGCTGTCTACTATTTATCTGTAATCCCGCTTCCAACGAAATCCTCAGTTTTATAGAAATATCCACTTGCAGATTCCAAAGAAAGAGTGTTTCACACGTGCTCTATCAATAGAAAGGTTCAACTCTGTTAGTTGTGTAGATAGAGCATAAACAAGTCTCTGAGATTGCTTCTATCTCGTTTTTATGGGAAGAGATTTCCTTTATTACCATAGGCCACAGAGCGCTGAAATGTCCACTTCGAGATACTACAAAAACAGTGTTTGAAACCTGCTCTATGAAAGGGAATGTTCAACTCTGTGACTTAAATGGAAACATCACAAAGAAGTTTCTGAGAATGCTGCTGTCTAATTTTTATATGTAATCCCGTTTCCAACGAATTCCTCAGAGCTATCCAAATATCGACTTGCAGATTCTACAAAAAGAGTGTTTCAAAACTGCTGTGTCAAAAGAAAGGTTCAAGTCTGTTAGTTGAGGACACACAACACAAATGAGTTTCTGAGAATGCTTCCGTCTTGTTTTTATGAGACAATATTTCCTTTTTAACCATAGGCCTGATACCGTTCCAAATGTCCAGTTCAGGATACTATAAAAAGAGTGTTTCAAACCTGCTCTCTGAAAGGGAATGTTCAACTCTCTGACTTGAATGCAAACATCATAAAGAAGTTTCTGAGAATGCTGCTGTCTACTTTTTATCTGTAATCACGCTTCCAACGAAATCATCAGTTCTATAGAAATATCCACTTGCAGATTCCAAAAAAACAGTGTTTCACACCTGCTCTATCAATAGAAAGGTTCAACACTGTTACTTCAGTACACACAGCATGAGCAAGTTTCTGAGATTGCTTCTATCTCGTTTTCATGGGAAGATATTTCCTTTTTTACCATAGGCCACAAAGCGCTGCAAATGTCCACTTCCAGATACTACAAAAAGAGTGTTTCAAACCTGCTCTATGAAAGAGAATATTCAACTCTGTGACTTGAATGGAAACATCACATAGAAGTTTCCGAAAATGCTTCTGTCTAGATTTTATAGGGAGATATTCCCGTTTCCAGTGAAGTCGTCAAAGCTATACAAATACCAACTGGAGATACAACAGAAATAGTGGTTCAAACGTGCTCTATAAAAAGAAAGGTTCAAGTCCGTTAGTTGAGGACACACATCAGAAATAAGTTTCTGAGAATGCTTCTGTGTTGTTTTTACGGGAAGATATTTCCTTCTTCGCCGTACGCAAGTAAGCGTTGGAATTGTCCACTTCCAGATACTACAAAAGGAGTGTTTCAAACCTGCTCTATGACAGGGAATGTTCACCTCTGTGACTTGAAAGCAAACTTCAAAAAGAAGTTTCTGAGAATGCTGCTGTCCACTTTTTATATGTAATCCTGTTTCCAACGAAATCCTCAGAGCTATACAAATTTCCACTTGCAGATTCTACAGAAAGAGTGTTTCAAAACTGCTGTATGAAAAGAAAGGTTGAAGTCTCTTAGTTGAGGGCACAAGTCGCAAATAAGTTTCTGAGAATTCTTCTGTCTTGTTTTATGGGAAGATATTTCCTTTTTAACCAGAGGCCTGATACCGTTCCAAATGTCCACTTCCAGATACTACAAAAAGAGTGTTTCAAACATGCTCTATGAAAGGGAATGTTCAACTCTGTGACTTGAATGCAAACATCACAAAGAAGTTTCTGAGAATGCTGCTGTCTACTTTCTTTCTGTAATCCCGTTTCCAACGAAATCCTCAGTTCTATAGAAATATCCACTTGCAGATTCGAAAAAAAGAGTGTTTCACACCTGCTCTACCGATAGAGAGGTTCAACACTGTTACTTCAGTACATACAGCATAAACAAGTTTCTGAGATTGCTTCTACCTCGTTTTCATGGGAAGATATTTCGTTTTACACCGTAGGCCTCCAAGCGCTCCAAATGTCCACTTCTACATACTACAAAAAGTCTGTTTCACACCTGCTCTATGAAAGGCAATGTTCAACTCAGTGACTTGAAGGTAAACATCACAAAGAAGTTTCTGAGAACGCTGCTGTCTACTATTTATCTGTAATCCCGCTTCCAACGAAATCCTCAGTTTTATAGAAATATCCACTTGCAGATTCCAAAGAAAGAGTGTTTCACACGTGCTCTATCAATAGAAAGGTTCAACTCTGTTAGTTGTGTAGATAGAGCATAAACAAGTCTCTGAGATTGCTTCTATCTCGTTTTTATGGGAAGAGATTTCCTTTATTACCATAGGCCACAGAGCGCTGAAATGTCCACTTCGAGATACTACAAAAACAGTGTTTGAAACCTGCTCTATGAAAGGGAATGTTCAACTCTGTGACTTAAATGGAAACATCACAAAGAAGTTTCTGAGAATGCTGCTGTCTAATTTTTATATGTAATCCCGTTTCCAACGAATTCCTCAGAGCTATCCAAATATCGACTTGCAGATTCTACAAAAAGAGTGTTTCAAAACTGCTGTGTCAAAAGAAAGGTTCAAGTCTGTTAGTTGAGGACACACAACACAAATGAGTTTCTGAGAATGCTTCCGTCTTGTTTTTATGAGACAATATTTCCTTTTTAACCATAGGCCTGATACCGTTCCAAATGTCCAGTTCAGGATACTATAAAAAGAGTGTTTCAAACCTGCTCTCTGAAAGGGAATGTTCAACTCTCTGACTTGAATGCAAACATCATAAAGAAGTTTCTGAGAATGCTGCTGTCTACTTTTTATCTGTAATCACGCTTCCAACGAAATCATCAGTTCTATAGAAATATCCACTTGCAGATTCCAAAAAAACAGTGTTTCACACCTGCTCTATCAATAGAAAGGTTCAACACTGTTACTTCAGTACACACAGCATGAGCAAGTTTCTGAGATTGCTTCTATCTCGTTTTCATGGGAAGATATTTCCTTTTTTACCATAGGCCACAAAGCGCTGCAAATGTCCACTTCCAGATACTACAAAAAGAGTGTTTCAAACCTGCTCTATGAAAGAGAATATTCAACTCTGTGACTTGAATGGAAACATCACATAGAAGTTTCCGAAAATGCTTCTGTCTAGATTTTATAGGGAGATATTCCCGTTTCCAGTGAAGTCGTCAAAGCTATACAAATACCAACTGGAGATACAACAGAAATAGTGGTTCAAACGTGCTCTATAAAAAGAAAGGTTCAAGTCCGTTAGTTGAGGACACACATCAGAAATAAGTTTCTGAGAATGCTTCTGTGTTGTTTTTACGGGAAGATATTTCCTTCTTCGCCGTACGCAAGTAAGCGTTGGAATTGTCCACTTCCAGATACTACAAAAGGAGTGTTTCAAACCTGCTCTATGACAGGGAATGTTCACCTCTGTGACTTGAAAGCAAACTTCAAAAAGAAGTTTCTGAGAATGCTGCTGTCCACTTTTTATATGTAATCCTGTTTCCAACGAAATCCTCAGAGCTATACAAATTTCCACTTGCAGATTCTACAGAAAGAGTGTTTCAAAACTGCTGTATGAAAAGAAAGGTTGAAGTCTCTTAGTTGAGGGCACAAGTCGCAAATAAGTTTCTGAGAATTCTTCTGTCTTGTTTTATGGGAAGATATTTCCTTTTTAACCAGAGGCCTGATACCGTTCCAAATGTCCACTTCCAGATACTACAAAAAGAGTGTTTCAAACATGCTCTATGAAAGGGAATGTTCAACTCTGTGACTTGAATGCAAACATCACAAAGAAGTTTCTGAGAATGCTGCTGTCTACTTTCTTTCTGTAATCCCGTTTCCAACGAAATCCTCAGTTCTATAGAAATATCCACTTGCAGATTCGAAAAAAAGAGTGTTTCACACCTGCTCTACCGATAGAGAGGTTCAACACTGTTACTTCAGTACATACAGCATAAACAAGTTTCTGAGATTGCTTCTACCTCGTTTTCATGGGAAGATATTTCGTTTTACACCGTAGGCCTCCAAGCGCTCCAAATGTCCACTTCTACATACTACAAAAAGTCTGTTTCACACCTGCTCTATGAAAGGCAATGTTCAACTCAGTGACTTGAAGGTAAACATCACAAAGAAGTTTCTGAGAACGCTGCTGTCTACTATTTATCTGTAATCCCGCTTCCAACGAAATCCTCAGTTTTATAGAAATATCCACTTGCAGATTCCAAAGAAAGAGTGTTTCACACGTGCTCTATCAATAGAAAGGTTCAACTCTGTTAGTTGTGTAGATAGAGCATAAACAAGTCTCTGAGATTGCTTCTATCTCGTTTTTATGGGAAGAGATTTCCTTTATTACCATAGGCCACAGAGCGCTGAAATGTCCACTTCGAGATACTACAAAAACAGTGTTTGAAACCTGCTCTATGAAAGGGAATGTTCAACTCTGTGACTTAAATGGAAACATCACAAAGAAGTTTCTGAGAATGCTGCTGTCTAATTTTTATATGTAATCCCGTTTCCAACGAATTCCTCAGAGCTATCCAAATATCGACTTGCAGATTCTACAAAAAGAGTGTTTCAAAACTGCTGTGTCAAAAGAAAGGTTCAAGTCTGTTAGTTGAGGACACACAACACAAATGAGTTTCTGAGAATGCTTCCGTCTTGTTTTTATGAGACAATATTTCCTTTTTAACCATAGGCCTGATACCGTTCCAAATGTCCAGTTCAGGATACTATAAAAAGAGTGTTTCAAACCTGCTCTCTGAAAGGGAATGTTCAACTCTCTGACTTGAATGCAAACATCATAAAGAAGTTTCTGAGAATGCTGCTGTCTACTTTTTATCTGTAATCACGCTTCCAACGAAATCATCAGTTCTATAGAAATATCCACTTGCAGATTCCAAAAAAACAGTGTTTCACACCTGCTCTATCAATAGAAAGGTTCAACACTGTTACTTCAGTACACACAGCATGAGCAAGTTTCTGAGATTGCTTCTATCTCGTTTTCATGGGAAGATATTTCCTTTTTTACCATAGGCCACAAAGCGCTGCAAATGTCCACTTCCAGATACTACAAAAAGAGTGTTTCAAACCTGCTCTATGAAAGAGAATATTCAACTCTGTGACTTGAATGGAAACATCACATAGAAGTTTCCGAAAATGCTTCTGTCTAGATTTTATAGGGAGATATTCCCGTTTCCAGTGAAGTCGTCAAAGCTATACAAATACCAACTGGAGATACAACAGAAATAGTGGTTCAAACGTGCTCTATAAAAAGAAAGGTTCAAGTCCGTTAGTTGAGGACACACATCAGAAATAAGTTTCTGAGAATGCTTCTGTGTTGTTTTTACGGGAAGATATTTCCTTCTTCGCCGTACGCAAGTAAGCGTTGGAATTGTCCACTTCCAGATACTACAAAAGGAGTGTTTCAAACCTGCTCTATGACAGGGAATGTTCAACTCTGTGACTTGAAAGCAAACTTCAAAAAGAAGTTTCTGAGAATGCTGCTGTCCACTTTTTATATGTAATCCTGTTTCCAACGAAATCCTCAGAGCTATACAAATTTCCACTTGCAGATTCTACAGAAAGAGTGTTTCAAAACTGCTGTATGAAAAGAAAGGTTGAAGTCTCTTAGTTGAGGGCACAAGTCGCAAATAAGTTTCTGAGAATTCTTCTGTCTTGTTTTATGGGAAGATATTTCCTTTTTAACCAGAGGCCTGATACCGTTCCAAATGTCCACTACCAGATACTACAAAAAGAGTGTTTCAAACCTGCTCTATGAAAGGGAATGTTCAACTCTGTGACTTGAATGCAAATATCACAAAGAAGTTTCTGAGAATGCTGCTGTCTACTTTGTTTCTGTAATCCCGCTTCCAACGAAATCCTCAGTTCTGTGGAAATATCCACTTGCAGATTCGAAAAAAAGGGTGTTTCAAACCTACTCTACCGATAGATAGCTTCATCACTGTTACGTCAGTACATACAGCATAAACAAGTTTCTGAGATTGCTTCTACCTCGTTTTCATGGGAAGATATTTCGTTTTACACCATAGGCCTCCAAGCGCGCCAAATGTCCATTTCTAGATACTACAAAAAGACTGTTTCAAACCTGCTCTATGAAAGGCAATGTTCAACTCTGTGACTTGAATTTAAATATCACAAAGATGTTTCTGAGAATGCTTCTGTCTAGATTTTCTATGAAGATATTCCCGTTTCCAACGAAATCCTCAAAGCTATCCAAACATCCACTTGCAAATTCTACAGAAAGAGTTTTTCAAAAGTGTTCTAACAAAAGAAAGGTTCAACTCTGTTTGTTGAGTACACAGATGACTGACATGATTCTGAAAATGCTTCTGTCTAGTTTTCATGGGAAGATATTTCCTTTTCAAACATATGCCTGAAAGCGTTCCAAGTGTCCACTTCCAGATGCCACAAAACGACTGTTTCACACCTGCTCTATGAAAGGGAATGTTCAACTCTGTGACTTGAATGCAAACATCACAAAGAAGATTCTGAGAACGCTGCTGTCTACTATTAATCTGTAATCCCGTTTCCAACGAAATCCTCAGTTTTATAGAAATCTCCACTTGCAGATTCCAAAAAAAGAATGTTTCACACATGCTCTTTCAATAAAAAGTTTCAACACTGTTAGTTGTGTAGATAGAGCATAAACATGTTTCTGAGATTGCTTCTATCTCGTTTTTGTAGGAAGATATTTCCTTTTTTACCATAGGCCACAAAGCGCTGCAATGTCCACTTCCAGATACTACAAAAAGAGTGTTTGAATCCTGCTCTATGACAGGGAATGTTCAACTTTGTGACTTGAATGCAAACGTCACAAAGAAGTTTCTGAGAATGCTCCTGTCTACTTTTTATATGTAATCCCGTTTCCAACGAAATCGTCAAAGCTATCCAAATATCCACTTGCAGATTCTACAAAAAGAGTGTTTCAAAACTGCTGTGTCAAAAGAAAGGTTCAAGTCTGTTAGTTGACTACACACAAAACAAATAAGTTTCTGAGAATGCTTCCATCTTGTTTTTCTGCGACGATATTTCCTTTTTAACCATAGGCCTGATACCGTTCCAAATGTCCACTTCCAGATATGACAAAAAGAGTGTTTCAAACCTACTGTTTGAAAGGGACTGTTCAACTCTGTGACTTGAATGCAAACATTACAAAGTAGCTTCTGAGAATGCTGCTCTCTACTTTTTGTCTGTAATCCCGCTTCCAACGAAATCCTCAGTTCTATAGAAATATCCTCTCACAGATTCCAAAAAAACAGTGTTTCACACATGCTCTATCAATAGAAAGGTTCAACTCTGTTACTTCAGTACATACAGCATAAACAAGTTTCTGAGATTGCTTCTACCTGGTTTTCATGGGAAGATATTTCCTTTTTTACCATAGGCCACAAAGAGCTGCAAATGTCCACTTCCAGATACTACAAAAAGAGTGTTTCAAACCTGCTCTATGAAAGAGAATGATCAACTCTGTGACTTGAATGCAAACATCACAAAGAAGTTTCTGAGAGTGCTTCTGTCTAGATTTTATAGGGAGATATTCCCGTTTCCAACGAAATCGTCAAAGCTATCCAAATATCCACTTGCAGATACAACAAAAACAGTGGTACAAACGTGCTCTATAAAAAGAATGTTTCAAGTCCGCTAGTTGAGGACACACATCAGAAATAAGTTTCTGAGAATGGTTCTGTCTTGTTTTTATTGGAAGATATTTCCTTCTTCACCGAAGGCAAGAAAGCGTTGGAAATGTGCACTTCCGGATACTACAAAAGGAGTGTTTCAAACCTGCTCTATGACAGGGAATGTTCAACTCTGTGACTTGAATGCAAACATCACAAAGAAGTTTCTGACATTGCTGCTGTCCACTTTTTATATGTAATCCCGTTTCCAACGCAATCCTCAGAGCTATCCAAATATCCACTTGCAGATTCTACAAAAAGAGTGTTTCAAAACTGCTGTATGAAAAGAAAGGTTCAAGTCTGTGAGTTGAGGACACAAATCGCAAATCAGTTTCTCAGAATGCTTCTGTCTTGTTTTATGGGAAGATATTTCCTTTTTAACCATAGGCCTGATACCGTTCAAAATGTCCACTTCCAGATACTACAAAAAGAGTATTTCAAACCTGCTCTATGAAAGGGAATGTTCAACTCTGTGACCTGAATGCAAACATCACAAAGAAGTTTCTGAGAATGCTGCTGTCTACTTTCTTTCGGTAATCACGCTTCCAACGAAATCCTCAGTTCTATAGAAATATCCACTTGCAGATTCGAAAAAAAGAGTGTTTCAAACCTGCTCTACCGATAGAGAGGTTCAACACTGTTACTTCAGTACATACAGCATAAACAAGTTTCTGAGATTGCTTCTACCTCGTTTTCATGGGAAGATATTTCGTTTTACACCGTAGGCCTCCAAGGGCTCCAAATGTCCACTTCTAGATACTACAAAAAGTCTGTTTCACACCTGCTCTATGAAAGGCAATGTTCAACTCAGTGACTTGAATGCAACCATCACAAAGAAGTTTCTGAGAACGCTGCTGTCTACTATTTATCTGTAATCCCGCTTCCAACGAAATCCTCAGTTTTATAGAAATATCCACTTGCAGATTCCAAAGAAAGAGTGTTTCACACGTGCTCTATCAATAGAAAGGTTCAACTCTGTTAGTTGTGTAGATAGAGCATAAACAAGTTTCTCAGATTGCTTCTATCTCGTTTTTATGGGCAGAGATTTCCTTTATTACCATAGGCCACAGAGCGCTGAAATGTCCACTTCCAGATACTACAAAAAGAGTGTTTAAAAACTGCTCTATGAAAGGGAATGTTCAACTCTGTGACTTAAATGGAAACATCACAAAGAAGTTTCTGAGAATGCTGCTGTCTAATTTATATATGTAATCCCGTTTCCAACGAATTCCTCAGAGCTATCCAAATATCGACTTGCAGATTCTACAAAAAGAGTGTTTCAAAACTGCTGTGTCAAAAGAAAGGTTCAAGTCTGTTAGTTGAGGACACACAACACAAATAAGTTCCTGAGAATGCTTCCGTCTTTTTTTTGTGAGATGATATTTCTTTTTTAACCATAGGCATGATACCGTACCAAATGTCCTGTTCAGGATACTATAAAAAGAGTGTTTCAAACCTGCTCTATGAAAGTTAATGTTCAACTCTGTGACTTGAATGCAAACATCACAAAGAAGTTTCTGAGAATGCTGCTGTCTACTTTTTATCTGTAATCACTCTTCCAACGAAATTCTCAGTTCTATAGAAATATCCTCTTGCAGACTCCAAAAAAACAGTGTTTCACACCTGCTCTATCAATAGAAAGGTTCAACACTGTTACTCCACCACATACAGCATAAACAAGTTTCTGAGATTGCTTCTACCTCGTTTTCATGGGTAGATATTTCCTTTTTTACCATAGGCCACAAAGCGCTGCAAATGTCCACTTCCAGATACTACAAAAAGAGTGTTTCAAACCTGTTGTATGAAAGAGAATGTTCAACTCTGTGACTTGAATGGAAACATCACAAAGAAGTTTCTGAGAATGCTTCTGTCTCGATTTTATAGGGAGATATTCCCGTTTCCAGCGAAGTCGTCAAAGCTATCCAAATATCCACTTGCAGATACAACAAAAAGAGTGGTTCAAATGTGCTCTATAAAAAGAAAAGTTCAATTCTGTTAGTTGAGGACACACATCAGAAATAAGATTCTGAGAATGCTTCTGTCTTGTTTTTATGGGAAGATATTACCTTCTTCGCCGTAGGCAAGAAAGCGTTGGAAATGTCCACTTCCACATACTACAAAAGGAGTGTTTCAAACCTGCTCCATGACAGGGAATGTTCAACTCTGTGACTTGAATGCAAACTTCACAAACAAGTGTCTGAGAATGCCGCTCTCCACTTTTTATATGTAATCCCGTTTCCAACGAAATCCTCAGAGCCATACAAATATCCACCTGCAGATTCTACAAAAAGAGAGATTCAAAACTGCTGTATGAAAAGAAAGGTTCAAGTCTGTTAGTTGAGGACACAAATCGCAAATAAGTTTCTGAGAATGCTTCTGTCTTCTTTTATGGGAAGATATTTCCTTTTTAACCATAGGCCTGATACCGTTCCAAATGTCCGCTTCCAGATACTACAAAAAGAGTGTTTCAAACATGCTCTATGAAAGGGAATGTTCAACTCTGTGACTTGAATGCAAACATCACAAAGAAGTTTCTGAGAATGCTGCTGTCTACTTTCTTTCTGTAATCCCGTTTCCAACGAAATCCTCAGTTCTATAGAAATATCCACTTGCAGATTCGAAAAAAAGAGTGTTTCACACCTGCTCTACCGATAGAGAGGTTCAACACTGTTACTTCAGTACATACAGCATAAACAAGTTTCTGAGATTGCTTCTACCTCGTTTTCATGGGAAGATATTTCGTTTTACACCGTAGGCCTCCAAGCGCTCCAAATGTCCACTTCTACATACTACAAAAAGTCTGTTTCACACCTGCTCTATGAAAGGCAATGTTCAACTCAGTGACTTGAATGTAAACATCACAAAGAAGTTTCTGAGAACGCTGCTGTCTACTATTTATCTGTAATCCCGCTTCCAACGAAATCCTCAGTTTTATAGAAATATCCACTTGCAGATTCCAAAGAAAGAGTGTTTCACACGTGCTCTATCAATAGAAAGGTTCAACTCTGTTAGTTGTGTAGATAGAGCATAAACAAGTCTCTGAGATTGCTTCTATCTCGTTTTTATGGGAAGAGATTTCCTTTATTACCATAGGCCACAGAGCGCTGAAATGTCCACTTCGAGATACTACAAAAACAGTGTTTGAAACCTGCTCTATGAAAGGGAATGTTCAACTCTGTGACTTAAATGGAAACATCACAAAGAAGTTTCTGAGAATGCTGCTGTCTAATTTTTATATGTAATCCCGTTTCCAACGAATTCCTCAGAGCTATCCAAATATCGACTTGCAGATTCTACAAAAAGAGTGTTTCAAAACTGCTGTGTCAAAAGAAAGGTTCAAGTCTGTTAGTTGAGGACACACAACACAAATGAGTTTCTGAGAATGCTTCCGTCTTGTTTTTATGAGACAATATTTCCTTTTTAACCATAGGCCTGATACCGTTCCAAATGTCCAGTTCAGGATACTATAAAAAGAGTGTTTCAAACCTGCTCTCTGAAAGGGAATGTTCAACTCTCTGACTTGAATGCAAACATCATAAAGAAGTTTCTGAGAATGCTGCTGTCTACTTTTTATCTGTAATCACGCTTCCAACGAAATCATCAGTTCTATAGAAATATCCACTTGCAGATTCCAAAAAAACAGTGTTTCACACCTGCTCTATCAATAGAAAGGTTCAACACTGTTACTTCAGTACACACAGCATGAGCAAGTTTCTGAGATTGCTTCTATCTCGTTTTCATGGGAAGATATTTCCTTTTTTACCATAGGCCACAAAGCGCTGCAAATGTCCACTTCCAGATACTACAAAAAGAGTGTTTCAAACCTGCTCTATGAAAGAGAATATTCAACTCTGTGACTTGAATGGAAACATCACATAGAAGTTTCCGAAAATGCTTCTGTCTAGATTTTATAGGGAGATATTCCCGTTTCCAGTGAAGTCGTCAAAGCTATACAAATACCAACTGGAGATACAACAGAAATAGTGGTTCAAACGTGCTCTATAAAAAGAAAGGTTCAAGTCCGTTAGTTGAGGACACACATCAGAAATAAGTTTCTGAGAATGCTTCTGTGTTGTTTTTACGGGAAGATATTTCCTTCTTCGCCGTACGCAAGTAAGCGTTGGAATTGTCCACTTCCAGATACTACAAAAGGAGTGTTTCAAACCTGCTCTATGACAGGGAATGTTCACCTCTGTGACTTGAAAGCAAACTTCAAAAAGAAGTTTCTGAGAATGCTGCTGTCCACTTTTTATATGTAATCCTGTTTCCAACGAAATCCTCAGAGCTATACAAATTTCCACTTGCAGATTCTACAGAAAGAGTGTTTCAAAACTGCTGTATGAAAAGAAAGGTTGAAGTCTCTTAGTTGAGGGCACAAGTCGCAAATAAGTTTCTGAGAATTCTTCTGTCTTGTTTTATGGGAAGATATTTCCTTTTTAACCAGAGGCCTGATACCGTTCCAAATGTCCACTTCCAGATACTACAAAAAGAGTGTTTCAAACATGCTCTATGAAAGGGAATGTTCAACTCTGTGACTTGAATGCAAACATCACAAAGAAGTTTCTGAGAATGCTGCTGTCTACTTTCTTTCTGTAATCCCGTTTCCAACGAAATCCTCAGTTCTATAGAAATATCCACTTGCAGATTCGAAAAAAAGAGTGTTTCACACCTGCTCTACCGATAGAGAGGTTCAACACTGTTACTTCAGTACATACAGCATAAACAAGTTTCTGAGATTGCTTCTACCTCGTTTTCATGGGAAGATATTTCGTTTTACACCGTAGGCCTCCAAGCGCTCCAAATGTCCACTTCTACATACTACAAAAAGTCTGTTTCACACCTGCTCTATGAAAGGCAATGTTCAACTCAGTGACTTGAATGTAAACATCACAAAGAAGTTTCTGAGAACGCTGCTGTCTACTATTTATCTGTAATCCCGCTTCCAACGAAATCCTCAGTTTTATAGAAATATCCACTTGCAGATTCCAAAGAAAGAGTGTTTCACACGTGCTCTATCAATAGAAAGGTTCAACTCTGTTAGTTGTGTAGATAGAGCATAAACAAGTCTCTGAGATTGCTTCTATCTCGTTTTTATGGGCAGAGATTTCCTTTATTACCATAGGCCACAGAGCGCTGAAATGTCCACTTCGAGATACTACAAAAACAGTGTTTGAAACCTGCTCTATGAAAGGGAATGTTCAACTCTGTGACTTAAATGGAAACATCACAAAGAAGTTTCTGAGAATGCTGCTGTCTAATTTTTATATGTAATCCCGTTTCCAACGAATTCCTCAGAGCTATCCAAATATCGACTTGCAGATTCTACAAAAAGAGTGTTTCAAAACTGCTGTGTCAAAAGAAAGGTTCAAGTCTGTTAGTTGAGGACACACAACACAAATGAGTTTCTGAGAATGCTTCCGTCTTGTTTTTATGAGACAATATTTCCTTTTTAACCATAGGCCTGATACCGTTCCAAATGTCCAGTTCAGGATACTATAAAAAGAGTGTTTCAAACCTGCTCTCTGAAAGGGAATGTTCAACTCTCTGACTTGAATGCAAACATCATAAAGAAGTTTCTGAGAATGCTGCTGTCTACTTTTTATCTGTAATCACGCTTCCAACGAAATCATCAGTTCTATAGAAATATCCACTTGCAGATTCCAAAAAAACAGTGTTTCACACCTGCTCTATCAATAGAAAGGTTCAACACTGTTACTTCAGTACACACAGCATGAGCAAGTTTCTGAGATTGCTTCTATCTCGTTTTCATGGGAAGATATTTCCTTTTTTACCATAGGCCACAAAGCGCTGCAAATGTCCACTTCCAGATACTACAAAAAGAGTGTTTCAAACCTGCTCTATGAAAGAGAATATTCAACTCTGTGACTTGAATGGAAACATCACATAGAAGTTTCCGAAAATGCTTCTGTCTAGATTTTATAGGGAGATATTCCCGTTTCCAGTGAAGTCGTCAAAGCTATACAAATACCAACTGGAGATACAACAGAAATAGTGGTTCAAACGTGCTCTATAAAAAGAAAGGTTCAAGTCCGTTAGTTGAGGACACACATCAGAAATAAGTTTCTGAGAATGCTTCTGTGTTGTTTTTACGGGAAGATATTTCCTTCTTCGCCGTACGCAAGTAAGCGTTGGAATTGTCCACTTCCAGATACTACAAAAGGAGTGTTTCAAACCTGCTCTATGACAGGGAATGTTCAACTCTGTGACTTGAAAGCAAACTTCAAAAAGAAGTTTCTGAGAATGCTGCTGTCCACTTTTTATATGTAATCCTGTTTCCAACGAAATCCTCAGAGCTATACAAATTTCCACTTGCAGATTCTACAGAAAGAGTGTTTCAAAACTGCTGTATGAAAAGAAAGGTTGAAGTCTCTTAGTTGAGGGCACAAGTCGCAAATAAGTTTCTGAGAATTCTTCTGTCTTGTTTTATGGGAAGATATTTCCTTTTTAACCAGAGGCCTGATACCGTTCCAAATGTCCACTTCCAGATACTACAAAAAGAGTGTTTCAAACATGCTCTATGAAAGGGAATGTTCAACTCTGTGACTTGAATGCAAACATCACAAAGAAGTTTCTGAGAATGCTGCTGTCTACTTTCTTTCTGTAATCCCGTTTCCAATGAAATCCTCAGTTCTATAGAAATATCCACTTGCAGATTCGAAAAAAAGAGTGTTTCACACCTGCTCTACCGATAGAGAGGTTCAACACTGTTACTTCAGTACATACAGCATAAACAAGTTTCTGAGATTGCTTCTACCTCGTTTTCATGGGAAGATATTTCGTTTTACACCGTAGGCCTCCAAGCGCTCCAAATGTCCACTTCTACATACTACAAAAAGTCTGTTTCACACCTGCTCTATGAAAGGCAATGTTCAACTCAGTGACTTGAATGTAAACATCACAAAGAAGTTTCTGAGAACGCTGCTGTCTACTATTTATCTGTAATCCCGCTTCCAACGAAATCCTCAGTTTTATAGAAATATCCACTTGCAGATTCCAAAGAAAGAGTGTTTCACACGTGCTCTATCAATAGAAAGGTTCAACTCTGTTAGTTGTGTAGATAGAGCATAAACAAGTCTCTGAGATTGCTTCTATCTCGTTTTTATGGGAAGAGATTTCCTTTATTACCATAGGCCACAGAGCGCTGAAATGTCCACTTCGAGATACTACAAAAACAGTGTTTGAAACCTGCTCTATGAAAGGGAATGTTCAACTCTGTGACTTAAATGGAAACATCACAAAGAAGTTTCTGAGAATGCTGCTGTCTAATTTTTATATGTAATCCCGTTTCCAACGAATTCCTCAGAGCTATCCAAATATCGACTTGCAGATTCTACAAAAAGAGTGTTTCAAAACTGCTGTGTCAAAAGAAAGGTTCAAGTCTGTTAGTTGAGGACACACAACACAAATGAGTTTCTGAGAATGCTTCCGTCTTGTTTTTATGAGACAATATTTCCTTTTTAACCATAGGCCTGATACCGTTCCAAATGTCCAGTTCAGGATACTATAAAAAGAGTGTTTCAAACCTGCTCTCTGAAAGGGAATGTTCAACTCTCTGACTTGAATGCAAACATCATAAAGAAGTTTCTGAGAATGCTGCTGTCTACTTTTTATCTGTAATCACGCTTCCAACGAAATCATCAGTTCTATAGAAATATCCACTTGCAGATTCCAAAAAAACAGTGTTTCACACCTGCTCTATCAATAGAAAGGTTCAACACTGTTACTTCAGTACACACAGCATGAGCAAGTTTCTGAGATTGCTTCTATCTCGTTTTCATGGGAAGATATTTCCTTTTTTACCATAGGCCACAAAGCGCTGCAAATGTCCACTTCCAGATACTACAAAAAGAGTGTTTCAAACCTGCTCTATGAAAGAGAATATTCAACTCTGTGACTTGAATGGAAACATCACATAGAAGTTTCCGAAAATGCTTCTGTCTAGATTTTATAGGGAGATATTCCCGTTTCCAGTGAAGTCGTCAAAGCTATACAAATACCAACTGGAGATACAACAGAAATAGTGGTTCAAACGTGCTCTATAAAAAGAAAGGTTCAAGTCCGTTAGTTGAGGACACACATCAGAAATAAGTTTCTGAGAATGCTTCTGTGTTGTTTTTACGGGAAGATATTTCCTTCTTCGCCGTACGCAAGTAAGCGTTGGAATTGTCCACTTCCAGATACTACAAAAGGAGTGTTTCAAACCTGCTCTATGACAGGGAATGTTCAACTCTGTGACTTGAAAGCAAACTTCAAAAAGAAGTTTCTGAGAATGCTGCTGTCCACTTTTTATATGTAATCCTGTTTCCAACGAAATCCTCAGAGCTATACAAATTTCCACTTGCAGATTCTACAGAAAGAGTGTTTCAAAACTGCTGTATGAAAAGAAAGGTTGAAGTCTCTTAGTTGAGGGCACAAGTCGCAAATAAGTTTCTGAGAATTCTTCTGTCTTGTTTTATGGGAAGATATTTCCTTTTTAACCAGAGGCCTGATACCGTTCCAAATGTCCACTTCCAGATACTACAAAAAGAGTGTTTCAAACATGCTCTATGAAAGGGAATGTTCAACTCTGTGACTTGAATGCAAACATCACAAAGAAGTTTCTGAGAATGCTGCTGTCTACTTTCTTTCTGTAATCCCGTTTCCAACGAAATCCTCAGTTCTATAGAAATATCCACTTGCAGATTCGAAAAAAAGAGTGTTTCACACCTGCTCTACCGATAGAGAGGTTCAACACTGTTACTTCAGTACATACAGCATAAACAAGTTTCTGAGATTGCTTCTACCTCGTTTTCATGGGAAGATATTTCGTTTTACACCGTAGGCCTCCAAGCGCTCCAAATGTCCACTTCTACATACTACAAAAAGTCTGTTTCACACCTGCTCTATGAAAGGCAATGTTCAACTCAGTGACTTGAATGTAAACATCACAAAGAAGTTTCTGAGAACGCTGCTGTCTACTATTTATCTGTAATCCCGCTTCCAACGAAATCCTCAGTTTTATAGAAATATCCACTTGCAGATTCCAAAGAAAGAGTGTTTCACACGTGCTCTATCAATAGAAAGGTTCAACTCTGTTAGTTGTGTAGATAGAGCATAAACAAGTCTCTGAGATTGCTTCTATCTCGTTTTTATGGGAAGAGATTTCCTTTATTACCATAGGCCACAGAGCGCTGAAATGTCCACTTCGAGATACTACAAAAACAGTGTTTGAAACCTGCTCTATGAAAGGGAATGTTCAACTCTGTGACTTAAATGGAAACATCACAAAGAAGTTTCTGAGAATGCTGCTGTCTAATTTTTATATGTAATCCCGTTTCCAACGAATTCCTCAGAGCTATCCAAATATCGACTTGCAGATTCTACAAAAAGAGTGTTTCAAAACTGCTGTGTCAAAAGAAAGGTTCAAGTCTGTTAGTTGAGGACACACAACACAAATGAGTTTCTGAGAATGCTTCCGTCTTGTTTTTATGAGACAATATTTCCTTTTTAACCATAGGCCTGATACCGTTCCAAATGTCCAGTTCAGGATACTATAAAAAGAGTGTTTCAAACCTGCTCTCTGAAAGGGAATGTTCAACTCTCTGACTTGAATGCAAACATCATAAAGAAGTTTCTGAGAATGCTGCTGTCTACTTTTTATCTGTAATCACGCTTCCAACGAAATCATCAGTTCTATAGAAATATCCACTTGCAGATTCCAAAAAAACAGTGTTTCACACCTGCTCTATCAATAGAAAGGTTCAACACTGTTACTTCAGTACACACAGCATGAGCAAGTTTCTGAGATTGCTTCTATCTCGTTTTCATGGGAAGATATTTCCTTTTTTACCATAGGCCACAAAGCGCTGCAAATGTCCACTTCCAGATACTACAAAAAGAGTGTTTCAAACCTGCTCTATGAAAGAGAATATTCAACTCTGTGACTTGAATGGAAACATCACATAGAAGTTTCCGAAAATGCTTCTGTCTAGATTTTATAGGGAGATATTCCCGTTTCCAGTGAAGTCGTCAAAGCTATACAAATACCAACTGGAGATACAACAGAAATAGTGGTTCAAACGTGCTCTATAAAAAGAAAGGTTCAAGTCCGTTAGTTGAGGACACACATCAGAAATAAGTTTCTGAGAATGCTTCTGTGTTGTTTTTACGGGAAGATATTTCCTTCTTCGCCGTACGCAAGTAAGCGTTGGAATTGTCCACTTCCAGATACTACAAAAGGAGTGTTTCAAACCTGCTCTATGACAGGGAATGTTCACCTCTGTGACTTGAAAGCAAACTTCAAAAAGAAGTTTCTGAGAATGCTGCTGTCCACTTTTTATATGTAATCCTGTTTCCAACGAAATCCTCAGAGCTATACAAATTTCCACTTGCAGATTCTACAGAAAGAGTGTTTCAAAACTGCTGTATGAAAAGAAAGGTTGAAGTCTCTTAGTTGAGGGCACAAGTCGCAAATAAGTTTCTGAGAATTCTTCTGTCTTGTTTTATGGGAAGATATTTCCTTTTTAACCAGAGGCCTGATACCGTTCCAAATGTCCACTTCCAGATACTACAAAAAGAGTGTTTCAAACATGCTCTATGAAAGGGAATGTTCAACTCTGTGACTTGAATGCAAACATCACAAAGAAGTTTCTGAGAATGCTGCTGTCTACTTTCTTTCTGTAATCCCGTTTCCAACGAAATCCTCAGTTCTATAGAAATATCCACTTGCAGATTCGAAAAAAAGAGTGTTTCACACCTGCTCTACCGATAGAGAGGTTCAACACTGTTACTTCAGTACATACAGCATAAACAAGTTTCTGAGATTGCTTCTACCTCGTTTTCATGGGAAGATATTTCGTTTTACACCGTAGGCCTCCAAGCGCTCCAAATGTCCACTTCTACATACTACAAAAAGTCTGTTTCACACCTGCTCTATGAAAGGCAATGTTCAACTCAGTGACTTGAATGTAAACATCACAAAGAAGTTTCTGAGAACGCTGCTGTCTACTATTTATCTGTAATCCCGCTTCCAACGAAATCCTCAGTTTTATAGAAATATCCACTTGCAGATTCCAAAGAAAGAGTGTTTCACACGTGCTCTATCAATAGAAAGGTTCAACTCTGTTAGTTGTGTAGATAGAGCATAAACAAGTCTCTGAGATTGCTTCTATCTCGTTTTTATGGGCAGAGATTTCCTTTATTACCATAGGCCACAGAGCGCTGAAATGTCCACTTCGAGATACTACAAAAACAGTGTTTGAAACCTGCTCTATGAAAGGGAATGTTCAACTCTGTGACTTAAATGGAAACATCACAAAGAAGTTTCTGAGAATGCTGCTGTCTAATTTTTATATGTAATCCCGTTTCCAACGAATTCCTCAGAGCTATCCAAATATCGACTTGCAGATTCTACAAAAAGAGTGTTTCAAAACTGCTGTGTCAAAAGAAAGGTTCAAGTCTGTTAGTTGAGGACACACAACACAAATGAGTTTCTGAGAATGCTTCCGTCTTGTTTTTATGAGACAATATTTCCTTTTTAACCATAGGCCTGATACCGTTCCAAATGTCCAGTTCAGGATACTATAAAAAGAGTGTTTCAAACCTGCTCTCTGAAAGGGAATGTTCAACTCTCTGACTTGAATGCAAACATCATAAAGAAGTTTCTGAGAATGCTGCTGTCTACTTTTTATCTGTAATCACGCTTCCAACGAAATCATCAGTTCTATAGAAATATCCACTTGCAGATTCCAAAAAAACAGTGTTTCACACCTGCTCTATCAATAGAAAGGTTCAACACTGTTACTTCAGTACACACAGCATGAGCAAGTTTCTGAGATTGCTTCTATCTCGTTTTCATGGGAAGATATTTCCTTTTTTACCATAGGCCACAAAGCGCTGCAAATGTCCACTTCCAGATACTACAAAAAGAGTGTTTCAAACCTGCTCTATGAAAGAGAATATTCAACTCTGTGACTTGAATGGAAACATCACATAGAAGTTTCCGAAAATGCTTCTGTCTAGATTTTATAGGGAGATATTCCCGTTTCCAGTGAAGTCGTCAAAGCTATACAAATACCAACTGGAGATACAACAGAAATAGTGGTTCAAACGTGCTCTATAAAAAGAAAGGTTCAAGTCCGTTAGTTGAGGACACACATCAGAAATAAGTTTCTGAGAATGCTTCTGTGTTGTTTTTACGGGAAGATATTTCCTTCTTCGCCGTACGCAAGTAAGCGTTGGAATTGTCCACTTCCAGATACTACAAAAGGAGTGTTTCAAACCTGCTCTATGACAGGGAATGTTCAACTCTGTGACTTGAAAGCAAACTTCAAAAAGAAGTTTCTGAGAATGCTGCTGTCCACTTTTTATATGTAATCCTGTTTCCAACGAAATCCTCAGAGCTATACAAATTTCCACTTGCAGATTCTACAGAAAGAGTGTTTCAAAACTGCTGTATGAAAAGAAAGGTTGAAGTCTCTTAGTTGAGGGCACAAGTCGCAAATAAGTTTCTGAGAATTCTTCTGTCTTGTTTTATGGGAAGATATTTCCTTTTTAACCAGAGGCCTGATACCGTTCCAAATGTCCACTTCCAGATACTACAAAAAGAGTGTTTCAAACATGCTCTATGAAAGGGAATGTTCAACTCTGTGACTTGAATGCAAACATCACAAAGAAGTTTCTGAGAATGCTGCTGTCTACTTTCTTTCTGTAATCCCGTTTCCAATGAAATCCTCAGTTCTATAGAAATATCCACTTGCAGATTCGAAAAAAAGAGTGTTTCACACCTGCTCTACCGATAGAGAGGTTCAACACTGTTACTTCAGTACATACAGCATAAACAAGTTTCTGAGATTGCTTCTACCTCGTTTTCATGGGAAGATATTTCGTTTTACACCGTAGGCCTCCAAGCGCTCCAAATGTCCACTTCTACATACTACAAAAAGTCTGTTTCACACCTGCTCTATGAAAGGCAATGTTCAACTCAGTGACTTGAATGTAAACATCACAAAGAAGTTTCTGAGAACGCTGCTGTCTACTATTTATCTGTAATCCCGCTTCCAACGAAATCCTCAGTTTTATAGAAATATCCACTTGCAGATTCCAAAGAAAGAGTGTTTCACACGTGCTCTATCAATAGAAAGGTTCAACTCTGTTAGTTGTGTAGATAGAGCATAAACAAGTCTCTGAGATTGCTTCTATCTCGTTTTTATGGGAAGAGATTTCCTTTATTACCATAGGCCACAGAGCGCTGAAATGTCCACTTCGAGATACTACAAAAACAGTGTTTGAAACCTGCTCTATGAAAGGGAATGTTCAACTCTGTGACTTAAATGGAAACATCACAAAGAAGTTTCTGAGAATGCTGCTGTCTAATTTTTATATGTAATCCCGTTTCCAACGAATTCCTCAGAGCTATCCAAATATCGACTTGCAGATTCTACAAAAAGAGTGTTTCAAAACTGCTGTGTCAAAAGAAAGGTTCAAGTCTGTTAGTTGAGGACACACAACACAAATGAGTTTCTGAGAATGCTTCCGTCTTGTTTTTATGAGACAATATTTCCTTTTTAACCATAGGCCTGATACCGTTCCAAATGTCCAGTTCAGGATACTATAAAAAGAGTGTTTCAAACCTGCTCTCTGAAAGGGAATGTTCAACTCTCTGACTTGAATGCAAACATCATAAAGAAGTTTCTGAGAATGCTGCTGTCTACTTTTTATCTGTAATCACGCTTCCAACGAAATCATCAGTTCTATAGAAATATCCACTTGCAGATTCCAAAAAAACAGTGTTTCACACCTGCTCTATCAATAGAAAGGTTCAACACTGTTACTTCAGTACACACAGCATGAGCAAGTTTCTGAGATTGCTTCTATCTCGTTTTCATGGGAAGATATTTCCTTTTTTACCATAGGCCACAAAGCGCTGCAAATGTCCACTTCCAGATACTACAAAAAGAGTGTTTCAAACCTGCTCTATGAAAGAGAATATTCAACTCTGTGACTTGAATGGAAACATCACATAGAAGTTTCCGAAAATGCTTCTGTCTAGATTTTATAGGGAGATATTCCCGTTTCCAGTGAAGTCGTCAAAGCTATACAAATACCAACTGGAGATACAACAGAAATAGTGGTTCAAACGTGCTCTATAAAAAGAAAGGTTCAAGTCCGTTAGTTGAGGACACACATCAGAAATAAGTTTCTGAGAATGCTTCTGTGTTGTTTTTACGGGAAGATATTTCCTTCTTCGCCGTACGCAAGTAAGCGTTGGAATTGTCCACTTCCAGATACTACAAAAGGAGTGTTTCAAACCTGCTCTATGACAGGGAATGTTCAACTCTGTGACTTGAAAGCAAACTTCAAAAAGAAGTTTCTGAGAATGCTGCTGTCCACTTTTTATATGTAATCCTGTTTCCAACGAAATCCTCAGAGCTATACAAATTTCCACTTGCAGATTCTACAGAAAGAGTGTTTCAAAACTGCTGTATGAAAAGAAAGGTTGAAGTCTCTTAGTTGAGGGCACAAGTCGCAAATAAGTTTCTGAGAATTCTTCTGTCTTGTTTTATGGGAAGATATTTCCTTTTTAACCAGAGGCCTGATACCGTTCCAAATGTCCACTTCCAGATACTACAAAAAGAGTGTTTCAAACATGCTCTATGAAAGGGAATGTTCAACTCTGTGACTTGAATGCAAACATCACAAAGAAGTTTCTGAGAATGCTGCTGTCTACTTTCTTTCTGTAATCCCGTTTCCAACGAAATCCTCAGTTCTATAGAAATATCCACTTGCAGATTCGAAAAAAAGAGTGTTTCACACCTGCTCTACCGATAGAGAGGTTCAACACTGTTACTTCAGTACATACAGCATAAACAAGTTTCTGAGATTGCTTCTACCTCGTTTTCATGGGAAGATATTTCGTTTTACACCGTAGGCCTCCAAGCGCTCCAAATGTCCACTTCTACATACTACAAAAAGTCTGTTTCACACCTGCTCTATGAAAGGCAATGTTCAACTCAGTGACTTGAATGTAAACATCACAAAGAAGTTTCTGAGAACGCTGCTGTCTACTATTTATCTGTAATCCCGCTTCCAACGAAATCCTCAGTTTTATAGAAATATCCACTTGCAGATTCCAAAGAAAGAGTGTTTCACACGTGCTCTATCAATAGAAAGGTTCAACTCTGTTAGTTGTGTAGATAGAGCATAAACAAGTCTCTGAGATTGCTTCTATCTCGTTTTTATGGGAAGAGATTTCCTTTATTACCATAGGCCACAGAGCGCTGAAATGTCCACTTCGAGATACTACAAAAACAGTGTTTGAAACCTGCTCTATGAAAGGGAATGTTCAACTCTGTGACTTAAATGGAAACATCACAAAGAAGTTTCTGAGAATGCTGCTGTCTAATTTTTATATGTAATCCCGTTTCCAACGAATTCCTCAGAGCTATCCAAATATCGACTTGCAGATTCTACAAAAAGAGTGTTTCAAAACTGCTGTGTCAAAAGAAAGGTTCAAGTCTGTTAGTTGAGGACACACAACACAAATGAGTTTCTGAGAATGCTTCCGTCTTGTTTTTATGAGACAATATTTCCTTTTTAACCATAGGCCTGATACCGTTCCAAATGTCCAGTTCAGGATACTATAAAAAGAGTGTTTCAAACCTGCTCTCTGAAAGGGAATGTTCAACTCTCTGACTTGAATGCAAACATCATAAAGAAGTTTCTGAGAATGCTGCTGTCTACTTTTTATCTGTAATCACGCTTCCAACGAAATCATCAGTTCTATAGAAATATCCACTTGCAGATTCCAAAAAAACAGTGTTTCACACCTGCTCTATCAATAGAAAGGTTCAACACTGTTACTTCAGTACACACAGCATGAGCAAGTTTCTGAGATTGCTTCTATCTCGTTTTCATGGGAAGATATTTCCTTTTTTACCATAGGCCACAAAGCGCTGCAAATGTCCACTTCCAGATACTACAAAAAGAGTGTTTCAAACCTGCTCTATGAAAGAGAATATTCAACTCTGTGACTTGAATGGAAACATCACATAGAAGTTTCCGAAAATGCTTCTGTCTAGATTTTATAGGGAGATATTCCCGTTTCCAGTGAAGTCGTCAAAGCTATACAAATACCAACTGGAGATACAACAGAAATAGTGGTTCAAACGTGCTCTATAAAAAGAAAGGTTCAAGTCCGTTAGTTGAGGACACACATCAGAAATAAGTTTCTGAGAATGCTTCTGTGTTGTTTTTACGGGAAGATATTTCCTTCTTCGCCGTACGCAAGTAAGCGTTGGAATTGTCCACTTCCAGATACTACAAAAGGAGTGTTTCAAACCTGCTCTATGACAGGGAATGTTCAACTCTGTGACTTGAAAGCAAACTTCAAAAAGAAGTTTCTGAGAATGCTGCTGTCCACTTTTTATATGTAATCCTGTTTCCAACGAAATCCTCAGAGCTATACAAATTTCCACTTGCAGATTCTACAGAAAGAGTGTTTCAAAACTGCTGTATGAAAAGAAAGGTTGAAGTCTCTTAGTTGAGGGCACAAGTCGCAAATAAGTTTCTGAGAATTCTTCTGTCTTGTTTTATGGGAAGATATTTCCTTTTTAACCAGAGGCCTGATACCGTTCCAAATGTCCACTACCAGATACTACAAAAAGAGTGTTTCAAACCTGCTCTATGAAAGGGAATGTTCAACTCTGTGACTTGAATGCAAATATCACAAAGAAGTTTCTGAGAATGCTGCTGTCTACTTTGTTTCTGTAATCCCGCTTCCAACGAAATCCTCAGTTCTATGGAAATATCCACTTGCAGATTCGAAAAAAAGGGTGTTTCAAACCTACTCTACCGATAGATAGCTTCATCACTGTTACGTCAGTACATACAGCATAAACAAGTTTCTGAGATTGCTTCTACCTCGTTTTCATGGGAAGATATTTCGTTTTACACCATAGGCCTCCAAGCGCGCCAAATGTCCATTTCTAGATACTACAAAAAGACTGTTTCAAACCTGCTCTATGAAAGGCAATGTTCAACTCTGTGACTTGAATTTAAATATCACAAAGATGTTTCTGAGAATGCTTCTGTCTAGATTTTCTATGAAGATATTCCCGTTTCCAACGAAATCCTCAAAGCTATCCAAACATCCACTTGCAAATTCTACAGAAAGAGTTTTTCAAAAGTGTTCTAACAAAAGAAAGGTTCAACTCTGTTTGTTGAGTACACAGATGACTGACATGATTCTGAAAATGCTTCTGTCTAGTTTTCATGGGAAGATATTTCCTTTTCAAACATATGCCTGAAAGCGTTCCAAGTGTCCACTTCCAGATGCCACAAAACGACTGTTTCACACCTGCTCTATGAAAGGGAATGTTCAACTCTGTGACTTGAATGCAAACATCACAAAGAAGATTCTGAGAACGCTGCTGTCTACTATTAATCTGTAATCCCGTTTCCAACGAAATCCTCAGTTTTATAGAAATCTCCACTTGCAGATTCCAAAAAAAGAATGTTTCACACATGCTCTTTCAATAAAAAGTTTCAACACTGTTAGTTGTGTAGATAGAGCATAAACATGTTTCTGAGATTGCTTCTATCTCGTTTTTGTAGGAAGATATTTCCTTTTTTACCATAGGCCACAAAGCGCTGCAATGTCCACTTCCAGATACTACAAAAAGAGTGTTTGAATCCTGCTCTATGACAGGGAATGTTCAACTTTGTGACTTGAATGCAAACGTCACAAAGAAGTTTCTGAGAATGCTCCTGTCTACTTTTTATATGTAATCCCGTTTCCAACGAAATCGTCAAAGCTATCCAAATATCCACTTGCAGATTCTACAAAAAGAGTGTTTCAAAACTGCTGTGTCAAAAGAAAGGTTCAAGTCTGTTAGTTGACTACACACAAAACAAATAAGTTTCTGAGAATGCTTCCATCTTGTTTTTCTGCGACGATATTTCCTTTTTAACCATAGGCCTGATACCGTTCCAAATGTCCACTTCCAGATATGACAAAAAGAGTGTTTCAAACCTACTGTTTGAAAGGGACTGTTCAACTCTGTGACTTGAATGCAAACATTACAAAGTAGCTTCTGAGAATGCTGCTCTCTACTTTTTGTCTGTAATCCCGCTTCCAACGAAATCCTCAGTTCTATAGAAATATCCTCTCACAGATTCCAAAAAAACAGTGTTTCACACATGCTCTATCAATAGAAAGGTTCAACTCTGTTACTTCAGTACATACAGCATAAACAAGTTTCTGAGATTGCTTCTACCTGGTTTTCATGGGAAGATATTTCCTTTTTTACCATAGGCCACAAAGAGCTGCAAATGTCCACTTCCACATACTACAAAAAGAGTGTTTCAAACCTGCTCTATGAAAGAGAATGATCAACTCTGTGACTTGAATGCAAACATCACAAAGAAGTTTCTGAGAGTGCTTCTGTCTAGATTTTATAGGGAGATATTCCCGTTTCCAACGAAATCGTCAAAGCTATCCAAATATCCACTTGCAGATACAACAAAAACAGTGGCACAAACGTGCTCTATAAAAAGAATGTTTCAAGTCCGCTAGTTGAGGACACACATCAGAAATAAGTTTCTGAGAATGGTTCTGTCTTGTTTTTATTGGAAGATATTTCCTTCTTCACCGAAGGCAAGAAAGCGTTGGAAATGTGCACTTCCGGATACTACAAAAGGAGTGTTTCAAACCTGCTCTATGACAGGGAATGTTCAACTCTGTGACTTGAATGCAAACATCACAAAGAAGTTTCTGACATTGCTGCTGTCCACTTTTTATATGTAATCCCGTTTCCAACGCAATCCTCAGAGCTATCCAAATATCCACTTGCAGATTCTACAAAAAGAGTGTTTCAAAACTGCTGTATGAAAAGAAAGGTTCAAGTCTGTGAGTTGAGGACACAAATCGCAAATCAGTTTCTCAGAATGCTTCTGTCTTGTTTTATGGGAAGATATTTCCTTTTTAACCATAGGCCTGATACCGTTCAAAATGTCCACTTCCAGATACTACAAAAAGAGTATTGCAAACCTGCTCTATGAAAGGGAATGTTCAACTCTGTGACCTGAATGCAAACATCACAAAGAAGTTTCTGAGAATGCTGCTGTCTACTTTCTTTCTGTAATCCCGCTTCCAACGAAATCCTCAGTTCTATAGAAATATCCACTTGCAGATTCGAAAAAAAGAGTGTTTCAAACCTGCTCTACCGATAGAGAGGTTCAACACTGTTACTTCATTACATACAGCATAAACAAGTTTCTGAGATTGCTTCTACCTCGTTTTCATGGGAAGATAGTTCGTTTTAGACCGTAGGCCTCCAAGCGCCCCAAATGTCCACTTCTAGATACTACAAAAAGTCTGTTTCACACCTGCTCTATGAAAGGCAATGTTCAACTCAGTGACTTGAATGTAAACATCACAAAGAAGTTTCTGAGAACGCTGCTGTCTACTATTTATCTGTAATCCCGCTTCCAACGAAATCCTCAGTTTTATAGAAATATCCACATGCAGATTCCAAAAAAAGAGTGTTTCACACGTGCTCTATCAATAGAAAGGTTCAACTCTGTTAGTTGTGTAGATAGAGCATAAACAAGTTTCTGAGATTGCTTCTATCTCGTTTTTATGGGCAGAGATTTCCTTTATTACCATAGGCCACAGAGCGCTGAAATGTCCACTTCCAGATACTACAAAAAGAGTGTTTAAAAACTGCTCTATGAAAGGGAATGTTCAACTCTGTGACTTAAATGGAAACATCACAAAGAAGTTTCTGAGAATGCTGCTGTCTAATTTATATATGTAATCCCGTTTCCAACGAATTCCTCAGAGCTATCCAAATATCGACTTGCAGATTCTACAAAAAGAGTGTTTCAAAACTGCTGTGTCAAAAGAAAGGTTCAAGTCTGTTAGTTGAGGACACACAACACAAATAAGTTCCTGAGAATGCTTCCGTCTTTTTTTTGTGAGATGATATTTCTTTTTTAACCATAGGCATGATACCGTACCAAATGTCCTGTTCAGGATACTATAAAAAGAGTGTTTCAAACCTGCTCTATGAAAGTTAATGTTCAACTCTGTGACTTGAATGCAAACATCACAAAGAAGTTTCTGAGAATGCTGCTGTCTACTTTTTATCTGTAATCACTCTTCCAACGAAATTCTCAGTTCTATAGAAATATCCTCTTGCAGACTCCAAAAAAACAGTGTTTCACACCTGCTCTATCAATAGAAAGGTTCAACACTGTTACTCCACCACATACAGCATAAACAAGTTTCTGAGATTGCTTCTACCTCGTTTTCATGGGTAGATATTTCCTTTTTTACCATAGGCCACAAAGCGCTGCAAATGTCCACTTCCAGATACTACAAAAAGAGTGTTTCAAACCTGTTGTATGAAAGAGAATGTTCAACTCTGTGACTTGAATGGAAACATCACAAAGAAGTTTCTGAGAATGCTTCTGTCTCGATTTTATAGGGAGATATTCCCGTTTCCAGCGAAGTCGTCAAAGCTATCCAAATATCCACTTGCAGATACAACAAAAAGAGTGGTTCAAGTGTGCTCTATAAAAAGAAAAGTTCAATTCTGTTAGTTGAGGACACACATCAGAAATAAGATTCTGAGAATGCTTCTGTCTTGTTTTTATGGGAAGATATTACCTTCTTCGCCGTAGGCAAGAAAGCGTTGGAAATGTCCACTTCCACATACTACAAAAGGAGTGTTTCAAACCTGCTCCATGACAGGGAATGTTCAACTCTGTGACTTGAATGCAAACTTCACAAACAAGTGTCTGAGAATGCTGCTCTCCACTTTTTATATGTAATCCCGTTTCCAACGAAATCCTCAGAGCCATACAAATATCCACCTGCAGATTCTACAAAAAGAGAGATTCAAAACTGCTGTATGAAAAGAAAGGTTCAAGTCTGTTAGTTGAGGACACAAATCGCAAATAAGTTTCTGAGAATGCTTCTGTCTTCTTTTATGGGAAGATATTTCCTTTTTAACCATAGGCCTGATACCGTTCCAAATGTCCACTTCCAGATACTACAAAAAGAGTGTTTCAAACATGCTCTATGAAAGGGAATGTTCAACTCTGTGACTTGAATGCAAACATCACAAAGAAGTTTCTGAGAATGCTGCTGTCTACTTTCTTTCTGTAATCCCGTTTCCAACGAAATCCTCAGTTCTATAGAAATATCCACTTGCAGATTCGAAAAAAAGAGTGTTTCACACCTGCTCTACCGATAGAGAGGTTCAACACTGTTACTTCAGTACATACAGCATAAACAAGTTTCTGAGATTGCTTCTACCTCGTTTTCATGGGAAGATATTTCGTTTTACACCGTAGGCCTCCAAGCGCTCCAAATGTCCACTTCTACATACTACAAAAAGTCTGTTTCACACCTGCTCTATGAAAGGCAATGTTCAACTCAGTGACTTGAATGTAAACATCACAAAGAAGTTTCTGAGAACGCTGCTGTCTACTATTTATCTGTAATCCCGCTTCCAACGAAATCCTCAGTTTTATAGAAATATCCACTTGCAGATTCCAAAGAAAGAGTGTTTCACACGTGCTCTATCAATAGAAAGGTTCAACTCTGTTAGTTGTGTAGATAGAGCATAAACAAGTCTCTGAGATTGCTTCTATCTCGTTTTTATGGGAAGAGATTTCCTTTATTACCATAGGCCACAGAGCGCTGAAATGTCCACTTCGAGATACTACAAAAACAGTGTTTGAAACCTGCTCTATGAAAGGGAATGTTCAACTCTGTGACTTAAATGGAAACATCACAAAGAAGTTTCTGAGAATGCTGCTGTCTAATTTTTATATGTAATCCCGTTTCCAACGAATTCCTCAGAGCTATCCAAATATCGACTTGCAGATTCTACAAAAAGAGTGTTTCAAAACTGCTGTGTCAAAAGAAAGGTTCAAGTCTGTTAGTTGAGGACACACAACACAAATGAGTTTCTGAGAATGCTTCCGTCTTGTTTTTATGAGACAATATTTCCTTTTTAACCATAGGCCTGATACCGTTCCAAATGTCCAGTTCAGGATACTATAAAAAGAGTGTTTCAAACCTGCTCTCTGAAAGGGAATGTTCAACTCTCTGACTTGAATGCAAACATCATAAAGAAGTTTCTGAGAATGCTGCTGTCTACTTTTTATCTGTAATCACGCTTCCAACGAAATCATCAGTTCTATAGAAATATCCACTTGCAGATTCCAAAAAAACAGTGTTTCACACCTGCTCTATCAATAGAAAGGTTCAACACTGTTACTTCAGTACACACAGCATGAGCAAGTTTCTGAGATTGCTTCTATCTCGTTTTCATGGGAAGATATTTCCTTTTTTACCATAGGCCACAAAGCGCTGCAAATGTCCACTTCCAGATACTACAAAAAGAGTGTTTCAAACCTGCTCTATGAAAGAGAATATTCAACTCTGTGACTTGAATGGAAACATCACATAGAAGTTTCCGAAAATGCTTCTGTCTAGATTTTATAGGGAGATATTCCCGTTTCCAGTGAAGTCGTCAAAGCTATACAAATACCAACTGGAGATACAACAGAAATAGTGGTTCAAACGTGCTCTATAAAAAGAAAGGTTCAAGTCCGTTAGTTGAGGACACACATCAGAAATAAGTTTCTGAGAATGCTTCTGTGTTGTTTTTACGGGAAGATATTTCCTTCTTCGCCGTACGCAAGTAAGCGTTGGAATTGTCCACTTCCAGATACTACAAAAGGAGTGTTTCAAACCTGCTCTATGACAGGGAATGTTCAACTCTGTGACTTGAAAGCAAACTTCAAAAAGAAGTTTCTGAGAATGCTGCTGTCCACTTTTTATATGTAATCCTGTTTCCAACGAAATCCTCAGAGCTATACAAATTTCCACTTGCAGATTCTACAGAAAGAGTGTTTCAAAACTGCTGTATGAAAAGAAAGGTTGAAGTCTCTTAGTTGAGGGCACAAGTCGCAAATAAGTTTCTGAGAATTCTTCTGTCTTGTTTTATGGGAAGATATTTCCTTTTTAACCAGAGGCCTGATACCGTTCCAAATGTCCACTACCAGATACTACAAAAAGAGTGTTTCAAACCTGCTCTATGAAAGGGAATGTTCAACTCTGTGACTTGAATGCAAATATCACAAAGAAGTTTCTGAGAATGCTGCTGTCTACTTTGTTTCTGTAATCCCGCTTCCAACGAAATCCTCAGTTCTATGGAAATATCCACTTGCAGATTCGAAAAAAAGGGTGTTTCAAACCTACTCTACCGATAGATAGCTTCATCACTGTTACGTCAGTACATACAGCATAAACAAGTTTCTGAGATTGCTTCTACCTCGTTTTCATGGGAAGATATTTCGTTTTACACCATAGGCCTCCAAGCGCGCCAAATGTCCATTTCTAGATACTACAAAAAGACTGTTTCAAACCTGCTCTATGAAAGGCAATGTTCAACTCTGTGACTTGAATTTAAATATCACAAAGATGTTTCTGAGAATGCTTCTGTCTAGATTTTCTATGAAGATATTCCCGTTTCCAACGAAATCCTCAAAGCTATCCAAACATCCACTTGCAAATTCTACAGAAAGAGTTTTTCAAAAGTGTTCTAACAAAAGAAAGGTTCAACTCTGTTTGTTGAGTACACAGATGACTGACATGATTCTGAAAATGCTTCTGTCTAGTTTTCATGGGAAGATATTTCCTTTTCAAACATATGCCTGAAAGCGTTCCAAGTGTCCACTTCCAGATGCCACAAAACGACTGTTTCACACCTGCTCTATGAAAGGGAATGTTCAACTCTGTGACTTGAATGCAAACATCACAAAGAAGATTCTGAGAACGCTGCTGTCTACTATTAATCTGTAATCCCGTTTCCAACGAAATCCTCAGTTTTATAGAAATCTCCACTTGCAGATTCCAAAAAAAGAATGTTTCACACATGCTCTTTCAATAAAAAGTTTCAACACTGTTAGTTGTGTAGATAGAGCATAAACATGTTTCTGAGATTGCTTCTATCTCGTTTTTGTAGGAAGATATTTCCTTTTTTACCATAGGCCACAAAGCGCTGCAATGTCCACTTCCAGATACTACAAAAAGAGTGTTTGAATCCTGCTCTATGACAGGGAATGTTCAACTTTGTGACTTGAATGCAAACGTCACAAAGAAGTTTCTGAGAATGCTCCTGTCTACTTTTTATATGTAATCCCGTTTCCAACGAAATCGTCAAAGCTATCCAAATATCCACTTGCAGATTCTACAAAAAGAGTGTTTCAAAACTGCTGTGTCAAAAGAAAGGTTCAAGTCTGTTAGTTGACTACACACAAAACAAATAAGTTTCTGAGAATGCTTCCATCTTGTTTTTCTGCGACGATATTTCCTTTTTAACCATAGGCCTGATACCGTTCCAAATGTCCACTTCCAGATATGACAAAAAGAGTGTTTCAAACCTACTGTTTGAAAGGGACTGTTCAACTCTGTGACTTGAATGCAAACATTACAAAGTAGCTTCTGAGAATGCTGCTCTCTACTTTTTGTCTGTAATCCCGCTTCCAACGAAATCCTCAGTTCTATAGAAATATCCTCTCACAGATTCCAAAAAAACAGTGTTTCACACATGCTCTATCAATAGAAAGGTTCAACTCTGTTACTTCAGTACATACAGCATAAACAAGTTTCTGAGATTGCTTCTACCTGGTTTTCATGGGAAGATATTTCCTTTTTTACCATAGGCCACAAAGAGCTGCAAATGTCCACTTCCAGATACTACAAAAAGAGTGTTTCAAACCTGCTCTATGAAAGAGAATGATCAACTCTGTGACTTGAATGCAAACATCACAAAGAAGTTTCTGAGAGTGCTTCTGTCTAGATTTTATAGGGAGATATTCCCGTTTCCAACGAAATCGTCAAAGCTATCCAAATATCCACTTGCAGATACAACAAAAACAGTGGCACAAACGTGCTCTATAAAAAGAATGTTTCAAGTCCGCTAGTTGAGGACACACATCAGAAATAAGTTTCTGAGAATGGTTCTGTCTTGTTTTTATTGGAAGATATTTCCTTCTTCACCGAAGGCAAGAAAGCGTTGGAAATGTGCACTTCCGGATACTACAAAAGGAGTGTTTCAAACCTGCTCTATGACAGGGAATGTTCAACTCTGTGACTTGAATGCAAACATCACAAAGAAGTTTCTGACATTGCTGCTGTCCACTTTTTATATGTAATCCCGTTTCCAACGCAATCCTCAGAGCTATCCAAATATCCACTTGCAGATTCTACAAAAAGAGTGTTTCAAAACTGCTGTATGAAAAGAAAGGTTCAAGTCTGTGAGTTGAGGACACAAATCGCAAATCAGTTTCTCAGAATGCTTCTGTCTTGTTTTATGGGAAGATATTTCCTTTTTAACCATAGGCCTGATACCGTTCAAAATGTCCACTTCCAGATACTACAAAAAGAGTATTGCAAACCTGCTCTATGAAAGGGAATGTTCAACTCTGTGACCTGAATGCAAACATCACAAAGAAGTTTCTGAGAATGCTGCTGTCTACTTTCTTTCTGTAATCCCGCTTCCAACGAAATCCTCAGTTCTATAGAAATATCCACTTGCAGATTCGAAAAAAAGAGTGTTTCAAACCTGCTCTACCGATAGAGAGGTTCAACACTGTTACTTCATTACATACAGCATAAACAAGTTTCTGAGATTGCTTCTACCTCGTTTTCATGGGAAGATAGTTCGTTTTAGACCGTAGGCCTCCAAGCGCCCCAAATGTCCACTTCTAGATACTACAAAAAGTCTGTTTCACACCTGCTCTATGAAAGGCAATGTTCAACTCAGTGACTTGAATGTAAACATCACAAAGAAGTTTCTGAGAACGCTGCTGTCTACTATTTATCTGTAATCCCGCTTCCAACGAAATCCTCAGTTTTATAGAAATATCCACATGCAGATTCCAAAAAAAGAGTGTTTCACACGTGCTCTATCAATAGAAAGGTTCAACTCTGTTAGTTGTGTAGATAGAGCATAAACAAGTTTCTGAGATTGCTTCTATCTCGTTTTTATGGGCAGAGATTTCCTTTATTACCATAGGCCACAGAGCGCTGAAATGTCCACTTCCAGATACTACAAAAAGAGTGTTTAAAAACTGCTCTATGAAAGGGAATGTTCAACTCTGTGACTTAAATGGAAACATCACAAAGAAGTTTCTGAGAATGCTGCTGTCTAATTTATATATGTAATCCCGTTTCCAACGAATTCCTCAGAGCTATCCAAATATCGACTTGCAGATTCTACAAAAAGAGTGTTTCAAAACTGCTGTGTCAAAAGAAAGGTTCAAGTCTGTTAGTTGAGGACACACAACACAAATAAGTTCCTGAGAATGCTTCCGTCTTTTTTTTGTGAGATGATATTTCTTTTTTAACCATAGGCATGATACCGTACCAAATGTCCTGTTCAGGATACTATAAAAAGAGTGTTTCAAACCTGCTCTATGAAAGTTAATGTTCAACTCTGTGACTTGAATGCAAACATCACAAAGAAGTTTCTGAGAATGCTGCTGTCTACTTTTTATCTGTAATCACTCTTCCAACGAAATTCTCAGTTCTATAGAAATATCCTCTTGCAGACTCCAAAAAAACAGTGTTTCACACCTGCTCTATCAATAGAAAGGTTCAACACTGTTACTCCACCACATACAGCATAAACAAGTTTCTGAGATTGCTTCTACCTCGTTTTCATGGGTAGATATTTCCTTTTTTACCATAGGCCACAAAGCGCTGCAAATGTCCACTTCCAGATACTACAAAAAGAGTGTTTCAAACCTGTTGTATGAAAGAGAATGTTCAACTCTGTGACTTGAATGGAAACATCACAAAGAAGTTTCTGAGAATGCTTCTGTCTCGATTTTATAGGGAGATATTCCCGTTTCCAGCGAAGTCGTCAAAGCTATCCAAATATCCACTTGCAGATACAACAAAAAGAGTGGTTCAAGTGTGCTCTATAAAAAGAAAAGTTCAATTCTGTTAGTTGAGGACACACATCAGAAATAAGATTCTGAGAATGCTTCTGTCTTGTTTTTATGGGAAGATATTACCTTCTTCGCCGTAGGCAAGAAAGCGTTGGAAATGTCCACTTCCACATACTACAAAAGGAGTGTTTCAAACCTGCTCCATGACAGGGAATGTTCAACTCTGTGACTTGAATGCAAACTTCACAAACAAGTGTCTGAGAATGCTGCTCTCCACTTTTTATATGTAATCCCGTTTCCAACGAAATCCTCAGAGCCATACAAATATCCACCTGCAGATTCTACAAAAAGAGAGATTCAAAACTGCTGTATGAAAAGAAAGGTTCAAGTCTGTTAGTTGAGGACACAAATCGCAAATAAGTTTCTGAGAATGCTTCTGTCTTCTTTTATGGGAAGATATTTCCTTTTTAACCATAGGCCTGATACCGTTCCAAATGTCCACTTCCAGATACTACAAAAAGAGTGTTTCAAACATGCTCTATGAAAGGGAATGTTCAACTCTGTGACTTGAATGCAAACATCACAAAGAAGTTTCTGAGAATGCTGCTGTCTACTTTCTTTCTGTAATCCCGTTTCCAACGAAATCCTCAGTTCTATAGAAATATCCACTTGCAGATTCGAAAAAAAGAGTGTTTCACACCTGCTCTACCGATAGAGAGGTTCAACACTGTTACTTCAGTACATACAGCATAAACAAGTTTCTGAGATTGCTTCTACCTCGTTTTCATGGGAAGATATTTCGTTTTACACCGTAGGCCTCCAAGCGCTCCAAATGTCCACTTCTACATACTACAAAAAGTCTGTTTCACACCTGCTCTATGAAAGGCAATGTTCAACTCAGTGACTTGAATGTAAACATCACAAAGAAGTTTCTGAGAACGCTGCTGTCTACTATTTATCTGTAATCCCGCTTCCAACGAAATCCTCAGTTTTATAGAAATATCCACTTGCAGATTCCAAAGAAAGAGTGTTTCACACGTGCTCTATCAATAGAAAGGTTCAACTCTGTTAGTTGTGTAGATAGAGCATAAACAAGTCTCTGAGATTGCTTCTATCTCGTTTTTATGGGAAGAGATTTCCTTTATTACCATAGGCCACAGAGCGCTGAAATGTCCACTTCGAGATACTACAAAAACAGTGTTTGAAACCTGCTCTATGAAAGGGAATGTTCAACTCTGTGACTTAAATGGAAACATCACAAAGAAGTTTCTGAGAATGCTGCTGTCTAATTTTTATATGTAATCCCGTTTCCAACGAATTCCTCAGAGCTATCCAAATATCGACTTGCAGATTCTACAAAAAGAGTGTTTCAAAACTGCTGTGTCAAAAGAAAGGTTCAAGTCTGTTAGTTGAGGACACACAACACAAATGAGTTTCTGAGAATGCTTCCGTCTTGTTTTTATGAGACAATATTTCCTTTTTAACCATAGGCCTGATACCGTTCCAAATGTCCAGTTCAGGATACTATAAAAAGAGTGTTTCAAACCTGCTCTCTGAAAGGGAATGTTCAACTCTCTGACTTGAATGCAAACATCATAAAGAAGTTTCTGAGAATGCTGCTGTCTACTTTTTATCTGTAATCACGCTTCCAACGAAATCATCAGTTCTATAGAAATATCCACTTGCAGATTCCAAAAAAACAGTGTTTCACACCTGCTCTATCAATAGAAAGGTTCAACACTGTTACTTCAGTACACACAGCATGAGCAAGTTTCTGAGATTGCTTCTATCTCGTTTTCATGGGAAGATATTTCCTTTTTTACCATAGGCCACAAAGCGCTGCAAATGTCCACTTCCAGATACTACAAAAAGAGTGTTTCAAACCTGCTCTATGAAAGAGAATATTCAACTCTGTGACTTGAATGGAAACATCACATAGAAGTTTCCGAAAATGCTTCTGTCTAGATTTTATAGGGAGATATTCCCGTTTCCAGTGAAGTCGTCAAAGCTATACAAATACCAACTGGAGATACAACAGAAATAGTGGTTCAAACGTGCTCTATAAAAAGAAAGGTTCAAGTCCGTTAGTTGAGGACACACATCAGAAATAAGTTTCTGAGAATGCTTCTGTGTTGTTTTTACGGGAAGATATTTCCTTCTTCGCCGTACGCAAGTAAGCGTTGGAATTGTCCACTTCCAGATACTACAAAAGGAGTGTTTCAAACCTGCTCTATGACAGGGAATGTTCAACTCTGTGACTTGAAAGCAAACTTCAAAAAGAAGTTTCTGAGAATGCTGCTGTCCACTTTTTATATGTAATCCTGTTTCCAACGAAATCCTCAGAGCTATACAAATTTCCACTTGCAGATTCTACAGAAAGAGTGTTTCAAAACTGCTGTATGAAAAGAAAGGTTGAAGTCTCTTAGTTGAGGGCACAAGTCGCAAATAAGTTTCTGAGAATTCTTCTGTCTTGTTTTATGGGAAGATATTTCCTTTTTAACCAGAGGCCTGATACCGTTCCAAATGTCCACTACCAGATACTACAAAAAGAGTGTTTCAAACCTGCTCTATGAAAGGGAATGTTCAACTCTGTGACTTGAATGCAAATATCACAAAGAAGTTTCTGAGAATGCTGCTGTCTACTTTGTTTCTGTAATCCCGCTTCCAACGAAATCCTCAGTTCTATGGAAATATCCACTTGCAGATTCGAAAAAAAGGGTGTTTCAAACCTACTCTACCGATAGATAGCTTCATCACTGTTACGTCAGTACATACAGCATAAACAAGTTTCTGAGATTGCTTCTACCTCGTTTTCATGGGAAGATATTTCGTTTTACACCATAGGCCTCCAAGCGCGCCAAATGTCCATTTCTAGATACTACAAAAAGACTGTTTCAAACCTGCTCTATGAAAGGCAATGTTCAACTCTGTGACTTGAATTTAAATATCACAAAGATGTTTCTGAGAATGCTTCTGTCTAGATTTTCTATGAAGATATTCCCGTTTCCAACGAAATCCTCAAAGCTATCCAAACATCCACTTGCAAATTCTACAGAAAGAGTTTTTCAAAAGTGTTCTAACAAAAGAAAGGTTCAACTCTGTTTGTTGAGTACACAGATGACTGACATGATTCTGAAAATGCTTCTGTCTAGTTTTCATGGGAAGATATTTCCTTTTCAAACATATGCCTGAAAGCGTTCCAAGTGTCCACTTCCAGATGCCACAAAACGACTGTTTCACACCTGCTCTATGAAAGGGAATGTTCAACTCTGTGACTTGAATGCAAACATCACAAAGAAGATTCTGAGAACGCTGCTGTCTACTATTAATCTGTAATCCCGTTTCCAACGAAATCCTCAGTTTTATAGAAATCTCCACTTGCAGATTCCAAAAAAAGAATGTTTCACACATGCTCTTTCAATAAAAAGTTTCAACACTGTTAGTTGTGTAGATAGAGCATAAACATGTTTCTGAGATTGCTTCTATCTCGTTTTTGTAGGAAGATATTTCCTTTTTTACCATAGGCCACAAATCGATGCAATGTCCACTTCCAGATACTACAAAAAGAGTGTTTGAATCCTGCTCTATGACAGGGAATGTTCAACTTTGTGACTTGAATGCAAACGTCACAAAGAAGTTTCTGAGAATGCTCCTGTCTACTTTTTATATGTAATCCCGTTTCCAACGAAATCGTCAAAGCTATCCAAATATCCACTTGCAGATTCTACAAAAAGAGTGTTTCAAAACTGCTGTGTCAAAAGAAAGGTTCAAGTCTGTTAGTTGACTACACACAAAACAAATAAGTTTCTGAGAATGCTTCCATCTTGTTTTTCTGCGACGATATTTCCTTTTTAACCATAGGCCTGATACCGTTCCAAATGTCCACTTCCAGATATGACAAAAAGAGTGTTTCAAACCTACTGTTTGAAAGGGACTGTTCAACTCTGTGACTTGAATGCAAACATTACAAAGTAGCTTCTGAGAATGCTGCTCTCTACTTTTTGTCTGTAATCCCGCTTCCAACGAAATCCTCAGTTCTATAGAAATATCCTCCACAGATTCCAAAAAAACAGTGTTTCACACATGCTCTATCAATAGAAAGGTTCAACTCTGTTACTTCAGTACATACAGCATAAACAAGTTTCTGAGATTGCTTCTACCTGGTTTTCATGGGAAGATATTTCCTTTTTTACCATAGGCCACAAAGAGCTGCAAATGTCCACTTCCAGATACTACAAAAAGAGTGTTTCAAACCTGCTCTATGAAAGAGAATGATCAACTCTGTGACTTGAATGCAAACATCACAAAGAAGTTTCTGAGAGTGCTTCTGTCTAGATTTTATAGGGAGATATTTCCGTTTCCAACGAAATCGTCAAAGCTATCCAAATATCCACTTGCAGATACAACAAAAACAGTGGTACAAACGTGCTCTATAAAAAGAATGTTTCAAGTCCGCTAGTTGAGGACACACATCAGAAATAAGTTTCTGAGAATGGTTCTGTCTTGTTTTTATTGGAAGATATTTCCTTCTTCACCGAAGGCAAGAAAGCGTTGGAAATGTGCACTTCCGTATAATACAAAAGGAGTGTTTCAAACCTGCTCTATGACAGGGAATGTTCAACTCTGTGACTTGAATGCAAACATCACAAAGAAGTTTCTGACATTGCTGCTGTCCACTTTTTATATGTAATCCCGTTTCCAACGCAATCCTCAGAGCTATCCAAATATCCACTTGCAGATTCTACAAAAAGAGTGTTTCAAAACTGCTGTATGAAAAGAAAGGTTCAAGTCTGTGAGTTGAGGACACAAATCGCAAATCAGTTTCTCAGAATGCTTCTGTCTTGTTTTATGGGAAGATATTTCCTTTTTAACCATAGGCCTGATACCGTTCAAAATGTCCACTTCCAGATACTACAAAAAGAGTATTTCAAACCTGCTCTATGAAAGGGAATGTTCAACTCTGTGACCTGAATGCAAACATCACAAAGAAGTTTCTGAGAATGCTGCTGTCTACTTTCTTTCTGTAATCCCGCTTCCAACGAAATCCTCAGTTCTATAGAAATATCCACTTGCAGATTCGAAAAAAAGAGTGTTTCAAACCTGCTCTACCGATAGAGAGGTTCAACACTGTTACTTCAGTACATACAGCATAAACAAGTTTCTGAGATTGCTTCTACCTCGTTTTCATGGGAAGATAGTTCGTTTTAGACCGTAGGCCTCCAAGCGCTCCAAATGTCCACTTCTACATACTACAAAAAGTCTGTTTCACACCTGCTCTATGAAAGGCAATGTTCAACTCAGTGACTTGAATGCAAACATCACAAAGAAGTTTCTGAGAACGCTGCTGTCTACTATTTATCTGTAATCCCGCTTCCAACGAAATCCTCAGTTTTATAGAAATATCCACTTGCAGATTCCAAAAAAAGAGTGTTTCACACGTGCTCTATCAATAGAAAGGTTCAACTCTGTTAGTTGTGTAGATAGAGCATAAACAAGTTTCTCAGATTTCTTCTACCTCGTTTTTATGGGCAGAGATTTCCTTTATTACCATAGGCCACAGAGCGCTGAAATGTCCACTTCCAGATACTACAAAAAGAGTGTTTAAAAACTGCTCTATGAAAGGGAATGTTCAACTCTGTGACTTAAATGGAAACATCACAAAGAAGTTTCTGAGAATGCTGCTGTCTAATTTATATATGTAATCCCGTTTCCAACGAATTCCTCAGAGCTATCCAAATATCGACTTGCAGATTCTACAAAAAGAGTGTTTCAAAACTGCTGTGTCAAAAGAAAGGTTCAAGTCTGTTAGTTGAGGACACACAACACAAATAAGTTCCTGAGAATGCTTCCGTCTTTTTTTTGTGAGATGATATTTCTTTTTTAACCATAGGCATGATACCGTACCAAATGTCCTGTTCAGGATACTATAAAAAGAGTGTTTCAAACCTGCTCTATGAAAGTTAATGTTCAACTCTGTGACTTGAATGCAAACATCACAAAGAAGTTTCTGAGAATGCTGCTGTCTACTTTTTATCTGTAATCACTCTTCCAACGAAATTCTCAGTTCTATAGAAATATCCTCTTGCAGACTCCAAAAAAACAGTGTTTCACACCTGCTCTATCAATAGAAAGGTTCAACACTGTTACTCCACCACATACAGCATAAACAAGTTTCTGAGATTGCTTCTACCTCGTTTTCATGGGTAGATATTTCCTTTTTTACCATAGGCCACAAAGCGCTGCAAATGTCCACTTCCAGATACTACAAAAAGAGTGTTTCAAACCTGTTGTATGAAAGAGAATGTTCAACTCTGTGACTTGAATGGAAACATCACAAAGAAGTTTCTGAGAATGCTTCTGTCTCGATTTTATAGGGAGATATTCCCGTTTCCAGCGAAGTCGTCAAAGCTATCCAAATATCCACTTGCAGATACAACAAAAAGAGTGGTTCAAATGTGCTCTATAAAAAGAAAAGTTCAATTCTGTTAGTTGAGGACACACATCAGAAATAAGATTCTGAGAATGCTTCTGTCTTGTTTTTATGGGAAGATATTACCTTCTTCGCCGTAGGCAAGAAAGCGTTGGAAATGTCCACTTCCACATACTACAAAAGGAGTGTTTCAAACCTGCTCCATGACAGGGAATGTTCAACTCTGTGACTTGAATGCAAACTTCACAAACAAGTGTCTGAGAATGCTGCTCTCCACTTTTTATATGTAATCCCGTTTCCAACGAAATCCTCAGAGCCATACAAATATCCACCTGCAGATTCTACAAAAAGAGAGATTCAAAACTGCTGTATGAAAAGAAAGGTTCAAGTCTGTTAGTTGAGGACACAAATCGCAAATAAGTTTCTGAGAATGCTTCTGTCTTCTTTTATGGGAAGATATTTCCTTTTTAACCATAGGCCTGATACCGTTCCAAATGTCCACTTCCAGATACTACAAAAAGAGTGTTTCAAACATGCTCTATGAAAGGGAATGTTCAACTCTGTGACTTGAATGCAAACATCACAAAGAAGTTTCTGAGAATGCTGCTGTCTACTTTCTTTCTGTAATCCCGTTTCCAACGAAATCCTCAGTTCTATAGAAATATCCACTTGCAGATTCGAAAAAAAGAGTGTTTCACACCTGCTCTACCGATAGAGAGGTTCAACACTGTTACTTCAGTACATACAGCATAAACAAGTTTCTGAGATTGCTTCTACCTCGTTTTCATGGGAAGATATTTCGTTTTACACCGTAGGCCTCCAAGCGCTCCAAATGTCCACTTCTACATACTACAAAAAGTCTGTTTCACACCTGCTCTATGAAAGGCAATGTTCAACTCAGTGACTTGAATGTAAACATCACAAAGAAGTTTCTGAGAACGCTGCTGTCTACTATTTATCTGTAATCCCGCTTCCAACGAAATCCTCAGTTTTATAGAAATATCCACTTGCAGATTCCAAAGAAAGAGTGTTTCACACGTGCTCTATCAATAGAAAGGTTCAACTCTGTTAGTTGTGTAGATAGAGCATAAACAAGTCTCTGAGATTGCTTCTATCTCGTTTTTATGGGAAGAGATTTCCTTTATTACCATAGGCCACAGAGCGCTGAAATGTCCACTTCGAGATACTACAAAAACAGTGTTTGAAACCTGCTCTATGAAAGGGAATGTTCAACTCTGTGACTTAAATGGAAACATCACAAAGAAGTTTCTGAGAATGCTGCTGTCTAATTTTTATATGTAATCCCGTTTCCAACGAATTCCTCAGAGCTATCCAGATATCGACTTGCAGATTCTACAAAAAGAGTGTTTCAAAACTGCTGTGTCAAAAGAAAGGTTCAAGTCTGTTAGTTGAGGACACACAACACAAATGAGTTTCTGAGAATGCTTCCGTCTTGTTTTTATGAGACAATATTTCCTTTTTAACCATAGGCCTGATACCGTTCCAAATGTCCAGTTCAGGATACTATAAAAAGAGTGTTTCAAACCTGCTCTCTGAAAGGGAATGTTCAACTCTCTGACTTGAATGCAAACATCATAAAGAAGTTTCTGAGAATGCTGCTGTCTACTTTTTATCTGTAATCACGCTTCCAACGAAATCATCAGTTCTATAGAAATATCCACTTGCAGATTCCAAAAAAACAGTGTTTCACACCTGCTCTATCAATAGAAAGGTTCAACACTGTTACTTCAGTACACACAGCATGAGCAAGTTTCTGAGATTGCTTCTATCTCGTTTTCATGGGAAGATATTTCCTTTTTTACCATAGGCCACAAAGCGCTGCAAATGTCCACTTCCAGATACTACAAAAAGAGTGTTTCAAACCTGCTCTATGAAAGAGAATATTCAACTCTGTGACTTGAATGGAAACATCACATAGAAGTTTCCGAAAATGCTTCTGTCTAGATTTTATAGGGAGATATTCCCGTTTCCAGTGAAGTCGTCAAAGCTATACAAATACCAACTGGAGATACAACAGAAATAGTGGTTCAAACGTGCTCTATAAAAAGAAAGGTTCAAGTCCGTTAGTTGAGGACACACATCAGAAATAAGTTTCTGAGAATGCTTCTGTGTTGTTTTTACGGGAAGATATTTCCTTCTTCGCCGTACGCAAGTAAGCGTTGGAATTGTCCACTTCCAGATACTACAAAAGGAGTGTTTCAAACCTGCTCTATGACAGGGAATGTTCAACTCTGTGACTTGAAAGCAAACTTCAAAAAGAAGTTTCTGAGAATGCTGCTGTCCACTTTTTATATGTAATCCTGTTTCCAACGAAATCCTCAGAGCTATACAAATTTCCACTTGCAGATTCTACAGAAAGAGTGTTTCAAAACTGCTGTATGAAAAGAAAGGTTGAAGTCTCTTAGTTGAGGGCACAAGTCGCAAATAAGTTTCTGAGAATTCTTCTGTCTTGTTTTATGGGAAGATATTTCCTTTTTAACCAGAGGCCTGATACCGTTCCAAATGTCCACTACCAGATACTACAAAAAGAGTGTTTCAAACCTGCTCTATGAAAGGGAATGTTCAACTCTGTGACTTGAATGCAAATATCACAAAGAAGTTTCTGAGAATGCTGCTGTCTACTTTGTTTCTGTAATCCCGCTTCCAACGAAATCCTCAGTTCTATGGAAATATCCACTTGCAGATTCGAAAAAAAGGGTGTTTCAAACCTACTCTACCGATAGATAGCTTCATCACTGTTACGTCAGTACATACAGCATAAACAAGTTTCTGAGATTGCTTCTACCTCGTTTTCATGGGAAGATATTTCGTTTTACACCATAGGCCTCCAAGCGCGCCAAATGTCCATTTCTAGATACTACAAAAAGACTGTTTCAAACCTGCTCTATGAAAGGCAATGTTCAACTCTGTGACTTGAATTTAAACATCACAAAGATGTTTCTGAGAATGCTTCTGTCTAGATTTTCTATGAAGATATTCCCGTTTCCCAAGAAATCCTCAAAGCTATGCAAACATCCACTTGCAAATTCTACAGAAAGAGTGTTTCAAAAGTTTTCTAACAAAAGAAAGGCTCAACTCAGTTTGTTGAGTACACAGAACACTGACATGATTCTGAGAATGCTTCTGTCTAGTTTTAATGGGAAGATATTTCTTTTTCAAACACATGCTTGAAAGCGTTCCAAGTGTCCTCTTCCAGATGCCACAAAACGACTGTTTCACAACTTCTCTATGAAAGGGAATGTTCAACTCTGTGACTTGAATGCAAGCATCACAAAGAAAGTTTTGAGAATGCTTCTGTCTAGATTTTATAGGGAGATTTCCCGTTTCCAATGAAATCATGAAAGCTATCCAAATATCTACTTGCAGATACAACAAAAAGAGTGGTTCAAACGTGCTCTATAAAAAGAAAGGTTCAAGTCCGTTAGTTGAGGACACACATCAGAAATAGGTTTCTGAGAATGCTTCTGTCTTATTTATATGGGAAGATATTTCCTTCTTCGCCATAGGCAAGAAAGCGTTGGAAATCTCCACTTCCAGATACTACAAAAGGAGTGTTTCAAACCTGCTCTATGACAGGGAATGTTCAACACTGTGACTTGAATGCAAACGTCACAAAGAAGTTTCTGACATTGCTGCTGTCCACTTTTTATATGTAATCCCTTTTCCAACGCAATCCTCAGAGCTATCCAAATATCCACTTGCAGATTCTGCAAAAAGAGTGTTTCAAAACTGCTGTATCAAAAGAAAGGTTCAAGTCTGTTAGTTGAAGACACACATCACAAATAAGTTTTTGAGAATGCTTCTGTCTTGTTTTTATGGGAAGATATTTCCTTATTGACCATAGGCCAGATACCGTTCCCAATGTCCACTTCCAGATACTACAAACAGAGTGTTTCAAACCTGTTCTATGAAAGGGAATGTTCATCTCCGTGACTTGAATGCAAACATCAGAAAGTTGTTTCTGAGAATGCTGTTGTCTACTTTTTATCTGTAATCCCGCTTCCAATGAAATCCTCAGTTCTATAGAAATATCCTCTTGCAGATTCCAAAAAAACAGTGTTTCACACCTGCTCTATCGATAGAAAGGTTCAACACTGTTACTTCAGTACATATAGCATAAACAAGTTTCTGAGATTGCTTCTACCTCGTTTTCATGGGAAGATATTTCCTTTTTTACCATAGGCCACAAAGCCCTGCAATTGTCCACTTCCAGATACTACAAAAAGAGTGTTTCAAACCTGCTCTATGAAAGAGAATGTTCAACTCTGTGACTTGAATGCAAACATCTCAAAGAAGTTTCTGAGAATGATTCTCTCTAGATTTTATAGGGAGATATTCCCATTTCCAGCGAAGTCGTCAAAGCTATCCAAATATCCACTTGCAGATACAACAAAAATATTGGTTCAAACGTGCTCTATAAAAAGAGAGTTTCAAGTCCGTTAGTTGAGGACACACATCAGAAATAAGTTTCTGAGAATGCTTCTGTCTTGTTTTTATGGGAAGATATTTCCTTCTTCGCCGTAGGCAAGAAAGCATTCTAAATCTCCACTTCCAGATGCTACAAAAGGGGTGTTTCAAACCTGCTCTATGACAGGGAATGATCAACTCTGTGACTTGAATGCAAACGTCACAAAGAAGTTTCTGAGAATGCTGCTGTCCACTTTTTATATGTAATCCCGTTTCCATCGAAATCCTCAGAGCTATTCAAATATGCACTTGCAGATTCTACAAAAAGAGTGTTTCAAAACTGCTATAGGAAAAGAAACGTTCAAATCTGTTAGTTGAGGACACACATCGCAAATAAGTTTCTGAGAATGCTTCTGTCCTGTTTTTATGGGAAGATATTTCCTTTTTAACCATAGGCCTGATACCGTTCCAAATGTCCACTTCCAGATACTACAAAAAGAGTGTTTCAAACATGCTCTATGAAAGGGAATGTTCAACTCTGTGACTTGAATGCAAACATCACAAAGAAGTTTCTGAGAATGCTGCTGTCTACTTTATTTCTGTAATGGCGCTTCCAACGAAATCCTCAGTTCTATAGAAATATCCACTTGCAGATTCGAAGAAAAGAGTGTTTCAAACCTGCTCTACCGATAGATAGGTTCAACACTGTTACTTCAGTACATACAGCATAAACAAGTTTCTGAGATTACTTCTACCTCGTTTTCATGGGAAGATATTTCGTTTTACACTGTAGGCCTCCAAGAGCTCCAAATGTCGACTTCTAGATACTACAAAAAGACTGTTTCAAACCTCCTCTATGAAAGGCAATGTTCAACTCTGTGACTTGAATGTAAACGTCACAAAGATGTTTCTGAGAATGCTTCTGTCTAGATTTTCTAAGAAGATATTCCCGTTTCCAATGAAATCCTCAAAGCTATCCAAATATCCACTTGCACATTCTACAGAAAGAGTGTTTCAAAAGTGTTCTATCAAAAGAAAGGTTCAACTCTGTTTGTTGAGTACACAGATCACTAACATGATTCTGAGAATGCTTCTGTCTAGTTTTAATGGGAAGATATTTCCTTTTCAAACATATGCCTGAAAGCGTTCCAAGTGTCCATTTTCAGATGCCACAAAACGACTGTTTCACCACTGCTCTATGAAAGGGAATGTTCAACTCTGTGACTGGAATGCAAATATCACAAAGAAGTTCCTGAGAACGCTGCTGTCTACTATTTATCTTTAATCCCGCTTCCAACGAAATCCTTAGTTTTATAGAAATATCCACTTGCAGATTCCAAAAAAAGAGTTTTTCACACGTGCTCTATCAATAGAAAGGTTCAACTCTGTTAGTTGTGTAGATAGAGCATAAACAAGTTTCTGAGATTGCTTCTATCTCGTTTTTATGGGAAGATATTTCCTTTTTTACCATAGGCCACAGAGCGCTGAATTGTCCACTTCCAGAGACTACAAAAAGTTTCAATCCTGCTCTATGATAGGAAATGTTCAACTCTGTGAGTTAAATGGAAACATTACAAAGAAGTTTCTGAGAATGCTGCTGTCTACTTTTTATATGTAATCCCGTTACCAACGAAATCCTCAGAGCTATCCAAATATCCACTTGCAGATTCTACAAAAAGAGTGTTTCAAAACTGCTGTGTCAAAAGAAAGGTTCAAGTCTGTTAGTTGAGGACACACAACACAAATAAGTTTCTGAGAATGCCTCCGTTTTGTTTTTATGTGACGATATTTCCTTTTTAACCATAGGCCTGATACCGTTCCAAATGTCCACTTCCAGATACCACAAAAAGAGTGTTTCAAACCTGCTGTATGAAAGGGAATGTTCAACTCTGTGACTTAAATGCAAACATCACAAAGAGGTTTCTGAGAATGCTGCTGTCTACTTTTTATCTGTAGTCACGCTTCCAACGAATTCCTCAGTTCTATAGAAATATCCTCTTGCAGATTCCAAAAAAACAGTGTTTCACACCTGCTCTATCGACAGAAAGGTTCAACACTGTTACTTCAGTACATACAGCATAAACAAGTTTCTGAGATTGCTTCTACCTCGTTTTCATGGGAAGATATTTCGTTTTACACCGTAGGCCTCCAAGCGCTCCAAATGTCCACTTCTAGATACTACAAAAAGACTGTTTCAAACCTGCTCTATGAAAGGCAATGTTCAACTCTGTGACTTGAATGTAAACATCACAAAGATGTTTCTGAGAATGCTTCTGTCTAGATTTTCTTCGAAGATATTCCCGTTTCCAACTAAATCCTCACAGCTATCCAAATATCCACTTGCACATTCTACAGAAACAGTGTTTCAAAAGTGTTCTATCAAAAGAAAGGCTCAACTCTGTTTGTTTAGTACTCAGATCACTAACATCTTTCTGAGAATGCTTCTGTCTAGTTTTAATGGGAAGATATTTCCTTTTCAAACATATGCCTGAAACCGTTCCAAGTGTCCACATCCAGATGCCAAAAAACGACTGTTTCACACCTGCTCCATGAAAGGGAATGTTCAACTCTGTGACTTGAATGCAAATACCACAAAGAAGATTCTGAGAAAGCTGCTGTCTACAATTTTTCTGTAATCCCGCTTCCAACGAAATCCACAGTTTTATAGAAATATCCACTTGCAGATTCCAAAAAAAGAGTGTTTCACACGTGATCTATCAATAGAAATGTTCAACACTGTTAGTTGTGTAGATATAGCATAAACAAGTTTCTGAGATTGCTTCTATCTCGTTTTTATGGGAAGAGATTACCTTTTTTACCATAGGCCACAGAGCGCTGAATTGTCCACTTCCAGAGACTACAAAAATTTCAAACCTGCTCTATGAAAGGGAATGTTCAACTCTTTGACTTCAATGGAAACATCACAAAGAAGTTTCTGAGATTGCTGCTGTCTACTTTTTATATGTAATCCCGTTTCAAAAGAAATCCTCAGAGCTATCCAAATATCCACTTGCAGATTCTACAGAAAGAGTGTTTCAAAAGTGTTCTATGATAAGAAAGGTTCAACTCTGTTTGTTGAGTACACAGATCACTAACATGATTCTGAGAATGCTTCTTTCTAGTTTTAATGGGAAGATATTTCCTTTTCAAACATATGCCTGAAAGCGTTCCAAGTGTCCACTTCCAGATGCCACAAAACGACTGTTTCACGCCTGCTCTATGAAAGGGAATGTTCAACTCTCTGATTTGAATGCAAACATCATAAACAAGTTTCTGAGAACGCTGCTGTCTACTATTTATCTTTAATCCCGCTTCCAACGAAATCCTCAGTTTCATAGAAATATCCACTTGCAGATTCCAAAAGAAGAGTGTTTCACACGTGCTCTACCAATAGAAAGGTTCAACACTGTTAGTTGTGTGGATAGAGCATAAACAAGTTTCTGAGATTGCTTCTATCTCGTTTTTATGGGAAGATATTTCCTTTTTTACCGTAGGCCACAAAGCGCTGAAAATGACCACTTCCAGATACTACAAAAAGAGTGTTTCATACCTGCTCTATGAAAGAGAATGTTCAACTCTGTGACTTGAATGGAAACATCACAGAGAAGTTCCTGAGATTCCTTCTGTCTAGATTTTATTTGCAGATATTCCCGTTTCCAACCAAATCGTCAAAGCTATCCAAATATCCCCTTGCAAATACAACAAAAAGAGTGGTTCAATCGTGCTCTATAAAAAGAAAGGTTCAAGTCCGTTAGTTGAGGACACACATCAGAAATAAGTTTCTGAGAATGCTTCTGTCTTGTTTTTATGGGAAGATATTTCCTTCTTCGCCGTAGGCAAGAAAGCGTTGGAAATGTTGACTTCCAGATACTACAAAAAGTGTGTTTCAAACCTGCTCTATGACAGGGAATTTTCAACTCTGTGACTTAAATGGAAACATCATAAAGAAGTTCCTGAGAATGCTGCTGTCTACTTTTTATATGTAATCCCGTTTCCAACGAAATCCTCAGAGCTATCCAAATATCCACTTGCAGATTCTACAAAAAGAGTGTTTCAAAACTGCTGTGTCAAAAGAAAGGTTCACGTCTGTTAGTTGAGGACACACAACACAAATAAGTTTCTGAGAATGCTTCCGTCTTGTTTTTATGGGAAGATATTTCCTTTTTAACCATAGGCCTCGTACCGTTCCAAATGTCCACTTCCAGATACTATAAAAAGAGTGTTTCAAACCTGCTGTATGAAAGGGAATGTTCAACTCTGTGACTTGAATGCAAACATCACAAAGAAGTTTCTGAGAATGCTTCTTTCTTGATTTTATAGGGAGATATTCCCGTTTCCAATGAAATCGTCAAAGCTATCCAAATATCCACTTGCAGATACAACAAAAAGAGTTGTTCAAACGTGCTCTATAAAAAGAAAGGTTCAAGTCCGTTAGTTGAGGACACACATCAGAAATAAGTTTCTGAGAATGCTTCTGTCTTGTTTTTATGGGAAGATATTTCCTTTTTAACCATAGGCCTGATACCGTTCCAAATGTCCACTTCCAGACACTACAAAAAAAGTGTTTCAAACCTGCTCTATGAAGGGGAATGTTCAACTCACAAAGTTGAAAGCAAACATCACAAAGAATTTTCTGAGATTGTTGTTGTCAACATTTGATCTGTAATCCCGCTTCCAACGAAATCCTCAATTCTGTAGAAATGTCCACATGGAGATTCCAAAAAAAGAGTGTTTCAAACATGCTCTACTCATAGGTAGGCTCAACAATTTTCCTTCAGTAGATACAGCATAAGCAAGTTTCTGATATTTCTTCTATCTCATTTTTATGGGAAGATATTTCCTTTTTCACCATAGGCCTCAAAGTGATACTAGTGTCCATTTCCAGATACTAGAAAGAGTGTTTCAAACCTGCTCTATGAAAGGGAATGTTCAACTCTGTGACTTGAATGCAATCATCAAAAGAAGTTCCTGAGATTGGTGCTGTCTAGTTTATATGTGTTATCCCGCTTCCTATGAAATCCTCAGTTCTATAGAAATATCCACATGCAGATTCCAAAAAAAGAGTGTTTCACACCTGCTCTATCAATAGAAAGGTTCAACACTGTTAGTTGAGTAGATAGAGCATAAACAAGCTTCTGAGATTGTTTCTATCTCGTTTTTCTGGGAAGATATTTCCTTTTTCACCATAGGCCTCAAAGCGATCCAAGTGTCCATTTCCAGATACAAGAAAAAGAGTGTTTCAAACCTGCTCTGTGAAAGGGAATGTTCAACTCTGTGACTTGAATGGAAACATCACAAAAAAGTTTCTGAGATTGCTGCTGTCTACTTTTTATATGTAATCACGTTTCCAACGAAATCCTCAGAGCTATCCAAATATCCACTTGCAGTTTCTACAAAAAGAGCGTTTCAAAACTGCTGTATCAAAAGAAATGCTCAAGTCTCTTGATTGAGGACACACATCACAAATAAGTTTTTGAGAATGCTTCCGTCTTGTTTTTATGGGAAGATGTTTCCTTTTTAACCATAGGCCTGATACCGTTCCAAATGTCCACTTGCAGATACTGCAAAAAGAGTGTGTCAAACCTGCTCTATGAAACAGAATGTTCAACTCTGTGACTTGAACGCAAACATCACAATGAAGTTTCTTAGATTGCTGCTGTCTACTATTTATCATTTATCACGCTTCCAATGAAATCCTCAGCTCTATAGAAATATCCACATACAGACTCCAAAAAAAGAGTGTTTCACACCTGCTCTAGCAGTAGAAAGTTTCAACACTTTTAGCTGAGCAGATAGAGCATAAACTTGTTTCTGAGATTGAGCCTATCTCGTTTCTATGGGAAGACATTTCCTTTTTTACCATAGGCCACAAAGCGCTGCAAATGTCCACTTCCAGATACTACAAAAAGAGTGTTTGAAACCTGCTCTGTGAAAGGGAATGCTCAACTCTGTGACTTCAATGGAAACATCACAAAGAAGTTTCTGAGAATGCTTCTGTCTAGATTTTCTATGAAGATATTCCCGTTTCCAACGAATTCCTCAATGCTATCCAAATATTCTCTTGCACATTCTACAAAAAGAGTGTTTGAAAAGTGCTCTATCAAAAGAAAGGTTCAACTCTGTTAATTAAGTACACACATGACGAAGAAGTTTATGAAAATGCTTCTGTCTAGTTTCATGCGACGATATTTCCTTTGTCACCATAGGCCTGAAATCGATCAAAATATCCACTTCCATATAGCAGAAAAAGAGGTTTTGAAACCTGCTCTATGAAAGGGAATGTTCAACTCTGTGAATTGAATGCAAACATCCCAAAGATGTTTTCGAGAATGCTTCTCTATAGATTTTATACGAAGATATTCCCGTTTCCAATGAAATCCTCAAAGCTATCCAAATATCCACTTCCAGATTCTTCAAAAACTGTGTTTCAAAACTCCTCTATCAAAAGGAAGCTTCAACTCTGTTAGGTGGGTACACACATCTAAAACAAGTTCATGAGAATTCTTCTGAGTAGTTTTTATGCGAAGATATTTCCTTTCTCAACACAGGCCTCAAAGCGATCCAAATATCCACTTCCATATAGCACAAAAAGAGGATTACAAACCTGCTCTATGAAAGGGAATGTTCTACTCTGTGTCTTGAATGCAAACATCACAAAGATGTTTCTGAGAATGCTTCTGTCTAGATTTTATATGAAGATATTCCCGTTTCCAATGAAATCCTCAAAGGTATCTAAATATCCACTTGCAGATTCTTCAGAAAGAGTGTTTCAAAACTGCTCTATCAAAAGAAAGCTTCAAATCCTCTAGTTGAGTACACACATCTAAAACAAGTTTATGAGAATGCGTTGGTCTAGTTTTCATGCGAAGATATTTCCTTTTACACCGTAGGCCTCAAAGCGATCCAAATGTCCACATCCAGATAGCACAAAAAGAGGGTTTCATACCTGCTCTAAGAAAAGGAATGTTCAACTCTGTGACATGAATGCAAACATCCCAAAGATGTTTCTGAGAATGCTTCTGTCTAGATTTTATATGAAGATATTCCCGTTTCAAACGAACTCCTCAAAGCTATCAAATATCCACTTCAGATTCTTCAAAAAGAGTGTTTCAATACAGCTCTATCAAAAGAAATGTTCAACTCTGTTAGTTGAGTACACACATCACAAACTAGTTTATGAGAAAGCTTCTGTTTAGTTTTTATGGAAAGATATTTCCTTTTTCTGTATAGGCCACAAAGTGCTCCAAATGTCCAGTTACAGATACTATAAAATCAGTGTTTCAAAACTGCTCTGTGAAAGGGAATGTTCAATTCTGTGACTTCTATGCAAACACCACAGAGATGTTTTTTAGAATGCTTCCGTCTAGATTTCATATGAAGTTATTCACGTTTCCAACAAAATCCTCAATGCTATCCAAATATCCACTTGCAGATTCTACAAAAAGAGTGTCTCAAAACTGCTCTATCAAAAGAAAGGTTCAACTCTCTTAGTTGAGTACACACATCACCGACAAGTTTATGAGAATGCTTCTGTCTAGTTATTATGTGAAGATATTTCCTTTGACACCATAGGCCTCAAAGCGATCAAAATGTCCACTTCCAGATACCACAAAAAGAGGGTTTCAAACCTGCTCTATGAAAGGGAATGTTCAGCACTGTGACTTGAATGCAAATATCACAAAGATGTTTCTGAGAATACTTCTGTCTAGATTTTATATGAAGATATTCCCATTTCCAACGAAATCCTCCAAGCTATCCAAATATCCACCTGCAGATTCTTCAAAAAGAGTGTTTCAAAACTGCTGTATCAAAAGAGAAGTTCAACTCTGTTAGTTGAGTACACACATCACAAACTAGTTTCTGACAATGCTTCTATGTAGTTTTTATGGGAAGACATTTCCTTTTTCAATATAGGCCTCAAAGCACTCCAAATGTCCAGTTGCAGATACTACAAAATCAGTGTTTCAAACCTGCTCCATGAAAGAAAATGTTCAACTCTGTGAATTGAAGGCAAATATCACAGAGATGTTTCTGAGAATTCTTCTGTCTAGATTTTATATGAAGATATGACCGTTTCCAACGGAATCCTCGAAGCTATCCAAATATCTTCTTGCAGATTCTTCAAAAAGAGTGTTTCAAAACTGCTCTATGAAAAGAAAGGTTCAAATCTGTTAGTTGAGTACACACATCACAAACAAGTTTATGAGAATGCTTCTGTTTAATTTTTATGCGACGATATTTCCTTTTTCACCTTAGACCACAAAGCAATCATAATGTCCACTTCCAGATACCACAAAAAGAGGGTTTCAAACCTGCTCTGTGAAAGGGAATGTTCCACTCTCTGACTTGAATACAAACATCCCAAAGATGTTTCTGATAATGCTTCTGTCGAGGTTTTATATGAAGAAACTGACGTTTCCAATGAAATCCTCAAAGCTATCCAAATATCCTCTTGCAGATTCTACAAAAACAGTGTTTCAAGACTGCTTTATCTAAAGAAATGTTCAACTCTATTAGTTTAGCACACACATCACAAACAAGTTTATGAGAATGCTTCTGTCTAGCTTTTATGCGAAGATATTTCCTTTTTCACCAAAGGCCGCATAGTGATCCAAATGTCCACTTCCAGACACCAGAAAAAGAGGGTTTCAAACCTGCTCTATGAAAGGGAATGTGCAACTCTCAGACTTGAATGCAATCATCCCACAGATGATTCTGAGAATTCTTCTGTCTAGATTTTATATGAAGATATTCCCGTTTCCAACGAAATCCTCAAATCTATCCAAATATCCAGTTGCAGAACCTACAAAAAGAGTGTTTCAAAGCTGCTCTATCAAAAGAAAGTTTCAACTCTGTTACATGAGTACACATATCAGAAATAAGTTTATGAGAATGCTTCTGTCTAGTTTTTATGTGAAGATATTTCATTTTTCACCATAGGCCTCAAAGCGATCCAAATGTCTACTTCCAGATACCACAAAAAGGGGGTTTCAAACCTGTTCTATGAAAGAGAATGTTCAACCCTCTCACTTGAATGCAAACATCCCAAAGATGTTTCTGAGAATGCTTCAGTCTAGATTTTATATGAAGATCATCCCGTTTCCAACGAAATCCTCAAAGCTATCCAAATATACACTTGCAGATTTTACAAAAAGAGTGTTTCAAATCTGCTCTATCAAAAGAATGGTTCAACTCTGTTAGTTGAGTACACACATCACAAACTAGTTTCTGAGAATGCTTCTCTCTAGTTTTTATGGAAAGATATTTCCTCTTTCAACATAGGCAACAAATCGCTCCAAATGTCCAGTTCCACATATTACAAAATCAGTGTTTCAAGCGTGCTCCATGAAAGGGAGTGTTCAATTCTGTGCCTTGAATGCAAGCATCACAGAGATGTTTCTGACAATGCTTCTGTCTAGATTTTATATGAAGATATTTCTGTTTCCAACAAAATCCTCTAACCTATCCAAATATCCACTTGGAGATTCTAGAAAAAGAGTGTTTCAAACGTGCTCTATCAAAAGAAAGGTTCAACACTGTTTGTTGAGTACACACATCAGACACAAGTTTATGAGAATGCTTCTGTCTAGTTTTTATGTGAAGATATTTCATTTTCCACCATTGGCCTCAAAGCGATCCAAATGTCTACTTCCAGATACCACAAAAAGGGGGTTTCAAACCTGCTCTATGAAAGAGAATGTTCAACCCTCTCACTTGAATGCAAACATCTCAAAGATGTTTCTGAGAATGCTTCAGTCTAGATTTTATATGAAGATAGTCCCATTTCCAACGAAATCCTCAAAGCTATCCAGATATACACTTGCAGATTTCACAAAAAGAGTGTTTCAAATCTGCTCTATCAAAAGAATGGTTCAACTCTGTTAGTTGAGTACACACATCACAAACTACTTTCTGAGAATGCTTCTCTCTAGTTTTTATGGAAAGATATTTCCTCTTTCAACATAGGCAACAAATCGCTCCAAATGTCCAGTTCCACATATTACAAAATCAGTGTTTCAAGCGTGCTCCATGAAAGGGAGTGTTCAATTCTGTGCCTTGAATGCAAACATCACAGAGATGTTTCTGACAATGCTTCTGTCTAGATTTTATATGAAGATTTTCCCGTTTCCAACGAAATCCTCAAAGCTATCCAAATACCCACATGCAGATTCTACAAAAAGAGTGTTTCAAAACTGCTCTATCAAAAGAAAGGTTCAACTCTGTTACTTGAGTACACATATCACAAACCACTTTATGAGAATGCTTCTGTCTAATTTTTATGCGAAGATATTTCCTTTTTCACCATAGGCCTCAAGGCGCTCCAAATGTCCAGTTCCAGATACTTCAAATCAGTGTTCCAAACCTGCTCCATGAAAGGGAATGTTCAACTCTGTAACTTAAATGCAAACATCACAGAGATGTTTCTGAGAATGCTTCTGTCTAGATTTTATATGACGATATTTCCGTTTCTAAGGAAATCCTCAAATCTATCTAAACATCCACTTGCAGATTCTACAAAAAGAGTGTTTCAAAACTGCTCTATCAAAAGAACGGTTCGACTCTGTTAGTTGAAATCACACATCACAAATTAGTTTATGAGCATGCTTTTGTCTAGTTTTTATGCAAAGATATTTCCTTTTCCACCATAGGCCTCAAAGCGATCCAAATGTCCGCTTCCAGATGCAACAAAAACAGGGTTTCAAACCTGCTCTATGAAAGGGAATGTTCATCTCTCTGACTTGAATGCAAACATCCCAAAGATGTTTCTGAGAATGCTTCTGTCTAGATTTTATATGAAGATATTCACGTTTCCAGTGAAATCCTCAAAGATATTCAAATATCCACTTGCAGATTCTACAAAAAGAGTGTTTCAAAACTGCTCTATCAAAAGAAAGGTTCAACTCCGTTAGTTGAGTACACAGATAACACACTAGTTTCTGAGAATGCTTCTGTCTAGTTTTTATGGAAAGGTATTTCCTTTTTCAATATAGGCCACAAAGCACTCCAAATGTCCAGTTCCAGATACTACAAAATCAGTGTTTCAAACTTGCTCCATGAAAGGGAATGTTCAACTCTGTGACTTCAATGCAAACATCTGAAAGGTGTTTCTAATAATGCTTCTGTCTAGATTGTATATGAAGATATTCCCGTTTCCAACGAAATCATCAAATCTATTCAAATATCCACTTGCAGAATCTACAAAAAGAGTGTTTCAAAACTGCTCTATCAAAAGAAAGCTTCAACTCTGTTAGTTGAGTGCACACATCACAAACTAGTTTATGAGAATGCTTCTGTCTAATTTTTATGCGAAGATATCTCCTTTTACACCATAGGCCCCAAACCGATCCAAATGTTAACTTCCACATACTAAAAAAAGAGTGTTTGAACCCTGCTATAAGAAAGAGAATGTTCAACTCTTTGTCTAGAATGCAAACATCCCATAGATGTTTCTGAGAATGCTTCTGTGTAGATTTTATATGAAGGTATTCCCGTTTCCAACGAAATCCTCAAAGCTATCCAAATGTCCACTTGTAGATTCTAAAAAAAGAGTGTTTCAAAACTGCTTTTTCAAAAGAAAGGGTCATCTCTGTTAGTTGAGTCCACACATCACACACTAGTTTCTGTGAATTCTTCTGTCTAGTTTTTATGGGAAGATATTTACTTTTTCAATAAAGGCCACAGTGCACTCAAAATGTCCAGTTCCAGATACTACAAAATCAGTGTTTCAAACCTGCTCCAGAAAAGTGAATATTCACCTCTGTGACGTGAATGCAAACATCACAGGTATGTTTCTGAGAATGCTTCTTTCTAGATTTTATATTAAGATATTCCCATTTCCAACGAAATCCTCGAAGCTATCCAAATATCCACTTGCAGATTGTACAAAAAGAGTGTTTCAAAACTGCTCTATCAAAAGAAAGGTTCACCTCTGTTGGTTGAGTACACATATCACAGACAAGTTTATGAGAATGCTTCTGTCTAGTTTTTATGCGAAGATATTTCCTTTCTCACCACAGGCCTCAAAGTGATCCAAATGTCCACTTCCAGATACTACAAAAAGAGTGTTTCAAACCTGCTCTATGAAAGGGAATGTTCAAATCTGTGACTTGAGTGCAACCATCACAAAGATGTTTCTGATAATGCTTCTGTCTAGATTTTATATAAACATATTCCCCTTTCCAACGAAATACTCAAAGGTATCCAAATATCCTCTTGCAGATACTACCAAAAGAGTGTATCAAAACTGCTCTATCAAAAGAAAGGTTCAACTCTGTTAGTTGAGTACACACATCACAAACAAGTTTATGAGAATGCTTCTCTCTAGTTTTTATGCCAAGGTATTTCCTTTTTCACCACAGGTCTCAAAGCGATACAAATGTCCACTTCCAGATATTACAAAAAGAGTTTCAAACCTGCTCTAAGAAAGGGAATGTTCAACTCTGTGACTTGAATGCAAACATCTGAAAGATGTTTCTGAGAATGCTTCTGTGTAGATTTTACATGAAGATATTCCCGTTTCCAACGAAATCCTCAAAGGTATCCAAATATCCACTTGCAGATTCTACAAAAAGAGTGTTTCAAAACTGCTCTATCAAAATAAAGTTTCAACTCTGTTAGTTGAGTACACACATCACAAACTAGTTTCTGAGGATGTCTCTGTCTAGTTTTTATGGGAAGATATTTCCTTTTTCAAGATAGGCCACAATGTGCATGAAATGTCCAGTTCCAGATACTACAAAATCATTGTTTCAAAGCTGTTACATGAAAGAGAAAGTTCAACTATGTGTCTTGAATGCAAACATAACATACATGTTTCTGAGAATACTTCTGTGTAGTTTTCATGGGAAGATATTTCCTTTTTCACCATAGGCCACAAATCTCTCCAAATATCCAGGACCAGATACTACAATAATCAATGTTTCAAACCTCCTCTATGAAAGTGAATGCTCACCTCTGTGACTAGAATGCAAACATCACAGAGATGTTTCTGAGTATGCTTCTTTCTAGATTTTATATGAAGATATTCCGGTTTCCAATGAAATCCTCCAATCTATCCTAATATCCACTTGCAGATTCTACAAAAAAAGTGTTTCAAAACTGCTCTAACAAAAGAAATGTTCAACTCTGTTAGTTGAGTACAGACATCACAAACTAGTTTCTGAGAATGCTTCTGTCTAGTTTTTATGGGAAGATATTTCCTTTTTCAATACAGGCTACAAAGTGTTACAAATGTCCAGTTCCAGATACTACAATATCAGTGTTTCTAACCTGCTCTGTGAGAGGGAATGTTCAACTCTGTGACTTGAATGCAATCATCACATTCTGAGAATCCTTCTGTCTAAATTTTATATGAAGATATTCCCGTTTCCAACAAAATCCTCAAAGCTAACCAAATATCTACTTGAAGATTCTACAAAAAGAGTGTTTCAAAATTGCTCTATCAAAAGAAAGGTTCAACTCTGTTAGTTGAGTATACACATCACAAACTCGTTTCTGAGAATGCTTCTGTCTAGTTTTTATGGGAAGATATCTCCTTTTTCACCATAGGCCTCAAAGTGACTCAAAAGTCCACTTCCACATGCCACAAAAAGAGTGTTTCAAACCTGCTCTATGAAAGGGAATGTTCAACTCTCTGACTGGAATGCAAACATCCAAAAGATGTTTCTGAGAGTGCTTCTGTCCAGATTTTATAGGAAGATATTCCCACTTCCAATGAAATCCACAAAGCTGTCCAAATATCCACTTGCAGATTCTACAAAAAGAGTGTTTCAAAAGTGCTGTATTGAAACAAAAGTTCAATTCTCTTAGTTGAGTACACACATCACCAACTGGTTTCTGAGAATGCTTCTGTCTAGTTTTTATGGGAAGATATTTCCTTCTTCACCATAGGCCACTGAGGTGTCCAAATGTCCATTTCAAGATACGACAAAATCATTGCTTCATACCTGCTCTATGAAACGGAATTTTCAACTCTCTGACTGGAGTGCAAACATCCAAAAGATGTTTTTGAGAATGCTTCCATCCAGATTTTATAGGAAGATATTCACGTTTCCAACGAATTCCACAAAGCTGTCCAAATATCCACTTGCAGATTCTACAAAAAGGGTGTTTCAAAACTGCTCTATCAAAAGAAAAGCTCGTCTATCTTAGTTGAGTATACATATCGCAAACTAGTTTCTGAGAATGCTTCTGTGTAGTATTTATGGGAAGATATTTCTTTTTTCACCATAGGCCACAAAGCGTTCTAAATGTCTAGTTCCAGACACTGCAAAATCAGTGTTTCAAACCTGCTCTATGAAAGGGTGTGTTCAACTCTGTGACTTGAATGCAAACATCACAAAGTAGTTTCTGATAATTCTTCTGTCTAGATACTATATGAAGATATTCCCGTTTCCTACGAAACCCTCAAAGCTATCCAAATATCCACTTGCAAATTTTACAAAAAGTGTGTTTCAAAACTGCTCTAACAAAGGAAAGGTTCAACTCTGTTAGTTGAGTACACACATCCTAAACAAGTTTCTGATAATGCTTCTGTCTAGTTTTTAATGTCAAGTTACTTCCTTTTTCACCATATGCCACAAAGCGCTCCAAATGTCCAGTTCCACATACTACAAAAGCAGTGTTCCAAACCTGCTCTATGAAAGGGAATGTTCAACTCTGTGACTTGAATGAAAACATTACAAAGAAGTTTCTCTTAATGCTTCTGTCTAGATTTTATATGAAGATATTCCCGTTTCCAATGAAACCCTCAAATCTATCCAAATATCCACTTGCAAATTCTACAAAAAGAGTGTTTCAAAACTGTTGTATAAAAAGAAAGGATCACCTGTGTTAGTTCAATACACACATCACTAACAAGTTTATGAGAATGCTGCTGTCTAATTTTTATGCGAAGATATTTCCTTTTTCACATTAGGCTTCAAAGCGCTCCAATTGTCCACTTCCAGATACTACAAAAAGAGTGTTTCAAACCTGCTCTATGAAAGGGAATGATCAACTCTCTGACTTGAATGCAACATCACAAAGAAATTTCTGATAATTCTTCTGTCTAGATTTTATATGAAGATATTTCCATTTCCAGCGAAATACTCAAAACTACAAAAATATCCACTTGCATATTCTACAAAGAGTGTTTCACAGCTGCCCTATCAAAAGAAATGTTAAACTCTGTCAGTTGAGTACACATATCCTATACAAGTTTTTGAGGATGCTTCTGTCTAGTTTTTATGGGAAGATATTTTCTTTTTCACCATAGGCCTCAATGCGCTCCAAATGTGCACTTTGAGATACTACAAAAAGAGTGTTTCATCATCAAATGGAATCAAATGAAATCATCATTGAATGGAATCAAATGAAATCATCCACGAATGGAATCGAATGGAACCATCGAATGGAAACTAATGGAATCATCATCCAATGGAAACAAATGCAATCATCATCAAATGAAACCTAATGGAATCATCATCGAAAGGAATTGAATGGAATCAGCAAATGGAATCGAATGGAATCATCATCAAAAGTAATTGGAGTGAATCATCGAATGGAATTGATTTGAATCATCAAATAGAATCGAATGGAATCATCATCGAATGGACTCGAATTGAATCATAATGGGATGGAATCGAATGGAATCATCAAATAGTCTCAGATGGAATGATCGATTGGACTAGAATGGAATCATCATTGAATGGATATGAATGGAATCATCATCGAATGGAATCAAATGGAATCATCAATGAATGGAAGTGAATGCAATCATCATTGAAGGAAATTGGATGGAATCACAGAGTGGCATCAAATGGAATCATCACCGAATGGAATTGAATGGAATCATTGAATGGACACGAATGGAATCATCATCGATTGGAATTGAATGGAATCATTGAATGGACTTGAAAGGAATCATCGTCAAATGGAATCAAATGGAATCATCATCGAATGGAATGAATGGAATCATCATCGAATGGAATCAAATGGAATCATCGAATGGAATTGAATGGAATCATCATCGTATGGAACCGAATGGAATCATCATCAAATAGAACCAAATGGAGTCATCATGGAATGGAATCGAATGGAATTATAGAAAGGGAACGAACGGAATCATCGAAGGGAATTGAATGGAATCATCGAACAGATTCGTATGGAATCATCATCGAATGGAATTGAATGGAATCATGGAATGGACATGAATGGAATCATCCTCAAGTGGAATCAAATGGTATCACCGAATGGACACAAGTGGAATCATCCCTGAATGGAATTGAATGGAATCATCGAATGGCATCGAATCTAATCATCATCAAATGGAATCTAATGGAATCATAGAATAAACAATAATGGAATCATCGAATGGACTTAAGTGGAATCACCATCGAATGGAATTGAATGGAATCATCGTATGGACGAGAATGAAATCATCCTTGAATGGAATCAAATGGAGTCATAATCAAATGGAATCGAATGGATTCATCGATTGGAATAGAATGGTATCACCAAATTGATTCAAATGGAATGATCATCGAATGGAATCAAAGGGAATCATCTAATGGGATCGAACGGAGTCATCTAATGGAATTGAGTGGAATCACTGAGTGGATTCGAATGGAATCATCATTGAATGGAATCGAATGGAATCACTGAATGGACTCGAATGGAATCATCATTGAATGGAAGTGAATGGAATCATTGAATGGCATTGAATGGAACCATCATCAAATGGAATCTAATGGATTAATGGAATGGACTTGAATGGAATCATTGAATGGACTCGAGAGGAATCGCCATTGAATGGAATCGAATAGAATCATTGAATGGACTCCAATGGAATCATCATCGAATGGAATCGAATTGAATCATTGAATGAAGTCGAATGGAATCATCATGGAGTGGAATCGAATGGAATCATTGAAAGGAGTCGAATGGAATCATCATCGAAAGGAACCAAATGGAATCATCGAAGGGACCCAAATGGAATCGTCATCGAATGGAATAGAATGGAATATTCGAATGGACTAGAAAGGCATCACCATCGAATGCAATTGAATGGAATCATCATCGAATGGAATCAAATGGAATCATCATCGAATGGAATCGAAAGGAATCGTCAAATAAAATAGAATTGAATCATCATCGAATGGAATTGAATAGAAACATCAAATGATATCGAATGGAATCATCATCAAATGGAATCGAATGGAATCATCATCGAATGGAATCGAATGGAATCATCATCTAATGACATTGAATGGAATCATCCTCGAATGGAATCAAATGGAGTCATAATCGAATGGAATAGAATGGAATCATCATCAAATGGAATTGAATAGATTCATCATCAAATGGAATAGAATGGTATCACTGAATTGATTCAAATGGAATGATCATCAAATGGAATCAAAGGGAATCGTCTAATGGGATTGAACGGAGTCATCGAATGGAATTGAGTGGAATCATCGAGTGGATTCGAATAGAATGATCATTGAATGGAAGCGAATGGAACCATTGAATGGCATCGAATGGAATCATCATGAAATGGAATCTAATGGATTAATCAAATGGGCTAGAATGGAATCATCGAATGGACTTGAGTGGAATCATCATCAAATGGAATCAAATAGAATCATTGAATGGACTCCAATGGAATCATTATCAAATGGAATCGAATTGAATCATTGAATGAAGTCGAATGGAATCATCATGGAGTTGAATCGAATGGAATCATTGAACAGAGTCAAATGGAATCATCATCGAATAGAATCGAATGGAATCATCTAATGGAGTCGAATGGAATCATCAAATGGAATCGAATGGAAACATCGAATGGACTCCAATGGAATCTTCATCAAATGGAATAGAATGGAATATTCAAATGGACTAGAAAGGAATCACCATCAAATGCAATCTAATGGAATCATCATCGAATGGAATTGAATGGAATCATCATCAAATGGAATCAAAAGGAATTGTCAAATAAAATAGAATTGAATCATCATTGAATGGAATCGAATAGAAACATCGAATGAAATCAAATGGAATCAAATAGAAATATGAATGGAATCATCATCGAATGGAATCAAATGGAATCATCATTGAATGACATTGAATGGAGTCATCACTGAATGGAATCAAATGGAATCATCGACGAATGGAATCCAATGCAATCATCATCCAAGGGAACCAAATGGAATCATCAAATGGACTCAAACGGAATCATTGAATGGAATAGAATGGAATCATCATCGAATGAAATCAAATGGAATCATCAAATGGACTTAAATGGAATCATCATCAAATATAATGGAATGGAATCATGGAATGCACTTGAATGGAATCATCTAATGGACTCAAATGGAATCAACATCGAGTGGAACCCAAAGGAATCATCGAATGGACTTGAGTGGAAACATCTAATGGACTCGAATGGAATCATTATCGAATGGAATCAAATTGAATCATCGAATGCACCCGAATGGTATCATCAATGAATGGAATCAAATGGAATCATTGAATGGAATCTAATGCAATCATCATTGAAAGGAATCGAATGGAATCATTATCGAATGGAATTGAATGCAATCATCATCGGATAGAATGGAATGGAATCATCATCAAATGGAATCAAATGGAATCATCATCAAATGGAATCAAATGGAATCATCATCTAATGGAATCTAATGGTATCATCATCCAATGGAATCGAATGGAATAATCAATGAATGGAATTGAATGGAGTCATCGAATGGAATCTGTTGTATTCATCATCGAATGGAACCGAATGCAGTCATCATTGAATGGAATCGAATGGAATCATCAAACGGACTAGAATGCAATCATCGAATGGACTCGAATAGAATCATCATTGAATGGAATCGAATGGAATCATCGAAGGGACTCGAATGGAATTATCATAGAATGGAATTGAATGGAATCATTGAATGGACTCGAATGGAATCATCATCGAATGGAATCAAATGGAATCATTGAACGGACTTGAATGGAATCATAGAATTGACTCGAATGGAATCATCGAATTGACTCGAATGGAATCATCATCGAATGGACATGAATGGAATCATCATCAAATGGAATCTGATGGAATCATCGAATGGAATTGAATGGAATCATCATAGACTGGAATTGAATGGAACAATTGAATGGACTCGAGTGGAATCATTGGAGAATGGAGTCAAATGGAATTATCAAATGGACTTGAATGGTATCAATGTTGAATGGAATCAAAGGGAATCATAGAATGGAATCGAATGCAATCATCATCGAATGGAATCACATGGAATTATCACATGGAATCAAATAGAATCATTTAATGGACTCGAATAGAATCATCATTGAATGGAATCGAATGGAATCATCGAAGGGACTCAGATGGAATTATCATAGAATGGAATTGAATGGAATCATTGAATGGACTCAAATGGAATCATCATCGAATGGAAGCAAATGGAATCATTGAATGGACTTGAATGGAATCATAGAATTGATTCGAATGGAATCATTGAATTGACTCAAATGGAATCATCATCGAATGGACATGAATGGAATCATCATCAAATGGACTCGAATGGAATCATCATCGAATGGACTCCAGTGGAATCATCATCAAATGGAATCCAATGGAATCATCGAAAGGAATTGAATGGAATCATCATCGACTGGAATTGAATGGAACAATTGAATGGACTCGAGTGGAATCTTGGAGAATGGAGTCGAATGGAATTATCAAATGGACTCGAATGGTATCAACTTTGAATGGAATCAAAGGGAATCATAGAATGGAATTGAATGCAATCATCATCGAATGGAATTGAATGGAATTATCGAATGGAATCAAATGGAATCATCGAATGGACTCGAATGCAATTATCAAATGGAATGGAAATGAATAATAAATGAAGACGAATGGAATCATCATTGAATTGAATCAAATGGAAACATTGAATGGACTCGAATGGAATCATCATCGAATGGAATCGAATGGAATCGTCGAATGGACACGAATGGAATAATCATCAAATGCAATCAAATGGAGTCATCATAGAATGGAATCCAATGGAATCATTATCTAATGGAATTGAATGGAATCATCATCGAATGGAATTGAATGGAATCATCCAATGGAATAGAATTGAATCATCATCGAATGGAATCAAATAGAATCATCGAATGAAATCGAATGGAATCATCATCAAATGGAATCAAATGGAATCATCATTGAATGGAATCGAATGGAATCATCATCAAAAGGAATTGAATGGAATCATCATAGAATGGAATCGAAAAAGAATCATCATCAAATGGAATCGAACGGAATCATCATCGAATGGAATCCAAAGAATCATCATCGAATGGAACCGAATGGAATCATCATAGAATGGAACCAAAAGCAGACATGATCGAATGCAATCACATGGAACCATCATCGAATGGAATCGAATGGAATCATCATCGAATGGAATTGAATGGAATCATCCAATGGAATAGAATTGAATCATCGAATGGAATCAAATAGAATCATCGAATAAAATCGACTGGAATCATCATCAAATGGAATAGAATGGAATCATAATCAAATGGAGTCAAATGGAATCATCATCAAAAGGAATTGAATGGAATCATCATCGAATGGAATCGAATGGAATCATCATCAAACGGAATTGAATGAAATCATCATCAAATGGAATCGAATGGAAACATCATCAAACGGAATTGAATGAAATCATCATCAAATGGAATCAATCACCATCAAATGGAATCGAATGGAATCATCTAATAGACACGAATGAAATCATCATCGAATGGAATAGAATGGAATCATCATCGAATGGAATCGAATGGAATCGAATGGAATCAAATGGAATCATCTAATGGACCCGAATGGAATCATCATTGAATGGAATAGAATGGAATTATCATCAAATGGAATCCATTGGAATCATCAAATGGATCCAAATGGAATCATAATTGAATGGAGTAGAATGGAATGATCATCGAATGGAATTAAATGGAATCATCTAATGGACAGGAATAGAATCATCATCTAATTGAATCAAATAGAATCATTTATTGTACCCAAAAGGAATCATCATCAAATGGAATAGAATGGAATCATCGAATCGAATCAAATGGAATCATCATCATATGGAATTGAGTGGAATCATCGAATAATCAAATGGAATCATCGAATGGAATCGAATGGAATAATCATCAAATGGAATCGAATGTAAACACCTAATGGACCCGAATGGAATCATCATTGAATGGAATCGAAAGGAATCATCAAATGGACTCGAATGGAGACATCGTCAAATATAATCGAAAACAATCATCAAATATATTTGAATGGAATAATCGAATGGATTCAAATGGAATAATCATCGAATGAAATCAAATGGAATCATCAAATGGACTCAAATGCAATCGTCATCGAATGGAATAGAATGGAATCATCGAATGGAATTGAATGGAATTATCATCGAATGAAATCGAATGGAATCATCGAATGACTCAAATGGAATCATCATCAAATAGAATTGAATGGAATCATCGAACGGACTCGAATGGAATTAATATCAAATGGAATCAAATGAAATCATCTAATAGAATTGAATGTAATCATCTTCAAATGAAATCGTATTGAATTATTGAATCTCCTCGAATGGAATCATCATCGAATGGAATCAAATGGAATCATCGAATAGACTCGATTGGAATCATCAGCGAAAGGAATGGAATGGAATCATCAAATGGATTCGAATGGAATAATCATCAAATGTAAGCGAATGGAATCATTGAATGGAATAATCATCGAATGGAATCGAATGGAATGATCTAACAGAGTCGAATGGAATCAACGTCAAAAGGAATTGAATGGAAACATCGAATGAAAGTGAATGGAATCATTATCGAATGGAATCGAATGGAATCATCATCAAATGCAATCAAATTGAATCATCATCGAATGGAATCAAATGGAATCATTGAACAGAATAGAATAGAATCATCTTTGAAAGCAAACAAATAGAATCATTGAATGAAATCAAATGGAATCATCATCAAATGGAAACGAATGGAATCATCATCAAATGGAATCGAAAAGAATCATCATCAAATGGAATGGAATGGAATCATCATCGAATGGACTCGAATGTAATCATCATTGAATGGAATCAAATGGAATCATTGAACGGACTCGTATGGATTCATCATCGAATGGATTCGAATGGAATCATCATCGAATGGAAACGAATGGAATCATCATCAAATGGAATGGAATGGAATCCTCGAATGGAATAGAATTGAATCATCATTGAATGGAATGGAATAGAATCATCGAATGAAATCGTATGGAATCATCATCGAATGGAATAGAATGGAATCATCATCGAATGGAATCCAATTAAATCATCACCGAATGGAACCGAATGGAATCACCATCGAATGGAATTGAATGGAATCATCATCGAGTGGAATTGAATGGAATCATCAAATGGACTTGAATGGAATCATCGGAGAAAGGAATCAAATGGAATTATCGAGTGAACTCGAATGCAATCAACTTTGAATGGAATAGAAGGGAATCATCAAATGGAATTGAAAGCAATCATCATGGAATGGAAACAAATGGAAGCATCTTCACCTGGAATTGAATGAAATCATTGAGTGGACTCGAATGGAATCATCGGAGAATGGAATCGAATGGAATTATTGAAAGGACTCGAATGGAATCAACTTTCAATGGAATCAAAAGGAATCATAGAATGGACTCGAACGCAATCATCGAATGGACTCAAATGCAATCATCGTCAAACGGAATCAAATGGAAACATCATCGAATGGAATCAAATGAAACCATCATCAAATGGAATCAAATGCAATCATCGTTGAGCGGAATCAAATGGAAACATCATCAAATGGAATCGAATGAAACCATCATCGAATGGAATCAGAAGGAATAGTCAACGAATGGAATCAAATGGAAACCTAGAATTCAATCCAATGGAATCATCATCAAATGGAACCGAATGGAATCATCGAATGGACTCTAATGGAATCACCATCGAATTGAATCGAATGGAATCATCGAATGGACTCTAATGGAATCATCATTGAATGGAATCAAATGGAATCATCGAATGGAATTGAATGGAATCATCATCAAATGGAATCAAATGGGATTATCGAATGGAATCGAATGGAATCATCCAATGGAATCGAATGGAATCATCGAATGGATTCGAATGGAATCATCATCGAATGAAATTGAATGGAAACATCAAATGGACACGAATGCAATCATCATCGAATGGGATCAAATGCAATCATTGAATGGACTTGAATGGAATCATCATCGAATGGAATAGAATGGAATCCTCGAATGGAATCGAATGGAATCAGCGAATAGCATCAAATGGAATCATCATCGAATGGAATCATCGATGGAATCGAATGGAATCATCATCAAATGAAATCGAATGGCATCATCGAATGGCATTGAATGGAATCATCATCCAATGGAATAAAATGGAATCATCTAACGGACTCATATGAAATCATGATCGAATGGGATCAAGTGGAATCATCGAATGGGCATGAATGGAATCATCATCGAATGGAATCCAATGGTATAATCGAATGCACTCGAATGGAATCATCAAAGAATGGTATTGAATGGTATCATTGAATGTAATCGAATGGAATCATCTTCAATTCGAATGGAAATGTATCACTGAATGGATTCTAATGGAATAATCATTGATACAAATCGAATGGAATCATCGAATGGAATCGAATGTAATCATCATCGAATGGAATCGAATGGAATCATCGAAAGGAATCAAATGTAATCATCATCAAATAGAATCAAATGGAATCATCATTGAATGGAATCGAAAAGAATCAACATCAAATGGAGTTGAAAGGAATCGTCATCGAATGGAATCCACAGGAATCATCATCGAATGGAACTGAATGTAATCATCATCGAATGGACACGAAAGGAGTCATCATCGAATGGAATCACTTGGAATCATCATTGAATGGAATTGAATGGAACCATCATCAAATGAATTGAATGGAATCATCGAATGGTCTCAAATGGAATCATCATCAAATGGAATCGAATGGAATTATCGAATGGATTTGAATAGAATCATCAAATGGACTCGAATGTACTCATCGAATGCAATGGAATGGAATAATCAAGGAACACGAATGGAATCATCATTGAATTGAATCAAATGGAATCATCGGATGGAATCGAATGGAATACTCATCAAATGGAATCGAATGGAATCATCATCGAATGGAATCAAAAAGAATCATCATCAAATGGAATCGAACGGAATCATCATCGAATGGAATCCAAAGGAATCATCATCAAATAGAATTGAATGGAATAATCATCAAATGGAACCAAAAGGAGACATGCTTAAATGGAATTGCATGGAATCATCATCGAATGGAATCATCATCAAATGGAATCGAAAAGAATCATCATCAAATGGAATGGAATGGAATTATCATCGAATGGAATAGAAAAGAATCATCGAATGAAATCCAATGGAATCATCATCAAATGGAATCAAAAGGAATCATCATTGAACGGAATCATCATCAAATGGAATCAAAAGGAATAGTCATCTAATGGACGTGAATGGAATCATCATCGAATGGAGTAGAATGGAATCGTCAACGAATGGAATCAAATGGAATAATCTCATGGACAGGAATGGAATCATCATTGAATGGAATACAATGGAATCATCATCTAACGGAATCCAATGGAATCATCAAATGGATCCGAATGTAATCATCATTGAATGGAATAGAATGCAATCATCATAGAATGGAATTAAATGGAATAATCTAATGGAGAAAAATAGAATCATCATCTAATGGAATCAAATGGAATCATCTATTGTACCCGAATGGAATCATCATTGATTGGAATAGAATGGAATCATCGAATGGAATCAAATGGAATCATCATCGTATGCAATCGAGTTGAATCATTGAATGGACTCATATATAACCATTGGAAAATTGAATCAAATGGAATCATCAAATGGAATCGAATGGAATAATCATCAAATGGAATTGAATGTAATCATCTAATGGACACGAATGGAATCATCATAGAATGGAATCGAAAGGAATCATCGAATGGACTCCAATGGAATCATCATCATATATAATCGAAAACAATCATCAAATGTATTTGAATGAAATCATCAAATGAACTCAAATGGAATAATCATTGAATGAAATCAAATGGAATCATAGAATGGACTCGAATGGAATCGTCATCGAATGGAATAGAATGGAATCATTGAATAGAATCGAGTGGAATCATCATAGAATGAAATCAAATGGAACCATCAAATGACCCGAATGGAATCATCATCGAATAGAATTGAATGGAATCATCGAATGGACTCGAATGGAATCATCATTAAATGGAATAGAATGGAATCATCGAATGGAATCAATTGTAGTCATCATCGAATGAAATCCTATTGAATTATCGAATGGATTCGAATGGAATCATCATCGAATGGAATCTAATGGAATCATCGAATAGACTCGATTGGAATCATCATCGAATGGAATCTAATGGAATCATCGAATAGACTCGATTGGAATCATCATCAAATGGAATGGAATGGAATCATCAAATGGATTAGAATGGAATAATCATTGAATGAAATCGAATGGAAACATCGAACAGAATCATCATAGAATGAAATTGAATGGAATGATCTAACGGACTTGAATGGAATCATCCTCGAATGGAATTGAATGGAAACATTGATTGGAAGTGAATGAAATCATTATCGAATGGAATCAAATGGAATCATCATCAAATGGAATTGAATACAATCATCATCGAATGGAATAGAATAGAATCATCTTCGAATGAAAACAAATAGAATCATTGAATGAAATAAAATGCAATCATCATCAAATGGAAATGAATGGAATCATCATCAAATGGAATCAAATAGAATCATCATCAAATGGAATGGAATGGATTCATTGAATGTACTCGAATGGAATCATCATTGAATGGAATCGAATGGAATCTTTGAATGGACTCGTATGGAATCATCATCGAATGGGATCGAATGGAATCATCATCGAAAGGAATGGAATGGAATCCTCGAATGGAATAGAGTTGAATCATCATCGAACAGAATCAAATAGAAACATTGAATGAAATCGTACGGAATCATCATCGAATGGAATTGAATGGAATCATTATCAAAAGGAATCGAATGGAATCATTACCAAATGGAGTCGAATGGAATCACCATCGAATGGAATTGAATGGAATTATCATCAAATGGAATCAAATGGAATCATCAGCAAAAGGAATCAAATGGAATCATTATTGACAGGAATCAAATGGAATCAACATCAATGGAATCGAATGGAATCATCGAATGGAATTGAACAGAATTATCATTGAATAGAATCGAATGGAATCATCATTGAATATAATCTAATGAAATCATCATCGAATGGAATCTAATGGAGTCATCATCTAATGGACTCGAATGGTATCAACAAGGAATGGAATCGAATGGAGAAATCAAATGGAATCCGTTGGAATCATCATCAAATGGAACCAAATTCAGTCGTCATATAATGGAATTGAATGGAATCAACGAAGGGAATCGAATGGAATCATCATTGAATGGAATTGGATGGAATCATTGAATGCACTCGAATGAAATCATCAAATGGACTCCCATGGAAACATCATTGAATGGAATAGAATGGAATCATCGAATGAACTCTAATGGAATCATCATGGAATGGAATTGAATGAAATCAAATGGAACCATCAAATAGACTCTAATGGAATCACATAATTGACTTGAATGGAAACATCATCAAATGGAATCGAATGGAATCATCGAATGGAATCTAATGGAACCATCATCAAAAGGAATTGAATGGAATTGAATGGAATCATCGAATGGACTCTAATGGAATAATCATCAAATGGAATCGAATGGAAGCGAATGGAATCATCGAATGGACGCTAATGGAAACATCATTGAATGGAATCGAATGGAATCATCAAATAGACTCGAATGGAATCATTGAATGGACTAGAATGGTATCATCATCGAATGGAATCGAGTGGAATCCTCAAATGGAATCCAATGGAATCATCAAATGGAATAGAAAAGAAACATCATCAAATGGAATCGAATGGAATCATAGAATGGAATCAAACGCAATCATCATTGAATGGAATTGAATGGAATCATCATCAAATAGAATCAAATGTAATCATCTAATAGAATCAAATGAAATCATCGTCAAGTTTAATTGAGTGGAATCATCGAGTGGAATTGAGTGGAATCATTGTTGAATGGAATGGAATGGAATCAATGAATGGAAATTAATGGAATCACCAATGAATGGAATCAAATGGAATCATCATCGAATGGAATTGAATGGAATCACTGAATGGACTCGAATGGAATCATCATTGAATGGAATCACAAGGAAACATCATCAAATGGAATCATACTGAATCATCATCGAATGGAATTGAATGGAATGAAAAATTGGACTCGAATGGAATCATCAAATGGACTTGAATGGAAGCGTCGAATGGACTCGAAAGGAATCATCTTCGAATGGAATCAATGGAATCATAGAATGCAATCGAATGGAATCATCATTGAATGAAATTGAATGGAATCACCTAATGGACAAGAATGAAATTGAATGGAATCATCGAATGGACTCGAATGGAATCATCATCAAATGGAATCAAATGGAATCATCGAATAGAATTGAATGTAAACTTAATCGAATGAAATTGCATTGAATCTTCGAATGGAGTCATCATCTAATGGAATTGAATGGAATCAAATGAACTCGAATGGAATCATCATCGAATGGGATGGAAACGAATCATCAAATGAAATCAATGGAATCATCATCGAATGAAATCAAATGTAATAATCGAATGGCTCCAAATGGAATCATCGAATGGAAACAAATGGAATCATCTAACGCCCTCGAATGGAATCATCAACAAATGGAATCGAATGGAAACTTCGAATGGACACAAATGGAATCATCACCGAAAGGAATCGAAAGTAATCATCATCAAAAGGAATTGAATAGAATCATTATCAAATGGAATCAAATGGAATAATCGAATGGAAGAGAATGGAATCATCATCGAATGGAATCAAATAGAATCATCGAATGAAATCAAATTGAATCATCACCGAATGGAATTGAATGGAATCATCATCAAATGGAATCAAATGGAATCATCACTGAAAGAATCGAATGGATTCTTTCAATCATCATCAAATGGAGTTGAATGGAATAATTGAATGGAATAATCATCGAATGGAATGAAATGGAATCATCATTGAATGGAATTGGATGAAATCATCATCGAATGAAACAGAGTGAAATCATCATCTAAAGGAACGAATTGTAATCATCAAATTAAATCTAATGGAATCACCATTAAATGGACTCAAATGGAATCATCATCGAATAGAATCGAAAGGAATCATTGAATGGGCTCGAATGGAATCATCATCCAATGCAATCGAATGGAATCAAATGGAATCATCATCAAATGTAATCAAATGGAATCATCAAATGGAATCGAAAGGAATCATCATCGAATGGACTCAAATGGAATCATCATCAAATGGAATAGAATGGAATCATCGAATGGACTCCAATGGAATCATCATTGAATGGTTTCAAATGGAATCATTGAATGGAATCGAATAGAATCATCATTGAATGGAATCAAAAGGAACCATTGAATTGCATCGAATGGAATCATCATCGAATAGAATCAAATGGAATCATGTAATGGACACGAATGAATCATTATTGAATGGAGTCGCATGGAGTCATTGAATGCAAGTGAATGGAATCATGATCGAATGGAGAAAATGGAATCATCAACGAATGGAATCGAATGGAATCATCATCGAATTGAATTGAATGGAATCATCATCAAAAGTAATCTAGTGGCATCATCAACTAATGGCATCTAATGGAATCATAAATGAATGGAATCGAATGCAGTCATCGAAAGGAATCCACTGGAATCATCATTGAATGGAACCGAATGCAGTCATCATTGAATGGAATTGAACGCCATCATTGAATGGACTTGAATGGAATTATCATCGAATGGAATCTAATGTAATCATCAAATGGAATCGAATGGAATCATCATTGATTGCAATCTAATGTAATCGTCTTCAAATGAAATCAAATGGAATCATCATCGAATTTTATCTAATATAATAATCATCTAATGAAATCGAATGGAATCATCAATGAATTGACTCAGATGGAATGATTGAATGGACTCCAATGGAATCATTGAATGGAAACGAATGGAATCACCAATTGGACTCAAATGGAATTATCGAATGGGCTTGAATTGAATCATTGAATGGACTCGAATGAAATCATTATCGAATGGAATTGAATGGAATTTTCAAATGGAATTGAATGGCATCACTGAATGGAATCGATCGGAATCATCATCGAATTGTATCGAATGGAATCATCGAATGAAATCAAATGGAATCATCATTGAATGGAGTCAAATGGAATCATCATCGAATGGAATCTAATGGAATTATCAACGAATGGAATCGAATGGGAACATCGAATGGAATACAATGGAATCATCATCAAGTGACATCGAATGGAATCATAGAATGAACTCAAATGGAATCGTCATCGCATGGACTCAAATGGAATCACCATCGAATGGAATCGACTGGTGTCATCAAATGTACTCAAATGGAATCATCAAATGGACTCGAATGGAATCATTGAATGGAATTGAATGGAATTGAATGGAATCATCATCGAATGGAATCTTATGGAATCATTGAATGGACTCGAATGGAATCATCATCGAATGAAATCAAATGTAAACACTGAATGGAATCGAATGGAATCATCATCAAATGGAATTGAAAGGAATCATCGAATAGAATCGAATGGAATCATCAATGAATGGAATCGAATGGAATC